>NC_089772.1:14354124-14999124 GCF_040412425.1 Macrobrachium rosenbergii
AAATGTTGTTCATTATTTCCTCCTGACAGCATGATGATGAATTATCTTTTCTACTTATATATATATATATATATATATATATATATATATATATATATATATATATATATATATATATATATATATATGCATTTTTAGATACTGGAAGTAGTCGAGAGACGTCTTATTTCTGTGCCACAATCTGTTCAGTTCAGACAAGGTAATTAAATTAGTATCAGTGCGATTAGATTCTTAACCTGTCGCCTCTTAGAAATGTCACTTTCGCGAGCGCGCGCGTTCTCCCACATACAAACATAATGCCAAGATGAAGGGTAGAACATTGGTCGCTGCCCCATTCATACTTTAGTTCAGTGGTTCTTAGCCAGGGGTGGTCGCACCCCTAGGGGGTGCGAAGCCGGTTCCTAAGGTGGTGCGAGGATGCCTATGAATAATTAAAGCAAAATATATTTTTATATACGCTTCTTATTTTTTCTTGCAAAAAATAATAGTAAAACAAAAGAAAATAAAATTAAACAAAACAAAATAAAATAAATAATAATAGTAATAATAATATTTATTATTATTATTATTATTATTATTATTATTATTATTATTATTATTATTACGAAGGAAGAAGACCCTCTTTGAGGCAAGTTTTGTTGAATAAAATGGCTGCATTTTGCGAACTGATTTTATACTGAGTTTTCTGAATTCTTCTAATAATTCCCTTTTCCTGCACGTCAATATTATTAGTCAATAATTGGCCGACGTTCATATTTCGATGGATAAATCAGCGCATTTCTTACAGCAGTAATTCTGTATTTTAAAGCATTACAGCAAGTTACTGAAACATGGGGATGTAAATCCGTAGATTTTCCTGATGGTATTTTCGGTGGTATTTCTTCTTTTTTTCTTTTTCTGACGTCTGTGGTATTTCTAGGGGTGCATACATTGAAAAAAGGTTAAGAACCTTCCTTTCCTCTCTACTGAGGCTAGAGGGCTGCAAATTGGTATATTGATCATCCGCCCTCCAATCATCAAACATACCAAATTGCAGCCCTCTAGCCTCAGTAGTTTTTATGTTATTTAAGGTTAAAGTTAGCCATAACCATGCTTCTGTCATCGATATAGGATAGGCCACCACCGGACCGTGGTTAAAGTTTCATGGGCCGCGGCTCATAGAGCATTACAACGAGACCACCGAAAGATAGATCTGTTTTCGGTGGCCTTGATTATACGCTGTAGCGGCTGTACGGAAAACTCGATTGCGCCGAAGAAACTTCGGCGCATTTTTTACTTTTTTTTTGCAAATAATAGAGCATAAAAACAGTGATGAAGTTTTCGCACAAGTAAACTCACATACACACATGTATATCTATAAATACACACATATACATATATACTGTATGTATAATTACGCACACACAAAACAAACACACACGCGTATATATATATATATATATATATATATATATATATATATATATATATATATATATATATATGTGTGTGTGTGTGTGTGTGTGTGTGTGTGTGTGTGTGTGTACGCGCACGCGCGCTCACCTACGCCAAGTGCCGCAATCTTCACACAGCGCGTCAAAGGAGACAAAATTCAATAACATGAAAAGACAACGGTTCCGAGAAGAACGCGCCTGAAGCCTTCTTTTGAGCAGTAGGTACGTACCGGCGGGAACATAACATAATCGGCTGAAATGTGACGAAAGAGGAGGCGACGAAGCCGAATAGCGGCTTCAGAGGGATGGAGCACGTTCCCGGAGGGGTAATCCTCTTTGGATGTTAGTTTCCTGCGAGATCAAATCAGCCTTTACCGAATAACTTCAAATTACGCTCCCCGCCCCTCATCAGAAAGCCTCGCCTTCTTCTTCTTCTTCTTCTTCTTCTTCTTCTTCTTCTTCTTCTTCTTCTTCTTCTTCTTCTTCTTCAAAGAGCCTCTCAGACGCGGCTGCTCTTTCTTACCTTTGGTGCGGAGAACCGGGAGGTAGGCCTCAAAGGACCTGGCGTCTGAGTGTTTCCATGTTGGAAGAAGTCTCTCTCTCTCTCTCTCTCTCTCTCTCTCTCTCTCTCTCTCTCTCTCTCTCTCTCTCTCTCACACACACACACACACGTGCGTGCCTACATAATCACAAACAAGCGTATATTGATATAGTTAATCACGAGCAAAATGTTTGTTCATATACTTATATACTTAATCACAAGCAAAACGTATATTGATATACTTAACACAAACAAAATGTATATTCATATGCGTTGTCACAAGCAAAACGTATATTGATGTACTTAATCACAAACAAAACGTATATTGATAAAGGAAGAACGATTGATTGATTAATGCAATTATGTTTCTAGGGGTGCATACATTGAAAAAGGTTAGGAACCTTCCTTTTCTCTCTCCGCTGGACATTCCCGTCTGCCCTCAGATCTTAAAAACGGCTGAGGCTAGAGGGCTGCAAATTGGTATGTTGATCATCCACCCTCCAATTATCAAACATACCAAATTGCAGCCCTCTAGCCTCAGTAGTTTTTATTTTATTTAAGGTTAAAGTTAGTCATAATCGTGCGTCTGGCAACTATATAGGACAGACCACCACCGGACCGTGGTTAAAGTTTCATGTGCCGCGGCTCATACAGCATTATACCGAGACCACAGAAAGGTAGATCTATTTTCGGTGGCCTTGATTATACGTCGTACAGAAAACTCGATTGTGCCGAAGAAACTTCGGCGCATTTTTCACCTGTTTTTACATTTATTTATTTATTTTTTAACCTTTGAACAGAGGTACAAAATGAAACCCAGAAGGCAAGCACTTTAACTTCAGTAACCAGATCTCACAGTAATTACTTCCTCCAGCGGAGTGGAGCAGAGGTTATATAACCTTTTTCGACATGGAAAGATTACTTCCACATCTCCAGCAGCTGATTGCTCCAGGCGGATTTCGCCCTAAAGCTAATAATCTCGAGAAGGTGAATGAAGGAAAATCTCTGGACAGTTTCGTCTTGCTCACCCTTTCTTTCACAGAGACATTCTGCTGAAATAAACACAAACACTTGCAACTTCGAGTGAGGAGAATAAGTTACTCTAAACCTTGTCAACGGAGATCAACACTCGTATACATGGTAAATATACATGGCACTGAAATGGGAAATATGACGATTTTTTTAGCTTGTAATATAAGAGAGTCTCAGTTGATATTATTATTATTATTATTATTATTATTATTATTATTATTATTATTATTATTATTATTATTATTATTATTTCAGTAGATGAAACCTATTCGCATGGGACGAGCACACCAAAGGGGCCACTGACTTGAAATTCAAGCTCCCAAAGAATGTTGGTTTCAACCTCCCACCGCAGCAGACACCCCCCCACACTGCAGCAGTAACTGATCATGATACATAGCCAGGGATTTTTCATCGCCCTGGGGGAGACGCGAACCCCCGGCGACATCTGAGCGGCATGCCACGACACTAACCCACTGGACCAGGAGTCAAGGGCTAAGCACACCTCTTAGGACAAAATCATTGACACTGATTTTCTTAGAAGAACCTCTTGGTAAAATTTGCTAGTCATAAGGGTATTGTTATTTCTCATTTTTATTAATGGAATTTGGGGATTTTCATCTTGAAAATTTAATGCGAGCTGTTATACCCTGGCTAGAAAGAAGGATTCCTACAGTGGGAACAAGAGGCAATAACGTAAGTAAGTATAGTTTCCTTTGTAAACCACGACCTTCATTGCGAAGCTTTGTTTGTCCGTCCGCCCTTAGATCTTGGAAACTACTTAGGCTAGAGGGCTGCAAATTGGTATTTGTGTGTGTGTTTGTGTGCGTGTCGAAAGAACAAACTATTCACACTATATTGTTTGCATTTTGCTATTAATGTCTTTTTTTTTTTATCAACAGTCATATATATAAGGGTCTGTAGATCTCGCAAAATGATACGACTCTTTACACGCACACACACACATATACAGTATATATATGTATATATGTGTGTGTGTGTGCTCGCGAGTAATGAATCGTATCATTTTGCGAGATCTACAAACCTTTATACACATGACTGTCGATAATTCAAAAAATAAACAAAAAAAGCATTGACAGTAAAATGCAAACAATATGGTGTGAAAAGTTTGTTCTTTTGACATGGCTGATGCAATCTAAACACACGAGGCCACTCGTAATCCTTTGAAATGCTAATTAACACTCAAAAGCTCATTATGTTACATCCTCTTACAGCTGGCATTGAACGACACCATTGCACAAATTGATGAAATAAGTAATGACCCACTGGCGAGTTCTAATGATCAGTGTTTTGCAAAAACGATTAAACCACATTAAAACAGAGCAATTTTTTTCGAAATCGTTATAAGAACAGAGAGATACTGCGTCTGAGTTGGGTGACACTTGCAGATCAAGGGAAGTGTTAGCGGCTGTGGTTTCGGGAAGACTGCTGGAATTGGTAGAGGAAATTTATCAGCAAAAAGATGATTGACAATACTGACTGAGGCAGCGGAGAAAGAAGACTGCTGGAATTGGTAGAGGGAAAGGTTTTAGGAGCGTCTATCTAGAAATCCAGCCGTAAAAAAAGATTTCAATGCAATTGACAATACTGACTGAGTTCTTTGCAGCGGCGATCCAGCCCTTTTCGTTCCTTTTACTGTAACAGTTGATTCATAGTGCGACTGCTTTGAGGTTTTCCTCCCGTTACACCTTTCAGACCTTTTTACTGTCAATTTCCGTTGCAGCGCTGAATGACCTCATAGGTCCCAGTGCTTGGCCTTTGGCCTAAAACTTCTGCACCTTCCCTTTCCTTTTTTTATTTTTTTTTTTTTGCTTGTTAGATAGGAATATCTAGTTTTCAAGCGTCGGTATGTTCGTTTGTACCGTCACTCTAGTACATATAGTGAAAATTGCCACCCCTCTTTGTATCAGTCCTCGTGAAGACGTCATAGATTTAACGACGAAACCGGTCAAAATATATACCTAATTTTTTTTCTATTTCTATCTGTAGATATCTGGATAGATAGATAGTATATATATATATATATATATATATATATATATATGTATATATATGTATGTATGTGTATATATGAATCCCAAGATAGGCAGCTATTATGGTTCACTGAATTCTAGAGACTGCAATAAACTTACGTTGAACTTGGTGATCCATTTTTAGTTTTCTGAAAAGAAATCTATTCAGCCGGCTTTGTCTGTCCGTCCGCACTTTTTCTGTCCGCCCTCAGATCTTAAAAACCGCTGGGGCTAGAGGGCTGCAAATTGGTATGTTGATCATCCACCTTCCAGTCATCAAACATACCAAATTTTAGCCCCCTCGCCTCGGTAGTTTTTATTTTTTATTTAAGGTTAAGGTTAGCCACGGATCGTGCGTCTGGCATCTTCACTTGACCGGTCGTGGTCAAGAGTTTCAAACTGCAGCACATCGAGGGTTTCATACAGCATTATACGCTGTACAGACAACTCGATTGCACCGAAGAAACTTCGCTGCATTTTTTACTTGTTTTCATTTGAATAACAACAGAATGTTGTCTTACTGTAAGTAGAAATCTATACGATCGCAATAACCCTTCATCTTTCAAGTTCTATCTTCTTTCGTAATGGACGCCGAGGAATTGTTGCGATATCGCAAAAGCAAGAAGGTCGCAGCCCACAAAAGCGATCGTATAACTTTGTCGCCTCATCATTCTCAGGCTCGTAAATATATCCTTGTATGTCTCTAATTCATGTTTATCTTCGGCCGGGTTCGGGCAAACTACCAACATCTCAGTTAAACAGAATTAATTAATTGTCGTGAAAGGAGTCTCGGGTCGTGGGGCGGAGGTTGAGGCGGGGGTGTATAATCTTTATGGCAATTAATACAAAGATCAATGGCCCCTTTCCTCCCCCCCTCCTCCCCCCATAACCCGGCTTTCGCTTTCCTCTCCCTGCTCTCTCCTCCGGCTGGTCTTTGGGAAGTTGTGGCCTGAAAGAAACGGTTTTTTTTTTCTTTTATATTCATCTCGAAGTTCCTATTTCCCCTCTGTCGAATGAGGGCCGCCAAAGGTCGGCCTCAGGTGAATAGGTTCGTGGGTCTTGTGAATGAATCCTGACAATAGAAGGGGGGGATCGATTGCTTTTATGCTATCCACGACAGAGACGTGGTGTCTAAATTACGTCCGTTATGAGATTAGAGGTTAAGTTTCCGTGTCAGACGCGGTAGAATGTTATTCTTCTTTATCTTTTGTTTGTGTGTGTATATGGATGGGAAGAACAGTCAGCTCTTCACTGACCTATTTATTATCAGCTGCGCTTCGGGATTACCCATATCCCACCCTTTCTGGCTAAAAAGACAAAAAAAAAAAAAAAACAATAAAATAAAATAAAAACAGTAATTAAAACTTACAGTGGAGCTTACAAAATTAAAATGGTTGAAAGGTTGAAAAATAACAATAATAAATGAAATAGATTACCTTGAGTAGTAAAGTGCAGAGAATGAGAGTTCAATAAAAGTAAAGAAGGTTAGGAATTAAACAAGAATAAGGGGGGAGGGGTACTTGGCTGTGTGTAAAGGGGGTAGAAGTTAGATGATTATTGAGCGATGGAACAATTTTCATGATAAAAGGTAATGTATATATATTATTATATATATAATAATTTATATATATATATATATATATATATATATATGTGTGTGTGTGTGTACGTGTGTGTATGAGACAGATTTATTTTATAGAATTGGTTTGACTTTAAATCCTTTTTCTTGTGTTGAATGCTTTTTAAGTATTGGCTCTTCTCCTCCTGTCAGTGGGGAAAACGTACATCAGATTAAAGCTACAGAAACAATGCATAATCGATACCTCTCCAACAAAGTTAAGTTAAGTTAAGTATACCATAGTTTTACCAGACCACTGAGCTGATTAAAAGGATTCCTTCAGCTGGTAAACCCGTAAGGGGTATGTCCGTCAGTGCACCTCACCCGGTGCACTGTAAACATTACTAAAGGTTCTTTGCAGCGTGCCTTCAGCCCCCTAACTGCAACCCCTTTCATTCCTTTTACTGTACCTCCATTCATATTCTCTTCCATCTTGCTATCCACTTTCTCCCAACAATTATTTCATAGTGCAACTGCTTTGAGGTTTTCCTCCTGTTACACCTTTCAAACCTACCTATTCTCAATTTCCCTTCCAGCGCTGAATGACTTCATAGGTCCCAGTCCTTGGCCTTGGTCCTAAACTCTATATTCCATTCCGTTCCATTCCATTATGCCACCTATACATATTTATTCCTAAACGTCGTTCTGTGCCCCAGCACCGATAATGTCTTCGGGTCTGGCCGGCGGATCACAAGAAAGAAACAGTCTCGAATATTCTCTGAAAGTCGTGCTGTATATTATCCCATGACAGATGATGGGGATGTTTTGCTAATCCTCAGTGATGGCTGAGGAAAGGTCAGTGAATCCCACTATTTTCCTTCAAGCGAAATTTTTGTCGTTGGGGATATATAAATTCTCGTTGAATAATTTCTCTATGCAGTTTGACTGTTATTAAAATGATTTATCCGAGAAGGGATAAACACAGTTTTTAGTTTTCTGTAAAAGAAAACTATTGAGCCGGCTTTGTTTGTCTGTCCACCATCAGATCTTAAAAACCACCGAGGCTAGAGGGCTGCAAATTGATATGTTGATCATCCACCCACCAACCATCAAACATACCAAATTGCAGCCCTCTAGCCTCAGTAGTTTTTATTCTATTTAAGGTTAAATTTAGCCATAATCGTGCTTTTGGCAACGATATATGCCAGGCCACCACAGGCCCGGGGTTAAAGTTTCATGGGCCGCAGCTAATACAGCATTATACCGGAGACCACTGAAAGATAGATCTATTTTCGGTGCCTGTGATTATATGCTTTATAGAAAACTCGATTATGCCGAAGAAACTTCGGCGTATTTTTATTTTATTTATTTTTTTTTTTTGTGGTGGGTTTCCAGTGACTGCCGAAATTTATGGGTTCAAAGAACACTGGAATTTGGAAATGGCACGGCGCATCATAGAAAGAGAGATTGATCCATACTTCAGCCCGTTGTGCAATTAAGGGCGATCAAAGTTTTACGGAGGCTCCTGGTGTTTCCAATCTAAAGTTTGGGAGTCCTTTCATGTACGGTAATGGTGAGACCTGCATTGATGTTTTCCTTTTTACAGTGTAAGTGTATTGCTTGTATATAATGTGTATATATGTACACACACATACATATATATAATATATATATACAGTTCACATTTCACACTTTGCGTATGAGCAAGGTTAGTTAAAAAGTTGCAGGTCAGTGAATATCTGGAGAATTTATCGCTGACATTTTCAGCATCAATTCTTGGAAAATTTTAAGTTGCAGCACATAAACAAGGTTAACGACGTTATAATAATAATAATAATAATAATAATAATAATAATAATAATAATAATAATAATAATAATAATAATAGATAGAACGACAGGGCAAGAGTTCAGATTAATACCCTACCCTAAGCCCTGTGGCTGTTTAGAGTGCTGTGTTTACACTTAAAATCCTTATTAATATGAAAGGTTCTATTCATATTTCTCTCTTCTGATCAGCTGCCATTTCATACCAATAACAGCAAAAAATTATTTGTGTCTCACAGTCGCTGTTTATAGTTACAGGAAAAAGAAACCTAATAAAAAAAAGGTCTCTTCACTCTCCCGCAACCATTCTCTCAGTCATAAAAATACAGCCTTGGATTAGGAAATTTCACGGCAACCTTTGCCAGCAATTCATTATTTCGCGCGTTTCTTTTGAAATAAAAAGAGCTGCGGGAAATGTGAGACCTTGAAGAAGAAGAAGATCGCGTGAGAAAAGGCTTCCGAGTTTCAATTTTTGGTTTCGTTCCAACTGCTTTTTTTTTTTTTTTTTTTTCAAGAGAGAAAGATGCAACGTTTTTGAAATCTTTGAGAAAGATTCTCGTGTGAGTCTTTAATTTAATTACTTGTTGATGACCATTTCGGATGAAGAGTGGACCTTTCCCAACTCCCGGTAGGGGGGTAGTACCGTCAGTGCACCTCATGTGGTGCACTGTAGGCATTACTTAAGGGTCTTTGCAGCGTCCCTTCGGCCCCTAGCTGCAACTCCTTTCATTCCTTTGAACGTAACTCCTTTCATATTCTGTTTCTTCCATCATACTTTCCACCCTCTCTAACAATTGATTGATCGTGCAACTGCGAGAGTTTCTTCCTGTTACACCTTTCAGATCTTTTTACTCTCAATTTCTCTTTCAGTGCTGAGTGATGTCTTAGTCCCAGTGCTTGGGCTTTGGCCTAACTTCTCTGTGTTCTGTTCTGTTCAACAAGCATAGATGATATATGTCTTTTTTAATTCAGAGAAAAGGTAGTATGAAACCTATGCAATGAACTGCTGCTTTCTAAAGCCGTTCTCGAATTACATCTTCGTCATTTTGCGTTGCATACAGATCAACCAAACGTTGAACATACTCGTTCTTATCTGAAGTACTCAGTGAATGTCAAGATTATTATATGTTGACCCTGTTATTGCCTACAACCACCATTCTGAATGATCAATAACTGCTGCATCATTGTGGAGGTCAATAATTGTTCTGTATGAGAGAGAGAGAGAGAGGGACCATGCAGTTTACTATTGTGTGACTTTGGAGTGTATGTCCGGGTACCAAAAATCGGAGATGTTAGCTGCGAGGCTCCCCGTGTCATGAATGTCATTTCTTATCACAACATTCCTGACCTCGTTTTGGTGGATGGTTCCCAGACATCTGATCCCTGATAATGCCACCTTCAATGCACATCCAACATTACAACATCGTTAGTAAGGATTCTCCTCACTGAACTCAAAGTTTTAGTTACTGTAGAGGATTCTCGTCACTGAACCCAAAGTTTTGGATACTGAGTTAATTAACCGCTGTATAGGATTCTCCTCACTGAACTCCTGAACTCAAAGTCTTAGTTACTGAGTTAATTAACCAATGTATAGGATTCTTATCACACAACTCCTGAACGTAAAGGCTTTGTTGCTGAGTTATTAACCACTGTATAGGATTCTCATCACACAACTCCTGAACTCAGTGTCTTAGTGAGTTAATTAACCACTGTATAGGTTCTCCTCACTCAACTCCTGATCTCAAATTAACTACTGAGTTAATTAACCATTGTATTGAAGCAAAATGCCGTAATGGCGGAGGCTAAATCAAATTGTAAAGCAGCTCGTGGACGGCCAGTCTCATGGGTCGTTCCTGTATGCAGAGCACAAGAACCACTCCTGGACAAACTGCGACAAGCCCAGAGAAATGTACTGCCCTAAACTGCAGTATCTGCAAAATTTTCGAAAATGAGACATGCCACCTATTGGCTCGTGAAACACTGATTACACAAGTTACTGCATCTTCAGAATGATTCTTCAATGCTTTGTTTAGGGGGGTCCCATTTTCTGTATCTGCAGTTAGTGGTAAGGCAAGGGAAAACTGCAGAATCTCATTTTCTGTATCTGCAGTTAGTAGTAAGGCAAGGGAAAACTGCAGAATCTACAATTTTTTCAGTTTTGCTAAAATCAGTAGTAAGGAAGGGAAAACTGCAGAATCTACCATTTTTTTCAGTTTTGCTGCAAAATCAGTAGTAAGGGAAGGGAAAACTGCAGAATCTACCATTTTTTTTCAGTGTTGCTGCAAAATCAGTAGTAAGGCAAGGGAAAACAGCAGAATCTACCATTTTTCTCAGTTTTGTATTTTTGCATTTTAGGGCAGCGTGGACCTTTGATATGAACGTCTCTTACAGAAAATAAACTTGCCGAGGAAAGGCGCAATAAACAACAGCGCAAGAACCTCAGCAATTTCCCAGACTGGAACGTCCTTCCGAAACGCCATTAGCTCCCAATCGCCTGATTTTGAGGAGAGGACCATCATCACAATTTCTCCTAAGCTCCTGGGTATTTTCCTTCTCTGAACAGAGAGCCATTATACGGATGGCTGGCCAGCTCACGAGAAGGCTCCTCTCAAAATTTCCCACAGAATTTCATCCCAAATCCCTTGTCTGTGGTTATGTCACACGCCTCATTAAAGGGGACGTAGTTATAGACAATGGAATTAGTTGGGGCAAGTGAACTGTCCCCAACCCCCCCCCCACCCCGGACCCACCCACCCCGTCTCTTTTAAGGGCAATTTTCGATAAAGTGCTTCATCCTGCCTGCTTCCTTAACGACCCACCAGCGTTTCGTCAGTCATTTGTGGACTGGGAGTGACTCTCTCTCTCTCTCTCTCTCTCTCTCTCTCTCTCTCTCTCTCTCTCTCTCTGGACTATGGACGCCGCCCCTATTTCCTCCTGACATTATGAATCTTGGGGATCTGGCACGCAATCATAACATGAAAGAGGTAAACGAGGTTCATTTTTATATATTTTTTTTTTCTGTTTATTTATTTATTTTTTTTTCCTCTCTTATTGTCGAGATTAATGGATCGAGAGATGCGCTCTTGATGGGAAATCGGATGTTCTGTTTTCTTACCATCAACAACTTTTTCAATAAGTGTCGAGGCTTCCCGACGAAGAATCATTACGGACGAGAACGGTAAATTAACGTGTGTATGTATGTATGTATGTATGTATATATGCATATATATAAATATACATATATATATGTATGTATGTACATATGTATGTATGTCTATATGTATATGTATGCATGTATGTATGTATGTATTATATGTATGTCTGCATGTATGTAGTTTGTGGGTTTTTCAAAGATGTTTTAATTAAGTTCTAGTTTTTCTGTTTCTTTGTTCTTTTCAAAAAGTTATGAAAAGCTAAAATAAACCAGGAAAAAAAACAACTATTAAATAAGTAAAAAAGGCGCCGAAGTTTCTTGGGCGCAATCGAGTTTTCTGTACAGCGTACAATGCTGTATGAAACTCTCAGCCACGGCCATAAAATCTCAGCAGCGGCCCATGATACTTTCAGACACCCCCCAGTGGTGGCCTGCGTTGGCACCTATAGTGTCGCCAGACGCACGATCATGGCTAACTTTAACCTTGCATAAAATAAAAACTACTGAGGCTAGAGGGCTGCAATTTGGTAAGCTTGATGATTGGAGGTTGGATGATCAACATACCAATTTGCAGCCATTTAGCCTCATAGTCGTTAAGATTGAAGGCTGACAGAAAAAGTGCGTACGGACAGACAAATAGCCATCTCGATAGTTTCCTTTTACAGACAACTAGAAGAGTCGTTGAGCAATGTCCCCCAACCCCCTGGGAAAATAATAAGAATTTAAATCTGTTTAAGTGAGTGAAGATGGAATTTGTCCTTCCCAAACTTTAGGCCATTCCGGGAATGCATTCGTCACTCCTACGTCTCCTTTGTTCCTTTCACGGCTGCATAAATTAGATTCTTGACAAAATTGCTTCGCTATCGTCGTTGACCTTCCATGTTGCAGCGGCGCCGTAACCGGAAAATACGCAGATAAATCTTGTCGTGGGAAACGGCGAACGTGACATTTGTTATTCAGTATATTATGAACGACGTAGTTCATTTTCCCCTCTCAACCACAGCTCGTATTGAATTAACAAGTCTAAATGTTTAATGAGGCTTTAAAAATTCCCACGAAGTATTCTAATGGGAATACTTTTGGGGGAATTTTTGAGTTTAATTTTATATTTAAACTTGTCAATTCGGTATCTGTTTCGGTTTAGAGGGAAAATTAACTGTTTCATTCATAATGTAGTGAATTGATTACCACAACAAGATATATATATATATATATATATATATATATATATATATATATATATATATATATATATATATATATATATATATATATATATATATATATATGTTACACTTGTTCTCTCTTACTGCATTGTCTACCTAAAAATTTCTGTGTCTTCCTCTCCTCCTTCCTCCCAACACTTCAGAATTGTACACTCCTTTCACCAGCCTATTATCCTCCATTCTCCCTACATTGCCAAACCATCCCATATCACTAACCCGTTTTCCACTTCGCTGTACCTTTGCATTTCCCACGCATCCGTTTATTCTTTTACGCCACATATACCATACAAATAATTATTCTCATAAGGTTCAACTCTTTTCTTTCATTTGCATCCAGCATTCACGCGTGTCTTCCATAAAGGCGAGTTGGCTCAACAGTTTGCATATGGCCACAAGGTCACTCCAAGTCTCTATTCAGAAAAAGTGCGAACAGAAAAACAACTCCGTTATAGGTTTTGCTAACCAAATTAAGGTAAAGGGCATCAAATTTATGAAATTTATGTCATGTCATACACACGGGACAATCATTGGCGAATTGGTTAAGCAGCCAACTCTTCTTTTGGATTTAAAAAACAACTTGAATCTGCCAACACTGAGCCACTAATGTTTAATGACCTTGATCAACTCACCTGGGTTTGCAGGAATTGATATCCTATGCAAATCTCTGCATTAAAACGTGTGCGGGTCCATTATGCCTTGCATTTTGTATGCTTGACCTACTTCTGTTATTCCAAAAAAAAAAAAAAAATAAGCAAGCAAGATTTGCCATCAATCTCTCTCTCTCTCTCTCTCTCTCTCTCTCTCTCTCTCTCTCTCTCTCTCTCTCTCTCTCTCAGACATATGAATTCATTCGCCAGTTGCGTGACCCACTAGCCCACGATGTAATAAGTAATGTTGAGTAACATGAAGTCTGCGCATGCGCAGTTCATCGAAAAAACATATTCTTTGGCATCTATAATGCATCAATAATTTCGATGTTTATATTACTGAGGACGTTGGTAAGGCACAAGCATTGAACGCCTTCCACAGCAGGCGTTGCCAATACTTGCTCTGTCAATCTGCTGTGTAATGCAACAGTCCTGGCTTTCTAAGAAGCAATAATTAATGTAACAAATCTGTTTGAGGGTTTCAGTTCTTTGGCTGGCCTCGATGACCTTTTCCGTTGTGACGCCAGGTTCATGCAGGGCAATTGGACCGTGTGTTCCTGAGACCTATCTCTATTTTCCAGTTATATTTTTTTCTCACAGTAACAGTTTCCTAATCAGTTATTGATGGGTAGCGATCACGGAAATGAAAAATATGAATAATCCACGCTAGAAACGCAATGGACGAATGAATCGATATTCAGAAATTATTCAGTTTTTTTTTTGTGGATAGTATTGAACCTTCTTTTATTTGTGACATTATTCCCCAAAAAATGTATATACTTTTCAAGCAGCAAATCTCAAATAAGAATTAATATTTTACTCTGCTTTAGAACGTTCATAGCATACTAAAATTAAAGATGTATGGTGGTTGACCTATTTGTTTATTTATATTTATATTTATATTTATATTTATTCTGAGACGCTCGTTTTAATTTGCACTTAATGGCTGACAGCTCGAAAAACAGCGTAGAGCTCTCCTGATATCTCAAAAATGCTCACTCCGCAGGGGGGGTTACTGCCGTCAGTACGCCTTACGCTTTGCACTCTAGGCATTACCTAAGGTTCTTTGCAGCGTTCCTTTTACTGTACCTCCTTTCATATTGTTAGGAACAATCGTTTGTCGATTGTTCCTTGGTGGATTGATGCCTCCTTTGTTGTTTTTTGTGTTTTTCTTGCTGGCGAGCTGTCGTCTGGTGAATGGCGTCAGACTTCGTTCAGGTTTAGCAGCAACGAGCCAGGTTCTGGAGGGCAGATCGACCGATGGTCCAAGGTAGCAGCAGCAGGTTCCGTACCTGCGAGTCAGGTCCTGGCAGCAGAGCAGCGAGAGTTTGTTGAGGACGAGATGGTTGCCGTGTCGGCCCTGTCATGGTCGTCGTATTGGAGGAGGACGTCAGTACGTTTCTTCGGACGAGATGCCGTGTCGGCTGTCATGATCGTCGGTACTGGAGGAGGACTTTGAGGACGAGATGGTTGTTTCTGTCTTAGTTGTCCTGCAGTGTTCCTGTCGAGCAGTTGGTGGCTGCTTTGGTGTCTTCACAGGAGTTCGTCTGATTGCCTTCATCCTTCTTGACAGCTGGGTCTATCGTGTTATCTCTGCCGAGATTGTGTGTTTATCAGTATTTCCCTGAGTGATTTTATAATGTTCCATTATCGTTTATTTATTAAGATTGTTTATGCCTTGTGTATTTGTTTATGTATTATGTTGACTGTATTAATTAATTTTGCTGCTCTTGTATTTGTTTGTTTTTTATTACGCTCCCGGCTATTAAGTAATTTTGCTGCTCAAATGTTAATTTATTTGAAGTTTAAATTGCTTGTATTTTGCTGTCCTAATTAATTCATTTGTAGTAATGTTCATTTCATTATTTTAAATTAAACTAAACCTGCTGAACCTGACTCACTGTAAATATGTAAATAACTAATTTGTAATAAACTAATATTAAGGTAACTTTTTTTTTGTATTTGTTCTGCTCCTCCCTCCTTTGTTTGTCACCTCTCGTCAGTCATTACAGCCCAATTGCTTGTTTATTTTGAAGAACCTGTTGATCTCGAAAAGCGAGATCATAATACATATCCTCTTTCTTCCATAGTGCAACTGCTTTGAGGTTTTCCTCCTGTTACACCTTTCAAACCTTCTACTGTCAATGTCCGTTTCAGCGCTGAATGACCTCATGTGTCCCAGTGCTTGGCCTTTGGCCTAAATTCTATATTCGATTCAGTTCAGAAATGCTCAGTCAGGTGCGAACTCAATAGAAACCTGTTTTTCTTAAGTGGTAATTGGATGGGGAAGTTGTGTGTTGAGTAAAACTACAAAGCCCTTACCTTGTTGTTCAGCTGGAAAAAACGTATTTTTTTTTTATTGTACTTTTGTTTTCGTCAAATTTACCAACTTTCATCGACCGTAAAGTAATTAAAGTCTGAGAAATGAAAGATTCCAGAATGTTTATACGAGATGACGCCTTCTCTGTATGAAAGATCGTAATTATTAATCATTGATAACGCTCACCTGGTGAGAACATATTATGATTAATATACATATACAGTACAATCACGCATATATTATATACATATGTACGCAACACACATACATATATTAATAAATATATATATATATATATATATATATATATATATATATATATATATATATATATATATATAGTTTCTCATCATTCGCATTTTCTCTTCAAAAGCGCAGCGTGTCTATCCAGAATCGTAAATATCAAAAGGCGAAACTACAGCAAAATCCGCATTTAAACATTAAAGCAATATTCGAACGAACTGTGAACAGGTTTTTGGCAATAAAATGTTCTTGGAAAAGTCACATCAAAGGGAAGATGCGAGACGTAGTTTTGCATATGCTCAAAAACCATCTAATGGAATATAATGAGAAATGCTGATAACTGATTACTTAAGAATAATGACAATATATATATATATATATATATATATATATATATATATATATATATATATATATATATATATATATATATATATATATATATTTGTTTGCAATTCTTTAAATCATAAAAGATTAGAATGATCTAAGATACTTTATACCCTAAGCGGCATTTGTTTGTAAATCATAAAAAAAAACAAGTACAAAATGCGACGAAGTTTCTTCGGCGCAATCGAGTTTTCTGTACAGTATACAGAAAAAGTGCGGGCGAGCGTACAAATAGCCATCTCTATAATCGTTTTCTTTCACAGAAAACTAAAAGCACACACGTGCACACGGCGAAAATACAACTCTTTCAGCTAATCAACTGTTTAGAAGTTCCACCCATCTGATAAGTAACAAAGACTTATCTCAACATTCAAGATAAATCTCGAAGCAAGTAATTTGTCATGATTGCTGTTCATAGCTAAATCGTAAGTTACTCTCATTCGTCTTCAAGATTCATCTGGAAATGTTCCCCTTCTTAAAAGGAAGCCCGGCAGACATCTTTCATAAGGTAATTGATAAGTAAAAAAAAAAGTATTTGAAGGTAAGGGGTTACTATGGATAAGTACAGAGGTACGATTTAACCCAAGCATGACTACTCGTATCTGTTGCAAAATGATTTAGGAAAGGGAGCTTTTACCACCTAGTAGCCCTTAATTAAAAGAAACAATATATATGTATGTATATATATATACACATACATACATACATACATATATATATATATATATATATATATATATATATATATATATATATATATATATATATATATATATATATAATCATAATCATAGTCTAGACCTTACTCTCTGAGACTAGAGGGTTAATATCCTCTGATTCCCCCCTCCAGTGAAAATGCTTACGATGACTGCATGCATACATACATACATACATACACACACACACATATATATATATACACATGTGTGTGTGCTCATACCGTTATTGACTTCTACTGCATTTCAGTACGAATGCCTTTATTACTCCAAAACCACATTATAAACTTATTTAAGAATTAGTCTATTGAGGAGGCACCTCCATCACTAGAGCTAGTTTTCTTGCACTGTTAGGTCACTGCAATGATTAAATAGAGCAGAAAGCCTGAATCTGTGCACCACTGATACAAAATTAGGCGCCATTGCAATCACCACTGCGAAGGTGGATTCCTCTTAACAAATCAAAATGTATGGTATAACTAAATGAACACTAACTTCACTTTCCCCGAATGTAAAGGGCTGTAAATATGTTAGAGGAATACTGAAAATGTCAGTTGTTCAGGTAATATGAACATGGAGGCACCGAGAGAGCAACTAAACTGGCTCAAGTTTATTTTGAATGTTTATCTAATTTTGCCTCATAAGTTGGTATAGCGGTCTAGAAGTCTTCCCCCCGTTCATCATGTATCAGTGTATATGTAGAATGCTGTAATCAGGCGAAGTGACCAGAACAGCAAGCTATAACAACACTGACTTTTGTTTTAGGTAAAAATCATTGGGGGAACATATAGCCAATGCAAATGACTCGATAACATTAGTCGAGAGATTACGATCCCAAAGATTCCATGCCATTATTAGCTCTGCACTAAGTGAGAATTTGT
This sequence comes from Macrobrachium rosenbergii, assembly GCF_040412425.1. NCBI lineage: Eukaryota > Metazoa > Arthropoda > Malacostraca > Decapoda > Palaemonidae > Macrobrachium > Macrobrachium rosenbergii. The sequence continues at coordinate 14,372,119 of NC_089772.1, forward strand.
TTTAGCAGGCTGGACTGTCCAAAATCAAAGATGGCACTGTGGGCAGATTTGTATTTCCAAAACTGGTGAGGTATTTCTACAGTGGTAAATCGATATTCACAAAATTTTCAGTTCAAGATACAAGAGTAAGATTAGAATCTGGTTAAAGTTGGACCCCCCCCCCACAAGGGGTTTCGGGGGTCGTTATCTAGGACTGATATTTCTTGGGGGTCATTATCTTTATGATATTCACAGCCTTTTGTTTATCTGTTTACGGTCATCCCCAACGGGCTGGTACTAAACACGCCGCAAAGGTGGATACATAACGAGTTAAAACCCTTGGGGGTCACTATCTAGGATGGATCTTTCTTGGGGGCCATTATCTTTATGATATTCAGTCTTTTGTTTATGGATGGATCTTTCCTAGATAGTGGCCCCCAAGGTTTTCGGGGCTCACTATCCAAGAAGGGTCCCAAACGCACTCCGGAAGAGTGATTAGGACAAAGTACACCCTTGATCCAGGTCAGAGCACGTTCGAGTCAACATTCTTCAGAGGCGACTCATCCCAGCTGAACCATTCCGAAGCAGAAATCTGCCCTGTGCGCTCTTAGACCTCAAAAGTACAGATGAACGAGGACCAAGGTTTATCAAGCCTCCGGGCAGAGCCCCCCCCCCCCACCCAGTGGGAGGGAAGACATGAAAAATAAATGAATTATGTGGGTTGTGCAGCCCCCGTGCCGCCTTCCCTTATGACATCATTTCCATTCCTTGAATTATATATGCCATCATTCCAGGTGGGGGACAACGAAAATATGTGACGAGGAAAGGTACAGAAAAATGGCTCTGATATCCGGCGGGATGAAAATATTATTCAGGATGCGACACCTGAATAATTGCTTCTTTATTTCGAGTCCTACTTATCGTTGACGGAGCTTTGTTCCTCTCTCTCTCTCTCTCTCTCTCTCTCTCTCTCTCTCTCTCTCTCTCTCTCTCTCTCTCTCTCTCTATTTATTTATGTTTATTTTTTTACATCACAAGATGTTTTAACTGTACATTCATAGTGTATAAACACACAAACACACTATATATATATATATATATATATATATATATATATATATATATATATATATATATATATATTATATATATATATGTGTGTGTGTTGTGTGTTTGTGTGTGTGCATGTGTATGCTTGTGCAAGTTTGCCTGTGTACTGAAATAAACACGTCGAACAAATTAAGGCATGGTGCTTCTAGGTAACGTACACTCGCTTTTAAACTCGAAAGCACCACCATCTGTAACGCTCACAGGACGGACCGTCCCACAATTTTACAAAATATAGAACCTCGCAATACCGAGAGGCATCTCAGCAAAGTAAGGATTGTTGCACTTGAAAAGCGAGAGCCACTTGGGGCGACGGTGGGCGATCTGCAGTGAAACGGAACATTTGCTAGTCGTCCAGTCAAAAGCGAGAGCCACTTAGGGCGACGGTGGGCGATCTGCAGTGAAATAAAACATTTGCTAGTCGTCCAATCAGTGATCTTGAGGATACAGGGAAACCTTTTAGGATGAACTGAATTTTTCAGTGGACGTTCTTGCTACTTTTCCACGCTCGAAACTGGACGCCAGCAAAGTAGTTTCTCCACAGATAAGAAAGAGCTTCGTCGATGCGAAAGTGACCTCAGAGAGCAATTTTGGAGTAATAAGTTCAAAAGGAAACCCGAAGCAACTTGCCCAAGCAATGAAGACGAATTGGAGAGTTCTGAGAGAATAACAGGGCGCGCGAGAAGATTATTTGAGATTGATTTGCTGAGAAAATAAGAGAAGAGAAATATACAAGGGTGGGGAATTTCCAAGTGAGGGAACAGGGGTGAGGTTAATTGCAACACCGACGGTTTTACCCCCAGCAAATCAGGAAGAATGGAAAACGGGAGTGCATTTACCACAAAGCAAAATGAGGTCACGTCAGTGTAATAGAATTTTGTGCCTGTTTTGCTAATTAATATTTTTTTTTTATTTTCTGTTTTAGGGAAGTCCAAAACGTGCAGTGCCTCTCAAGGCAAATTCAGCCAGGGACGAGGTACCCAAAGACTTTTCCTTCTCCTGTTACGACAGACTTGCTCTTATTAATAAGAGCAAGAGGGGTCCCATTACGCCCTTAATATGCCTCGTTAACCTTCGCTAAAATGGTCGCGGCCGCGACGCCAGATGAAGGTGGCAAGCATGCAATTACACGCGCAGCGACGGGGAAAGGAAAGCTGCAGTCTCAAATATGCCGCCATTAATGAGCAACTAAGGAAGGAAAAATCATCGAGAGAGGTAATGAGGCAGCGCGATTGCGTAAACAGAACGAAATGGGGGTGGGGGGATGGGGGCGGGGGCGAAGAGGAGTGAGACCCGAAAAGAAAATGAAGGAAACGCCTTCGAGCTAAGGATCTCTTAATGATACAGAATTTCAACTCTGACGGGCTCTCCTCCCCGTTAAAACTTAGAGCTCATTATAAACATGGTTCTCATTATGGGTTCGAGACGCCGCTTTGCCGTCGGCATCACCTAATTGTTTACACGATTCCTTAGAGCGGAAAAGTGTCAAAAGTTATGTTGAAACAAGTGAAAAAACTGCGCCGAAGTTTCTTCGGCGCAATCGAGTTTTCTGTACAGCGTATAGACATCTCAATTGTTTTCTTTTACAGAAAACTAGAAAGGCGAACTTTTCCACGGTGAGAATTCAAGCTTTGCAGCAAAATGGATTATCCTCTAATTTATACAATAAATACGATTTACCCAACATATTTCAAAGACGAAAGTGCTTGGATATATGCATGAATTTACAGGGAAAAATATTCGTAACAAAAAAAAAAAAAACCCAAGAAATTGAAAATTAAAATGTTGATGCCAGATACTAATGACTGTTGGCTGGTGATATGGCGAGGGAGAGAGAAGAGTGAAATGCAATTATCACGGCACTTTCCCTTTGTCTCTGTAAGTAAATGGAAAATGTGGCGAGCACTGCTAATTCCCAGTATCAGTCCATTAATCTATATCATTCCTTTTAATAACTCTGATCGACCGTGAAAGACGAACTTAATAGTCTGGGTAAAATGTGTTCCCGATGAAGCGAGTTGTTTTTTTAGGTTACAGAAAACTATTGAGGTGGCGTTGTCTGTAATGATCTCTCCGCCCTCAGATCTTGAAAACTAAAATGTTGATCATCCTACCCTCAATCATCAAGATACGACAAGCCTAAGTAGTTATTTTTAGTTAAAGTTAGCCATGATCATGCGTCTGGCAGCGATATAGGACAGGCCACCACCGGGCTGTGGTTGAGAGTTTCATGGGCCGCGGCTCATACAGCATCATACGCTGTACAAAAAACTCAATTGCGCCGAAGAACGCTTTAATTCTTCCAGCATCTTTAAACGTCTTAAGTTTCCAACGCTCAGATCTCTTTGACGTCTTCTGCCGTCGTCGTCACGGGAATTCTTTACGCGACACCTGCTCTATTTTTTGCCATTGATGATCGAACGTCCTCCTTGGCCGTTTTATCACCATTTCCACTCATTTCCAGTGACGTTCAACACTAGCCGGTATGTTTCAGACTCCCGTATTTCCAAGGTTACTCCACTATTCGTTGAATTCATCGTAATTGTCAGTTTATGCTGTCATTGCTACGTAGCAATGGCAGCACATGAATGTCGCAAATAAGGATTACCGATTATTATTATTATTATTATTATTATTATTATTATTATTATTATTATTATTATTATTATTTCAGCCTTACACTTGAATGTGTAAGGGGACCGTGGAAAGGAAAGGAAAACAAAGCCCACGCGTAAAACAAAGGACTAATTTCCTTTCGTTCCAGCGAGATGGAAGTCATCAGAGGATTAGGATTCAAAAAGCTCAAGAAGAAACGAGGGAAAAAGGCAGGATTGCGCGGTGCAGTTTTCCATGACGGTGTGGAGAGGAAGAAGTGTCTCTGCTAAATTGTGAGGTGGAGGAAAGACCAAGTCTGTCAGCCACTGTGAGGTGGAGGAATGACCAAGTCTGTCAGCCACTGTGAGGTGGAGGAAAGACCGAGTCTGTCAGCCACTGTGAGGTGGAGGAAAGACCAAGTCTGTCAGCCACTGTGAGGTGGAGGAAAGACCAAGTCTGTCAGCCACTGTGAGGTGGAGGAAAGACCAAGTTCGTCAGCCACTCTGAGGTGGAGGAAAGACCAAGTCTGTCAACCACTGTGAGGTGGAGGAATGACCAAGTCTGTCAGCCACTGTGAGGTGGAGGAAAGACCGAGTCTGTCAGCCACTGTGAGGTGGAGGAAAGACCAAGTCTGTCAGCCACTGTGAGGTGGAGGAAAGACCAAGTCTGTCAGCCACTGTGAGGCAGAGGAAAGACCAAGTCTGTCAGCCACTGTGAGGTGGAGGAAAGACCAAGTCTGTCAGCCACTGTGAGGCAGAGGAAAGACCAAGTCTGTCAGCCACTGTGAGGCGGAGGAAAAACCAAGTCTGTCAGCCACTGTGAGGCAGAGAAAAAAAAAAAGCAACGCAACGATCACCGCCATATTTTTATATTATAGCTCCCGAATTATGGTTGGGTCCTGGTACTGGAAAGCCCCACAATGTTAGCCACTTCGTACACCTACACAGAAGGTTAATCAGGAAATCCCTTCCTTTCCAATAACTGTCACTTTGTCTCATTTTCATTCCTTCCACATGGCCAGACCATACCGAAGCATTCTGACCAATCATTTAAATTCATACCAATCACGACCTCTTCTTCGTATCCATATATTCCTTACAACACACACTGTTTGAGCGTCCTCATTAACAATTCAACCTTCTTGTTTTCATGCAGTCGTGTTTGTACTTCCAACAAACAGAAGGGCTGAAGAATCCCCATCATACGTTTCCGCCTTGGCTCCAATTCCCACAATCCTCGCCTCGCGTATTCCGCGACACCTCTTCTCTCGCATCGCCATCTTCCATTGTGTATTTGCTCTCAGAATACCTATGCATATCAACCGCCTCCAGTCTTCTGATCGCCCACCACGCCGTCCATATATGCATTCATTGGGTATATTCCTGAATTCAGTTTGCTCTCTCAACCCGACGCTTTTTGCTCGCGTTTACTCTCAGCTTTCCCCTTTTGGCTAATACACTTTCAGTCTTTCCCCCGTCGCTTTTATTTCACCTTTCTTCTCTTATCCAAATCACTAATATATATATATATATTGATTACAGATGATGTTTTACTGACTGATGACAGTTAAACTAGCCTGTAGAAATTGCTGAATGAGGAGAGAGCAAAAGTAAACGTCAGCAAGATTGCGGTTATGAGGGTAAACAGAAACTCCTGTGATGGAGCAGTGAATATTAATAAGCATGGTGGAAGGAATGAAGTGGTTAATTCACACAGGCATTTGATAGTGAACGTAAGGGATGACTGTAGGGTGTGGGAGGGCATAATCGATGAATAGATAAAACAAGAAAGGTAACAGGGCGGGTGCAAAAGATTTGGAAGGGAGAGAGTTGGAGTTTCTGCGGAACTAAGGTTGAAGTGCATGGAAGGATGGTTGAGCTACCTCCCTATATGGAACTGCAGTGTGAATATTAAATGACAAGAAACAAAAGAGCAACGTCGATGCTGTTGAGATGAGTTGTTTTGCGCAGTATACGTGGCGTCAGAAATAAACACAAAGGGATAGAAACGAGGCGATACACAAAGGCGGTGAAAAGGTTAGGTTTGCGGAAAGGATGGATCTTAGTATTTTCAGCTGGGATTGTGATATGCCCCTCTTTTGTCCTCGCTGGTTTTAGGTTTCTCTAAAAGAAAACTATTGTGCCGGTTTTGTCTGTCCGTCCGCACTTTATTCTGTCCACACTTTTTTTATGTCCGGCCTCAGATCTTATTCACTACTGAGGCTAGAAGGCTACAAATTGGTATGTTGATCATCCACCCTCCAGTCATTAAACATACCAAATTGCAACTCTCTAGCCTCAGTAGTTTTTGTTTTATTTAAGGTTAAAGTTAGCCATAATCGTGCCTCTGGCAACGACAAAAGGCCACCACCAGGCGTGGTTAAAGTTTCATGGGCCGCGCCTCATACAGCATTATACCGAGACCACCGAAAGATAGATCTGTTTTCGGTGGCCTTGATTATGCGCTGTAGCGGCTGTAAAGAAAACTCGATTGCGCCGAAGACACTTCGGGCCATTTTTTACTTATTTTTTCTTTTCACGGGTCGCAAGGAAAGTGGAATTTTATTCCTCTCAAAACACGTAGTTGCAACGAAGACACATCATAGGTTAGCGAACGACTTGTATGATTGATTGATTATAGCTGCTAAAACTGGCGTTACAGCACTTAGGCTATTGACGTCGTAAGAAATTTAAAAAATGTAAACTAAATAATAAATAAATATATAACTTTAACAGTGGTTTCACATGACAAATATCTTGTAAGAACGAAGAACGGCAAGCTGCTTACAACTGAGAGATGTTAGGACGTAGGCGTAGAAGAGGCGATGGGAAAGGAAGGGTCTTGATGTGAGGAAGACAATAGGAAAAAGGAAGTCTTAGTAATGGAGTTCTCTGTCCTACTGAAAGACTTCCAACTTGCAATTAAATCTGTAGTTTTCTGTGCACAGTTCAACCCTGATTTCTGGGACTATCAATTTGCATCCTCTGTATAGTTATATGTTCTGGGACGTTTTAATTTTATATATATATATATATGTATGTATATATATATATATATATATATATATATACATATATGTAAATATATATGTATATATTTGTATGTATGTGTGTGCAACAGTGACCCCTTAAACCACATGGCCATCAAGGGAGGTAACAGTTGATACAGACTCCCACCTACAAATCACTGTCATAATATATATATATATATATATATATATATATATATATATATATATATATATATATATATATATATATATATATATTTAAACATTCATAACATCCTACAGTTTTGCAACACAATAACCGATGCAATTTATGGGGGCTGTGGCAAAACGCTGAGGCGTCCAGCTATTACAGTGACATGTAAGTGTAATCCCACTATCATAGTACCGAGTTACCAGATGTACATTTTGCAACAACGGACCTCAATTGAGGTATTAAATGTTCTACACAAAAGGCGATTACTTTTCAACCCCACCAAAAAGCCCTGGAATATCTACGTTACTTTGAACTCAGTGTGACAGCCAACAACCAACATAGAAGCATTCTGTTGAAATAAAATATGAACAAAGATGTCACAGTGGAAAGGGGATTGTTTTCGTGGAATTAGGAATTGGGGAAAAATCTTGCATTGTTTTGCTTGAAATGTGAAGAAATATGCTAATGCATCATGTGTTTCGTGCACATACACATATGTATGTATATGTATATATATATACATATATATATATATATATATATATATATATATATATATATATATATATATATATATATATATATATATATATATATATATATATAACTGAATCACGAAAATATGGAACGTGATGAATATATAAATAAAGGCAACGTCACGAAGGAAAGTGCAGTGACGGAGTACTGCAAGGCCTTTCGACTTACTGTCCTTTACGTAGTAGACTGATAGAATTATAAAGATAAGTTTACATAGAGAGCTCGTATAAATGACAGATGGAAAATATGTACCTGGAATCCAACACAGTTGAAGAATTAGTAGACCTACCAAAACAGAATGAACGTGGAAGACATGAGGAGTGCAAATGAAATCCAGAGTTAGAACAAATAAAGGAATTATTAAGCCAACTAATCTTTATAGAATCGAAGTACGGATGTTGAATGGAATGAAGAAATCCCAAAAAGGGTGAATCTCTTGAGAAATATTCTTCACGTAACATATGAGAAGTAGGAAGGAATGAAAGGGTGAGAAACGTGACGCAAGAAGTGGTAAAGAAAGGTTAGTGTGGCAGAAAGGACGGACCAGAAAACTTTAAAGTGGTGTGGCCATGTTGAGAAATTGATGGACCAGAATACTTTGCAGTGGTCTGCCCATGTTGAGAAATTGATGGACCAGAATACTTGGAAGTGGTCTGGCCATGTTGAGAAATTGATGGACCAGAATACTTTAAAGTGGTCTGGCCATGTTGAGAAATTGATGGACCAGAATACTTTAAAGTGGTCTGGCCATGTTGAGAAATTGATGGACCAGAATACTTTGAAGTGGTCTGGCCATGTTGAGAAATTGATGGACCAGAATACTTTAAAGTGGTCTGGCCATGTTGAGAAATTGATGGACCAGAATACTTTAAAGTGGTCTGGCCATGTTGAAAATTGATGGACCAGAATACTTTGAAGTGGTCTGGCCATGTTGGGAAATTGATGGACCAGAATACTTTAAAGTGGTCTGGCCATGTTGAGAAATTGATGGACCAGAATACTTTAAAGTGGTCTGGCCATATTGAGAAATTGGTGGACCAGAATACTTTGAAGTGGTCTGGCCATGTTGGGAAATTGATGGACCAGAATACTTTGAAGTGGTCTGGCCATGTTGAGAAATTGGGTGAAAGATCCGTTAGTGAAGAGTGCGTAATTCACAGGTACTGCGAAGAAGAAAAAGAATGAGCAAGTGTTGGCTCCATATATATATATATATATATATATATATATATATATATATATATATATATATATATATATATATATATATATGTATGTATGTATGTATGTATATATGTATGTATGTATGTGTTTGTGTACGTGCTTGTGATATGTGTGCCAGCACAAACGCACGGACGGAGCGAGTGAAACTCACCAGCCTCACCAGTAAATATTTTTTCACTCTTCGTCTCTCGAAGCTGATACAGGTCCCTTGGTTTAACGTCGCCAAAAATTTACGAGCCATAAATTCTTACTTTCGTGATAAACCAATACTTTGTTATCAGAACCACCGAAACATTTTCCTCCGTGCGATCACGCCATGCTACAGTATTTTCTCAATATGTTGGATGGAGAGTGTCACGGTTTCGCGACGTTAAAATGAACGACAGTCTGCGAGCTTTCGAGGCTCTGTGTGTGTCGCGCCTGACCTGCAAAGTCGTGTGTTGAATAAGAAGCAGAAAGGATAGAAGAAATAGAAAGGAGGAAGAAATAGAAAGGAGTAAGAAATAGAAAGGAGTAAGAAATGGAAAGGAGTAAGAAATAGAAAGGAGTAAGAAATAGAAAGGAGTAAGAAATAGAAAGGATAAAATTGAAAAGGAGTAAGAAATGGAAGAGTAAGAAATAAAAAGTAGAAAAGGAGTAAGAAATAGAAAGGATAAAAAGAAAGGAGTAAGAAATAGAAAGGATAAAAGAAATAGAAAGGAATAAGAAATAGAAAGGAATAGGAAACAGAAAGGAGTAAGAAATAGAAAGGATAAAAGAAATAGAAAGGAATAAGAAATAGAAAGGAGTAAGAAACAGAAAGGAATAAAAAATAGAAAGGAGTAAGCAATAGAAAGAATAAAAGAAATAAAAAGGAATAAGAAATGGAAAGGATTAAGAAATAGAAAGGAGTAAGAATTAGAAAGGAATAAGAAATGGAAAGGAGTAAGAAATAAGAAATAGAAAGGAATAAATAGAAAGGAGTAAGAAATAGAAAAGAATAAAAAATAGAAAGGAATAAGAAATAGAAAGGAATAAGAAATAGAAAGGCGATCCTCACGGCTACTGATAAAAGGAATGAATTATGAATCATAAATACAAGTTGTTCTCTTACAGGGTGTCATAAACAGAGAGTCGACCTTAAAAACACAATATCCATTTGGGTAAGAGATATTAAAGCTCAGTGTTAGAGAAAACGTGTCACTACAAGAGGCTCCTTTACACTCCTACGAGGACTATATGTATGTATATAAAAAAATCAAGACCTGATGATGAAATATATACATGGTTTGGGATACGGGAGCCAACTTATCTAAGTTTGAAAGTAAATTGACAAATATGACGTTTACCAGTAAGAGAGAGAGAGAGAGAGAGAGAGAGAGAGAGAGAGAGAGAGAGAGAGAGAGAGAGAGAGTTTGCCACTGGCATTTTGGATGAAATGACGTTCGCTACTCTGAAAAAAAAGTACAAGGGATGACGACCCCCAGAAAGTTCTGCTTCATGATGGGTTTGTTCAAGACACTGAACAGAAGAACAAGAGTAACAAAAGTTCTGCTTCATGATGGGTTTGTTCAAGACACTGAACGGAAGAACAAGAGTGACAATCGTACCAGAAGATGATAACAAACGCCTCTGCTGAGGTCATAAGCAGATATAGATCCAGCGAGGTGATTTATCTTCAGAAATCTTAAGGAATTGAGTGCACTATGAAATAATTGTTAGGTGATGGTGGATAGCAAGAGGGAAGAAAGATAATATGTATGGTGGTACCATAAGAATGCAGTTCTTCCGTTGGTCAATGATTCAAAAGCGAAATTTAAGGCTTTTTAGTGAATGACTGGTTCTGTAAGCTGTGCGTTGGTCCCTTTAGTGAATGACTGGTTCTGTAGCTGCAATTGCTGCTATATATATATATATATATATATATATATATATATATATATATATATATATATATATATATTATATATGTATATATTCATTACATGCCTTCCCACCTCAGGGAGATTGGCGGCAGAGGGAGTTAGCCATCCAGGTCTCAGAAAGTCTCTCTCTCTCTCTCTCTCTCTCTCTCTCTCCTAATCATGACTGAGATCATCAGACTCTTCTGCCCACTGGGTACCTAATTCAGTGCTTTAGGTAACATGGGCACAAAGGGTTTTTTATATTTATTAAGTTTGCCCATCCGCCAGTCTTCGACCAAGGATTGAATATAGGACCTCTCGCTTGATAGGAGAGTACCCTAGTTTGAGGGTTGAAGCAAGATTAGCAACACTTATGACCGTGTCAAACTTATCGTTCCAATGGAAAATAAATGCGAAAAAGGAAGTTATTTGATGACTTGATTGAATGAAATGACCTTTAAAGTGAGTCATTTATTGATTAATCCACAGAGTTCCTAATGTTTGTCGTCACAGATCACTCCTCCATCATAATACAGAAACAAGTAAAAAATGCGTCGAAGTTTCTTCGGCCAAATCGAGTTTTCTATACAGCCGCTACTGCGTATAATCAAGGCCACTGAAAATAGATCTCTCTCTCGGTGGTTTCGGTATAATGCTGTATGAGCCGCGGCTCATGAAGCTTTAACCACGACCCGGTGGTGGCCTATCCTACATCGTTGCTAGAAGCACGATTATGGCTAACTTTAACCTTGAATAAAATAAAAACTACTGAGGCTAGAAGGCTGCAATTTGGTATATCTGATGATTGGAGGGTGGATGATCAACGATACCAATTTGCAGCCCTCTAGCCTCAGCAGTTTTAAAGATCTGAGGGCGTACAGAAAGAGTGCGGACGTACAGACAAATATCCATCTCAATAGTTTTCTCTTGAAGAAAACTAAAAAAAAAAAAAAAAAGGTCAGTAAAAGATAATCAGCCAAAAAGACGGCTTCTCGCTAAGTTACCCGAACTGAATTTTTTCTCCCTTTCCATCCGACAGCTCAGTCCTTTGCAGCTAAGCCCTTCGGAATGGGTGTCTTTGAAGGAGGAGGCAGCGATCCTAATGAATCCCGAAGAACGGATATGCCTCGGCGGCCTCATCACAAGGTGCTCGGTGAATGGGGACCCGGCGGTGCTTAGAAGAGATCTTTCTTGGAAAATACAATTTTCTTGATGAGCGGCTGAAATAGAAAGTGCACCGAGTAACTGGAGATTCTTCTCGGAAGCGCCGAATTTACAGTAAAACTTTCCTTGCGATCATTTCCCGGAGAAAAATAACGGGTTCTTATCTTCCCGGAGGTGGCGAATTAGGTTTCCTTTCTCTCTCTCTCTCTCTCTCTCTCTCTCTCTCTCTCTCTCTCCTCGTTCCCAGTGGTGCGGGAATAATCTTTTGCTTATTTACAGTGCTGTTAAAGGCAGAGAGAGAGAGAGAGAGAGAGAGAGAGAGAGAGAGAGAGAGACATCACCTTTTTAAATAAAAGAAAGGCGTATTGGTGAAACTTCCACGAAAGGACCTTGCAGTTATTCGTACCTGTTAGTGTAACTTTTGCATCTCCTTGTAGCTAGAACATTCTATTTTCTCGTTTTCTTATTTCGATTTTATTATTGCTAGCCAAGCTGCGACCCCCTAATTGTAGAAGGAAGTTGGATAGAACTGTATTTGCACTTGGTTTGAAACTCTGAAACTCCAACGCATTTTAATTTCTCTTGTTTTTATCTTTCCTGGCGAGTGACCCCCAAGGGTTTTAACCCGGTATGTATCCACCTTTGCGTCGTGTTTAGCACAAGCCCGTTGGGGATGACTGTCAAAACATAAGCAAAAGACTGTCAACATCATAAAGATAATGACCCCCAAGATATATTAGTCCTAGATAACGACCCCTGAAAACCCTTGGGGTCACTATCTGGGAAAGATCCCGTTTTTCATCGTCCGTGGATCGAGCGAGTTCTTTAGAACTTGATTTCATTTCTACAGTTAATATTATGCAAAAGAGACTGAACTATTCGGTATGAAGTTGATTGCAAATGTATCTTCCCGAAGAGGCCCATACATTCATCCGTAGATTTGGTTTGTAGCATTTGTGCATATGCGTAGAATTATGCAGGCCATTGTCTAGGTGTTATGTAGAGAGAAAATTGAGGAAAAAGGAAGTTTGTCGCAATAAAAACAAGTAAAAAATGCCCCGAAGTTTCTTCAGCGCAAACTAGTTTTCTGTATGCCACTCAGCCACGGCCCAAGAAACTTTCAGCCACGGCCCGTTGATGGCTACTTTAACCTTAAATAAAATAAAAACTACTGAGGCTAGAGGGCTGCAATTTGGTATGTTTGATGATTGGTGGGGGGATGATCAACATACCAATTTGCAGCCCTCTAGCCCCAGTAGTTTTTAAGATCTGAGGACGGAGGGAAAAAGTGCGGACGGACAGACAAATAGCCATCTCAATAGTTTTCTTTTACAGAAAACTAAAACCTGAAAATTTTTCCTCTTCCCGTGATGGTAGACTTACCTTCAGGATTCTTGATCAAAATACGCCAACTCAGCGAAATTTTTAATGTCGGAGTTTTTTTTTCTCTCTCTCTCTCTCTCTCTCTCTCTCTCTCTCTCTCTCTCTCTCTCTCTCTCTCTCTCTTTCCCCCCGACCTGTGCAATCAATTTCCTCGCCACCTCTTCCCAACATCTCTATCCCTCACTCGAGCAGGATGATTCCTTGTCTCACTCACCCTCAGCCGGTTTTGCTCTAGTTTTTCCCAGAGTTACCCAGTTTTGCTGAAAATTTTCACATGTATGACACCAGTACGCGTATGTCTATCTGAACCTCCACCCACCCACACCCCCGCCCCTAAAACCCCAACAAACCTCAGCCCGGAAGTGATTACTTGCCAGCAGGGGGGACAATTGCTCTGTAAATTGCCAAATGTGACCTTTTATTTATTCCACTCCTGCAGGCCACTGATACACGTCATATGCCATTAATCCAGAACATTATTCGCGCAATTAAAGGGGGCAGTGTGACGTTTGATCCCATATGAAACAGTCTGGAAATAAATTTAATCTCTGTTTGAAGAGATAATGTGAATCTATAATTTGCTGGAAGCATTCGTCTGTACATCAGATGGAGAGCTTTCACCTTCATCAAAGGCACAAGGAATATTCATGATTGGTGGATTTGTGATATAGGGTTAGTTCCTAAACGTCTGCCTTGTTTTGACTATTCATTATAGATGCTAGTAGTGTTTTGCAACTACCAAAGGAATCTTTCAGTTCCGCGTTCTGTATAACCAAAGTGAATGGAGGAATTACACAGCCAGTGTAAGTAAGAGTGTAATTTTCTCTTAAACATATGATGAAAGTTTTGAAATATACTTGCCATAATAATTAAAATTTTTGGGGGGTATACATTGTTGCGAAGATGATATGGCATATAAGTGATTATCAGTTGTTAACAGGGATAATCGCATAAGAGGAAAGAAATTTAAGATAATCATTGTTAATAATAGTTATCACAGGATTCAGCCGTACTTCCGGTCACGTTTTATTAGCCTGATAAACATAGTTGATCGTTGAAGTCTCACGTAGCATATATAAATTTCCAATACGCGTGGCTTTCACGAACCGGATCTACTCCTGCGTCTGGCAAAACAGGATTGTGCAAAGGAATTGACACGGTGATTGATTGGTTTTAAGTCGTGACAGAAATGTCAGTAAGTAAAACCTTTTTGGAAGCGAGAAAGCAGTTTGTCATTCTAAAATCAAACTGGCGTTGTTGAGATATTGAGATGACAAAGATGTATCTCTGAGGTTAGATAGAACATAAATCAGAATACTTTCATTTTCGCGGTACAAAAATAAATACCAAAGTATCATGATTTCAAAATATTATAAAATCTTGTCAGCTCACCCCATCAGCACTCATTTGAAAAAAAAAAAGGGGGCCCATCACATTCATTTTTCATATCCAGAATTATTTCAAAATCCTATGGTCTTTAGAACATGTCCCACCATACCTTACTGTTTCAAGAAAATCCTTCAGTAATATTAAAGAATAAGTAAAATATGCGTCGAAGTTTCTTCAGCGCAATCGAGTTTTCTGTACAGCGTATAATCAAGGCCACCGAAAATGAATCTATCATTCGGTGGTCTTGGTATAATGCTGTACTAGCCGCGACCCATGAAACTTTAACCAGGGCCCGGTGGTGGCCTATTCTATATCGTTGCCAGAAGCATGATTATGGCTAACTTTAACCTTAAATAAAATCAAAACTACTGAGGTTAGAGGGCTGCAATTTGGTTTGTTTGATGACTGGAGGGTGGAAGATCAACATACCAATTTGCAGCCCTCTAGCTTCAGTACATTGTTAGATCTGAGGGCGGACAGAAAAAGTGCGGACGGACAGAGAAAGCCATCCCAATGGTTTTCTTTTCCAGAAAACTAAGAATCCGGATTCTCCACCAAACTTGAGTGAAACCCATTCACAAATCTTTGAAAGCAATTCCGAAACCCACGTCCAGGGGCTTCCGAACTCGGATACAGATCCTTCACCAAGTTTTCTTTGTTTCACTGAAATCCGCAGTGAACTTTCGATGATATCTTCCGTACGAGAAAAACGCTGAAACTTGTAAACGCAGAATCCCGTCTCAATTTCCCGGATGCAGTAAATGATACGACATTAGGTGTGTGATCAAATTATGGGTGATTATGTAACTTTTCGCTTTAGCGTCTTAAGTGGCCGTAAGTATATGGAAAGATCTCTGATCTTACGATAATTTCCCGAGCATTCGTTACAAGGAATACTCTAAATACAAAAGAAGAAGAAGAAAGAGAGAGAGAGAGAGAGAGAGAGAGAGAGAGAGAGAGAGAGAGAGAGAGAGGTCATTTCAAGGAATACTGTAAATACAAAAGAAGGAGAGAGAGAAAGAGAGAGAGAGAGAGAATCATTTCAAGGAACACTGTAAACACAAGAGAGAGAGAGAGAGAGAGAGAGAGAGAGAGAGAGAGAGAGAGAGAGAGAGCCTTTTAAAAACAGGAAGAGCAAGGTCCATAATCTCGCATGCCAGGCAGGTTGGCACTCGCAAGGAATGGTGCCTGCGGGTCACATATGCTGCGGCTATTGATCTCTACTAAAATGTTACACCTACGCAAGACTAAATGCGAACCTGATCTGATACTATTTTGTTTTTTAAGGGGACATGAGGATAAAGCTCTTTCTCACCCCATATAATAATAATAATAATAATAATAATAATAATAATAATAATAATAATAATAATAATAATAATAATAATAATAATAATAATAATGCCACGTAAAAGAAATGACACCAGGCATCACCCCCAATTCATTCTCCCGAGTGCAGACCTTGCGAAGAGCAGCAGCAGCCGAGGGGAAAAAATAGCATCGAACGCCCTTCAAGATCTGGCACAAAGGGCGTCAGTCCCCCGTCAAATATATTGCTCCATTCACCCCCTCTCTGCAATGCTCTCGTGAACTTCCTGAATGTAGGAGCGCTTAATTCCTCTGACCCTCATCCACTCTTGTTAGTCTGGTAGCAGCATCTTGACCTTTACCTTCGAAAAGGAAGGGAAACAAGGAAAAAATGAGCCGAAGTTTCTCCGGAGCAATCGAGTTTTCCGTACAGCCGGTGCGGCGTATAATCAAGGCCACCGAAAATGGATCTACCTTTCGGTGGTCTCGGTATAATGCTGTATGAACCGCGGCACATGAAACTTTAACCAGGGCACGGTGGTGGCCTGTCCCATATGGCCAGAAGCACGATCATGGCTAACTTTAACCTTAAATAAAATAAAGACTACTGAGGCTAGGTGGCTCAAATTTGGTATGTTTGATGATTGGAGGATGGATGATCAACGTACCAATTGGCAACCCTCTAGCCTAAGTAGTTTTTAAGATCTGAAGGCGGACAGAATAAAGTTCTGACGGACAGACAAAGCCGGCACAATAGTTTTCTTTTACAGAAAGCTAAAAGTAAAGAAGAAATTTCAGATATACTGCCAGCATACAAATCGATATCCTCACAGCCTTTCGCTACCAGCAACTTTACCTCAACAGACTCCAGCCCAATTTTTGTAGAGGGTAAGTTTAGAAGTCTTTTGTTGCTGCGGTTCTCAGAACTTCCACTTCCATAATTAACGAATACTTCATCTGTAGTTCAGTTTAGCCGCTTTTTTTTTATTTTTCTTTTCTTTTTGGCCGACTTAGATAACTTTTTCACAGTTCAAGTAAATGTCAGAGCAAAGTTTCTCATCCTTACTTACGCGGATTCTGCCTGTGGTATCTTGTTGTATCTCACTCACGAATGATACAAAACCAATGGACTTCCTTCATGTATCTCAAGCGTCGTTTAAGTTTGTTTTTTTTTTATATATATTTTTCTATTTGGCTCTTGTACTGAGGTTTATACAATTGCCTTTAACTTCCATGAAAGAAAGCTTCTTTATGTCTTTGAAAATTACCAGAACTTTTCATTATCTTCAATAAAAAACAAGTAAAAATGCGCCGAAGTTTCTTCGGCGCAATCGAGTTTTCCGTATACGGCGTATGATTCTGTATGAAACTCTCGATCCACTGCTGTATTAAACTCTCAGCCACGACCCTTAACCTTAAATAAAATAAAAACTACTGAGGCTAGAGAGCTGCAATTAGGTGTGTTTTATGATTGGAGGGTGGATGATCAACATACCAATTTGCAGCCCTCTAGCCTCAGCAGTTTTTAAGATCTGAGGGTGGACAGAAAAAGTGATGACGGACAGACAAATATCCATCTCAATAATTTTCTTTTCCAGAAAACTAAAAATGCATCATCTCAAGACGTCAGAGATTTTCCTTATGTTCACGTATCTTCTCAGCCCAAATAATGACATTCACATCTTCCATTAATCAAGATTTCTTCACGCTGCAAAATCATACGTAGCTTGACACACATTTATTCAATTAGAGCTGAACTTGACGCGAATCTCTCTCACCTACAAATTCTCACAAAAGGAGCTTCCTCTGATCCACGATTAATCAATAAGTCAGTCGACAAAAGCTACGTCTTGTTTAAATTGTATCACATTGTTGCCTTACCGGTTTCGTAGCATTCGGTCTCAGGCATTAGTCAATATTTGCATAAGATTTTCTTTATATGTTGAAATATCTTGATTTATTCTTAACAACCTTTTTTAGTGCCAAATCTCCATTCACATTATTGTTATAGCACATGTATATGTATACACATATATATATACACCACACATACACATATATGTATATATATGAGGTACATGTATATATATATATACATATATATATTAACTTTATAACATACACAGTTGATCTGTGCAATAGTAGAATTACTAAAAGGACCTCATTCAAACTGGATGGTATCTAATGGAGTACTGATTCAGAAAAAGTTACAAGCTTTCTTGGACAAAGTCCTCATTATCAAGCACGGACACTTGATAATGAGGACTGTTTGTCCAAGAAAACCTGTAACTGTTTCTGAATAAATACTCCATTAGATACCATCCAGTTTATATATATATATGTATATGGGTAGAGTAATGGCAATGGCTATTACAACGGGTGGAAATAAGGGTTTTGTAGGCGCACCAACCTTGACGAACTGACATGAATTGGCAATAATGATGACAAGCTGATGAGGCTAGGGAACGTGTTCACAAGAAAAGAAAGCTTACAGTATACGAGAGGTTACGAGGCTAACGGAAAGTCACGACTATTCAATGATATTTCTCTTCTGGAGAAAATACAAGATCATGTCAAGAATAGACAAGAAACCATTCACAGAAGAGTTGGAGGACCAGGTACGACAGTAGATAGCCCGAAGACAAAGCAAGTGTCAGTGGAACCCATTCTGAATGTATAAAGGAACTGCCGAGTTGAGTTTCCCTGAGTGGGGGAGATGACAGTGGACGTGGAACGCAAATGGAGGAGAGAGAAAAGGCGGAATTGTTTCTATAGTACTGTATATTTTATGGGATTAAAGGGAATACAAGTATAAAATGCGCCCGAAGAAAAGTTTTCTGTACAGCGTATAATGCTGTATGAAACTTTGAGCCACGGCCCATGAAACTCTCGGCTGGCCGTGGTGGCCTGTGTTGGCACCTACAACGGTGCCAGACGCATGATCATGGCTAACTTTAACCTTAAAATAAAATCAAAACTACTGAGGCTAGAGGGCTGCAATTTAGTATGTTTGATGATTGGAGGGTGGACGATTAACACACCAATTTGCAGCCCTCTAGCCTCAGTAGTTTTTAAGATCTGAGGGCGGACGGACAGACAAGCAGCCATCTCAATAGTTTTCTTTTACAGAAAACTAAAAAACGGTAATTGAGGATTCCTGCGTTGATGTAAAATTTCAGGGTAATATCCAGTTAATGAAGAACGCGATGTTTTGGAAAAAATAATAACTGAAATATACATTTCAGAGCCACAATAAAATGGTAGAAAGGTTTGACTAGGCAAAGCCACGGATCCCAAATTTTTGAGGTGCATGCCCACATGGGGAGAATGAAGATGATAGGTTGATCGGTGGAAGGGGAGTGGAAAGGAAAGAAAGATGGAAAAGAAGGACCCGAGATGTCTCAGAGAATTTACATTAAGCACCAAATGATTCAACGAGTCATCGTGATTTTCCTGATCTTATGCTTTGCAAAAAAAGTATTTGTTCATTAATCCCAGAATGTGACATCGTGCCTTTTCTCAAATATGTTTTGATTGGAAGATTTTCATCTTTACTCCGTCGTGACGAAAAGGATTTCAGGTTTTCGTTTTGGAGGTCATCACGATTCGTCTCAGCAGCGAAATGAACGGGTATCTTTTGCAGAATTTAGTTATTCCTTGGCGGTAAATAGTTGTCAAGAGACTGTGATATATCGTATTACTCACAATATGTGCAGTTTCATAGTGTTTACATCTCCACGTGTCATCTGATAATCATCAGCATCCCTGCATTTACCACCAGGTTCTCGCTAGAAGTGATTTTCATTATATTACGCTGGGAGGAAACTTCTCGGCCGATTGCAACATTCAAACTTCTCTTGGGGAAAATAAAAACAAGTAAAAAATGCGCCGAAGTTTCTGTACAGTTTTCTGTACAATGTATAATCAAGGCCACCGAAAATAGATCTATCTTTTTGTGGTCTCGGTATAGTGCTGTATGAACCGCGGCCCATGAACTCTCAGCCGGTCGTGGTGGCCTGTATTGTCGCGTTGCCAGAAGCACGATTATGGCTAACTTCAACCTTAAATAAAATAAAAACTACTAAGGCTAGAGGCTCTAATTTGGTATGTTTGATGATTGGAGGGTGGATGATCAACACACCAATTTGCAGCCCTCTAGCCTCAGTAGTTTTTAAGATCTGAGGGCGGACAGAGAAAACATGCTCAATAGTTTTCTTTTACAGAAAACTAAAACCATGGAAAATGACGTGGAATACGCGTCTGGATACGAACACAATATTCATCGGAGCTGTCATAACTTTTTGATGCATCAGAGGTCGCCCACGTCTCTGAATCATTGCAAAGAATGTTGCGTGTACTCCCGGAAGCGAGCTCTGCCAGATTTCATTAAACATAATGTGACTATTTTATTTATTATTATTAAGACGAGCTAGCTCATGTCCCCGATATTGTATACAGTGGTGTGTGTATTTGAATGCTCACTTTTCTTTCGACTCAAGGTTACGGATTTTTATCTTCGAGCGGATTTGTACGATTTGCTTTGATTTCGAAACATGAAATGATTATTGGTCGAATGCGAGCAAAACAAGAGGGTCTGTCGGCCCAACATCCGGTATCATATGAATGCAGTTGCAGAAAGATATACTGAATTCCTGTTGAAATGTTGACGTCTTTTGAAGCCACCTACTGATACTTCAGGTGATTTCCTTCCATTTTCTTCTGAATATTATTTTGAAGGGATGGACGTGCAATGGCATGAATAGTGAGTTGGAAGTATTATCAAAGGGAATTAGGTAATTCGTACATACATTTACAAGCACAAACACACACATACACGTATATATATATATATATATATATATATATATATATATATATATATATATATATATATATATATATATATATATATATTTATGTATATATATAAATATAAAATCCACGAAGGATAAAGAAACACTGCAGCATTCCATTATTTCTCTTTCCTTCGTGGATTTCGTCTTTATTTATATATTCATCACGTTCC
Organism: Macrobrachium rosenbergii; assembly: GCF_040412425.1. Lineage (NCBI taxonomy): Eukaryota > Metazoa > Arthropoda > Malacostraca > Decapoda > Palaemonidae > Macrobrachium > Macrobrachium rosenbergii. The sequence continues at coordinate 14,392,917 of NC_089772.1, forward strand.
ATATTTTAGTGATTCAGTTATACACGTGTGTATATATATACATGTGTATATATGTATATATATACATATATATATATATATATATATATATATATATATATATATATATATATATATATATATATATATATATATATATATATATATATATATAGAGAGATAGAGAGAGAGAGAGAGAGAGAGAGAGAGAGAGAGAGAGAGAGAGAGAGGGACACGTATGGTACAGATATGTTTTTGCTCGAGAGACCAGTCTTGATCCAACCACTCAAGGATGAACGTGTCAGCTTTACATTTGTAACCATTTCTCCTGGAGGCGCCTTCTCCTATGCCAGGTGAATGCCGATGGCTTCCTAGCTCCAGGACAGAGTTGAATATAGAATTTAGGCCAGAAGCCACAAGCGCTGGGACCTATGAGATCGTTCGGCGCTACAGCGGAAATCGAAAGTATTAAGGTTTTAAAAGTGTAACAGGAGGAAAACCTCGCTTGTTACACTGTGAATCTGTTGTTAGGGGAGGGTTGAGGAAAGTCAGATGGAAGAGAGAGAATGTGAACGGAGTTACGGTAAAAGGAACGAAAGGGGTCGCAGCTAGGAGCCGGAGGGACGCCGCGCTGCTGCAAAGAAGCTTAAGTAATGCCGCGTGAAGTGCACTGACGGCGCTACCCTCCTGCGTGGGGGGTGGGTGGGTGCGCGGGTTGGGGGGACGTTTTCCCAGCTCTAGCAGGGTGTCTAAAGTTAGGTCATGCTATTACCTTTGATAAAAAAAGTTAATATATATATATATATATATATATATATATATATATATATATATATATATATATATATATATATATATATATATATATATATAAGTCCTTCGACTTCATTTCATCAACTAATACCTTCAGGCTGCATTTACCATTTTGTTCATGGGAGCCAAATTCCATTATCATCTTTATGACGAGCAATAAAAAAAGAGATAGTATTGCTTTGACCCTAACCCTCGATTTCAAATTCCTTTCGGAGGGCGCACATCAATTCTACGTAATGAAATGTAGCTATTGGAGTACTTTGAAAAGCTCAAAATTGCCTAACGATAATTCAGCCGTTTATATATATATATATATATATATATATATATATATATATATATATATATATATATATATATATATATATATATATATATATATATAAATTTACATCTCTAATCGTTGCCTATTACCATTCTCTGCTGCGTGCGAGGGCCTCTCTCTCTCTCTCTCTCTCTCTCTCTCTCACTGAATCATTGATCACGAAGGGAAATATTTGAAAGCAGAATGACGTCGTCCCAACCACTAATGTCCTCTCATAAGCATGAAAAGGACGTACAAAACGTGGTTAAGTACTGAACTTCTGCGCGAGCTTACTCTCGTCCCCTCTCAGAAATTCTGGCCGGTTTTATGACGCCGTCCTTGACATTTCCCAGGATGTTCTTACACTTTGGCATAAGTGTTTGCTGGCCAGAGTTCTTTCTTTTTTTATACTTTTAATCCTTATCTTCTTAACATGCCCCGTGAGTTTTAATCTGGATTTTGGTTGTCTGACGGGAAAACTTGTGCTGGCTTTGTCTGTCCGTCCGCACTTTTTCTGTCAGCCCACAGATCTTGAAAACTTCTGAGGCTGGATGGCTGCAAATTGGTATGTTGATCATCCAACCTCCAATCATCAGACATACCACATTGCAGCCCTCTAGCCTCAGTAGTTTTTATTTTATCTAAGATTAAAGTTAGCCATAATCGTGCGTCTAGGAACGATATAGGAAAGGCCACCACCGGACCATGGTTTAAAGTTTCATGGGGCGCGGCTCATACAGCATCATACCGAGACCACCGAAAGATAGATCTGATTTTCGGTGGCCTTGATTATATGATGTCCAGAAAACGCGATATTTTACTTGTTTGTTTTTATCGTTGCAGAAGAAGCTGTAAGTGCAGTTTTCCCTGTCCTTAACACTCTCAGAAGTGTTTCCTCACGATTGATTTACGTCTTTACACCAACGAATTCATCCAGAATTCCCTTTCCAGCACTTTCTCCCGTGGGAGTGGACATTACCCCTCCCGGGTCCTCCTCCTTCAACGCTCTGTCTTAGGCCGAGAGCTCGCTCTCAGTCTCACTTAATCCGGCTGGTCACTCTTAACGTATTTCTGAGAATTATCTCGACCAGAGGGTCGATCCTCGGGGACTTCCTGCTGCTGTTGCAGGGGTGAATATCCTTTCCAGCTCTGTAACTTATATACTCGGCTGATAGACTGAAGATGTGGGGATTTAGGAGCATCCGTCTGAAAAGTGATATGAACGGTAGCCTTCAAAATGACGGTTCGTTGGGTCTGTTTGCTAGATGTGTTTATTGCGTTTTCCTCTAGGACCGGTGGGTCTTAACCCCTTTCAAATCAGCGGTCAGTTCTCGCACCTCCTGAATTGCTGAAATAAGAATAAAAAGCTAAGATGGTAATAATAATAATAATAATAATAATAATAATAATAATAATAATAATAATAATAATAATAATAATAATAATAATAATAATAATTATTATTATTATTTTGATTATTTTTTTATTTTGGTGCAGAAAAAAATAACGTGCGTATATAAAAATATATTTTGCTTTAATTATTCATAGGCATCCTCGCACCCCTTAGGAACCGGCTTCGCACCCCCTAAGGGGTGCGAGCGCCCCTGGTTAAGAACCACTGACCTATAAGGAACCTGTCTTCCACTAAACAGAGACTCTTCTTTCAGTGGTGTTTTTTTTATGCTGAGTAATACAGAATTTCAGTCTCTTCTTCAGTATCTCGAGATTTTTTTTTTTTTTTACTTATACGCTATTATATCATCCAATATAAAGGGTCCTCATTCATTGGCATTTCGTAGAAAGCGCGATATGAGGACGCAGATTCCTTGACCAGTCGTTCATTCAACTCTCTTCAGAAACAATGGACTCGCTGTCGTCCCCTACGCTTGAACCCCGTAGAAGGGTAGTGCCGCCAGTGCACCTCGTGCGGTGCTCTGTAGGCATTACTTAAGGCTCTTTGCAGCCTGCCTTCCTTAGGGCCCCTAGCTGCAACCCCTTTCGTTTCTTTTACTGTACCTCCTTTCATATTCTCTTTCTTCCATCTTAATTTCCTCAACCCTTTCCTAACAGTTGATTCATAGTGCAGCTGCTTTGAGGTTTTCCTCCTGTCACACCTTTCAAACCTTTTACTGTGTCCGTTTCAGCGCTGAATGACCTCAAAGGTCCCAGCGCTTGGTCTTTGGCCTAAATCCTATATTCGGTTCCCATTCGGTTCCTACGCTCGAAGGCCAATACACCCGCTTGAATGTCTGACGAAGAGGGAAAGAGAATTCTTGGACGCTTCCATCTTGTGTCTGCCATTACTAAAAAAAAAAAAGGGAGGGCGGGTGCCGACACTCTGGGCCAAGATGCCGGGTCCTATTTAGACAGTATCCAAAGTTTTGCACCCGACACAAAAGCGCCACATCCGGATCACCACCTACGAAGTCTCGGAAGGAGGGTGTAGAAGAGTTTCCAGATCTTTATTCAGGACATGACGAGCTCTTTGAGCTTTCGCCATAAACTCTGGAGCGAACGAAAATGAGGACAAACTTGCGCTCTTCGTGACTGATGAACTTTTGATCAGAATTTCCTTTCACAGCCAGATGGAGATTTATTTTTCAGTGTTGGATATAATTTTCAGTTCTCTTTGTCGTTTTTTTTTAGGCGGTTTCGTTTTCTTTGGTTATGCCAGCATAAAAGAATTACAGTCTCGGTCAAAATGGCGAAATAATACTGTGCTATTTTGATTAACCGAGGAACCATTTTAATTTTTAGTAAGACAACGTAAATGTATTGTAGAATTCTTTGAAGTATGCACATGTCATGTCAGCATAAAAGACTTACAGTCTCAGTTAAAATGGTGATATAGTATCTTGCTATTTCGATTAACCAAGAAACAATTTCAATATTTAAAATAAGCCACCGTCAAGATATTATAGAATTATTTGAAGTATATATACATGTCATGTCAGCATAAAAGACTTACAGTCTCAATTAAAATGGTGAAATGGTGATATAGTATCTTGCTATTTCGATTAACCAAGAAACAATTTCAGTATTTAAAATAATCCAGCGTCAAGATATTGCAGAATTATTTGAAGTACTCACATGGCCTCCATAGGACCATTCCTGCAGCACCGCACCAATATTGTTTTACGAAATTTCAAGTCTTATCACAGTGAGTAGGTCTTCAGTCATTTCCCCTCGTGGTAATGCTCATATCCCCCGGGAAAAATGGAAGGGTAATGCTGCAACATCATTATTTACGATGGCACTGGGTGCTGCAGGGTGCTTCTGGTAGGATAAGATAAAACGAAATACCAGGTTCGTGATATTTCTGCCGTGTACTCTTAGGACGTTATCTGATTATTTATCATCCGCTAAACGAAGAAAGGCTGCACTTGGAAGAGCATCGATTTGGAATAAGCATTGTTCATCGTTCTTCATGCTTGGATTAATTTGCTTAGGAACTGAGAGAGAGAGAGAGAGAGAGAGAGAGAATTTGTACCTGATTTTTAGTTTTCTGTAAAATGAAATTATTGTGACGGCTTTGTCTGTCCGTCCGCACTTTATTCTGTCCGCACTTTTTCTGTCCTCCCTCAGATCTTAAAAACAACTGAGGCTAGAGGGCTGCAAATTGGTATGTTGATCATCCACGCTACAATCATCATACATACCAAATTGCAGCCCTCTAGCCTCAGTAGCTTTTATTTTACTCAAGGTTAAAGTTAGCCATAATCGTGCTTCTGGCAACTATATAGGATAGGCCACCACCTGGCCGTGATTAAAGTTTCATGGGTCGCGGCTCATCCAGCGTTATACCGGTGGCTTTGATTATATGCTGTAGCGGCTGTACAGAAAACTCGATTGCGCCGAAGAAACTTGGGCGCATTTTTTACTTGTTAATTTTCAATTTTTTTTTTTTTTACAAAGCTGTACATATTCACACATTCATTCACACACATGGTATTCCAGATGACGAAGGATAGACATAGACATAATTCTAAGCATGGCTATTCACCAGTGAACATACGTACATGCTTGTATACATGCATGCATACACGCCCCTTCTTAAGTAGGGATCGTTGAACAGGCTACAAAAGCACCAACAGTAACAATTACGCTGGAGAGACCTAACACACTTCCACCTCCGTAAGAAAAAAAATAATAACATTATAACCTTACATCAGGAGCCTGGTTGTGGGAATGGCGCCATCTGTTGAAACGAGCTGGGAAGACCACAATAATCATAATGTTGTGATGTCGTACACCAACACCGAGAGGTGAATTTCTCCCGGCTATTGTATAGGAAAAGGTCGGCCGTAATGGCGTTCCAGAAGACGAGAGCGCACTAATTGAAGTTGCTCAGGCAGGTAAGATGGTCTTGGAACTCGACAATAGCGGTAGATTTCGAGGAAGATGATCAGACGCTAAATATTTTGACAAGAGGCTGTGCGGTGACTGTTTGCAGTGTTACGAAAAGACTGCCTCTGAGGGTTCTGGTATTTGACAGACCCCGTGGAAAAGTATATATCTGTCGGGTAACCTAAACGTGCGTGTATATATATATATTTTGAAATTGTCGACAGAAGCTAACGAATACTTTGCGTGAAATGACTAAAAATACTTATGCATACAAAGGCAAATGGTGCCGGAAATGCGAGTTTTAGCTCTAATACTTTATAAAAGTTGAAATCACGATACAGAATCATCGGAAATAAATCAGAAAATAAAACAAAAATTATCACGCAGCAACTCATACTTTATTCATTTGTGTTTCTCTTTAAACATTCGTTTTCCATTTAGTATAGAAAATGGTTAATGTCAACATTTACACAACTTGCCAACAGTGGATGAATTATCGGCGGGATTGAAACAAAAAACCTTTATAAAAAGTATACGATGTCACTTTAAAGAACTGATGTGGAATCTGAGTGTTTATACTCGGCAGAAGGATACGCATTTTTAAAGGTTATCAAGAAACCCACTAACGTAAGAGTGAAAATAAGCTCGTACAAAAATGGCTTTAAGCCACTGCTCGTTGGTGGCCTTTCCTATAGCGTTGCCAGGCGCACGGTTATGGCTTAAGACTTTAACCTTAAATAAAATCAAAATTACTGAGGCTAGAGGGCTGCAATTTGGTAGGTATGATGATTGGAGGGTGGATGATCAACATACCAATTTACAGCCCTCTAGCCTCAGTAGGTTTTAAGATCTGAGGGCGGCTAACTTTAACCTTAAATAAAATAAAAACTACTGAGGCTAGAGGGCTGAAATTTGGTATGGATGATGATTGGAGGGTGGATGATCAACACACCGATTTGCAGCCCTCTAGCCTCAGTAGTTTTTAAGATCTGAGAGCGGCTATCTTTAACCTTAAATAAAATAAAAACTACTAAGGCTAGAGGGCTGCAATTTGGTATGTGTGATGATTTGAGGGTGGATGATCAACATACCAATTTGCAGCCCTCTAGCCTCGGTAGTTTTTAAGATCTGAGGGCGGACAGAAAAAGTGCGAACGGACAGACAAAGCCAGCACAATAGTTTTCTTTTACAGAAAAAAATAAGCACTGAAATCTGATGTTCCAGACATGTACTCTACGGCAGTGGCTCTTAGCCTTTTCCAGTGCCCGTACCCCTTGGTATATCTCAGAAAATGTTCTCGTACCCCCATCCAACATAAATACAATACAAACGTATGAAAAGGATTAGTGAGAAATTAGTAGATGTATTCAATCACTGAACAAAAGTATTTTTTTTATTTCAAATGAAAAGTGTCAGTTATTAGAATACTCAGTGTACAACAACATGGTAAATATACAGTGCCATTGTACTGGCTGTCACGTCTCGTACCCCCAAGTTTAAGGTTTCGTAACCCCACAGGTACCCCAGGTTAAGAACCACTGCTCTACAGACAAGTTTTTTAAAAAGAGATTCCCATTTCCCTTCAGATCCAAGAAAACGCCTTTTGCTCAGCATGACAGACAACAGAAAGCTCATCTCAGGCAATATTATTATGTTATAGACATGAATGATAGAAAATAGGGACTAGAATTAATGCTCAAGAACACACAGAAATCTGAAGTAAATGCAAAGAAATGACAGATGTTTCTCCTTTCCTATAAAAGAGAGATAAACATTTCTTGATGATTTCAGTTATATTCCAGTGTCTAAATCAATGAGAAATACTTCTCTGGCTCTACAAAGCAAAGAAAATTATTTATCGATGGTTTCCAGAACTTCCGAAAGTCTAGATGAATTAGAAATATTTATAACATTCTATAAAGAAAGAGAAATAATTCTGTATGATTTCAAGCGTTTTGCCAAGTCAAATCACAGGGAAATTAAAGTACTTCGTTCAGCAATAAAGAAAGTAGCCTATTATTCAGCACGTATAACGCCATAACCAGTTGGACGATACCTCAGTTTGAAAAAAAAAAAAAATATAATGTAAAAACTTTGGGTATCGAGCTTTTCCATAATAACATTTTGAAAGTTTATGAGATAGAACCATTCAGTAAAAAATTATCACCAAAACGCTTCAATAACATTGGAATCAGTGAAATACAGAAAAGGGTAATAAAACCATTCAACGCTGGGCTAAGGAAATAGACTGATTCTGGTGGAGAAAAATAAACCTTTCAATTACGTGGAATCCACGAAAATACGTGTGGCAAACTGTAAAGGTCAGGGAAATGGCATAACACAGAACCCTTTTCTAATACAAAGAAACATGTAAATAATGAAAAGATTTTTCATTTTATCCAGCGTCTCTTTCTCATAGTGAACGTAAAATAAAACACAGGATTAAAGACGTAGAGGAAATTGACAGATAACACGAATGCAAATCGCAGAAGGGGATTTTCTAGAAACTCCAACCGAGAAAAATACTTCCAGTTCCAGAACTCTTTTCTTTGTTCTTTCCTTTCAAGGGGCCGCCTGGCCCAGAAAAATACAAAACAAAATCGTTGTGCCTGAAGTACGCCAAGAAAGCCCTCATCAAGCATGGGGGTTTTAGCAAGGTCGAAGCACTCTAACTAATCAGGACCATGAGAGCTTGACCGAGAGTGGCAACTGGCGAAGTTCATAAGTAATTGCTCGTTCCAGTAGCATGAACCCCACTTCTTCTTCTTCCCCCCATTTCAAGGAGTCCTAAGACCACCTTACCCAGTCTTCTACAACGCGTCGTCCCCGTGGTGTGGGGGTAACGCCGTCACTGCACCTCACGTGGTGCACTGTAGGCATTACTTAAAAGTTCTTTGCAGTGTCCCTTCGGCCCTTAGCTGCAACCTCTTTCATTCCATTTACTGTACCTCCGTTCTGATCTCTTTATTCCCTCTGACTTCCCACCCTCTCCCAACAATTTGTTTCAGGCCTTCTTGAGGTTTTTTCTCCAGTTTCAGGCCTTCCAGCGATAGATGACTTCACTAGCGGATCTGATGGGGGAGGGTTGGGGTGGTCACCTGGGCACGTGGGCCCCCCATGAAAAATAATGACAAAATAATAATAATAATGTTGAAGATTTAGATACTAAAATAACATAAATGATAAATATAAAAATGGGTAAAATGAAAAATCTATTATAGAAACTAAGTATACACACACGTATATGTATGTATGTATGTATGTATGTATGTATATATATATATATATATATATATATATATATATATATATATATATATATATATATATATATATATATATATAAAATATATATATGAAATATGGAAATTGGTGTCCCCCCAAAGAAATATTCCTGGACCCGCTAGTGAATGACCTCAAGAGTCCCAGCGCCTAAATTCTATATTCCTGTATTCCCAAGACACATCGCAGCATTTATTATTCCTCCTGATTAGGCTCCAAGGTGAAGTCTTAACACCTGGGGCGAGATTCTTGCAAAAAAAATAAAAAATAAAATTGAATCTCATCCGCGACTTTACGACTTTCTTGATGTCGGTCACTCCAGAAATATGGAGGTGTTGTGGTGATAAGACTCGACCACGAGTTAATTAACGCTGACACCTCATTAATATTAATCACTAATGAGGGCATATAGATAGATATATATATATATATATATATATATATATATATATATATATATATATATATATATATATATATATATATATATATATATATATATATATATTATATTTATATACATATATATATTTGTGTGTGGGTGTTAATGACCATTGCACCTGAGATGGTTTTGAGAAGAGAGAAATATCTGAAACTGGATTGTGTCCTTCCTCCCACATCCGTTCTGTTCCGACAAAGAATGATCAAGTCTTAAAAAAGCCCTGGCTGCCTTTTCCTTTTTGTAATTTTTATTTTGAGTGAGTTCAAAACGGCGGAATCTAATCTAAATGTACCTTGCTATAAACAGCAAACCTATATAATTCTGAGGCTGTTCTCGCACCTTCATGTGAGTGATGGACGAAAATTTAAGAGCTTTGATTATAATGCAAAAGGTCTCACGGGTCTTCGTGTGTCAGGAATGAGGAGAATTTGTTGAAATGCCTGATTTTACTAAGAACGAAGACGTACTATAGTCATGCCTAAGTAGTGTGGTCGTAAAATTGCATAGTATCTGCATACCAAACATTTCTTATGCTTGGTATGTAGAAAATATGGTTAGTTGGATAATGACCTGCTGTTAAGAGCTCTGATACAATAAAATTTATATGAATGTCAAGATTTAAACTTTGAGACTAAAACCATGACTAAGGTCTTAGGAAATAAACAATGCAGTTTTACGACTGACACATTCATTACTGTCAGTGTCAATGTGAAATGAAGGTCTCTCAAGAAGAAATGGATTGCCCTAGTTAAGGATTGGATTGGACTGGGTTTAGGCCAACGGCCAAGCGCTAGGACCCATGAGGTCATTCAGTGGTGAAAGGGGAACTGACAGTAAGAAGTTTTGAAAGGTGTAACAGGAGGAAAACCTCGCAGTTGCAATGTGAAACAATGTTAGAAGAGGGTGGAAAGTCAGATGGAAGAAAGAATATGAAGGGAGGTACAGTAAAAGGAATGAAAGGGGTTGCAGCTAGGGGCCGAAGGGATGCTGCAAAGAGCCTTAAGTAATGCCCACGTCGCATCACGTGGGGTGCACTGGCGGCACTAGTTAGGGTTGTACCGATTTGACAGAATCAAGGTTAAAGTGTCCTTGGAATGGGGTCTTTGTAAAAAAGATTGTACTGTGAATTTGATCTCTTTCCAAAGGATGGGAGCCCAACCGTACGAGATGATGATGGTATATCTGTTCAAGAACATAAATCTATTCATATAGAACAGTGACGCATGGAACTACGTACTGACACAAAAAATAAGTGAGTCCGTATAATAACATACCCTTCCCTCCTCTCTCCTGCCAATTGTGGTATTTTCCCCGTTACTTATTTCCCCTTTACTCTTATACTTTATTTTTTATGTGATCGGATTCTATTTGTTTCCCCTCTATCCCTACATGAAATGAGAGGCAGAAAAATAAACATTATACTTTTCTCTTTCTTGTGTGTGGAAATTCAGTCCCTACGTGAAATGAGAAGCAGAAAAATAAACATTACACTTATACGCATTCGCAAATGTAAATTTCGATTAGGTGAAAGAACCCTTTTTCGTCTGAGAAATGAAATAACATTGTTAAACTATGTCTCTGCCCCCCCCCCCAAAATAATATCCCGTTTGCTAAGCTAATGCCAGCGGAATATTGACATACTCTAACAGTGTTAGATTGACAAGACAAGTGAAGGTTAGTTTATGAGTCAAATGCGGTTTTTACGAGGCAATAACTCGTTCCCCAGGACGGGTACAAAGAGTTAATCAGCTAATCAATAATAAAGGACCTGGCACGAAATTATTATAAGTGACGTTTTCATATCGTTTTATGGTGTGATAATCACGCCAGGTCGTCTGCATGCAAGCAGAGAATGCGTTATTTCCAAACGGTTTTGCTTGTGCAAATCATCCTCACCTTGACTTTTGGGTTTTTGTGAATAAGGTATGTCTAATTATGCTTAGTCCTGAGAAATATATAGTTATATGCAAGGGTATCGTAAAATACTCATAATCCATAAAGTAACATAATTTTACAGTAAACTTGAAGAATTAACGGAAGCAAAATGTAGGTAATGGAGGTAGAATCTGTCGGAAGTTCTTCCACAAAATTATCATTATTATATTTCAGTAGACGAAACCTATTCATGGAACATGGAACAAAGGGGTCACTGATTTGAAATTCAAGCTTTCACTGTAGCAGTGATTTTTCATCGAGGCTTCAAGAGAAGCGTGAAAATGAGAAGCTGCTACAAAGAACTAAGCTGAATGTTACCCTGAATACGAAAACTACAGAACAAAATTAGGCTTTTCAAAGGTCACCCTATTTTGAAAAACGAAACGTTCACTCTGTGAATTGTGAGTGCAGCATTACAAGAAAAGTCTCAAATGCCGGGGAAAGCGTGGTATCAAAGACATTGTAACTTGGGTTATACCTTTTGACGGACCACTTACACTGAATAAAGGCAAGTCGTGAAACCAAATGTCCTTCATAAATCTCTGCGTGGAAGAACGAAGAGAAGTCGTGATGGCCCCATCACTTTCCGGACACCCACGGCTCAGATGGATTCTTTACAATATCCGGGAACTTTCATTCTGTATTAAATTCATGAAGGCGTCGTGTCTTTTCTTGTAATTATTAGACAAGAGTTGATGTGAGCGTTTCTTCGTTTGGAAATGATCGGCATATTACCTCGGCTATTTAACCCTTGGTAGTTTCCCTGACTCAGTTACCAAAGAACTATTTTATTACCTGGGATGCAACAAGACCTGGAATTTTAATTCAGTTCTATAAAGTAGTTTGTTAAAACAAAGCTCATGACAATTACCACATCTCGAAACAAACTGGAGCATGAAGAAAATAAATATAAAAAAAAATTTGTAACCCTGATTTCAACAGTTAGTCAAACAAGGAAGTCATGTTTCCTGATATCTGAATGTAACTCTGAGGCAGGACGTCATGTTTCCTGATATCTGAATGTAACTCTGAGGCAATGGTTCTTAACCTGGGGTAAACCTGTACCCCCAAGGGTTACGAAACCTTAAACCTAGGGGTACGAGGCATGATAGCCAGTGCAATGGTACTGTATATTTACCATGAGAAAGTAAAAAAATTCATAATTTTTCTCTTACTATAATTGTCTCAATTACTTTTTCAGGGTTAGTGCCGTTACTCATAATTACTGTTATAATGCGCATTCATTGTATCCTAATTGACACTCTTCATTTGAAATAAAAAAAAAGTACGTTTGTTCAGTAATTGAATGCATCTAAAAATTTCTCAGCAAGGTTTGTATCACTAATCCTTTTCATACGTTTGTATTGTATTTATATTGGAAGGGGGTACGATGATATGTTCTCAGATATATCAAGGGGGTACTGCTCTGAAGATGAATCTCTTCCTCAACGAGCACTGCTTATTGATTTCGATACGTAACTGATATGTCTTCTAATCTACCGCGATCGTTCGAAGGGTTGCGTGATTCCGTCCCACAAGTGAAATATTATTACTTTAATAATTTCAAAATAGACGTTTATCTGTAATTTTTTTTACGAAATCTTATATGATTTATGAAATGATTTTAAAACAGGATTTTTCTTTCGAGTTCTGGGGTCTGTTTCGATGTTGGAAATTGATAAATTCATGATGTATTTGCATGGATACTTATAATTTAGCGTTGATATTAATTGATTCATTTATTATAATTTTGATATGAATTTATTTGCATATGAAGGCTACTGAGACTCACATTTTAATTAACTGCTTAACTCGAAATATCCATGAACAATCGTTTCATTATATAGATGTATACACACAAACACACACACACCATATATATATATATATATATATATATATATATATATATACATACACACACACACACACACACACACATATACATATATATATATATATATATATATATATATATATATATATATATATATATATATATATATATATATAGATGTGTGTCACCATAATTATAATCAATTCAGAATACATATTTCCGATCAAATATGCTGGACTTATATATTCCAAATATTTCTATATCTTATGTACTCTTTCCGCATCATAAGGAGTGACAAGTATTTATCAAGATCAAGTGCTAATGAATCATTAATGACTTTGGAAGCACACACACACTTGGCAATGAAGTCTTAAAATAACCCAGATATTCACATAATGGACTGAAAATGGGGTCACAAGTCGAAATAACTTTATTACTGAGGGTATATACTGTATAGGCTATATATATATATATATATATATATATATATATATATATATATATATATATATATATATATATATATATATATATATGTGTGTGTGTGTGTGTGTGTGTGTGTGTGTGTGTGTGTGTGTGTGTGTATTTGATTTTAAATAACGAAAAAGGTTAAAACGTGATGATTATACGAACAAAGTTACAGCCACGAAAGAAAATTAAACGATATATATATATATATATATATATATATATATATATATATATATATATATATATATATATATATATATATATATATATATATATATATATATATATATGAACAAAGTTACACCCACGAAGGAAAAATGAAACAACTGACATCTAAGTACTTTCGTCTTATTACCAAGACATAACCACAGCAACTAAGTATATACAGAGACAAGGGCATATACTGTATGTATGGTGGGTATAAGTCCCAAGGGAAGACAAAAAAGATTAGGAGGTAACCAGATAGTCAATGCATCAACATCGAAAATCTACCTATTGGTAATCCTCTTCATTCTGTCTTCCAGATCCTTCTGAGAGATATTTTTTATGGCAGGGTCAAGAGAGAATAATCCTTGGCTCTTGTATATATATATATATATATATATATATATATATATATATATATATATATATATATATATATATATATATATATATATATATATAAATGAATAGAGTTTGGTAAAGGCACAACATACAAATAGATAATGCAAGTAATATGACACGCGTGTTTCCAGCGTTTGCAAAGGCGGTATTTTTCCTACAGTTTCTCGCCAGTACGCACTAATTAACGACTTTTTGGGGTCACGAAACACAACTTTTGATGCATGAGCAGAAATCGGGGTCCTTTGTTAATACGCAAAGTGGAATTGCGAATGTCAGCCGTGCAGTGATTTCATTCTTTGTGATCGTTCCGTTTAAATCTTCTTCTTCCGCTTTTAATCTTACCGAATTTTCCGCGCCTTTCTTCGTGATAATATTTAAAAGCATAATAAAAATAAAACACGTTCTCGTGATCTAAGGAATGAGTCAAATAAAATATGCAATTACGCTAACTGGGTACGTGATTTGACACAAAAAAAGGAAGTATTGGAAATATGAGAAAACAGTAATGGTTCCGCCCCGAATTCTGTCGAGCTGAGTGGGCTTAGATGAATTTTATTCAGCAAGTTCACGTGCAGTTGCAAATTGGTTTATGCAGCTTGACCTTGGTTATAAATATGAATGCTTCTCTTTTCAAAGGGAAGGCAAAAATGAAACGAGTTAAAAATGCGCCGAAGTGTCTTCGGCGCAGTCGAGTTTTCTGTACAGCTGCTACAGGATATATTCAAGGCCACGGAAAATAGAGCTATCTTTCGGTGGTCTCGGTATAATGCTGCATGAGCCGCGGCCCATTAAACTTTAACCACTGCCCTGTGGTGGCCTGGCCTATATCGTTGCCAGATGCATGATTATGGCTAACTTTAACATTCAATAAAATGAAAACTACTGAGGTTAGAGGGCTGCAATTTATTATGTTTGATGATTGTAGGGTGGATGATCAACATAGCAATTTGCAGCCCTCTAGCCTCAGTAGTTTTTCAGATTTGAGGGAGGACAGAAAAAAGTGTGGACGGACAGACAAAGCCGGCACAATAGTTTACAGATTTATTTAGTATTCATTATCAGTATTCCAGTCGAAAATGTCAGAATTCGTGTTTTTCTTTGTCAAGATATCTTTTATGTTCACCAAAATCTAATGCTGTACAATTTGCTTAAATTGTGGCAAATCGATATAAGTTTCTGTGCTAAATAACTAAGCAGTCTTGTTGTAGAGAAAGATATGTAATACCACCAGACTGGAATTTTTTTTTTTTTCATCTCTCTCTCTCTCTCTCTCTCTCTATAGACAGACACATATATACAGTATATATATATATATATATATATATATATATATATATATATATATATATATATATATATATATATATATATATATATATATATATATATATGTATATATAAACATTTACGTGTGTGTATTCAGTCAATCGGTTTGATGATGTCTTTCGTCTTCAACACGCAACTTTCAAAACGTTTCTTGGGCGTGAGGAAAAGCCAGTAATTGTGCACAGAATATCACGAAGAACAGTATTTGTTATTTTATGCTGTTTGCTTAATGGAGGTTTATTTGCTCCTGACCAGAGATCCCACTCTTCATAGGTGTATAAAAACGCGTTCATTTTTGCACTGAAAGAGCTGCTAAAGTCATGCTTTTTTTAGTTTTCTAAAAAGAAAACTATTGTGCTGGTTTTGCCTGTCCGTCCACACTTTTTTTCTGTCCTTCCTCAAATCTTAAAAACTACTGAGGCTAGAGGGCTGCAAATTGGTATGTTGATCATCCACACTCCAGTCATCAAACATACCAAATTGCAGCCCTCTACCCCCAGTAGTTTTGATTTTATTTAAGGTTAAAGTTAGCCATGATCACGCGTCTGGTAACCATATAGGCCAGGCCACCACCGGGCCGTGATTAAAGTTTCATGGGCCGCGGCTCATACAGGATCATATCGAGACCACCAAAAGATAGATCCATTTTCGGCGTCCTTGATTATACGCTGTACAGAAAACTCAATTGCCCCGAAGACACTTCGGCTCATTTTTTTTCTTGTTTTTCTATAGTTAACTACTTGAGTAAGTTGAATGAATTCCCAAATATGTAAATTTCCCCTTTTTCCATTTTGCTGAGAAAATAAGGCACAGAGATTTCTTAATACTCAATTGAGGATGACGTGTCCATCTAATATGTTTAATATGTCGTTTTCTTATAATTTTTTCTACAAATAATTTGCTGAAGGTTGTAGATTTGATTACGGTGTGTTAATCTGTTTGTAGAATTCATCGTATTTTTGCTAATTATTCAGTACATTCAGGAATCCTCAGCTGTATCGTATTGCATCATCGTATAATTATAAAGATTAAAAAACTATATATATATATATATATATATATATATATATATATATATATATATATATATATATATATATTATATGCGTGTATTATAAGAAGAGGTAAGATTTTTTTCACCTGCGTGTCATGAAACCGTTTTACATAACTTGGCATATTACCCTACAAATTAAGCAAAACTTGTATCATAAAAACCATAAGTCTTATTCGTTCTTGCTCCGACTTACAAAGTGAATAGGCAATTTTATCATAATATCCAGTAAACCACATAAGCAAACTTTGTAAACGTTTACCTCAGTTTCGTTTCGCATGAATGGTATTTATTTCTTCGACTGTCAGTTTGAAAACGGCACGATTTCACACTTAAGATAAACTAGTAAAAAATACATCGAAGTTTCTTCGGCGCAGTCGAGTTTTCTGTACAGCCGCTACAGCGTATAATCAAGGCCACCGAAAATAGATCGACTTTCGGTGGTCTCTGTATAATGCTGTATGAGCCGCGGCCCATGGAACTTTTAACTACGGGCCTGTGGTGGCCTATCATATATCGTTGCCATAAGCACGATCATGGCTAACTTTAACCTTGAATAAAATAAAACCTGCTGAGGCTGGAAGGCTGCAATTTGGTATGTTTGATGACTGGAGGGTGGATGATCAACATACCAATTTGCATCCCTCTAGCCTCAGTAGTTTTCAAGATCTGAGGGCGGGCAGGAAAAGTACTGACGGACAGACAAAGCCGGCACAATAGTTTTCTTTCACAGAAAACTAAAAGGCTAAAGAGCTGTTGAATGACAGTGAAAAATTGCTGTGTGTAATTTCATAAAGACAACTAAACCGATGTCACTACCCTGGAGGTAACTCCATAATCAAAGTGGCTGGAAACATTTGGCAATCGGCCACTTTTGATAGGGAAAAAGTCCTTACAATAAACGAAGCCATTTTCATTTAATTGGTTCACAAAGGGCTAATGGATATCCAGTAATTACAGATACATTAACCAATCACAGGTCATATGTAAATTTCGATTCCTACCCAATCGTATAAATAGATCCATCAAGCATTCAGTATTTTAATAACCCGACAGTCAGTATTAATTAGCACTTTTATTTTACGGAGGTTTTTATATTCTATGATAATTTCGATGCTGTTCTAGAGTCAATTCCCACTTCATTCAAAAGGTTTCCTAAAATTTAATATATACTGTCTCTGTCAGGATCATTAATACGATTCCTTTAATCGAAATCGAGGCGAATCTAATTCAAAGAGGAATTGAATGACATTAAGTCAGTTGGATTAATGTTAGAAAATTTTCCAGTTAGGTTTGAGGTCTCCAGTAATGTCTTCTGGTATTGATCTAGAGCAGTGGTTCTTAAGCTTTTTTTCAGTGCCCGTACCCCTTGATATATCTCAGAATACGTCCTCATACCCCCGTCCAATATAAATACAATACAAACGTATGAAAAGGATTAGTAATACAAACCTTGCTGAGGAATTATTAAGATGTATTCAGTTACTGAACAAAGGTTTTTTTTTTATTTCAAATGAAATTTGTCAATTAGTAGGATACAGTGAATGCACATTGTAACAGTAATTATGAGTAGTAACATTAACTCTAAAAAAGTAATTGAGACAATTACAGCAAGAGAAAAATTAGGAAAATATATTTTTTACTTTCTCATGGTAAATACACAGTACCATTGCAATGGCTATCATGTCTCGTACCCCAAGGTTTAAGGTTTCGTACCCTTTTGGGGGTACAGGTACCCCAACTTAAGAACCACTGATCTAGATCAGCAATCAGATACATTTAAGGAATCACTCGCAGTTCATCGAGAGAATTACAACAAAACACTCTTTCGTCATGGACTGAGGAAGTCGAAGCTGATTCACTCTCCGATAATCCTCGAAACCTCACGTGCGTGCAAAAGCAAAACTTCATCGGCATGGAATGATAAAGTTTTAAATTAAAATCACTCGTAGATTACCCTTCACACCACACTTGCATGCAAAAGCAAAACTTTTTCCTCGCGGAATGAGAAACTTTTGAAACTTTTAAAACTGGGCAAATGAAGCTGACGGTTTTCGATCACAAGATGAAACAAGTAATAAACGTTTCTTCGGCGCAGTCGAGTTTTCTGTACAGCGTATAATGCTGTATGAGCCGCGGCCCACGAAGTTAAAGCTTCATGGGCCCCGGTGGTGGCCTGTTCTATATCGTTGCCAGACGCACGATTATAGCTAACTTTAACCTTACACAAAATAAAAACTACTGAGGTTAGAGGGCTGCAATTTGCTATGTTTGATGACTGGAAAGTGGATGATCAACATACCAATTAACAGCCCTCTAGCCTCAGTAGTTTTTAAGATCTGAGTGCGGAGAGAAAAAAGTGCGGACGGACGGACAGACAGATAGCCATCTCTATAAAAGTTTTCTTTTACAGAAAACTAAAAGCAACGACAAAACGTAGATATTCTCGTGGAAAACGTACATTCACAGAACGACAAGTTGCCAAGCGACTCTCCAACAGCAATTATAAAAGGTGGCGATGAACAAACACGGGCCATGGCAGGATTTCATCAGCGTGGCGTACAAGGCCAAAATCATGCATATGTACAAAGGCGAGACAAAAAAAAAAAAAAGGGCTTCCGCGCGCTGTCATTTATTTGGTGGAATTCCGATCGTATAATCTTCGTTCCCCAAATTAAAAATGTTCGCCCTCTCATGTGCCTGTTCAATATCCTAAACGGTTAATTCATCTTCACAGCAAGCTAACTTTTGACTTTATGCATATAAACTAACAAATTAAATTTGCATGCAAGGGGCGTTCGACACATGAGTCCATTTATGTATATCCTAACCTTATTTTTTAAATTTTTTTCCTGTGGTTATGATTAATTTTCACTGACTGTTATGTCGTTTGTCTTTTTTTTCATTTTATCTTCTTATTCTTCCAATGCCATGCTAAGACTTTATTTTTCAGTCTTAGGCTTTAATGACCCTCGTTCCTTATTAATTGCATTCACTTTTACCTTCATATTGCTTTAGCGTTCGTTCTCTCCACTTCAACTTTATTCACTACGAAGTCCTCCGAATAAATTTTATAACACACGTGATTCTTTCTGCTATGAAACTGCCGTCTGCGACTTCTGATTCGATTGTGACATGTTTTTTTTTTCTTTTACTCACGTCTTATTAGCGCGGACAATTGAGAAAAATAACAGAGAAATAATCGGATCTCAAAAGGCGTTTTTTCTTTTCCTCAAACCACTCTCCATCTCGTGGTCTACGTAAGCTCTCTTTGATTTACTATATATATATATATATATATATATATATATATATATATATATATATATATATATATATATATATATATATATATATATATATATATATATATATATATATATATATATATATATATATATATATGTATGTATATGTATGATAGAAATTTTCAACACACAATCACGCGTGGAACAGAAATAAATTTCTGACTCACATCAGGATCGAATCCAGGTCTTTCAGTTGAGAGACGAGACCGCTGCCAACCAAGCCACACAAGCCATATATATATATATATATATATATATATATATATATATATATATATATAAAATATATGTATAAACGAGAGAATGAAAGAGAGAGTTCATTTCTCATCACAGTAATCCTTCAACACTAATGAGCCAAACATATAACAACACCTCGCCAGAAATTCCGACCATTCCAAGTGACTCGATTATTCTACTGGCTGGCCTTTCTCCTCCCATCGCCAGCATTCAACTCCACATCTACTCAGTTGGATTTACATTAACCCCTTCAACTCCGACATCAATTAGCTCAGCCTCTTTGCATTCATCATCTCCATTGAAGCGTCGTGCACAATACCCAGTGGAAGCCCGCCAGCATTTTCTCAAACAGCAACTCCGCATCTGCATCTTTTATTTCAAGATTCCCCTCTCTCTCTCTCTCTGCATTGTCAGCCCTCCAGAGAGTGAAGTGGCTTTCTTGCCAGCATCCCGTCGACATCTTTTTTCCCCCCCTGACTGTTTCTCGCCTTTCATCGTTTTCTCCCTTATTTTCTACCTCATTTTGTTGGCTGTGCTTCCATCTGTCCATGAGAGCTCTAGGTAGTATTAATTTTCTTTGGGGGGAATTGATAGTAGTAGCATCTCTCCATTTCAGTTAGTCTTGCACCAGATTCTCAAAAAAGACTCCCTTATTCTCAAAAAAGAATCCCATATTTTAAAAAAAATCCCATATTCTCGAAAAAGACTAGTATATTCTCATAAAACACTCCCATATTTTCATAAAACACTCCCATAATTTCAAAAAAGACTCCCATATTCTAAAAAAACACTCCCATATTCTCAGAAAAGACTCTCATATTCTAAAAAAAAAGACTCCCAAATTCTCAAAAAAGACTCCCATTTCCCATAAAAGACTCCCATATTCTAAAAAAAAAAAACACTGCCGTATTCTAAAAAACCACTGCCATATTCTCAAAAAAGACTCCCATATTAAAAAAAAAACACTCCCATTTTCTTATAAAAGATTCTCATATTCTAAAAAAACCCACGCCTATGTTCTCAAAAAACACTCCCAGATTCTAAAAAAAATTCCCATATTGTAAAAATCACTCCCACATTCTAAAAAAAACTCCCAAATTCTAAAAAACACTCCAATATTCTCAAAAAAACACCCCAACATTCCAAAAAGCACCTCCATATTCTCAAAAAAGACTCCCATATTCTAAAAAAATACTCCCATATTCTCAAAAACACTACCATATTCTTATAAAAAGACTCCCATATTCTTAAAAAACACTCCCATACTCTAAAAAAAAAACTCCCATATTCTCAAAAAAAAAAAAAAAAAAAAAAAATCTCAAAAAACACTCCCATATTCTAAAAAAAACCTTCCATGTTCTAAAAAAAAAAACACTCCCATATTTAAAAAAAAAAAAAAAAAAAAAAAAAAAAAAAAAAAACACCCCAAGCCACAGCAAGGATCCGACCCTCGAACCATTTAGAATTTCAACGAACCCTTTCCCCCTTCAGTATCCCGGGTCATTCTTCATCTAACCTCTCCCCAAAATGCTACTTCTTCTTTCTCCTCACCCGGCCCACCACTTTTTAATAAAATTCAAGGCCGCGCTTTTTACTCCCTCCTCTTCAATTTGGAAATCATTTCGCTTTTCACTTTCACCTCGACCGTGTATTGATCAGATGTAGCACTCCGTTTCTTATCACTGGTTTGATTAAGCTTCACGTACGTGTACTCTGTAATTACTGCTATATATTTTACTGCAGCGTTATTGCACCCCATGGTATTAAGAAGCAGGATTACGGTGCGAACAAAGCGGTTGCCTGAGAAGTTGGGCAATGGATGGAAAGTTTAATTTGAAAAGATGAAAATGTATTGCTGGAACTAGCAACAGTGACTGACGAGTTCAAAAACAGGGAAATGAGATTCACGTGCAAAAATCTTATAAGTTCCGAACGAACAACAAAAACCTAGAGAAAGATTCAGTCCCTTGAGTTTACAGTAAAGTGGCTTTGGAATCATGTTGCGATACATGAAACTCGTTTCACAACACAGCCATAACAATGACACACAAAATAATACATTTATTAGCAGTTGCTTGAGGCAAAGAGTTTTTATATCTACAATTCTAAGGAGTGATTCTGTCACAAAACAAAATCATAATTGCCATTTTCACCTCATTTGCAATGCCAAAATAAATGTTGATAACAGAAATTGAACCTTTTCAGTGATGAAGTAAGATTTGTTGGAAACCAGATGGAAATTTAACCAATGAATAAAATAAACAGACAAAAATTTACAACAGTGTTCTCATTAATATATAATTTCCTGCTGAAAGATCTGTGGACGAGGTTCAAAGACGACAGTGAGCAAGTGAATCAGATTAGCTTTGTCCGTTTTGAGACTATAATTATATTTTGAGAATGTAATTATATTTTGAGAATGTAATTATATTTTGAGAATGTAATTTTTACATCGTTTTCTTTTGCTCGACGGGTTATCTAAAAAATATCAGTTAGTATACTGCAGTTGAGAACATAATTATATTTTGAGAATGTAATTATATTTCGAGAATATAATTTCGATATCGTTTTCTTTTTGCTCTACGGATTATCTAAAAAAAAATACCAGTTACTATACTGCAGTTGAGAGTATAATTATATTTTGAGAATATAATTATATTTTAAGAATAAAATCATATATTGAGAATGTAATTTTGATATTTTTTTCTTTTTTGCTCTACGGATTATCACAAAAACAATATCAGTTACTATCCTGCAGCTTTCAGTAAAATGCCATTTAGCCAAGATGGATTCTTCTTTTCATGAAGGTGGAGAAGGATTAGAAAATAACATTAAAAGATTCTCATACGTTCTTCACATTGTTACTGTTAAATTTCTACCTCAACATTCACACAACAGTATTCAGAGAGCCAGACTGAAGTTTATTCATATTAATAGATGTTTTGACTTCCTGAAATGGATAATGTGATTCCTGGGGGTTAGCACGAAGATATTACAACAGTATTATGAGAGTCAGACTGAAGTTTGATTCATATTAATAGATGTTTTGACGTCCTGAAATGAATCATATGACTGCTGGCGGTCAGTCAGACTGAAGATATGTTTTGACAACTGAAAGCATTATGATTGCTGGCGGTCAGAGTCAGACTGAAGTTTGATTCACATTAATAGATGTTTTGACTTCCTGAAATGAATCATGTGATTGCTGGCGGTCAGCACGAAGATATTGCAACAATATTATGAGAGTCAGACTGAAGTTTGATTCATATTAATAGATGTTTTGACTTCCTGAAATGAATCATGTGATTGCTGGCGGTCAGCACGAAGATATTGCAACAATATTATGAGAGTCAGACTGAAGTTTGATTCATATAAATAGATGTTTTGACGTCCTGAAGTAAATCATATGACTGCTAGTGGTTGGCACGAAGATATGAACGAAGCAACGAGCAGATCAAAAAATCCTTTAGACCAAAGCGACTCGAACAAATCCGTTAAGAACCTTTCCATCGCGAGTTATCAGACATTCCAAGTCAGGATTAGTTAAGCGGTGTGCAAAGGTACTGGGACTGTTGCTGTTGCAACAGGCATTTTGGAAGTCTAATTACATGGCCTTGCTCATTAGGCGCTTGGAATAAAACATGAGTGTTCCGGTCATCAGCAACCGCCCTCGAACTCCAAAGTGAGTCTTTATACTTTTCCAGCGATCTTCGGGGACAATCAATGGAGGAAAATGTTCGCATTTTCTGACCTTCTGAAGTACAATTTTCTCTCTCTCTCTCTCTCTCTCTCTCTCTCTCTCTCTCTCTCTCTCTCTCTCTCTCTCTCTCTCTCTCTCTCTCTCTATGTATATATATATATATATATATATATATATATATATATATATATATATATATATATATATATATATATATATATATATATATATATATATATATATATATATATATATATATATATATATATATATATATATATATATATATATATATATATATATATATATATATATATATATATATATATAAACACTCACACACACACACACACACACACACACACACACATATATATATATATATATATATATATATATATATATATATATATATATATATATATATATATATATATATATATATATCATCGCCAGTCTAATCAACGAGTGTTCAGATCTGTCAAAATAAGCATATGAAGACATTCATGAATTGACAGATGTATAATTTAAAGTATTGCACTAGCTAGACCACGTATCTTACTTTTTTCGGTAAGATATATCAAAATTGATTTATGTATGTACATAAACCAGAGATAAAGACGGAAAGGCGATAGAACCAGTAATTTTATCCACTTTGAAACACCGCGAATAAAGATTAACTTATGTTTTAAGAAAAGCGAGTTATCCCCGCTCTGTCCGTCACATTGTTGAATTTGAACTGATGTTATATTTTGCAATTATACAATATCCTCTGTTTATTTTCAATAAGTTTCATTTGCAGGTCCATTCAACAGACCACGCAGCAAATGGTCTTATATAACAGCCTTTGCCTGCGATAGGGAAAGAATATGTCTGCGGAAAACCATTGCTCACCCATGTCAGGGGAAAGAGATTGATATCAACCCTCGTGAGAGAGAGAGAGAGAGAGAGAGGGGCGGGTTTGAAGTCGAGAAATCTCTTACGCTGCAGCATACACGCTGGATTAAAAAAAGCCTGATGTATAACATTTCCATAACGGAATTGTGTCCAGAATTGAGAAAGGGTAAGGAATCCTATTTCCAGAGAAGTTCTGATCCGACCCATTTCTTTACGGCAAGAAAGTTTTTGGGGTATTATTTTTGCATATATATATATATATATATATATATATATATATATATATATATATATATATATATATATATATATATATATATATATATATATATATATATATATTCTTCCCATCATCATAAACTATAAGGGTTTATGTTTGGGAAAGTATAAAATGTGGAACCGACAGTGGCGTATGTGAGATCAAAATGCAGGCAGTCGCAAATCTCTCTGTAATCCTCTTGCAATGTTCGCTTGAAAATGTTCGCGGGTTTTTTTAACCTGTAAATATTGTAGAGGAAGCGGTATGGATTGCATTATGAAGAATCCCAGTGTTTATTGTATGTCCAACGTAAGAAGTGAAAATGTGAAAAATAAATAAATAAAAAGCGCAGGCACGAAAACCAAGTTTTCGATTTTCATGCTTACGTTATCAATTATTTATTTTATAGATTGAAGGTGGTGATGGTGAAATAAGTGTGTATCTATTTATGTGTATACGTGCATATATATACATACTGTATATGTATGCATATATATATGTATATAATATATATATATATATATATATATATATATATATATATATATATATATATATATATATATATATATATATGCATATATATACATACATACATACATACATACACACACTTATATATATATGCGTGTGTACGTATGTATGTATACATGTATACTTTTGTCTAAGAGTTTCAGACGTAATGCCTACACGAATTCATTTTAAGGAATAACTAATTTCATCACCTGCCATATACTCTGTATGCATATTATATATATATATATATATATATATATATATATATATATATATATATATATATATATATATATATATATATATATATGTGTGTGTGTGTGTGTGTGTGTGTGTGTGTGTGTGTGTGTGTGTAAGTATTTGTGCCAAGTTATACCAAGATTTTTGGTCAGCTAAAAGTCGTGTCATCCCTATTTGATTATACCCATATTTATACGTAGACAGATCTGAATTTGGTTTTTCGCCCTGTTATTTGGTCACGAATTTGTCTGAAAATATAGAAGACGTTTCTTTATGCTTTGGGAATTGCAAAGCAACCGCCTTCGAATTGAAGAAATAGTCAGAAAAAAAAATAGAAAAATCTTGCTCTAGGAAACTAAATTCTGTCACTTACCTTTCTTTGCCTGAACAACTAAATAGTTTCTAGCAACACTTGCAAACTAAGATTTGATTTAATAATGTAGTACACAACGAGGGACAGAAATATCACACATCTCTATTTTTTTATGTAACACTATCAATATATTCGCTGTACGTTTCAATTACGTGGGTTTTTTTTCCTGCCAATCTCATATTTTGTCCCCAGAATACATTGCATTATCATTGTATTAGCTGAAGTTTCGTTTAAGTTATTTCAAAACATATATATCATTAGTAACACCAAAATTGAAAAGCCATGAAATCTGAAGACTTTCAAACGAAAAATGAAACAGATGTGGAAATGGTGAGGAAAACTAAATTGCTGTACCATTTAATTCTCACGTGAGTTTGACAGACGTGGATAGGTAGCATGTCGTAACAGATAGGACAGTTGTGATATAGGACGATAAGGGATATAGGATATTGGGTGAAATAGGGACAGATGACGTTGAAAAAAATAAACATTTTGCTCTCTCTATCCAGCAAAACTTGGAGCACAGTTTTTCTCTGCTGACCTTCGGTTCAGAGGGCTTTTATTTTCTGCGTTCACACCTCCTCTTAATCGCATCGCATGTTCTGGCGATAATCACATTCGCAAACAGGAAAATTTTTCAGTAATATTTCACCGCCGCCGAAAATAAATCACTCGAGCATTTGTCGAAAGATTCCGTTAAGAACTTTCGGAGAACAAGGGACTGGTTTACCTCTTGTGAGCAGAATATTTATCAAAAATTTATATCTCGGAGCACGCAGCAAATACGCCAGGAAAGAGACGTGGTCACCACACGGCCAAAGAGCAGACACACCTACTCTCGGAGTGAGTGGAAGGTCACTAGCAGGACTGCGCTCGCTGAACCTAGCTTCAGCCTCTCGCTGGTTTTTTTTTTTCCCTTTTGCGCATGCGCCTGGCACTGTCTATCGCACTGCAACCTTAAATAAAAACTTGTGGCTTTGAAATGCGGCTTATTTCTTTGCTTTTTAATCTAAAGGGTATGAAAATGACTGTGGGGCATTTATGCGGTCCTTTCGAATTAGGAAAAAATTCGATATGTAGATGAATTCAACAAAAGTAGTCAAAGAACTTTAAACTGTCGATACAATACATCATTCATGATCCAACACTTGCAAGGATTTGTAAACAAATGATGACAGAAAACTGGGTCAGGGTTAAAGTTTGCAGTCATCAGGAAAACACATCCGAAAAAGTGTTATAACTCTACGGTATCCGCCACCCACATTTAATTCATTCTTGTTTCGTTCCGTACCGTGCTAAATTATGCAGAACTTTCATATTGCATAAACGCTTCTCCCGGTAACATTCTTATAGTTTGGTGACAAGTGGCGGACATCATCAGATCAAACTGATACTAAGAATTATTGTACGGTTCTGTGTAGACTGATATCAATTTTACGAATGAGACTCTGTCGTATATATTTTTTATCCCTCCAGTTGCATTCCATTTCCTATTCCTTTTTAGTTTTCTGTAAAAGAAAACTATTGTGCCGGCTTTGTCTGTCCGCCCACACTTTTTTCTGTATGCACTTCTGCTGTCCGCACTTTTTATTGTCCACACTTTTTTTCTCTCCGCCCTCAGACCTTAAAAACTACAGAGGCTAGAGGGCTGCAAATTGGTATGTTGATCATCCACCCTCCAATCATCAAACATACCAAACTGCAGCCCTCTAGCCTCAGTAGTTTTTATTTTTTCAAGTTAAAGTTAGCCATGACCGTGCTTCCGGCAACGAAACAACACAGGCCACCACCGGCCAGTGGTTTAGAGTTTCATGGGCCGCGGCTCATACAGCATTATACCGAGATCACCGAAAGATAGATCTATTTTCGGTGGCCTTGATTACACACCGCAGCGGCTGTACAAAAAACTGGATTGCGCCGAAGAAACTTCGGCGCATTTTTTACTTGTTTCATTTCACCGTCTACAGAATTTCTATATGAAGATAGAAAGGTTAAACTGTATGTTTATTGGAGTGGGTTGGGATTTGTATAATAAAATATCTGCTAAATAACAAAATCAAATACTTTAGTCACAGCAGTTGATAAACCGACGGAATTTAGGTTGAACGAACAGAGCAGTCATCATTCTTCGGCACAAGACGTTCACAAGAGGGCGCGATAAGTGGCAGAATGAACCATTAGGTCAGAAAGACGACAAATCACAGGAGCCACTCGCAAATTCCTGCAGGAACTGGACCTGGAATGCCATTCGGGCCAGATGTCTTCCTGGTCGTTTTTGGGAAAGGGGAGGAAAAATATCTTTGATGATTGTATCATTGCACACGCACTATATATATATATATATATATATATATATATATATATATATATATATATATATATATATATATATATATATATATATATATATATATTGGGAGTGCAAATGATAGCCATATTTTATACTTCCGTCCTTTGCGTCCACAAGGATTAAGGAGAAATCGACAAATAAAAGAGGTCGTACCCTCAAATACCCTTGAAAATAATTCAACATATAATGGTATTAGCCTGAAAGAAAGGATAATGATGAAGGTATGAAATAATTATCTTTGAATATTTCTTCTGAAACAAAATGGGCAATAATCCCCTATCTCTGTTTACACAGTCAAGGCACTTGTACAGATATACGAATTGTTTTATAAGGTTAGAATGACGCAAGAGAAGAAATATTGAAAATAGAATTGGTGGAAAAGAGAGAAGTATAATTAGAGAACAAAGTGAATCATGGAGAGAATTTGATATTTTGTTAATGTGTTTCTGAATTAAGCGCAAGAGCATTGGATTATAAAGTGCATCAAATGAATAATGAAATTTTGGTCTGAAATATGCACTGAGTTGCCAAGGATTAAATCGGAGAGAGTTGTCTGTAAATAAAATTCTTTTGTTTCTGAAAAAGTTCTTGAAGGACTGCAAGGAACGCTGGATTACTATTGCAAAGTCTCTCTATGTATGAATGTAGGAGAATTATAGAAGAGGAAGTGATATTATATGAAAACAAGTAAAAAATGCGCCTAAGTTTCTTCGGCGCAATCGACTTTTCTGTGCAGCCGCCACAGCGTATAATCAAGGCCACCGAAAACAGATCTATCTTTCGGTGATCTGGGTATAATGCTGTATGAGCCGCGGCCCATGAAACTCTAAACCACTGGCCGGTGGTGGCCTGTCCTATATCGTGGCCAGCAGAACGATTATGGCTAACTTTAACCTTAAATAAAATAAAAACTACTGAGGCTAGAGGGCTGGAATTAGGTATGTTTGATGATTGGAGGGTGGGTGATCAACATAACAATTTGCAGCCCTCTAGCCTCAGTAGTTTTTAAGATCTGAGGGCGGACAGAAAAAAGTGCGGACGGACAGACAAAGCCGGCACAACAGTTTTCTTTACAGAAATCTAAAACTGTCGCCTCAAGGGTTTTTCTTAACCAATAATAATACTCAGAATACAAGCTGTATTTTACTCCCAACTATTATGAATTGCGGATTCCAAAATTTCCGCTCAGCAAAAAAACAATTTTCGCCGAATTCGTTTTTATGCGAACCTCCAAATCACCTTTAAAATGTCCAGCTAGGATCGAGAGAGTTTTGGTCTGGTTTGGGAAGTGTTCCCGGAGAGGAACTGTCATCCTGATTAGGCTTCATTTTCCAAGTGTCATAAAGCCCTGTGGCCTTTTTCCCTTGTGTGTATAGGTTGCCCGTGTCATCGAGTTCCAGTTTCTGTCCACTCATCTGATTCTTGAGATGGGATTCCTGAAGCCGTATCGAATGTTTTCTACCATAATCTTCATGTTTGAAGTGTCACACTCTGAGTTGCAATACTGTTTTGGCTCACGTTTTTAGGAAAATGGCATTAGAATTGCAAGTTAAAAAGGGATTTCATATGCTGGAAAGCATATTCCCTTGTCCAAAGACAGGAAATTTATTCCCTTATCCGAAGACAGGAAATTTATTCCCTTATCCGAGGACAGGAAATTTACTCCTTTATCCGAAGACAGGAAATTTGTTCCCTTATTCGAAGACAGGAGATTTATTCCCTTATCCGAAGACAGGAATTTATTCCCTTATTCGAAGGCAGGAAATTTATTCCCTTATTCGAAGACAGGAAATTTGTTTCGTTAATCGAAGACAGGAAATTTGTTCCCTTATTCGAAGACAGGAAATTTATTCCCTTAAACGAAGACAGGAAATTTGTTCCCTTATTCGAAGACAGGAAATTGATTCCCGTATTCGAAGAGAGGAAATTGATTCCCTTATTCGAAGGTAGGAAATTTATTCCCTTATCCGAAGACAGGAAAGTTATTCCCTTATCCGAAGACAGGTAATTTATTATTTACCTCCACTGTAATGGAAAAATGACAACAGACAGGCAAATTAAAAAAAAAAAGATTGAGTTTCTCCAGGAAAGTGTGATCCATTTTCTGTGGTTAGGATAGCTGTTTTATAGTCTCAAATGTCATGCTGAACTATTGTTGGATATTAACCTCTAAAGAATCGCAGCGTTCTTGGTTCGTGACGGTTGTAATGTTTCTTGATCTGCATGACTTCCAGAAATGAAAAATTTTATGGTAAACTTCGCACTGCATTTGAAATTTGAAGTAAAAGAGCAATAACGTCTCGTTTAGCCGTAGGAATGAATATAGGTTTTAATGTGCATGATTCCAATCAAATTGGGGTCAAAATATTCTCAGAATTGAATTCAGTGGTGTTATGATTAAGTAAATCTTGCAGCCGTTCAAGCACCGGTTATTTTGTAACGAAACTGTTACTCATCAAGTTCACATTTTTGTAATTCAATGTTACATTCACATTTTTGTAACTCAGTTTTACATTCACATTTTTGTAACAAGGTGTTACGTTCACATTTTTGAAACTCATTGTTACATTCACATTTTTGCAACTCAGTGTTACATTCACATTTTTCCAACTCATTGTTACATTCACATTTTTCCAACTCATTGTTACATTCACATTTTTGTAACTCAGTGTTACATTCGCATGTTTGCAACTCAATGTTCCATTCCCATTTTTGTAACTCATTAATTGTAACTGAATATTCCCTTTCTGACAGAACATTTCCTCTTTTTTGTTTTTTAATTTTTTTTTAACCTTTCAGCGAAGGTCATTCCAGCACAATTCGACATTCCAGAAGTTAATATTAAATCTGCGAGTGACGCATTTTAACGTCTAGCTCAGAGGGCATCGCTACGTATCACGAGAACTTTATACCTGAGAGTATCTGTCTTGCGCCTGTAGGTCATAGGCTATCTATATTTCATATATTAGATAATTTGGAATAAGGGCTTTTTAAGTTAAATAATAAAGAATGAGGGCTTTTAAAATTTAACTTAGAATGATAGCTTTTTAAATGACTACGACAGGAATGCGATCGGAATTTTGGAAAGGAAAAATCGTTGGCCTCGCTAAACGCCAGGGACTCCTTCCTGACCAGTGAATGGTTGATGTCAGGCAGCAAAAGGCTTCGTTGCATTCTAAACTTTCCTCAACCCTCTCCTAACGATTGATGCACAGTGCAACTGCGAGGCTTTCTTCCTGTTACACCGTTCAAACCTTTTACTGTCAATTTCCTTTTCAGCGCTGAATGACCTCATAAGTCCCAGTAGAGGAAGAAGTATACCTTAGTTTTACCAGACCACTGAACTGATTAACAGCTCTCCTAGGGCTGGCCCGAAGGATTAGACTTATTTTACGTGGCTAAGAACCAATTGGTTACTTAGCAACGGGACCTACAGCTTATTGTGGAATCCGAACCACATCATAGCGAGAAATGAATTTCTGTCACCAGAAATAAATTCCTCTAACTCTTCATCAGCCGGCCGGGGGAATTGAACTCCGGCCCATCGAGTGACAGTCCGAAGCTCAACCGACTCAGCCAACGAAGGGCTATATGTCCCAGTGCTTGGCCATTGGAATAAATTCTATATTCAGTTCAGCTCATGAAGACAGATAAAGCAGACACAATTCTTATAATGAAAATGAGCGTTGAAGAGGCTATTAAAAAAAAAAGTCACTAGCATTTTTAGCATTAACAGAACTGAGAAAGGATTTGAGAACATTAAATTCTTTGAGACGATCTTGTCATGTTAAGAGTAATAAAAACTCGTCAGGATTCCAAGACAACAGAAAATGCACTGTCAAGAATTAAAAAAAAAAAACCCACCGTTCTTGAATGAATGGAAAATGTCAGAATCCCCCTGAAAAGAAACTTGGTGTTTCTTCATTTGCATATCTCGCCTCGGGATCGTCTCCAACTTCCCGCTGCCCTTGAAGTTAAGGAGGGTGAAATCGGAGCTAACTGATGACATTTTAAAGCTGTAATCATAAGTCCTGCTTCGAAGTTCGTCTGTCGCCCCGCTCAAAGTTGCATCATTAAGAGACCGTGACAACCACTCGATGTAGTTCGGGAAACGCAACGAGTAGGTCGGCTTGTGAGTTTCCATCTTAATTGAACTTTTAAATCCACGTACTTGTTTTCATCAGAAGCCGAACGATAATATACCGGTGTATTTATCAACGCGGTATCTCTGATACGTCCGTGGGCGGCTGTTGATGCCGATGAAGGAAAATTCAGCTTACGCTGCATTCGGTTTCACAGTTATTAATATTCGAAGGTGAAAGGAAACATTATTTAATATTTATGGAAGCACAATTAATCATTCAGCTCTGCTTTCATAATGATTCTGATGAAAGGCCTGCGGTATATTAATTAAAAGTAGTATTCAGAGACTCAATGATTAAAATTTGATAGCGCTGAAAACTGTACATCCTTACGGAAAGACAATACACTACAAATATATATATATATATATATATATATATATATATATATATATATATATATATATATATATATATATATATATATATATATATATATATATATATATACATAAAGCATAGTGCTGTATGACGCATAGTGGTAATGAGTGAAGGGAATGAAAGACCTCTCAGTTCAAATACGTTTTACGTACAATTTACGTGAAATTAAATCTCCAAATCTCCTCTCCAGGAGCTAAGAGGGAGAATTTATAGTCTCGCAAACGACTTTCGTCTTTAAAATGCCCCGCCTACGAAAATGAAACAACTAAAAAATGCGCGAACTTCGGCGCAATCGAGTTTTCTGTACACCGTATAACCAAGGCCGCCGAAAATAGATCTATCTTTTCGGTGGTCTCGGTACAATGCTGTATGAGCCGCGGCTCATGAAACTTTCATTACGGCCCGGTGGTGGCCTGGCCTATATCGTTGCCAGAAGCACGATCATGGCTAACTTTAACCTTAAATAAAATGAAAAACTACTGAGGCTAGAGGGCTGCAATTTGGTACGTTTGATGACTGGAGAGTGGATGATCAACTTACCAATTTGCAGCCATCTAGCCTCAGTAGTTTTTAAGATTGAGGGCGGACAGAAAAAAGTGCGGACGGACAGACGGAGCCGGCGCAATAGTTTTCTTTTCAGAAAACTAAAGCGTTCTGCAAACCCATCCAAATCTCATATGAACCCCAGAAGAGGCAGTTAGTCAAACTCCCACCTCTGGAAATCATTGAAAAGTTAAAAAGTTCAGTTGGAAGTACCAGTTCTTCATTTTAAGCTATCCCAGTGCCACCTGGAAATCAGCCGTTAATGCTCAATTAGAAGCATACCTCAAGGACGTCGTTTTATATATATAATATATATATATATATATATATATATATATATATATATATATATATATATATATATATATATATATATATATATATATATGAATTTGTGTATATATATATATATATATATATATATATATGTATATATATATATATATATATATATATATATATATATATATATATATATATATATATATATATATATTATACAGTAAATATATAATTCCCTCTATCGACTAAGACAGATATTAAATAGGATTTCCCAGACGATCTCTTTCAAAGAAAATAATCCATCTTAAACGTTCAGTCTGACACGGCTAACAAATTCTGCTATCGCCAGTCACTTCCAAAAATTTGAATAATCGTGCCGACTGGCTTAATGTTTGAGATTATGACGAGGCCCGTGTATGAACAGTGACAGATTTATGATGCGTCCACGTCTCTCTGTTTATATTAATCATCTCATCTACATATGGGACATGGCACCGTTAATTTCTCTAATGTTATCGTTAGTAAATCTGTCTGTCTGTTTAACCAGTAAGATTCTGTCTTGAAGCTTTACTCTCAAACAGAGTCAATACACCAGATCTATTTCCATTTCCATACCGTGATTCACATCCGTAGAGCCGAACGTACGGTAGAAGGAATGTTTGATCCTACTTTCGTATGCAATTTCAATCTATTTGAGTTCCATATCTTATCCACCATGGCCGTTGTTTGACCTACCGCTGTTATTAGTCTGCCGGTGAATCCCAACTCGAGGGAACCTTGTGTTGGATATCAGTGTTCCTAAATGTTTGTTTGAAATATTCAACCTCATTATCCTTTCTCGGTGTAATAATATTTCTCCCCTTTGTGCATACTCCTGCCTCGTTACTTGTGCATTTCTGAGGTTCCTTGGTCTCGTCTTCTAGATGTATGGTGTATTCCATTAAGCGGGCTTTGTGTACAGTGCATTTGATGTGTTCCCATCGATAATTCCCCCCTAACCACCTCTCTCTCTCTCTCTCTCTCTCTCTCTCTCTCTCTCTCTCTCTCTCTCTCTCTCTCTCTCTCTCTCTCTCTCTCCATATGTATATATATATGAATTATAAAAGTACTGTGTCGTACTTCTCAGAAATGTAAGGTAAGGTCCGCAATGCAGTGCATCTTACAGAGGTTTTATAAAATTCATTTCATATATATATAAATTATATCTACTTTGGGGTATTATCGTCCTCAGTACGCCAGTGAAATGAGCAGGCGATCGGTACGATTCCTAATTTGTTAGCATTCATCTCCGTATCATTTCCAGTCGCATCTTTAACCGGAACCTGAAATCAATATACGCATTATTGTATGCAAATCTATAATGAAATACGCTACGGTAACACAGCTTTTATTAATAGATATGCACTAACCTTCCAGTTTCGTTGATTACTGAAAACAAGTAAGAAATGCACCGAAGTTTCTCGGACGCAGTCGAGTTTTCTGCACAGCGTATAATCAAGGCCACCGAAAATAGATCTGTCTTTCGCTGGTCTTGGTACAATGCTGTATGAACCGCGGCCCATGAAACTTTAAACACGGCCCGGTGGTGGCCTGTCCTACATCGTTACCAGAAGCACGATTATGGCTAACTTTAACCTTAAATCAAATAAAAACTACTGAGGCTAGAGGGCTGAAATTTGGCATATTTGATGATTAG
The DNA here is from genome assembly GCF_040412425.1 of Macrobrachium rosenbergii. Classification (NCBI taxonomy): domain Eukaryota; kingdom Metazoa; phylum Arthropoda; class Malacostraca; order Decapoda; family Palaemonidae; genus Macrobrachium; species Macrobrachium rosenbergii. The sequence goes on from NC_089772.1 coordinate 14,428,234, forward strand.
AGGGTGGATGATCAACATATCAATTTGCAGCCCTCTAGCCTCAGTAGTTTTGGAGATCTGAGGGCGGACTGAAAAAAGTGCGGACTGGTAGACAAATAGCCATCTCTGTAGTTTTCTTTTACAGAAAACTAAAAGAATAAATTCAAAGCATGAAGGTTTCATTTGAACACCTCAAGAGGAACTTCATTTGGAGATATATAGTTTTGACTTGACTTGAACGCGTTGGATGGTCAAGGCTAAGCTGAAAAGGACGAATTTCTGTGGCCGTCAACAATTCCTGTTCGCTTCAGGTTTATGTTTCTGAACACGTCTCGGTTAGCAATCGCGAGGCTCTCGTGGGAGAAGTTCGAGACTGACTTACAACATATTTTGTGTAAAACAGTATGGGTCAGAAAAATTTCCAGTGGAATTTAGCTTCCAGTAAGAAAGGAAAAAGTATGTAACAGATGCGTTTCCTTTTTTTTTTTTTTTTTTTAGGAGGTTGCGACGCTGGGGAGAGATAGGGGGAGGGGGAGCTGAATAAATATGAATAATTAATCCATGCCTACAAGTGAAAGGAAAATATATGAATTTTGCGTGCCTTTAGGAGCATATTTTCAATTTTTATAAGAATGGTGATTTCTGTGTCAATTCTTGAGTTTTTAGCTTTCTGTTAAAGAAAATATTAAGATGACTTTGTCTGTCCGCCCTCAGATCTTAGAAACACCTGAGGCTAGAGGGCTGCAAATTGGCACGTAGATCATCCCGCCTCTAATCATCAAACATACCAAATTGCGGCCCTCTAACCTCAGTAGTTTTTATTTTATTCAAGGTTAAGGTTAGCCGTGGGTCCGCCGACGAATCTTCACTTGACCGCATCTGGGGAGCAAGTGGACGCTGCCCGGTCGTGGCTGAGACTTTCATCGAGAGTTTCACACAGCATTATGCGCTGTACGGAAAACTCGATTGCGCCGAAGAAACTTCGGCGCATTTTTCACTTGTTTATTCATCCTACCACTTTAACTTGTGACTGGGAAACCTTTTTGATTTAATAGATGTGATTGGTACCAGAAATTCTCGCGTCAAGGATGTAGCTTAAGCTCAGCTTCAAGTCCGATGGATTTTTTCTTTCTAGTATAGATTTGCTGTCAACAGGAGCAGCGATTAATACCAAGAATAACGGTAGCTGTAGCACCAGATCTTTGATTTTGATAAAAAATATCTAAATTATACACATTAGGGCAATTGCGTGTTCTGTATTTGCACAGTAAAACAAATATGTCACTAGCTTCATAGTTTAAACGCAAACGTAATTAAATTATTATATTATTTCAGTAGATAAAACCTATTCACATGGAACAAGCGCACCAAAGGGGCCACTGACTTAAAATTCGAGCTTCCAAAGAATGCCGGTTTCAACCTCCCACCGCAGCAGACTCCCCCAACACTGCAGCAGTAACTGATCATAATACAGAGCCATTTTTCATCGCCCTGGGGGAGACGCGAACCCGCGACATCTAAGTGGCATGTCACGACACTAAACCAGCGTACCAGTTGGCACAACGTTAAAATTATAGCCTATAAAACGCATGACTCGAGATATCGGTAATGCCCCTCTTATCGATTGTTAATCAGTCCAGGCTCTGTGGAAAAACGATGGAAATCCGACCCTGTTTTCTAAACAACTAACGGGGCTGAAAAACCTCGATTGTGCCCCCAGCTTAACGAGGCCACTGAGACTCACCTCTAGACGCCCACTGGGCCTTCCTGAACGGTTCGTTTCCGAAGGAAAGGCGAAATTCGGAGAAAGACAAATTCAAAGAAGTCGGGAAGCTGGAGGGAATGGAATGGAAGTCAAAAAAGGTGAATAATGCGTCTGGGGATCGCGGGGACGCCGCGAGGAATGTCTTAAGTGGTTTCTACAGTAGTCCCCCGCATGCGCACTGTGTGTGATACTTCTTACTGGGTCGAATTAGAGACACGGAGTATTTCTTAACATAAAGGACGACATTTAGTATGGAATATACATTCGTGTAATTTATTCAGAGAGAAATATATCTGTCGTTAGCTTGCTTGAAGCGTTATTATGCACAAAAAAGAAAAAATCTAGGGAAAACAAACAAGTAATAAATGTGCCGGAGTTTCTTCGGCGCAGTCTCGAGTTTTCTGTACAGCCGCTACAGCGTATGATCAAGGCCACCGAAGATAGTTCTATCTTTCGGTGGTCTCGCTATAATGCCGTATGAGCTACTAGCGTCAATATCAAATTCGTCTTATATTTTAAATGTGTAGCTGATTGAAATTTAGACTTGAGGCCCGTGAAAGTACGCTTTCTAAAGACTGAGGTGTGAAAGGTATCATTAATATTCTTTGCCCGAATATCTAGAAAGGCAAGCGTGTGATTATCTTTGATTTCACAAGTAAATTCTATGTTAATACGCTTACTATTAAGGTACTCCAATAAACGGGGAGTCCGGTCGCGACTCTTAGAAATTAAGAAGGTACCATCGACACACCTGCTGTACAGTAAGGGCTTCAAGTCTAAAGGACAATCGTCTAACCAGGAAACTCTCGCAGTACATATATATATATATATACATATATATATATTTCTTAAAGATATACATATATATATATATATATAGATCACATATACCAGTTCTACTTGGAACACTTCTTGAATGTTTGGGGAAAAACGCTGTGAGTATAAGTTTTACATTTCAAAGAATTCTCTCTCTCTCTCTCTCTCTCTCTCTCTCTCTCTCTCTCTCTCTCTCTCTCTCTCTCTCTCTCTCTCTCTCTCTCTCCCCGACTTTCGCAAGATCAGAAACCCTTTGGCATAGAGAGAAAGAGAGAGAGAGAGAGAGAGAATTTTTGAATATGTAAGATTTATGCTCACCGTGTTTTTCTACAAATAGTTCGTCATTGGAGGGGTGGGTAGAGCTCTCGGCTAGCACGCTGTTGGCCCAGCGTTCGACTCTCCGACTGGCCAGTGAAGAATTAGAGGAATTTATTTCTGGTGATAGAAATTCATTTCTCGTCATAATGTGGTTCGGATTCCACAATAAGCTGTTGGGCCCGTTGCTAGGTAAGCAGTTGGTTCTTAGCCACGTAAAGTAAATCTAGTCCTTCGGGCCAGCCCTAGGAGAGAGCTGTTAATCAGCTCAGTGGTCTGGTTAAACTAAGATGTACTTAACTTTCTGCAAACAGTTAAGACATATTGCAAATCGAACTGTTATTTAATCTACATGACGTTTCGTTAAGATATATTTATGCATATTTATATATTGTCGCAATAACACTTGTATGTAACAGTGTCATCTAGTGATGAAATATTCGTCCGAGGCGTTTTGCGTTCGTCGTACGCCTGGAACCGCCATGGGCGTCTGTGGAAGGCAGGGGGGGCGGTCTTCTCATATACCAACTGGCACTGTTGAGTAAGTTCTCTAGGCGGCTGAATGTCAGTGTTTGTAGTCCTGTCCCTCTCCCGTAATTTGCGTTTCCTATAATACAGTATATATATATATATATATGTGTGTGTATCTTGGCTGTGTTTGTAAGTCGTATGTGACATCATGTTTTGTATTTATGTTTGTGAAATGGTGAATGTGGCTTGCCCTTTCGAGGAAGATTGATGATTATCTCCGTAGGGGGGGGTTAGTGCCAACAGTGCACCCCACCCGGTGCACTGTAGTCAGTTACTTAAGGTCCTTTGGAGCGTCCCTTCGGCCCCTAGTTGCAACCCCTCTCATTCCTTTTACTGTACCTCCGTTCGTATTCTCTTTCTTCCATCTTGCTATCGACGGTCTCCTAACAATTGATTCAGGGTGCAACTGCGAGGTTTTCGTACTGTTACACCTTTCAGGCCTCTTACTCTCAATTTCCCTTTCAGCGCTGAATGACCTCATAGGTTCCAGGGCTTGGCCTTTGGCCTAAATTCTATATTAAGTGAACATTTTCTGCAGACGTCAGCCAAAATGACAATAAAGCCAGGTATTCTTGACGTCAGTCAGAATGACTTTAAAGTGACGTAATCTTGACGTCAGTCAGAATGACGGTAAATATGTCTTTCGCCAAATGCCAGAGTTACTGCATTTTCTCCAATCTGTTAACGATTTGTCTCCTGGAAACAGTCCTTATGAATACTGCTGAATACTGGGTAATTCGGAGTGGTATGAAAGCAGTGTACAGTAATTGATGGATTCTGAGTGGTACAGTGAGGCTTAAAGGTGACGCAGCATCATTCATTTTAAGCCTTGGTTAATCATGGTCACTCTGTCAGATTATATATATTCTCCGAACGCTGGAATCCGATATACATAGGTAGCCATTAATCAAATATCAGGAGGATTTTTTACAAGCTAAAATAAATTTATGAACAATGAACATTCGAGGCGTGCAAGAATCTTCTATAATAATAAAATCCGAGTGGGTCTTTCTTGTTCAACCACCCCTGGTGGGGGCGGGGTAGGTAGGGGATTGGGAGGGTAGGGGAGATATGACATGTAAACCCTCCTCCTGCAAACCTGTTTGTCCGCTCTGGGTGGGGGCAGGGTAGGTAGCAGATCGGGAGGGTAGGGGAGACATGGCACAAACATCCTCCTCCTGCAAACCTGTTTGTCACCCCCCAATGGGGGCAGGTTATGTAGGGGATCGGGAGGGTAGGGGAGGCATGACCCATCAATCCTCCTCCTGCAAACCTGTTTGTCCGCCCGTAAAAGATAAGTAATTTTAGTTTTCTGTAAAAGAAAACTATTGAGATGGCTATTGGTCTGTCCATCCGCACTTTTTCTGTCCACCCTCAGATCTTAAAAACTACCGAGGCTAGAGGGCTGCAAATTGGTATGTTGATCATCCACCCTCCAGTCATCAAACATACTAAGTTGCAGCCCTGTAGCCTCAGTAGTCTTTATTTTATTTAAGATTAAGGTTAGCCATGGATCGTGTGTCTGGCACTGCTAGAGGTTCCAGCCGCCAACGCGCATCTTCACTTGACCGCATCTAGGGAGCAACTGAGCGCTGCCATGTCGGGGCTGAGAGTTTCATACTGCAGCACATCGAGAGTTTCATACAGCATTATACGCTGTACAGAAAACTCGATTGCGCCGAAGAAGCTTTGGCGCATTTTCACTCGCTTTTACTGTACAGTCATATGAAAGTCATGTTTCATTGACTAAATATAAAAAAAAAATAATAAGAGGCCAAGTGAATCTTATCCTCTACAAATCGAGAAGGTTCCGAGAGAAAATAAATTTCAACCAGAATTCACATCGACGTCAAACTATATAACTGTAAATGCAATGAAATATGATGTACGTTTTGAAACAAGTAAGTGGTAATGCTTTGCAGTTGATTTTAATATGGAAGAGGAGATACGTTTTTGTACAGTTAACACATGTTTATTAATAATGAAATGCTGAAGTTACAATTGAGAAAATATAGTATGGTACATAATATACATAATATTCGTATGAAAAACACAATATCCCCAAAACTTCAATTTGTAATAAATTTGATGATGGGGATCCGGTGATTGGTGGGGATGGTAGGGGAACAATTGAGGAAAGTTCGGTAACTGCGATATAAACATCACCTGAAACTTTTTTTTTTTTTGTAGATTTATTTTGGCCATCATATTGTAAAAGTTTTACGTTACCTGATATTGATTTAAGTAAATGGTAGTTGACTTACCTCATATATTGTTAGCTATATCTATTTTAGTTTTCTGTAAAACAAAACTATTGTGCCAGTTTTGTCTGTTCATCCGCACTTTATTCTGTCCGCACTTTTTTCTGTCCGCCCTTAGATCTTGAAAACCACTGAGGCTAGAGGGCTGCAAATTGGTACGTTGATCATCCGCCCTCCAACCACTAAACATTCCAAATTGCACCCCTCTAGCCTCAGTATATTTTATTTTATTTAAGGTTAAAGTTAGCCATAATCGTGCGTCTGGCAGTGGTTAAATTTTCATGGGCCGCGGTTCATACAGCATTATACCGAGACCACCGAAAGATAAACTATTTCCGGTGGCCTTGAATGTACGATGTACAGAAATATCGATTGCTCCGAAGAAACTTGGTCGCATTTTTTACTTGTTTTATCTTGTAATGATTCGTGTTTATTTTTTTACGTAAGATACATTAACGAATTTACATGATGATTCATAAGTTGATTTTACCTTGACGTCTTCCGGAATCTTCAGAATTGGCTTTCATTCATAGATTGAAAGCCATTTCTATTCCACCTGTAAATTTATTGGAAATATTGGCATTTTATCACCTATTCCAGGTGTCTGTTTCCCAATATCCCCAATGTAATAACATTTGGTGCCTACAGTTTCATTGCATCGAAGATCATATTAAATTTGGCAGCATATATTTTTTATTAAAATTTTTCCAAAACTTAAAATGTACTTGGGATGTTTGCTTTCAATAGGATATATAAAACTCAACAAGCCAGTTTTATTCATGGAAAGGAAAAATTTCCTTCAAAGGTAATGCTATTAAGCACAACCTCCTTCCTTGAGGAATCGAACCCTCGACCGCTGAAGCTTATTCCATTCCTCAACAGACGGCGCGATTTCACTCTCTCTCTCTCTCTCTCTCTCTCTCTCTCTCTCTCTCTCTCTCTCTCTCTCTCTCTCTCTCTCTCTGTCGCAACAATAAGCGAGTGGTCACCTTTACTACTCTCCCTCCCCCCCAATAGGTGTGAGGAACGTTTGGAGTACGTTTAAATGCATCCACTCGCTACTGCTGGGTGAGGGGAGGATGTAGGAAGGATGATATCGTAGTTGAGACTTCGATTACCACGCATATTTAGTTGCAAATCTGGTTCTTCTCTCTTTATGCATCCTGAATCTGTTGAATGGAATATGAGTCGACACTTCAATGGTGGGAGGTTTGAATCCCCTAAGGAAAGGCGGTTATGGTTAGCGTCTCTATATGAATGAAATTGTACCAAAAGTTTCGGACTTTTCATTAGAATAAGTCCGTTTTACTGCAAATGTCAAAAGCCAGTCCACCTTTCCTGCCAGTCAATGTCTACCTTCTTTCAATATCTAGATAATGCTGTATGAAACTCTCAGCCACGGCCCGTGGCACTCTCAGCCGGCCGTGGTGGCCTGCCTTGTTGTGCTGCCTGACGCACGATAAGAGCTAAATTTAACCTGAAATAAAATCAAAACTACTGATGCTAGAGGGCTGCAGTTTATTACGTTTGATGATTGGAGGGTGGATGATCAACATACCAACTTTCAGCCCTCTAGCCTCAGGAGTTTTTAAGACCTGAGGGCGGACAGACAATCAGCCATCTCAATAGTCTTCTTTTCCAGAAAACTAACAGGATATTTCGTAGAGACTCCCAGTTTTTCATCCTTTTCAAAATTCCTTTTCGAGATCTTCAACTTCCCGTTGCACTTCGAGCAGGGGAGGATGAAACTGGAGCCGACGAACTTTTAATGAGATAATCGTAGCTAATTCTCCAAAGTTCCTCTCGGCTCGAACTTCTGTGATTAAGACGTCTTGATTGCTACCTGAGGTAGATGTCCAAACATAGAAATTGGGTCAGCCAGTTCCACTGCAGGCTTTCCATTCCAGTTGATCTTTGGGAATACTTGTTTTCGTCGATGGAGATCGAACGGTAATGTGTAATTCTGTTCAGTTGCGTGGGGTCCCTGAATAAGTAAAGAAATACATTCAGTTGCGTGGGATCCCTGAATAAATAAAGAAATACATATGTATGTATATATATATTTTTGTATACATAATAACTGCACATGTATATATAGTCATATATATATATATATATATATATATATATATATATATATATATATATATATATATATATATATATATATATAGTTTTTCTGTTAAGACAATGGCATCATAACGAAACCTTGAATCATTGCTTAGGCTACACGGATAATAAAACAATTCTGTTTCAACATATCGGTAATCCCAACGGGATGACAACTGATGGTTAATTGCGAGCAGAATTAAGACGACCAGTTAAGACCACTTGATATTAACGAGCCCGTTCCCTCATAATCTCCTTACAGGCAGGGACAGTGGTTGATAGAAAGGCGAATCATACGCACATATTTATATGTATGTATGTGAGTGTATATGTATATAGTTGTGTGTATACATACACATATGTATATATATATAATATATATATATATATATACATACACACATGTCTATTGTATGTATGTGTGTATGCGTCTGTATCTGCGTCCGTGTGTATGTATTATGTATGTATGTATGTGTGCGTTTGGGCATCATCGCCTGCTGTGAAAGGCTTCGGTGAAATTTCATCACCCAAGGCGTTCCGGTGTTTTATCTTCTACAAACCTTCACTCATTTCCAGCGCCCCGCGTCAGTTCGACTCCTTATATTCTTCTCAAAGATTAACTCTGCCGCCTTTCGATACAATATGATTGCCATGTCACAGCTCACATCTATATACTGATATAGATCGTATCAGACTTATATTTTCTTATTGCCTGATATTTATAGATGGCCGTGTGTATATTATCGTCACGAGACGTTACTGATATTGCTAGCGCATCGACATGTACCATCGATGAGAATTCGAATTCGATAGTTCCAAACCCTTCCTCACATATGATATTTTTTAAAGAAAAGAAAAGAAAACTGTTGTGCCGGCTTTGTCTTTCCGTCCGCACTTCTTACTGTCTGCACTTTTTCGTGTCCGCCCTCAGATCTTAAAAACTACTGAGGCTAGAGGTCTCTAAATTGCTATGTTGATTATCCACCCTCCAAACATCAAACCTACCAAATTGCAGTCCTCTAGCCTGAATAGTTTTTATTTTATGTAATGTTAAAGTTAGTCATAATCGTGCCTCTGGCAACGCAACAACAAAGGCCACCACGGCCGGCTGAGAGTTTTATGGGCCGCGGCTCATACAGCATTATACCGAGGCCACCTAAAGATAAATCTATTTTCTGGGGCCGTAATTATGCGCTGTACAGAAAACTCGTTTCTTAGGCGCATTTTTTACTTGTTTATATCGTACATAGAAATGAACAACACACAACCGAGTTAAAAATTTCTAAAAAAGGCAATTCAGTCACATCGGAAAACGTAAAAAAAGAGAAAAAAATTATTTAAAACATGGCGATAGTACCTGGAAGCAAAGATTGCAACAACAAATTAGAAAAGGAAAAATTTCCGGTGCAGGCAGTATTGCAGTAGGATGCAATTCAATACCGAATAAAATAGTAGCGAAATGTACAGTATATTACGTGTCCTGCAAAACGAATGAAAGCTTCAAGCGTTGCAAAGGAAACTAATGCACTGCCTGCCCTTAAAATTCCTGAATAAAACTCGAGGACTGATGTATACCTTGAATTCGACGACTTACTTGCGTTAAGAGCTTGGCATTTGCGCTCTCTTGTTGCGGAGTGTGGTACATAATTCAGGGGGTTCCTTGATGGATCAGCGCACATGCTTCCTGAGTGGCCATTGTCTGCTGAGAAGGATGATTTTGGAATCTGCCATCTTCAATTACACTCCGGAGACGAATGTTGCAGATGGCCGCTGGAAATCCGACTACCTGCAGCAGGCCAGTTTAATACATCGTAATCTCATGTGTCAGTGGATCCGCCATCAGACTGGCGGAATGAAAATTAAATGGAGCGTCTTTTATAAGACTGCCTTTTTCCCCACATTTATCAGTGGTCGTGATTGAGGTAATGCCGACCCAGGGATAAGTTTACTACATTTATGCCCTTTTATTTGATCTCCCTCCTGATGCTGGTAACTGATCACTTCTGAGTCGACTGGTGGGTTTTTCTGAGTCCTTCAGAGTTTTCCCGGGAAGCGTGGTGTTGGTCAGCTAGTATATAGGTATATATATACTTCACTAGTTTCTTTTAATTTGTTAACTAGCTCATATAGCGTGTTTAATAACGTCTTGTTGTTAAGCAGAATGATCTATGTATCAACAGTCAATTTTTATCAAATCTTAAAACTATATTATAAAGTAGTTAGATGGGCAGAAGAAAAAAAATGGAAAATAAGTAAAAAAATTTTTTTTTGAAAAAAAAAAACAAGACTCAGATATCTTTGAACCTTTATTACACCTGTTCCTAGAGCAATAATTGCAGTAATAGGAGGAACTAGATTGTACTGTATATATGAAAACACACATTACAGAAAATAATTATCGTTGCATGTAATTCAAGTATACCTTCGTGACAATATGCCACAATTTTTCCCTCCCACTACTGATTTAGAAACGACAACCCCGTAGGGGGTTAGTGCCGTCAGTGCACCTCATGCGGTGCACTGTAGACATTACTTAAGGTTCTTTGCAGGGTGCCTTCCTTAGGCCCCTAGCTGCAACCCCTTTCGTTCCTTTTACTGTACCTCCTTTCATATTCTCTTTCTTCCATTTCCTCAATTGATTCATAGTGCAACTGCTTTGAGGTTTTCCTCCTGTTACACCTTTCAAACCTTTTACTGTCAATTTCCATTTCAGAGCTCAATGACCTCATAGGCCCCAGTGCTTGGCCACTAGCCTGAATTCTATACTCAATTCAGTTCAACTCTGGAATAAAATCTGACTTCAGTGTCGACCACCCGGCTCCCCTCCGGAACGAAAGTATCAAAGGACTGCGACATGAAAAGGACTTGTTGATGAAGCCGAAGCGAACAGCTGTAGGAAAAACTAACAGGTGCGATGTTTGATCTCACGCAAGTCGCAAAGAATCCGGTCAGAGGAAAACGCCCATATGCGCTCTTTGTACAATTAGCCCTATGTCAACGTCTTTTGGGCGTTTTGTGGGTGTTATTTAAAGATACTTTGTGTTGAAGGTTATTTGAGAGAGAGAGAGAGAGAGAGAGAGAGAGAGAGAGAGAGAGAGAGAGAGAGAGAGAGAGAGAGAGAAATGCAATAACAGTTAATATATATATATATAGTCACACACACACATATATATATATATATATATATATATATATATATATATATATATATATATATATATATATATATATATATATATATATATATATATATATATATGTGTGTGTGTGTATGACTCACTCCACGACAAGAGTCTATTCTCGGTTTTATGCCTGTTCGGTAACTCACTCCACGACGAGACCCTATTCTCGGTTTTATGCCTGTTCGGTAACTCACTCCACGACGAGACCCTATTCTCGGTTTTATGCCTGTTCGGTAACTCACTTCGACGAGAATTCTCGGTTTTATGCCTGTTCGGTAACTCACCCCGACGAGAGTCTATTCTCGGTTCAAAATCTTACGGGTGTGACTAAGTTGTTCTCAAGGTCACGTCTGGGGCGATTAAACTGATGAGACTGAGGAGGCCATCAAAAAATTAAGTTTCTCTCGGTAAGTGAATAAAGACCCAATAGTCAAAGGACTGCTTTTTGTCATCCTACGATCAACAGCAAGTGGATACTGAATTATGATTTTCCATAGGTCTTGATAAAACATTTATTATATTTCAGTGGGGCACACGTGCGAAAGAATGTCTGGAACTTTGGTGGTTTTGATTTTCGAGAGACAGGAATGATTTGAGAATTTATTAAGATATTGAAGAAATATCATAAACTGAAAACTGTTCTTCAAGAAATACGTATGAAATGGAAAATTTTCTGATGGAAGGTATCCCAATCAAATGAGTTCAGCTTACAAAAGAAAAAAAAAAAGATTATACAAGTTAGAACCCAGACCCTTTGGTTTTTAACCAGAGTATTAAAGTAATCGCCATATTTAGAAGCCAATATACCTGAAAAGGCAGTTCACTTTCATTTTGGAATCTACTGGATGTGGGCCATATGCCAGAAAAGGTTTTATTCAACTACAATCAAGCCACTACAGAGACACCTTACACCCACTTCGTGTATTTTAAAGGCAAATTCACCACCCCGTGCCCAAAGTTTGGGCATATCACTCTGCCCTGAAATGGAAGAATGCAGTATCTGCAAAAATACAAAACTGAGAAAAATGGTAGATACTGCAGTTTTCCCTGACCTTACTACTGATTTTGCAGATGCTGCAAATGGGACCCCCTAAATAAAGCACTGAAGAATCATCCTGAAACTGCAGTAACTTGTGTATTAGTGTTTCACGAGCCCAATAGGTGGCATATCCCAATTTCGGAAATTTTGCTGACACTGCAGTGTTCCATTTTAGGGCAGCGCTGAGATCTTTCAGTCTTATACCCTTTTTGGCCAGTACACGATACAGAACTATACCTCAGCGAGAATCGACAAAATATAAAATGCTCACGTGATGATGTCGACTAGCTACAGGAGGAAAAGTGTGGGTATATAAATATCCTGACACTGACAATGACGAGCAACTAAACGTGTAGGACAAACTTAACCGCTAGAGTGTATTCTGGAGTTCAAAGCTACTGAAACCTGCGACGAATTCTACTGGTCTGGCGCAAGCGGTGACGGTTCATAACCACGGCAGGAGAAAGCGGAGTGAGTAAACGTATACCCCACCCTTCTTCTAGTGCTTTAATCATAATGAGATCCTACATCGTTTATGTGTTTGTCCTGGCCCTCAGTGAGTCATAATTACGGCGTTATCAACCGCTGTGTCATCTGCATAAATTCTAATGCTCGAGGGGCCGTGACTTATAACTAGAAGGCACTGGCGTTGTCCTCCCATCCTTCATCCTCATTAGCCTTGTTTGAAAGATAAATGACCGCCCAGGCAACACTCACCGCTCGTGAGAGAATGGAACTGAGATAACTTACGTAAAAGAAAAGTAACTTGTGTTAAAGAAATGTAGCTTTCACTTCAGAAACCTGAAGCTCCTCTAGTATTACTAGTTTTGAAGATCAGAGCAAGAAAAGCTACTAAATGTGGTAAAATAAACAAAAATAAAGCTACAGATGTTTCAAAAGGCCACGTGATAAAAACAGTTTTATTTCCCCGTGCATAAAAGTAAGAAGAACATTACCTTTCATACACTAACGAGTGTTTATGAACCTTCTGATTACTCAGAAATATGACCCCGTCGTTTATCATTTTTAACAATATCGCCCCCCATCGTTGTTAAGGCTTCAAGGAGTCATATTGTTTGCTCTCGTATTAATATTGGCATTATTTTTATTCATTCTTGCTGCCCGATTGTGTTTCAGATCTAGAGTAAAGGGTGGAATGAAATATGAGACTTTTCATTATAATACTTTTTATGCTTTTGGGACAAAGTTTTTCTTGTATGCAAATTTCGTTGAATTCTATGGGTTTTTGATTGTTGATCAACTTCTTATTAGTTTGACAGTATTTTCTGAATCTTCTACGTTCTTCCAAATTAAAGTCGAATGAAATTTACTATTTTGATGTCGATCGGTAGGCAAATTAGCCGGGGCGATCACGTTTAGTTAATCATTGCTAAAATGCGAAGTCTGCGCAATCTGATTTGTAGGTTACCTGCTGTCATTTTCCCCATGAAATAAGGTCCATTTAGGAAAACCACATTCTTCTTCTCTTGGACGCTTGGAAGAAATTAATACACTTTGGACATGGATTCACTGCCATGCGCCTTTCGAAGCGGGTACCATGCCACACAGGAGAGGCTGCATTCAGGTAAAAAAGTCACGGGAAAAAAAAGTTACAATAACTTTCCTAGAGAGTGACCCCAAGGGTTTTGACCCGGTATTCATCCACCTTTGCGGGGTGTTTAGGACAAGCCCGTCGGGGATTTCCTTATAAACATGAAAAAAGACTGTAAATATTATGAAGATAATGACCCCCAAGAAATATTGTGAACTTTTCCTTGTGACTTTTTTCCCTTACCCAAAATTGTGACTTTTTTTTCTGTGATTTTTTTTTTGTGAGTTTATAACCGGCCACCGAGAGACTGCCTGCATTCAGTTCGACAAGAAAAGAATGTGATAACACAAGTTCACCTAAGATTTTTATTCTTTGTCTTTGCTAATAAAAATTTTTTTTATGGTTCTAAGAAGAAGGCTTCTACCAACCAGAAAAATTCTCTGTGGTAAGTCACACCTCTGCCGCTTGTTGCCTGACCCGAGAGAGAGAGAGAGAGAGAGAGAGAGAGAGAGAGAGAGAGAGAGAGAGAGAGAAAGAAAGTCCGTGCCATTAGCCTGATCAGAAACAAAATAATGAATCAAAAAAATGTCTCGTACAGTTTTATCAACTCTGTTATGTTCCTCGACAATTAACCGAAGTTTCCCTAAGGAGCTGGATGAAAGTTACGGATCTTGCTAATTGGTTCTCTAAGTCGTAATTAGTCTTAAGTTCAAGGAGAATTAATCTCGAATTACATATCTATTTTTCCCGTAGGGGGGTAGTGCCGTCAGCGCACCTCAGGCGGTGCACCGTAGGCATTACTTACGGTTCTTTGCAGCGTGCCTAACATCAACCCCTTTCATTCCTTTTATTGTACCTCCGTTCGTATTCTCTCTCCTCCATCTTGCCATCCAGCCTCTCCTAACACTTGTTTCATAGTGAGAGGCTTTCCTCCTGTTAAACCTAATTTCCGTTTCAGCGCTGAATGACCTCGTAGGTCCCAGTGCTTGGCTTTTGGCCTTAACTTTGTATTCCATTCCATTCCTTCCACATATATTTTTTATGGGTTGTACAGACATACTCTTTTGCCTAGTTTCCAAAATAAGGTTATCTGTGCATGATTTTCAACTTTATCATTTTAAAATTTAGAACAATGCAGGTGCTGAATATCATTTGCCGCTTGCATAAAAATTTTTATGAAACTGAATATTATTTTTCTTTATTGTTTCCCACGACGAGTTGCACAAGTCCTGGTCAATAACATCCTGGTTACGAAATCGACGGGGAAATAAAACAAGTAAAATATGTGCTGAAGTTTCTTCGGAGCAGTCGGGTTTTCTGTACAGCCGTTACAGCGTATAATCAAGGCCACCGAAAATAGATCTATCTTTCGGTGGGCTCGGTATGATGCTGTTTGAGCCGCGGCCCATGAGACTTTAACCACTGCCCGGTGGTGGCCTATTCTGTATCGTTGCCAGAAGGGCGATTATGGGTAAATTTTGCCTTGAATAAAATCAAAACTACTGAGGCTAGAGGGCTGCAATTTGGTATGTTTGATGATTGGAGGGTGGATGATCAACAGACCAATTTGCAGCCCTCTAGCCTCAGTAGTTTTTAAGATCTGAGGGCGGACAGAAAAAAGTGTGGACGAACTGACAAAGCCGGCACAATAGTTTGCTCTTACAGAAAACTAAACAAGGGTCACGAAGAAGTATACTTCTATTATTACGCGATAATAATAGAACAAAATCTTTCCTCTGATTTTTCAGATTACTTTGGGAAAACTGCCAGTGAAAAAAAAAAAAAAAAAAGAATTTTAATTCTGTTAAGTCGGAGCATCCGATACGTGTGTTACAAAGGTCGACTGCATCTGAAAGGAAGCCTCGCACGCTGATGCATCCTTTCACTGAAGGGCTCAGAACAGCCTTTGAACTCATCTGTCGCAACGTCACACAAAACATATCAGAGCTTAAAATCAAACCGTTTGTTTTCAGCTGTTTTTTGTTGAAGCTGAAAATTCATGATAGATCTCCAATTAGCTGGCTACTCTACTATTCTTAGGTTCATGCTGAGTTTTCGAGCCTGTGTGGCTAATTTGTTAAAAAGGAAAGTAGTGTAGCGTCCGCCAAATCGTCTTCACTCACTAGCTGAGACCCACTGAGACCCACTCATATAGTAAGCTTTGCCCCCCCCCGCCCCCTTAAGCGAACAAGGGACATAGGATATTCACCGCCCTTGGACAGGTAAAAACGGGAAATTGTGGCACGCATTCGAATGCAAGTTCTAAGAAATGACATTTGTTTCCAGAGACCTTTCCGTAAAAACTACAGTAATATGATGTTGTTATAGCAAAGTTAGCCTGGTATCCCGTTATCCTCCAAGAAGTTTGGCTTAGCTGTGGACGTGAAGGCCTCACATTCTAAGCATATTCTGTGCTGGCCTTGGGCGTCAACGGGCAGGGAACGTCTTATCAAAGGGGATTAGGCAGGACTCGTGAGGCGCTAATGAGCGGCGCGGCCCAATTCGGCCGCACAGATATTACCGTAGGTTTTCGCGGGGGTTCCAGGCCCTCTAATTTCCCTGGAGACGAAAGGCTCCGTCAGAGTGGCAGAGAGGAGTTGTCCTCTGGACAGAGCTTTCTTCTTTAAGGTTCGTCGTCGTCGGGTACGTTGCTTCGTTGCGCTAAGTGGATCAGATAAAAAGAAATCAATAATGAAGTTAAGCAAAATAAGAATGAAATACTCTCGTTTGTTTTATATATATATATATATATATATATATATATATATATATATATATATATATATATATATATAGAGAGAGAGAGAGAGAGAGAGAGAGAGAGAGAGAGAGACTGAGACTTAAATGACTAAATGCAAACAATAATAAAAATGACACCATTTTTATACCTTTCCGCAATAAGAGTAAAATCTTGAGTTTCTATGTAAGGTACTATATTTAATTAATCAAATACAACACACACACACACACACACACACACACATATATATATATATATATATATATATATATATATATATATATATATATATATATATATATATATATATATATATATATATATATAAAATCATGTCTGAATGTATGCACGTGTGCAAGAGAGGAAAACTGTTTTATCTTCATGTAAAAATGAGTTAAAAATGCACCGAAGTTTCTTCGGCGCAATCGAGTTTTCTGCACAGCGAACGCTGTATGAAACTCAACCATGGCCCATGAAACTCTCAGGCGCGGCCCATGAAACTTTCAGCCACGGCCCGGTGGTTGCCTGTGTTGTTGGCACCTATAGCGTTGCCAGATGCACGATCATGGCTAACTTCAACCTTAAACAAAATAAAACCTACTCAGGCTAGAGGGCTGCAATTTGGTATGTTTGATGACTGGAGGGTGGATGATCAACGATACCAATTTGCAGCCCTCTAGCCTCAGCAGTTTTTAAGATCTGAGGGCGGACAGAAAAGTGTTGACGAACAGACAAATAGCCTTCTCACTAACAAGTCAGATAGTTAAGAGTTTATCAATGTGCTATTTAGAAACGAAAGCGTATTCAACATCTCGTTTTTTTTTTTATTCTGCACTGTACCGTAATCCCCCTTTACTTGAGAGTTTTATAGACTTGATAATCTACTAATTGGAACTTATCACTGAAGAGGTAAGCAAACATCTATCGGGTCTCACGCTCAGAGAGCACTCACACCAAACGAGAGAGAGAGAAAGAGAGAGAGAGAGAGAGAGAGAGAGAGAGGTGGGGGTATTATTTGGGTATGAATCACTTTAGTTTCTTATTTACTCTAACTTTTATGGTTTTTCTTTATTCCTACCAAATAGGGGTTATTATTCTTCGTTATCCCAGTAAAAATGACAATATCCTGACAAAGCACAAGTTCACTTATTTGGCGCGTTCAGAAGTGATTAAATACCTTTACCTTTTAACCGGGTCAAAGGTCATTTACAAGAAGTATCCGAAATAAATATGATTGCAACGTGTATATATTGTTTTTATGAACCTTCTTGTCTAAGTAGTATACTGTTGGGTTAAAGTAAAAGACATATATATATATATATATATATATATATATATATATATATATATATATATATATATATATATATATATATATATATATATATATATATATATATATATATATATATATATATATATATATATATATATATATATATATATATATATATATATATATACATATATATACATATATATACATATATATATATATATATATATATATATATATATATATATATATATATATATATATATATATATATATATATATATATATATATATTACGGTAAGATTGTGAAACCAGGGATTTGACGAAATTCCTTTAATTTTCAGGGAATTCGTGAAATGACCAAGTTTTTTTAATCCCCGAGGGGCTAGTACTAAACGCGGCGAAAAGTGATTCATCTACACTGTTTCTCCGTGTTTAGTACTAGCCCCTCGGGATCAAATGTGTTTCTCCATGTTTAGTACTAGCCCTCGGGGATCAAATGCACTTAGGGACATTTGATAGTCAAGAGGCTAGTACTAAACGCGGCGAAACACATTTGACCCCCGAGGGGCTAGTACTAAACACGGTGAAACAGTGTAGGTGAATCACTGTTTTTCCGTGTTTAGTACAAGCCCTCGGGGATCAAATGTTCTGAAGTAAATTGGCGATTTCACGAATTCCCTGAAAATTGATTTTCAGCAAATATTACAGCAGGAAATGTTGTCTAGCACTGGTGTTACAACACCTACGACCTTTCACAGTTAACTAGCTATTAAGTAAACAATTCAGTTTACAAATAAAATTCCTGATGCCCTAACAAAACACTTATTGCTTAGTAATGGCACCAATAATCCCCCCCTTTTTTTACCTAAAGTGTGAAGATAATTGACCGCTTGCTTACAATATTATCCTTTTTTTATGATAAGTAGAACTCGATATCTACTTACAAGGTTTCTGCATAAAGTCCCATTCTTCATTCCAGCCACAACGAGTTCGATTTCTTATTGAGATGCCATAACTGTTGTTTTAGCGGTATTGGTTTCACTATAAATAGATAGGTATGCCAATAAATATTTATTTTGTACATAGATGCAGTATTTTTAGAAGCTCGTTCCATCCAAGACGAAAATAAATAAGATTCCTGAGATATTTTAAAAAAGTCTTAGAATAGCTTAATGGATGAACGTAGGGTAAGGTGGTAAAACTTGTGGTCTTGAAGCTAGAACAGTAATGTACAGCTTTTTAGTTTTCTGTAAAAGAAATCTATTATAGAGATGGCTATTTGTCTGTCCGTCCGCACTTTTTCTGTCCGCCCTCGGATCTTATAAACTACCGAGGCTAGAGGGCTGCAAGTTGGTATGTTGATCACCCACCCTCCAATCCTCAAACATACCAAATTGCAGCCCTCTAGCCTGAGTAGTTTTCATTTTATTTAAGGTTAAAGTTAGCCATGGTCGTGCGTCTGGCAACGATATAGGTCAGGCCACCACAGGGCTTTGGTTAAAGTTTCATGGGCCGCGGCTCATACAGCATTATACCGAGACCACTGAAAGATATATCTGTTTTCGGTGGCCTTGATTGTACGCTGTACGGAAAACTCGATTGCGCCGAAGAAACTGCGGCGCATTTTTTTACTTGTTTTTTTTTTATTGATCTTTTTCCAAATGTAAGTATCGAGAAGTACAGAGGCACTTCTATTTCTGGTGGAATCATACCCACTTCAGGCCACAGAGTTGACCAAGTCTGAGAGAAGTGCCCGAGATGAAATGGATTATTATTGAATAGTCGCAGTATTTAGTTTAAAGGAACCACGAATACGGAAGCCTTTCTTGAATATGCACTTAAATATGCATAAGGCTGCACAAGACGAGAGTATTTGTGTTATAAATGTAAAATTAATGATAATATATGTATCCATTACTGATATACTCATAACTATTTTTAATGCTAAGAATGAAGGAAAACATTCATCTTTCGAGTAGGTATTTTGTAATGTCATGGTATTGAACTGGTAGAATATACAGTTAATAATAATGTTTGTCAGATATCGAAAGTAAATTCCATTATAGATTTTCCCCTTCATTTTAAGTAAAGGTTACTAGAGAGAGAGACCGGGAGGACGCAACCCTCTCTCTCTCTCTCTCTCTCTCTCTCTCTCTCTGTTCAAACGGAATTTTGTAATTTGTTTACTTAAAGTCTTACATGTTTACCAAAGAAGTTGTGACCTTTTTTCTCTCTCTCTCTCTCTCTCTCTCTCTCTCTCTCTCTCTCTCTCTCTCTCTCTCTCCGGGCAAGCGTAATTTTGCAACTTGTTCATTTAAAGTCTTATACGTTTACCAAGGAAGTTGTGTCCATTTCTCTCTCTCTCTCTCTCTCTCTCTCTCTCTCTCTCTCTCTCTCCTCTCTATTCAAACGCAACTTTGTAACATGTTCATTTAAGTCTTATATGTTTACCAAGGAAGTTATGTCCATTTTTACTCTCTCTCTCTCTCTCTCTCTCTCTCTCTCTCTCTCTCTCTCTGTTCAAACGCAACTTTGTAAAATGTTCATTTAAGTCTTATATGTTTATCAAGGAAGTTATGTCCATGTTTACTATCTCTCTCTCTCTCTCTCTCTCTCTCTCTCTCTCTCTCTCTCTCTCTCTCTCTCTCTATTCAAACGCAACTTTGTAACATGTTCATTTAAATCTTATATGTTTACCAAGGAAGTTATGTCCATTTTTATCTCTCTCTCTCTCTCTCTCTCTCTCTCTCTCTCTCTCTCTTCAAACGCAACTTTGTAACTTGTTTATTTAAAGTCTTGAATATTTACCTCGGAAGTTATGTCCACTTCCATAACGCGAAACAAAGCCCACTTTATTCGAGGACACCTTTTCTAGCCGAGCGAAAATGTACTTTGATATCGTCCCCTGTAGTAAAATTCTCTCCAAGGAGTTTCCAAGCGCCCACTTCCGGGGAAGGAGAAGTACCTGAAATGCCCGGACTGAATACTTCGGACGCGCTTTGCATTCCTAAACCCGAAAAGAGGCGGGGAGGCCTTTCTTATCGCCCATATCAACTCTACCCCCATCTTCTGATATTCCGTTTCAGTTTTTGGCTTCTCGAAAACGTGATGGGAATCTTTTTGCTATTTTCTTTTTGAAATCGGAGACGAGCACCATTTTTTTTTTTCTAAATCCCCGAAGTAGAGTTGTATTATTTTCCACCTTGCCATGGTTGTATGGCGATGTTAAAAAAGCTCTACGTGAGAAAGATACTGATGAGTAATATGATTTTTATTTTTCTTCATGTTTCAGGACTAAAGCTTCTTTAGCTAGTAAAATTATAAAACAAAAAGGATAAAATTTAAATTATTTTTATTATTTTATTTTATTTTATTTTATTTTTTTTTTTTGTCTATCATAGTCATCCTATTCGACTGGATGGTATTTATAGAGTGGGGTTCGGGTTGCATCCTGCCTTAGTAGTCCTTCACTTTTCTCAATTTGTGCGCTGTTTCTAGTAGCACACTCTTCTGCTTGAGTCCTGGGGCTACTTCGGCTTCTAGTTTCTCCAGGGCCCTTTTCAGGGATCCTGGGATCGTGCCTAGTGTTCCTATGATTATGGGTACAATTTCCAGTAGCATATCCCATATCCTTCTTATTTCGATTTTCAGGTCTTGATATTTATCCATTTTTTCTCTTTCTTTGTCATCTACTCTGGTGTCCCATGGTACTGCGACATCAATGAGTGAAACTTTCTTCTTGATTTTGTCAATCAGCATCAAGTCTGGTCAGTTGACAAGTATCACCCTATATTATATATATATATATATATATATATATATATATATATATATATATATATATATATATATATATATATATATATATATATATATATATATATATATATATATATATATATATATTACACAAATTCACTGTGTATAAAGTTTTACTCTCACGAAGGACCTTAATGACATGGAAGGTTCGGAAGGGAGCTTCTTTATTTCCAAGCTTTCAGAGGTGAGCAGACTCACCTCTGAAAGCTTGGAAATAAAGAAGCTTCCCTTCCGAACCTTCCATATACACACACACACACAAGATTCAAACACACACAGACACACACGTGACGGATCAAAAGATCCTTCTACGCTGATGATTCAAAAGAACATCCCAACTTTTTATGATTCAATGGGAACTAAAACGGTCGATCTTTCAGAGGTAGGCTCCGAAGGCATCGGACCGAGATGTGGGGGACGCCAGTTAAAAAGACGTTTCGGGAGATTAGAGGCATCAGGTTTAATTCCTCCGCCACCCTCATCTCAGACAAGATTGGTTCCCGGGAAAGTTAATTAAGGTACTTTGTTCGACAAATAAACTCGAATTCTGCCGGGAGATTTCATTAGGGGGGGAGGGTGGGGGGCTAAATGGGCATCTTTTTATGTAGAAAATGATAAACTTCTCATTTGAGCAGAAATGGAAAACTTTGTGTGGGAGAGTTCGCGAGTACTTTTAGTATATGTATATGCATATATATATATGTGTATATACAGTATATATGTATACTGTATTTATATGTGTATATATATACATATGTGAGTGCAGCTACATATAAAGTATTATCGTGTTTAAAAGGGCTTTTATAAAATCACTCGTTAAAATGGTAAGGAACGCTTCAAATCACACACGTTTTCATCTTTCATTCCACATATACCTTTTCGCGCAAAATCTTCTTCTTCTTCTTCTCTGAAACGTCACCAGAAGAAAGCACTGCTAATTAAAGAGGCTTTGAACAGGTGAACGAGGGGCGAAAAGGATTACGCAGTTTGAAAAGGTTTTATAATCACTATATGCCACTTACCTGTAACAAGGTCTCTCTCTCTCTCTCTCTCTCTGGAAAACCTGGTTATCTGAGAGTACCAACGTGGAATTCTGTGGAAAGAATTTTGGCATAGATGGAGTTGAAGTATGAGATCAATCATTGAATTCTCTCTATTTTATTTAGTTGATGTTATTATTATTATTATTATTATTATTATTATTATTATTATTATTATTATTATTATTATTATTATTATCAGGGTCTATCACAGTCGTCGTGTTCCTGTCTCCTTATTAGTCCATCACTTTTCTCACTATGTTCGCTGTTTGTAATAGTACACTCTTCTGCATGAGTCCTGGAGCTTATTATTATTATTATTATTATTATTATTATTATTATTATTATTATTATTATTATTATTATTATTATTATTATTATTATTATTCCGAATTCTACAGAATTTAACAGAAGAGTTCAAACTGTTTTCATGTCGAGAAGAGCCTTTCAAACCTCGACACTCATCGAATGTCTAAAGTAACAAGATGCCGTCTGGAATTTGATTTCAAACGTCACAGTAATTGATTAAAAAGTCACCGTAATGTATATGAGCGATTGTATTTCCAAAATACAAGAAAAGGGGTGGTTAAAAAAAGGGGGCTTCCGACCGTTTGCACAGCGGTCCAAAGCTCCCTTTTCTTTTTACCCTTTTTTGTATTTTGGAAAAGTACAGTCGCTCATATACATTATTGTGGCTCTTTACTTATTACTTCCTATCACATTTTAGTGATGCACCATAGATCACAGCAATTCTGCTAAGAAATACTCGTACAAAATTGCGGTTACGTAGATTTTCAATCGGTAGGCATCGAATGTGACTGTCGTTTAAAGGGACTAATATTTATATCCCTTATTGAACAGTTGAGGGGATTCAGTTTGCCGGTAAAATCAACGGAAAAAATAGACCAGAGTCCGCTGAGATGAAATCTTATTTCCCTGGTCTGAAGGGCAGCGAATCAAAGGGAAATTAAGTTTCCTTGTTACCTAAATCCTCTGGTAGGCATCGCTGTGTGTTCGGGGGATTGGTTAACTTTGTGGTTAGAGCCTCGTCAGCGATTCTTTCATCTCTGAGACCCTGGAAGGGTTTTCTGTCCTCGTAGTTTTAGTTTTCTGAAAAGAAGACTATTGTGCCGGCTTCGTCTGTCCGTCCGCACTTTTTTCTACCCGTACCAACGTAGCAACCAGGTCATCTGCAAAAGCACAGTGCTAAGAATTATTTGCCTGACTTTTCAGCTCAACGGCTGAACTTCCTAGAAAGAGTCATTAGGATTCACCCGAATGATCGTATAAACCAATAAAAGGAATCACAAAAACAAAAATAAAAAAAGCTTGTGGGAACAAGTAAAGAATAAGGCTCTAGAGACACTACATTAATCCTAGAAAAACCTTTATCCTCACAGGGCTGATTTTCCGAGTCAGAGGGAGCTATTCTCGAAGTCGGCCAGATGTTTTCACATCCTCTCTCTTCCGAAGTTTCTTCTCGTGCCTTTCTTTTCTCCTCCTCATTGTGGCCTCCTGAACCTCTTCTTCGTTCCCCTCTTGTGTGTGTGTGTGTGTGTGTGTTTTTTTTTGCGATTCCTTTGATGCGTGAGATGACCAGCCACCAGCGTCTATTGTCGGGTCTCTACTCAAGGAGTCGCCCTTTTTTT
The DNA here is from genome assembly GCF_040412425.1 of Macrobrachium rosenbergii. Lineage (NCBI taxonomy): Eukaryota > Metazoa > Arthropoda > Malacostraca > Decapoda > Palaemonidae > Macrobrachium > Macrobrachium rosenbergii. The sequence goes on from NC_089772.1 coordinate 14,452,311, forward strand.
TTTTTTTCTTTTCCTGACACCAATGGCGAAGAGCGATCCATAATTTCTACGCTCAGGGCAACAGAGGTCTATTGTCCCCCCCTCCCCCCGGTACTCTAAGGGTCAGATTCCCCTTAGCCTTAGGAGAAATTTAGCTCTTTGCAGCTTTTGAATTTAGTGAAGAATAGTTTGTTACGGAATGCGTTGTTCCAGCGGATCCATAAAGCGATGCTCATCAGAAGACCATCGGAAGACCTGCCATTTTGAGGCATATTAATTTTAACCCTTATGTCGAGTTGCACTGTCATCTACAAGGCCAGTATAGAGTTCTTCGACAGTCCGTGCTGCTTCCATTGTTGTCGAGTGCCTCTTAACATCTCATTGCCTACTGCCTAGCTAGTAACTGGAATATTTTCCTGTAAAACATAGATATTGGCATGCAAATTTCATTGCATATGCATTGCAGTTACTATAAGAAGCTCTACAACCATTGTGGTATTGGATGAAATTTAAATTACTGTGCAAAGAGTAATTTGTTTAGCCAATCCACAAGTCGGAAGTCATTAGTAATCGCCGGTATGTTACTCATCATAAAAAGATAATTTCTAATTACCTGATTAATTACAAATGGCTATTTTCCAGCGTTTTCAGAAACTGCATCATCTGAACTTGTGGAAAAAAGCAGTCAATTCTGGGGAGCGCATTTTTACAGGTTCACAAATGACGTACAGTATTGCAAGTCATGAATTTCAATCACGATATTATGGTTGGCTATATTATTTTTTTTATAATCAGGAATGGAATGGAAAGTCAGGAAGTCGTTAAACCATGATTTTCTACGTCAGTTCAGTAATCTCAGTGGAGAGTAATTCCCATTTCATTTTTAACGCATATAAAGTAGCCTCAATTTGATTTCTTTTGACCATCATGTTGCATTAATTGCGTCTGTTATAAATTGGAATGTCATTATTAATGTAATCCTTCGCATAAGATAAAATCCGAGGGGGATCTTGCTTGTCCACCCCCGGGTGACAGAAGGGAAGACATGACACAGCCACCCGCCCCTCGCAAACCGGTTTGTCCGTAGAGGAACGGGATAGTAGGGGAGACATCCACCCTCCTCCTGCAAACCTGTTGGTTCGCCCTGCGTGGGGCGGGGTAGGTAGGGGAATGGGAGGGTAGGGGAATTAAATGTTATGATGAACATTCGCAATACTATTTTGCATTAGTTTCACTTACAGTTATTCGTCAGGGCTTGGTCCTCTTTGATTTTAATATTTTACTCAAATTTATTCGCATATGATTTTATAAGTTATATTTTCATTTGTAAACAGGTTTCATAAACAGGTTGTTTTAATAGAGACTCTCTTTTTTTCATCAAGTTGAAATACTGCATAAAATTTGCCGTTTATTGCACTCCAAACCGGTATTTTCATTTGACACCTCATTAAATTTCTTGAGCCGAGCTTCCGCTATTATGCCCGGAAAATCTTGCGATAAAATGAAGTGGATTTGACCAAACAACGAAATAGATGCTTGCATATTTTCACCTGATCTGGGTCATCTAATGATTATTTTCCGTGCTGGGCTTTCGGCCACTAGAACACAACCGCACTAAAGCAGGTCACTTCCGTTTCTTTAATATGCGGCCGGACGGCGAAATTGCATTCATTTCCGCAAATGAACCCCGAGGGAAGAGAGTAGCCTAATGTGTCCCATAGCTGGTCGCTTTGAAAGTACGTTGTCTAGAATTTTACCTTTACCGATGAGAAGCGTCTTTTCTGTAACTTGCCTCCACGGAACAAGGACAGTTTAAACGAGTGAAAAATGCGCCGAAGTTTCCCCGGCGCAGTCGAGTTTTCTGTGCGTCTTACAGTCAAGGCCACCGAAAATGGATCTATCTTTCGTTGTTCTCGTTATAATGCTGTATGAGCTGCGGCCTTTGAAACTCTCAGCCGGCAGTGGTGGCCTGTGTTGTTGCGTTACCAGAAGCTCGATTAAGGCTAACTTTAACCTTGAATGGAATAAAAACTACTGAGGCCAGAGGGTTGCATAATTTGGTATGCTTGATGATTGGAGGGTGGATTATCAACATACCAATTTGAGATTTGAGGGCGGGGAAAAAAATGCTGACGAACGGACAAAGTCGGCACAATAGTTTTCTTATACAGAAAACTAAACATGAAGTCTCAAGCTATGAGAGGCAATAAGCGAATGAATAGGTGCATAAATAAATAACGGTAAAGCATAGATACCACCGGGCCGCGGCTCATACAGCACTATACAGAGACCACCATTTTCGGTGGCCTTGATTACACTCTGTACAGAAAGCTCGATTCTTCGGCGCATTTGTATTTGTTTAATTTTTTCCAAGGTTACATACAGCTTGTAGCAAAGTCTTTTGGGACTCTAGATGAAAAAATTGTAACGAATTTCCTAAATACTTCGTTTTGGGAAAACCCTCTTAACGAAGTAATTTTTGTTGTCTCGGCTCCAGGAAAGAACGAAGACGTAAATTAAAATCGGTCCATGTCAGGGGTTCAGGGAAGTCCTTACCTCCCCCGCCCCCTTCACCCCCCTCCCACTTGTTGAAGAAAATCTAATTAGTCCTAGTTCCAAGTTTCACCCAACTTGACCTTCGGGCATGATTGGCTTTGTTATCTGGCATTGCCTGCACCGAAGGTTTTCCTCTTTTTATTTTAAGAAACTCGACGCGTCTTTTGGTCATTTTGAAATGAGATAGAATTCTCAGTTCGTTCCCATCACGGCTCATTCTAAGTCAGTGCGCCTTCATCTGGTTTTCTGTATATATATAGATATATAGATATATATATGTGTGTATATTTACATATATATAAAAGAATTTCTCAACTGGAGTGACGTAACGGCTGACCTCTGGGTCTCTCGGTATAAATAATCGCTTTTCTTTGACTCTTCTCATTTATTAGCTGCCTGAAGAGAGAGACATTTGTTCTCTGGAAGGTGGCATTAACTTTCTACATTCTGCCGCTTTTATTTTACGGTATATATATATTTTATTAGATTATATATATATATATATATATATATATATATATATATATATATATATATATATATATAATCAGATACGTGTAGTAGATCTATATTTTTACACTTATCTGATACCGTTTTACTCTGAAACTGCTTAATCCAAAAAAAAAAAAAAAAATTACAATAAAAAAAAGATAGTTTCAGTCCATTTGCATTTCACAAGCACTGTCACCTACCTGGCTAAAAAGAGAGAGAGAGAGAGAGAGAGAGAGAGAGAGAGAGAGAGAGAGAGAGAGAAAGTTAAAAATTCAAGATGACAAAAGGTGGAGTGTATCTGAAGTGCCAGAGAGATTTTGAACGTGTCGGAGTAGATATTTCTCGCTTCTGTAATGATCTCGAAAGACAAGTCAGACGAGAGTGTCTCCAGGACACAAAAGCCACCGACTTAGTTGAGGTTTTCTTTACTCTTCTGTTTATCTTTCTAACCGCTACTTTTCCCTTCGCTTTTATCCTTTTGTTCTTGTGGCATTTGTTGAATTGTTAACATGAAATAAGGCTTTTCATATTCATAATTATGCTTCTAAATGTCAAGAAGAAGAAGTACAAAACGCGCCGAATAATCGAGTTTTCTATACAGCGTATAATGCTGTATGACACTCTCAGCGCTCAGTTGCTCCACAGATGCGGTCAAGTGAAGGTTCGTCGTCCTCGACGCCTCCGGGAAGTGCTCCCAGACGCACGATCCATGGCTAACCTTAACCTGAAATAAAATAAGGACTACCGAGGCTAGAGGGCTGCAATTTGGTATGTTTGATGACTGGAGGGTGAATGATCAACATACCAATTTGCAGCCCTCTAGCTTCAAGTAGGCTTTAAGATCTGAGGGCGGACAGAAAAAGTGCTGACGGAGAGACAAATAGCCATCTCAATAGTTTTCTTTTACAGGAAACTCAAGAAGGAGGAAGCATAACAACACAGAAATAATAAATCCGTGTCCCCTTATCCCAGGTGATGAGCCTGGCAGGGTAAATTCCAATTTTCTCTCCCTTCCCTGAAGTGTTTCTAATCTCCTTTGCCTAACGAGATTTATCCAAGAAATCTTTCTCCCTGAGATGTTTCCTTCGAATATCAGTCACCAGTGCCAGAATTTCCTGTTGATCTCATGTTCTGTATCGTTTCGAAACCTGCTGCTTTCAATCATTCGTTCTGAACTTATTTTAGTTTTCTGTGGAAGGAAACTATTGTGCTGGCTTTGTCTGTCTGTCCGCACTTTATTCTGTCCGCACTTTATTCTTTCTGCACTTTTTCTGTCCACACTTTATTCCGTCAGGACTTTTTCTGTCCGCACTTTATTCTGTCCGCACTTTATTCTGTCCGCACTTTTTCTGTCCGCCCTCAGATATTAAAAACTACTGAGGCTAGAGGGCTGCAAATTGGTATGTTGATCATCCAGCCTCCAATTATCAAACACCAATTTGCAGCCCTCTAGCCTCATTAGTCTTTATTCTATTTAAGGTTAAATTTAACCATAATCATGCTTCTGGCAACGATATAGGAGAGACCACCGCCGGGGCCGTGATTAAAGTTTCATGGGCCGCGGCTCATGCGACATTATACAGAGACCACCGGAAGATAGATCTATTTTCGGTTGCCTTGATTTTACGCTGTGCAGAAAACTCGGTTGCGCCGAAGAAACTTCGGCGCATTTGTTACTTGTTTATATGTGATTTTGCTGCCCTTGATTCTTATTCTTCTCATATTTTGGAATTATTTTGTGTCAGATTTTATTTTTCCCCCTTTTGTTTATAAGGTTTACAGAATAAGTAATCGGATTGATTCCAATATTTCCTATCAAACAGGATATTAGCTTTCATGTATGTTGTAGGATATTCGGGATTTGTGTTTAAAGATGATATTAGTGTAAGTTTCTGGAATCTTCCCTTCAGAAATACCTTAACTCACGTCACTCCAGTTTACACACACATATATATATATATATATATATATATATATATATATATATATATATATATATATATATATATATATATATATATATATATATATATATATATATACACTTACTGTTTAATCCAGGGAACTTTACTGATATCAAGAATAATTAAGTATACCCACAAAACCACATTACCCTTGACGGTTGTCATTTGCTCCGTCCAGATATGGTCTATAGTAAAAAGTATTTGTTAAACCATTTTGTTTAAATCTGCATTTTCCCAGAGATTCCTACATTCCAGGGCTTGTCATTATTTCTGGAGAGACTCACCTGTATGAGACACGTTTTCAACTGTTGCCTTGTCATCATCTTTTCAAAAAAAACTATCCTTAGCTATGCGTGATAGCTTGAAACAATTTTTCTATGAGAGAACTCTTTATTTGGTTTGCTTGTGTAATATGGCGCACTGTAGCTATAATAATCAATCTTGAAAGTTTATTTCTTCTTGTAAATTATCCAGATTAAATTAAAAAATATTTAAAAATGTAAAATAGAGAGAGAAGAGAGAGAGAGAGAGAAGAGAAAAAGAGTTCTCAAATCATTACAAGACCAACTAACGAAAAGGTAGTCTGGTAATGGGAACAATCACAAAAAAGGTCAAGAAAAATTGGAGATGAAATTACACTCCCACGGCTCTGATAAATTCATGAAGCCAATAGAACTTCAAGTCCGAGAATTGTTACACAATATCAAGATTTAGAGCACAATTTGTGCTGTACTCTCTTGTTAGACAGGCCATTATTCTCCCACTCCCGACCATCGATTACAGCTCAAAAACAAGTAAAAAACGCGCCGATGTTTTCTGTACAGTGTATTATGCTGTATGAAAATCTCGGCCGCGGGCCATGAAACTTTCAGGCACGGCCCGGTGGTGGCATATGTTGTTGGCATCTGTAGCGGTGAGAGACACACAATCATGGCTAACTTTAAATAAAATGAAAACTACTGAGGCTAGAGGGCTGCAATTTTGTATGTTTGATGATTGGAGGGTGGATGGTGAACATACCGGATTTGCAGCCCTCTAGCCTCAGTAGTTTTTTAAGATCTGAGGGCGGACAGAAAAAGTGCGGACGGACAGACAAATAGCCTTCCCAGTAATTTCCTTTTACAGAAAATTAAAAATTGAGGATTCCTGCGTTGATGTAAAATTTCAGGGTAATATCCAGTGAATGAAGAAATGCGATTTTTTCTTGGAAAAGATAATATCTGAAATATACATACATTTCAGAGCCATAAATTGTTGGTAGTTATTTTGTAATTCTGTAACGGCTTCAGTTCAGATAACTGTATCAGTTTATCTAACTGAATCGAGGTTACAAATTTCATTTGATCTATGCCAAAATTTTATTTCTTTTATTTAGGCTGTTGGCCCCCATTTTAATGTTTTTTTTTCTGAAATAGGAAATATTACATCCTATTTAAAATTAAACAGAATAAATTATGATAAAATTGTGGATAACCTTGCGAGCACTGATAACTTGAAAATAGCGTTCTATCGACTATGTGTGTATATATATATATATATATATATATATATATATATATATATATATATATATATATATATATATATATAATATATATATTAAAGAGATAATAGTGTATAAAAGTGCATGCAAGTGTTTTATTTTCGCGAGTTTATTTTCAGTTTCAGCATTTCAAAATCATCACCCCATTCAGTGATAATTGTTCTTTCAGTCTATATGAACTTCACAAAGACTCCCTTTGTTCAGTGACAATCGAGGAAGGCAAACAACAGTCGGTGGACTATAGGACCCCTTCTACAGACTGAAGATTCTGCACCGAACAATAGCAGATAGCTCACGAATAGCAGACTGGCATTTGCGCCTCTGTTGGGCGAATCTGTGTGTACAGTATGGAATCCTAGCATCGTTAGAGACAAGTTAAAAGCAAGGCCAAGAGAGACAAAAGTCTACCCAATTGGGTGGAGTTGCCTCCCGCCTGGTGTAGCTACGTAGGCGATGACGTATCTTAGAGGTACCTGCTCGTTACGGCAATGCGCCTGCTGACGCAATAAGGAGGTAGACAAAGCTCCGCCTACTTGGGGGATTTGGGTTCATGGTTTGGCATTCGGCTGCAGTAATGATTTTCTCATTGGTTCATTGCTTTTCTAACATCGAAGAAGAATTCCCTGGTAAGAGCATGTCTGATAAGGTATTCCACTGCCGACTTTTAACTGCTGAGTGATGCATTGTTATGCACAAACAAAGGGGTCGTTCGTCGTCAAGCGGAAACGAAACCTATTCTAAATTGTTGGCTGAACGTCCACGAAAGTTCCACGTTCATTTTGAGAGCGACAACAAATATGATATTCAGCTTGCAACAGCCGTTCTTTGTTCTTGGTAACAATATCAGTTCTCAGTTTCCAAGTTCCATTTGGGGACTGTTTATACTGAATCTGGATATAAATCTTCTCAGTGGAAATCTTGAGTAATCATAAAACACTCGCCAGTTCGTCCATATATTATCATATATTATCCAATTTGGATTCGTACACTATTGGCAATATTCTCAGAACAAGTGACTGTCTATCTCAGTGGTTCTTTCACCATGTGTCAAAATGTCATTCCCCCCCTCTTTCCAAAATTGTCTGCCTCAAAAGGGGCATTCCAAATAATATGCACCAAAATACTAACACAAGCACACAAGCTAACGGAGAAAAAGAACAGCGGGACCTCTCAGTAGTGCGGACCGATGCACACTGCGTTTTGCGTGGTCTTACAGCCAGTTTGAGCCTGCCAATCTGTGGTCACAATTACCCCACCCTGAAACTCTGAAATTCCCCCCCAGGGGGGAATTCTCCCCAGTTGAGAACCACTGGCTCTATCTTAAACAGCAAGGGGGAAAAAATTCAACAAGAAAACAAAAGAGAAAAAATAAAATTATCAAATTGCCTCGATCAAGTATCAAAATATATTTGTGATTTCTAATGTCTCCCAAAATCTTTGATATTTCGTGTCTTTCCAAGAATTTGAGTTTGGGAATGATTTAGGAAATAACTCTTATTACAACCTTGATGGCGGGTGTTACGCGCGCTGGAAACCTGCTGCTGCTGCTGCTCCCCCTACCCTCCCGATCCCCTGCCTAACCCCGCCCCAACCTGGGACGAACAAACAGGTTTGCAGGGTGTGGGTGCTAACTATTTTCCCGTGGTTTATTCTCAAGTCATGAATCTATGTAACTCAGTGAAATTGCATATTTCTCTCTCTCTCTCTCTCTCTCTCTCTCTCTCTCTCTCTCTCTCTCTCTCTCTCTCTCTCTCTCTCTCCTATTATCAGCAATTTCTCTCCTGGCACTGCCATTTCACGTACCTTCTGTTTACAGTTTGTGAACATTAGTGGGGGAAGGCAAACCTTTAATCAAGGGATGAATAAAAAGGAGTCTTTCCCTCCGCTGCTGCCAATAAACCGTGCAGTAATTAGATTCTTTGTTGGTTTTTAATGAAACTTGGTGCCATATTTGCCGTTCCAAATTAAGGAACACGGTTCCTGCCGACCGTATTTTCTTTTATTTATTTTTTCCTTTTTAAGATAAATGAACGAGATTGCATCGTTGTCGGATTTCGGAGGATGGGTTTTCAAATTGTTCAGTTAATTGTTATAACAATTCACAATGACAAGTAAATGATGCGCCGAAGTTTCCTCGGCGCAATCGGGTTTTTGTACAGCGTGTAATGCTGTATGAAACTCTCAGCCACGGCCCATGAACTATCAGCCGCGGCTCATGAAACTTTCAGCCGCGGCCCGATGGTATGGTGGCCGGAATATGCTATTCAGCAAAATAAGAAAGCTTGTTTGTGTGATTTTCCCATGAAATATTTTTACATCGTTGACATTTTATTTGAAGTTATGGATTTTGAATACAGTTCGACAAAGATTCTTATTCCATTATATTTTCCATGCCGCGCGGACTTCGGCTCCTATTGTCAGTTTTCCGGCCACCAGACGAAGAATGAAAAAGGGGAGACCTTCCCTTACAATCGAGTTCAAGTATTGCACCATCTTTTGCTCCTCTCATGCTTTTGTTTTTCAATCTTCTCTCTCTCTCTCTCTCTCTCTCTCTCTCTCTCTCTCTCTCTCTCTCTCTCTGTGACAGCTAAAGTGTTCTGCATTAGTAATGATTAAAAAAAAAGATTAAAAGAAATTTGTCTTCACAGCATGTTGGTCAAAAATAATGATTGGTTCTGACCCTCTGAATTATATATATATATATATATATATATATATATATATATATATATATATATATATATATATATATATATATATATATATATATATATATATTAATTTATATATATATATATATATATATTAATTTATATATATATATATTTATATAGCGACAAAGCTTTTCTATTACTCATAAAAATTAATATCTAAAGAGGAAAATATATTCAAAATTCTTTTGTGATGTAATATAAGCCATTGTACAGTTTGTTATTATTATTATTATTATATTATCATTATTATTACACTTTTTCTATTTTCTTCAGTAACTAGACCTTTTAAAAACAATCAGTTTTCAGGACAGATAGTTATGGAAAAACTGTTGCCCCCCCCTCACAACCCTTGGTCTTAGATCCAAATGGCAAAACTGTGAGTCACTGAAATTATACAGGAAATTGAATGTAACGTAATTTTCCTGGTCCCAAATGTTTTATACGGCTGCATGACCACTGCAGTTTGCATCCAGTTGCTTTTGGAAACCAGAAAGTGTACACATCGCCGAAAAACATAAAAGCCTGGCTCTGCTAATGAAACCATATTTAACTCAAACGTAACCAGCCTTTCCGGGACTCGTAGCCCAATCATTCCACAGAATTACATTGAAATTCGGTAATGGCTCTCAGAGATGCGTTGCTGCCGGTGACAGAAATTAAATCCCGTATTCGTATCAGGATCTGACGTGATGTCGAGATACAACCAGAGCTCGTGTAGTAAATTATATATCTGTATATATATATAATATTTTTTATATTTCAAACTTTTTAAAGAAACCCAACATGAATTCCATGTGTTTATTTATGGAGTGCATAGCTTCTGGTATGCGTCCGGCAGCAGCATGAAAATCTTTCTTGAATTGTTGCAAAATCTGGTTTTAGCTTGATTTTTGTGGGCGAATTCGTACGCGGAACGGAAAACGTAGAGTAAATCCAAGGTAATCCTTCACAGTTGTCGAGGTTTTTCGGCTTAGCACGGAAGTTACCAAACGGCCAGTGGATTATGAGTTAAATACACAGGTCTTTTGCTGTATGGAGCATTTGGTAGGCAGCTGTTAAAGCGAAAAGACGGTCTGAATAAAAATATAAAAAATTCCAGCATTCCTTATTCAAAGTTTTAACTTCGTTAAAATCAACAACGATAACTGGATATAGAGTTTAGGCTATTCAGCGCTGAAACGGAAATTGACAGTAAAAGGTTTCAAAGGTGTAACAGGAGGAAAACCTCAAAGCAGTTGCACTATGAATCAGTTGTTGGGAGAGGTTGGAAAGCAAGATGAATATGAAAGGAGGTACAGTAAAAGGAATGAAAGGGGTTGTAGCTATGCTGCATATACAACCTACAGTAGTTTCACTTTTTCAGTTTAGGAAAAGTATGCGGCACTTCTTGCTTATTCCCATTATTGTATGTGTAATGACGTGCCCATAAATAAGATAAAAGATTAATGGAACAAAATCATTTGACAGGTGACTTTCAAAACTGCATTCTTTTTTTAATGAAAATTTGTCGTGCAGCCATGGCTCTCCAAATCAAATTCAGGACCTGTAGAAAAGGACTCTGATATAATAATGCCTAAAAGAGAAAAGTTAAATTGTGCAATTATATATTAAACAGCAAAATGTTCCACATTCCAAAATGATATGGGGCTGCTCAAAATGAACGTCTTTCTCGTCTGAGACTTCAAAAATCATCGCCTGTGTAAGATTGCTGAGAAAATTGCAGCGGCGTATCAACGCAATGCTCTCTTCTTGAGCAATGCCCAAGGCAACATATATAAAGTAAGGAGAAAATGGGTCAACTCCCACAAATTGAAAGAGATGAAGGTTCGAAAGAGAATTTGGTAATTTACCAAACAGATCTTCCCTAAAATGGAAAACTGCAGTATCTGCAAAATTTTCGAAACTGAGATATGCCACCTATTGGGCTCGTGAAACACTAACACGCAAGTTACTGCAGTTTCAGAATGATTCTTCAGTGCTCTCCACGAGTATTTAGGGGGTCCCATTTGCAGTATCTACAAAATCAGTAGTAAAGCAAGGGAAAACTGCAGTATCTACCATTTTTCTCAGTTTTGTATTTTTGCCATTCTTTTTGGAAGAATAGCACGCACCGATCCTTCGCTGGAGTTGAAACAACGCTTCACAAAAGGGGGCTTTAAGCAGATGCGAATTTGAAATAGCGTTCTGGATGATAAAGCACACTTGTCACATGGATGGACCTTAAATGGTCCATCACATCGCAGAAGCATATAAAGATTTGGAAATTCGCCATTATTAGTATGTAAAAAGAATATGAAACAGGCAGGAGGTTGAAACTGTGAAAATACGCCAGTATCATCCTTTCAGTTAAGAGGCGCTATTTACTTCTTCCAAAGCAGCATCAGGGAAGATACTGAAGAGTAAATGTAAGTTAATAATGACAAAAATGAATAGAGAAAGAGAGTAAATAAAAGGGGCCTTAATAAACCACTTAAAACTAAGAAATGGGCCCTATTCAAGAACTATATATTTTGAAGGTTCATTGCAGCGTCCTTTTGGCCCCTAGCTGCAACCAGTTTCATTCCTTTTACTGTACCTCCATTCATATTATCTTTCTTCCATCTTACATTCCAACCTCTCCTAACAATTGTTTCATAGTGCAACTGCTTTGAGGTTTTCCTCCTGTTACACCTTTCAGACCTTTTACTGTCAATTTCCGTTTTAGAGCTGAATGACCTCATAGGTTCCAGTGCTTGGCCTTTGGCCTAAACTCGAAATTCCATTCCTAAACCAAGATCTACTCTTTGGATAAGAGAAAAAAAAACACATCGTAAACGTAGTTCTCTGTGAAAAACAGCTGAATATGGCAAGGCAATTTTCGTAATTCTAACATCTTCAATGTTCAGAATACCTGAATTTATATAGATGAATAGAATCTTGACTGTTAACTTATGAAGTGATATAGATGAACAGAATTTGGTCGGTTAACTCATGAACTGACGTAGCTGAACCGATTCAATACAGCAAACTGGAGAGACTATATTTATATGTATCCGTATGAAAACGAACTACATGACCTAGCTTTTAGCTTGCGTATCACTCCCCCCCTCAAGAGAAAAGAAAGAGAAAAGGAAAACCTCTCCAAATAAGTCGGGTTCCAACACCTCAAATGGTTGGTAACGAGAATGCAAGAGAGAATGACACGCGGGTTGATTTCATTTTGGCGAAGAGATTTTTCCAACGTATTCCCATACCACAAAACTTTATCGCAGTTGGAATTTTTGGGGAAATAACTGTATTTACCTATAGATATTTTATGTGTAGGTTCATCTATTCGTTTATTTTCTTTATGACACTGAACCCACTTTTATCTGATTTTATTTTTGGTTCATAACACGTCCACATTTTTCACAAGTCAAGACAAGATCGCATCTTCCTTAACTACGATCTTTCCCTGAATAGATTTTTTTCCGTGAAGAGAGATAAGGTTGTTTAAGAGAAATAGGATAAAATAAAATATAAACATGAAAAATAAAACGAAATAAATAAATATAAAATCGTCATTCGAAAGAAATCCGATTCATATACTGTAGATATCCCCTTTATCATTAAATTTTATCTCATCTGCATCCTGAATTTTTGACAGTTCTCCCTCCAGCCTGCTATCTGACTCAGCATTTTTCTTAACAGCTTTACCCTCTAATCGACAAAACTCTTTCAGATAGAACTGCATCGTCAAACTGATGAATGAATGACTTTGCTTTCATATGGAGTTCCAGTCTGTCTAACAAGAGAGACTTGATATTGGATATATTGTCCATTGAAAATCACCCTCAAATCCCGTTATGTCATTGAAAATCAGGTTCTTTGCAGCGTGCCTTCCTTAGGCCCCTAGCTGCAACCCTTTTCGTTCCTTTACTTTACCTCATTTAATTCCTTTTCCTCCATCTTACTTTAATCTCTAATAATTCGTAGGGCAACTGCTTTGAGGTTTTCCTCCTGTTACACATTTCAAAATTTTACTGTCAGTTCCCGTTTCAGCGCTGAATGACCTTGTAGGTCCCAGTGCTAGGCCTCTGGCCTAAATTCTGTATTCAGTTCAGTTCAGTTCAACCTCACAACACATTCATTCGGTCATGACGTTTTGCCACGTCCACCAAAGTCCAACCGCGATGATGTCGTTCATAAATATCTAAAAATTACCATCAATGAGTCGCGAGAATCGCCAGGCTCGCTTAGCAAGATGTGGACTGAGTATGTAGAGAAATATATCACTGATCACTTATCCCGCTGGCAAATTCCTGAGATGTATGCTAGTATTGCACCAGTCTGGTTTTTTTGGCCATGTCCCTAGGTTAGGTTAGTTTGGGTTGGATTAGCTGAAGTTATGAGCCTATCAATTGGGTGTGGGAAACATATTGAGATTATTTTCAAGAAAACTCTATGGTTAGTTTTTAAGATATGGCTTCCAGCTTTTTTCAGGGAAAGGTCCAGGTACTCGGTTACATCTCGGAAAATGCATTCCGCTGAAACCAGAAAAATTAATATCTTTTCCTTGATGCTTCGGAAGATAATATATACATTAAATATCAATAGAATTTGTTTCAATAAAAATGAAATTTATCGTGCTCTCTTGCAGCTTAACAATTTACCAGATTTATACTAATAAATAAAGACGTTTGTATTTTATATTTATAGGTAAGCATAGCATTTTTGCTTGCCATTTTGATTACAATTATTTTAAATTTTTTTTTAACATGTAAATATAGACTGTAAGTGTTGAGCTTCAAAAGGGCACCAGAACGAGTATGATAATCTGCATAATATGCATAAATATGACTAGCGGAAACGTTATATGATGAACATATTAATAATGAAATTATAACTTCATATGCTTTGTAATTTCCTGCCTTCCCAATTTTTTTCCCAAATCGTTATCTGCAAATTAAATGCATTTGTAATTAGAGACACTAATTGTACTTGGAATATCGTGGAAAAAAAGTGTTTTCGAAAAAGTAATTAACATGGCTAATGAATCCTTAATCCTCTATTCTACTTTTTCTTTTACATCAGCGTAAAAAACTTTCTGGTCTCTTCGTTTTATTCTACACGTAATTAAGTGATTCATCCAACGCTACCCAATGAGTCATAAAATTACTGTGCTTTATTCTAATTATGAGCTTGGTAGCGCGTGCTATGCGAGCTGGAACCCGGCGCTGCTGTCTCCCCTACCCTCCCGATCCCCTACCTATCTCGCCCTCACCTGGGGCGGACAAACAGGTTTGCAGGAAGAGGACGGACATTGCCCCTACACTTCTGTTCCCCTACCTATCCCGCCCCCACCTAGGGTGGACAAACAGTTTGTAGGAGGAGGGTGGCTATCTCCTCTACCCTCCCGTTCCCCTACCTACCTCGCCCCCACCCAGGGTGGACAAACAGGTTTGCAGGAGGAGGGTGGATATCTCCCCTACACTCCCATTTCCTTAACTACCCAGCTCCACCCGGGGCAGACAAAAAGGTTTGTAAGAGGAGGGTGGATATCTCCCCTACCCTCCCATTCCACTCCCTACCCCGCCCTGCCCGGGGCGGACAAACCGATTTTCAGGGGGTGGGTGGATGTGTCATGTCTCCCCTACTGTCACCTGGGTGAGGACAAACAAGATCCACTCAGATTTCATTATTATAGATACAGCTGAATGTTTGGAAATTTTTCTCATAGTCTCAGCAGGAACAGCACGAACAGCAGTGACAGAAGTGGCAGCAATAGCAAGTAGCAGTGATATAAGCAGTAGCAGCAGTAGCAGTAGTATTAAAGCCATCCTGTGAATAGTCGAGCAAATGTTTCAAATGTTTTCGAGAACATTTCGCTTGAATACCGACACCAAACTGGAGCTCCCGGCTATGAATCAAATCCGAATCATGTCCCACTAACGTAATATCACGACCTTCCTGAAGATTGATCTGTCTGTTGACGAGAAACGTCTGAAAAATCTTTCGCATATTATTTGCACAGCGCCGGCTATTTCTGTCCTGACCGTCAAGAATTCTTATACGCTGAGCTTCATGAAAACAATTATACTACCGAAATTCAGATTACATTTAAAAGACATGGACTACGGCGCAGTCGAGTTTTCTGGCCAGCTTACAATTCAAACGGCCACGAAGGAGCTATTTTTCCTTTATCTCGTTGAACAGTCGATTTGTCGTTCTGTTCCACGATTCCAGATTCCAGCCGTTACAACTCCAACATCAATGTTGTGGAATGACTGACATCAGATAATTGCCACTTCTCATGCCTTTTGGTGCCTCATTTGTTTTCGCGTTTAATTCGCTGGCAATCCAGAGTAAATGCCGTATACATTTTTAGTTTTCCGTAAAAGAAAACTATTAGTGCCGGCTTTGTCTGTCCGTCCGCACTTTATTCTGTCCGTACTTTTTCTGTCCGCCCTCAGATCTCAAAAATTGCTGAGGCTAGAGGGCTGCAAATTGGTATGTTGATCATCCACCCTCCACTCATCAGACATACCAAATTGCAGCCCTCTAGCCCCAGTAGTTTTTATTTGATTCAAGGTTAAAGTTAGCCATGATCGTGCTCCTGGCAATGATATGGATAGGCCACAACCGGGCCGTGGGGCTGCGGCTTATATAGCATTACACGGAGACTGCCAAAAGATAGATCTATTTTCGTTGGCCTTGATTACACGCTGTACTGAAAACTCGAATGCGCCGAAGAAACTTGGTCAAGTATTTTACTTATGATTTACATACAGAATTTTTCATTGAGAGTTGCTGCCGCTAGCATCCGCGTACAGACAGCAGATTATTTCAAAGAAAGAAAGAGAAATCTTTGAAGAGCCTAGAATTTGAAACGTTCGCGTTGAGCAGAAAAACACCTCCAACAAAATGATATTGCAAACGCTGAATTTGGACAGAAATATCGATAGGGGAAGATTTAACTGTAGGCATTACTTGTATTGTGTTTTAAACTGTACAAGGACCAAGGTCCCATGATGAATTGAAGCTCTCACCCTGTTTCCGCAGATCAATTTTCCAGAAGCACACTCAGCTCATTTCCCGTTTTCTTTCGTCGGCGTCTGACCCTTAGCCGCTTAATAGGGATTAAGCAAATCTTAGGAGGACCTGGTTTGTTTGTTTTTTTTACTTTTTTGACTTCTGCTCGCTTTCTAATGTGAGAGTAAGCCAAATCCTGTGTAAATATGAAAGGAGAGAGAGAGAGAGAGAGAGAGAGAGAGAGAGAGAGAGAGGGTGGGATCTTTCGTGACGGAACTGCATTTCATTAAAGCAGGCTCCTCGTATGATGACGCATAAAGTTTTATAAATTTACATTTAATATGAAAAATTAAGAGGCTATAAAACCTGGGTATCAGTGGTTTTCTGAAAAAAAAAAATGAGTCGTAATTAACAGCTTTTAGTTTTCTGTAAAAGAAAACTATTGAGATGGCTGTGTCTGTCCGTCTGCACTTTATTCTGGCCGCACTTTTTTCTGTCCGCCCTCAGATCTTGAAAACTACTGAGGCTAGAGGGCTGCAAATTGGTATGTTGGTCATCCACCCTCCAGTCATCAAACATAACAAATTGCAGCCCTGTAGCCTCAGTAGTTTTGATTTTATTTAAGGTTAAAGTTAGCCATAATCGTGCGTCTGGAAACGATATAGGCTAGGCTACCACCGGGCCGTGATTAAAGTTTCATGGGCAGCGGCTCAAACAGCATTATACCGAGACCACCGAAAGATAGATCTATTTTCGGTGGCCTTGATTATACGCTGTAGTGGCTGTACAGAAAACTCGATTGCGCCGAAGTAACTTCGGAGCAATTTTTATTTGTGTTTCATTTTAAATAAAAGTTAGCTTTTGTGTTTAGGCTTAGAGGTTCAGCTTTTGAATTTAGCTTTATTCCGGCCATGGCGATATAATTTGCGTGGGTATAATTTAGGACTCCGAACATGTCTACATTTGCTCAGAAATTGTCGAATCAGTATAAAAATGGATACCAGTTCCATTTACGTTACTCAAACAACTGTACATGAAAATTTGTTTCATTTTTTGACGTCCCGGTAATTGTCTTGCTTCGGTTACTTTTTATGACAAAACAGGTCATCAGAGGAAAGAGCGCCCTCTAATTACCTAAGAGGAATTTGTCCAACAACATCAAGGAAAAAAAATATCTTAAATCCTAAAAGCAGTAAACAAATATATTTCCTGGGTATTACGGAATGGTAATTTATCCAAATATTAAACTAAACTGGAGGGAAAGGTAAACGATTCTTCTCTCTTCTCTCTTCTCTCTCTCTCTCTCTCTCTCTCTCTCTCTCTCAGTTCTCTCTCTCTCTCTCTCTCTCTCTGAGGAAAGGTCTCTCTCTCTCTCTCTCTCTCTCTCTCTCTGAGGGGAAAGGTAAACGGTTCTTTTCTCTCTCTCTCTCTCTCTCTCTCTCTCTCTCTCTCTCTCTCTCTCTCTCTCTCTCTCTCTCTCTCTCTCTCTCTCCTAGATGCTTCGATATTATCAAACTGCATATTGCTTTACATTCTAAACGTCTCACCATTCTGTACAAAATAACCCTGATTATCAATTTGAGGCCTGGTTAATGAATGCTTTCACTTCATGAACATCAGAATATTCGGGACATGTATCAGTTTAACTTATTAAAGATGCGTCCTGTTGTATGAGGCAAATCGGTGGCCGGTAAAGAAGTCACAGGGAA
The DNA here is from genome assembly GCF_040412425.1 of Macrobrachium rosenbergii. NCBI lineage: Eukaryota > Metazoa > Arthropoda > Malacostraca > Decapoda > Palaemonidae > Macrobrachium > Macrobrachium rosenbergii. The sequence goes on from NC_089772.1 coordinate 14,470,258, forward strand.
AAAAGTCACAGAGAAAAAAGTCACAGGAAAAAAAGTCACAAGGTATAATGTGCGTGTGTATGTGTATAAATTTACAACTTTATATATATATATAATGTATATATATATATATATATATATATATATATATATATATATATATATATATATAGATGAGAGAGAGAGAGAGAGAGAGAGAGAGAGAGAAAGAGAGAGAGATGCAAAAGTGAAGTACAAACACTTACATATGAATTAATTGTATTGGAATTTTTGTACATAAAAAAAAACTCTTGATATCCTCGATTTTTGTGTTCTTTCTGGGAGGTATTGAGCGGTATCCTGACAAGTATAGGCTGCATCTTTTCACAATGACCTCGGGCACGAAACATTCTGATCAGGTAATTGTTATTTGGATTAAACTGATTTAGCCGCGCAGATATAAGGCAACGCAACGGGGTTTCAGTCCACTTATGAAGCTTCAGTCCACGAAACAATATTGCTATTTTGAAAATATTTTCTGCTCTTTTTTGAGCTATATTTAAAATTTTTCGTCTTGCATACTGCCCTGAAATGGAAGACTGCAGTATCTGCAAAAATACAAAACTGAGAAAAATTGTAGATGCTGCAGTTTTCCCTTGCCTCACTACTGATTTTGCAGATACTGCAGTTTTCCATTTTAGGGCAGTAAAATAAAATAGCGTTTTCCAGCTTGAGATTTCTTAGATTGGTAATTTATTTATTTATATAGAAAAAAAATATCAGCACAAAAAACATGAAATTTGAACTATATTTGCATTTCTGTACCCGACTTCATCTTCAGGTCTAGTCATCGATGGGCAGAACTTATTTCAGGATCCACCGCTATATGGTTAGTTTTTAAGATATGGCGTCCCTCATTTTTCAAGGAAAGGTCCCGGTACTAGGTCACATCTCGGACCCGGCCGCCCCTATCCTCCCGAAAAAAAAAAAAAGCAGAAAAATGAATAAGATATTCCTACTGATGCAACAGAACTCATCAGCCATCCGATACAAGGGTCCACTTACATGGATACACTCGAAATCCGTTCGTGATCTTATCCTTGAAGCTCTATCAGCTCTCGAAACAGCCAGAGGGTGCTTGAAAAGGTTCACGTCAATAGGAAATACATCCCCTATCAGGCGTGAGCTATACAGACTCGTTGGAGTATAAATGAAAGGTAAGGAAATGTCCCAATCTAAATTACAGTCTGCGTTATAGTACTTACTGACTATGGACTGAAATGTATGTTCAACGAGAAATATAACCCATTTTCGCTTCACGAAAGAACTCTGTTAAATCTAACATGCTATTTTTGTATGTGCAATCTTTCTTGCTGACGATCATGCGATGAATATACGCCGGCAGAGATCTTTAGAGAGAGCGAGAACCAAATACTGAAAGAAAGGAGAGATTATTTGTATCCTCTGCAGTGCAGATTTCTGGAGAATGACAGAAGAGTTTGTCGAAACACCGTGGCAACAAGTGTATAAGCAACTGTATTAGTTATAGTATTCTAACCGTATAGAATATATAAAAAGCAGAATGGAGATTTTTTAGTTTTCATTCATGGAATGACAAATATAGGCGAGCTGTTAGCACGCGCCTCCAATGAAGAGAAGTCCGCAATAAGGAAAATAGATAAAGTCTTCTGTAAAATGAATGCCCCTGAAGCAGCCATAATATTCAATAAAACCTGTTTAAAAGAGGGTCAGATGCCAAATAATAATAATAATAATAATTATAATAATAATAATAATAATAATAATAAGGGTTTTGGAAACATTACAGCTTTGCCCTTCATTTTTCCGCAGTTAGAGAAAATGTTTGGTTTTCATGATAACTTAATACAGTGACGAATTGTAGGAAACTACGTTCACAGTTAACGCTACGGCAGCAATGTCAGCCCGTTGGAGCATCATCCCGATTGCTGGACGTGTCAGCTCTTCCAGTGCTTAACAGCCAGTGTTGTAAGAACCGGCTATAGGCCCCAATACAAGTTGTTAACTTGAAGACTGTTTTGCGCATTCGCTATGCCGTCAGCATGCCAGTTGCAACTGCAGTGCAGTTTGGAACTGCTTTTTGATGCCTTCAGAGTTCAGTTTTGAAAGTTGCAAACGAGTCTCTCGTGTATAAATCATGTGACCATTGATGTACGTCTGCAATATATATATGCATGTTGATTTTCATTCATTTCAGGGGAAACTGCGTCAGTCCTGGCTTGTTCATTAGTAGAGCAGCTATCCTGTCTGCTTCATATACCTCCCACCCCCCCCCACGCCCAGAGAAATATCTGTTAACAATATGGAACAAAATTACTTTCTCCCGGTCTCCTGCAGGCTCGAAAACTAATCAAAACATCAACTGGAGAATGAAACTGATAACACTGAAATGCTCTGTAGGTAGGACTTGAGAAAAAAAAATTTGAAAAAGCCATAATTTCCGCTTATTGTTACTTTTGCATTATGAACTCACCGAGCCTTTCTTAATAATAATAATAATAATAATAATAATAATAATAATAATAATAATAATAATAATAATAATAATAAACAGGCATAACTGAGCAGGTATAACTGAACATCAGTGAAATCATCCAATTCAAAATATCCTTAACTTGCCTTCTTTCACGAGCACTTAATTGATCAGTTATTGTGAGTTTTTAGCATAAAACACTCTTTCTTTCATTGTAATGCCCGGATAACTGATGTACCCTAAGGAATTTAAAGTTGGAGAGTTATCTTCACAAAACAAGTACCTTTTGCCAGGTAACTTTCAACCTAATGCTTGTTTCTCAGGGCTGGCAAATTAAAATCTACATACCTTAAGTACCTTTAGGTAAGATTTAGGACTTGTGACTGGCCTACAAAGACTCACGACATAATTACACATGACACTGAGGGCATGTCAGTTAGATAAGAACGCAATTAAGACCACTGCTTTCAGGAGTGGGACATTTGCATGGAAATTCAGTGTCATGGCGTGTGTACACGTGACCTCGTTTACTCAAAATGAAATTCTAAAATAGGGTACAATGTTTGTGATACGGTCTCATTTCAGAAGGCCGGCATTTGTTTTAATCTAACCCTTAATTATCATTTTATATATAATTGACTTTCATGGTTTAGGGTATTTTAATTTTATTCAATTGTAGCATTAACTTTTCATCTTTCAAACAATTTTCTAGCTCGTTTCCATGACGCTGATACATTCTTTTACCATTTAGTTTCTGGATGCGTTTTATGTTCATATATTTTAATGCAATTTGAATAGAATGCTTCCTCTTAGGAACTTTCCGGCTAGAATATAACTTTGTGTTTTGAGATAATGGGCGCTGCAGTTGGACGAAATTGTGAAACAATGTAGAATGCAAATGGGAACACGAATTTTTTTTTTTGAGAAATACTTACACTGTCAGAATTAGTATTCCAAAACTATACAGTGGAGTTTCATTGCATTTACTGAATTGTAAATAGTAAGCTTTCCTGGCAAGGGAGGGAGAGAGACGAAGCGTGGAGAGAATGATTGAGGATAATGGCAGTGAAATAAATGGAATAACCGCATACCCTATCAATTTTCAGTAGCTTATAAAAAAGATCAGTTATCCGTTATTCATGAGAAGATTACTGACGTGAAACTTGCAATGAACAAAGATCACCTTAAAACTAGCAACCAGAGGTTTAGCAAAACTAAATGTGCAAACTTTGCCAACTCTGGAGTCTCTGAATGTGGAATATGAGCGTCTCTGTACCTACTTGTCAGGACTGCCTCAACTACTGGCAGTTACGGCTAACTGTCAGCTGCCAGTTGGATCCAAAACTCCCAAGCCGTTAGATAGTAAAGAACGAGACTGAAATGTCAGTTTGTTCTAAGTTGGATGACGAGAACAAAAGTAATCGACACTTTTAGAACTTCTTTCGTGCAAGCAGGAAGGCATGCACTCTACCTCTGGTGTTATTTCAAGGTAAAAGTTTTAATCTGGACTCTGGCATACGAGTTTAAAAACCATGGGATATGAAGAACAAGGAAGATTTTCATGATAAGCAATATGAATGGAAGTTAAGTACCCATTATGCTCTATAAAAAACAAGTAAATAACGCGTCGAAGTTTTTTCGGCGCGGTCGAGTTTTCTGTACAGCCGCTACAGCGTATAATCAAGGCCATGGAAAATAGATCTATCTTTCGGTGGTCTCGGTATAATGCTGTATGAGCCGCTGCCAGTGAAACTTTAACCACGGCCCGGTGGTGGCCTATCCTATATCGTTGCCAGAAAGAAGATTATGGCGAACTTTAACCTTAAATAAAATAAAAACTACAGAGGCTAGAGGGCTGCAATTTGTTATGATTGATGATGGGAGGGTGGATGATTAACATACTAATTTGCAGCTCTCTTATCTGCATATACTTGTTATTTTATCCTGTCATGAATAACCATTAGGGTCTAGAACAGTGGGGTCTTAACCTTTTTCGGGCATGCACCCCTTTCAAATCAGCAGTCAGTCCTCGCACCCCCTGAATTGCTGAAATAAATATAATAATATATATATATATATATATATATATATATATATATATATATTTATATATATATATATATATATATATATATATATATATATATATATATATATATATATATATATATATATATATATATATATATTATATTTATATATGTGTGTGTATTTCAAATGCTGTGAAAAATGGAGATTTCATCAGATCTTAATCTGTATCGAAAGATGGTCCACCCGACCAGTGCTCTGGTAATATTCATTGTCGCGTCAGATCCTTTTTGCGATTCCAAAATTCACTTCCTGTCATTGGCGACAACAAAAGTTAAATGCCGATTTCGACGAAATTCTGTGGAAGTGGTGGAATATGAGTCCAGGAGGGACTGATTGAATTTGAGGGAAGTCTGGTTTTTAACAACAGAGCCCGATTATTTTCGGTGGACGCGTGCGCTTTCGTGTTACCGAAGCAACTGAATTACTCAATATATATTACAGTTGTCAACCATATGTATGAAACAGTTGGGATTAGGAAGATCACGATATATTCCCCGTAAAATTTCATTAACGAAAAATTGTACCCTTTCGGGTCTAAAATTATTGGTTGGTGTTCGACACAATATCTGCGGGTTGAAAACCGATTGCTTTTCAAAAGTCCAATTACTGAAGGAAGTAAGGAAACGGTATTTTAAATAACAATGATCATAACAGCTAATACAACATCGACAATGATAAAGGAACGGAATGTAGAGTTTAAGCCAAAGGCCAGGCGCTGGGACCTATTAGGTCATTCAGCGCTGGAAAGGAAATTGAGAGGAGTTATGTTTGAAAGGTGTAACAGGAGGAAAACCTGAAACAATTGTTAAGAGAAGGAAGAAAGAGAATATGAAAGGAGGGTACAGTGAAAGGAATGAAAGTTGCAGCAATGAGGCACGCTGCAAAGAACCTAATGATACAGTGCACCCCGTAAGGTGCACTGACGGCACTACTCCCTACTGGGATTCAATAATAATAATAATAATAATAATAATAATAATAATAATAATAATCAACTGTACAGTAGCCTCAAAGGCTTTTATGATCTGAGGGCGGACAGAAAAAGTGCGGACGGACAGACGAAGCCGGCACAATAGTTTTCTTTCAAGGAAAACTAAAAATAAGAATTTTCACCGAATTTGAGTCTAAATCCATAATAAAAACTTGACAAGATTAAGTCATTCAAAGGGAAAACGACACAAACCAGCTTTCTTACAATGAAATAGGCCTATATTTTCGTGCGGTTTACTTTCCAGCCGATGAGTATATGTAACCGAGAGAAATTCCATATTATGACGTCCCTCTCTCTCTCTCTCTCTCTCTCTCTCTCTCTCTCTCTCTCTCTCTCTCTCTCTCTCTCTCAGTAACGCCACTTTCTGCTCTGATATTGACATTCCACGTAACCTCGGCGTCTCTACCGATGCTGTTTGTTTACATCTGGGGGAAACAACCTCCAATCAGGGCATGAATAAGGGGATTCTTTCCCTTCCACTCTTGCCAATAAAGCGTACCCTAATTAGATTCTTTGTTAGTTTTTAATGGAAGTTGGTGGAACATTTACCGTTCTAAATTAAGGAACACGGTCGCCCCACCGACCATATATTTTTTGTTCAAGATAAATGAACGAGGTGGCATTGTTGTGTTGCCATTCAGAAGAGCTGGTGTTTTCAAAATTGTTTAAAAATGATTGTAATTCTTAATGTCATGGCTAATTGAAAATGCATCATTTATGCGCTAAAGGTCATAAATACAAGTATATGTATATATATATATATATATATATATATATATATATATATATATATATATATATATATATATATATATATATATATATATATATATATATATATTTATATAAATATATATTCCTTCTTGTAGGTTTATATTATAAACATCCCCTGAACACTGTATCTTGAGGCCTTCAGAATAAACTTGTGAAATCACATCGCTGCATTTTATTTATTAGTCACTTCTTTCACTAATTCTTAAATTCATTTACCTTAATACACTTTATTTACTCTTCACCGCGGCGCTGAATGGCCTCTTTGGCCCCAGTGCCTGGGCTTTTGCCCTGAATATCATTCATACATCCATTCATCTCGTCAAAATTATTGTAACGCCCAAATTGTTTTACTCATACGATAATAATTTTTTGAATATTCTGCCACATATAAATATTTCATAAATGTTTTTGTGTATGTGGCCGCATATAGACATAAATATTTCATAAATATACATGTATATGTGGCCACATATACATATATATTACGTGTTTCGTTATAACCTTTATAATGTTTTAGATAAAATTTGCTGAAGGAAATAATTTTGTATCAGTGGAACTTAACCACTGGCGTTTAGGTTTAAAATCTCTATATTTCAAAACTGTTGCTTAATTTCCTTTTATTACTGATATTTCTAATATTTGGTGTCATGTTTAAACTAAGATTTTGTTGTCATGACGATGTTAAATGTGACCATCACAAACTTGGTCGCCATTCGTGGACAGCAATGAATATTTTTTTTTTTAGCTGTAGTTGTAATATAGCATTACTATTCCATTTTTGCACTCCTATCTTCTTCTTCTTCTTCTTCTTCTTCTTCTTCTTCTTCTTCTTCTTCTTCTTCTTCTTCTTCTTCTTCTTCTTCTTCTTTACCCACTTCCATGTGGGGGTCGCTGTTTCTGACAGCTTTCCTCTTCCTCCACCTGGCTCGGTCAAACACATCGTCCTCTGACAATTGTTTGTCTCTCAGATCTTCTCTAACTGCATCCATCCACCTTCCTGGCTTCTTCGGTCTCTCTCTCTCTCTCTCTCTCTCTCTCTCTCTCTCTCTCTCTCTCTCTCTCTCTCTCTCACCAGGCACCTCCATCTGCATCACTCTCCTCCCTGCTACATATGTCTCATCCATTCTCATCACATGGCCATACCACTGCAGTCTTCCCCCCTGGGCCTTCTTTGACAGTTCTACCACTTTAGTAGTTCCTCATACTCTTTCATTTTTTATCCTGTCCATTTCTGCACTCCTAGGTTATAAGTTTAATATGTCCTGAGTTATTTCTTTACACAATACAGAATTATTTCTTTCAGAATCAGGAGACCATCCCCGATTGTCCATGAAGATTTTCGTAAAATCTCAACTGCTTTATGAAGCAAAGGAACCTTCTCAGAGACTGCACTGAAGTTTAGCTCCTAACAAGGATAATCCATTCTGAGCTACACTAGCAATGGGCTTCTTCACTTCCCAGGATTGGTTGAACAACCGTCAGGTACATCATTCTTGCCACTTTTAGAAGTTAATGTAACTTTAATATTATTTTGTTTTGAAGATTTGATACTTGGTAGACATTATTGCTCATTTGCAGCTCTATAAAGGAATTATTATTTTTATTTATTTCTATTTTTTTTTTATTTTCAAGTAAAAAATCTTTTAACGTTAGGTTTCTTAAAAAGAATTCAGAATCAAGATAATGTACTGTTATCAATATTTCCTTAGATTAAGAGTTGATATTTCCTAGATTAGTTTCGTCACTCTAAAGACTTTAATATCCCAAGTTCTGCAGTTTGTTAATATACTTTTGCATCTGTAATTTTGTACTTAACAGGACTTTAACTTTTAGAAATGCTTTCAGATAGAATCTTAACGTAACTTCGTGGCATTGCGTTGATATCAAGGTTAAGTTTCAACGTAGTTCTTTTGATGTCTAGATAGAACTTTAATTTTGCCATTCGTAAACTGGGTTTAACGTAAATTACGGCGTCTGTTATTTCATAGTTCAAATTAACGCAGCTAGATTGTCAATAGTTTAAGGGAAATGATTTAGGAAATGATTCATACCAATAATACGATGAACAGGCCCATGTTTCCATTATAATACAATGAACAGACCTCTGTTATCACTGAAATGCAATGAACAGACCTCTGTTTTCACTAAAATACAATGAACAGACCTGTTTCCACTAAAATACAATGAACAGACTTCTGTTTCCACTATAATACAATGGACGGACCTCTGTTCCCATTACAATACAATGAACAGACCTCTGTTATCACTGAAATGCAATGAACAGACCTCTGTTTTCATGAAGTACAATGAACAGGCCTCTGTTATCACTAAAATGCAATGAACAGAATTCTGTTTTCACGAAGTACAATGAACAGGCCTCTGTTTTCAATAAAATGCAATGAACAGGCCTTTGAGTGTGAGTGTATAGTAAGTGTATAGTGTATAGTGAATGTGAGTGTTTAATGAGTGTAATTGTATAGTGAGTGTTAGTGTTTAGTGATTGTACATTACTGTTTAGTCTGTGTTTAGTGACTGTCTGCAAGGAAAGTCCTGTAATTTACAGGAACCGCTTAGATCCAAGAGCAGATGCTTTAATAATAATAATAATAATAATAATAATAATAATAATAATAAATAATAATAATAATAATAATAATAATAATATTCATTAATAATTTCCTGTCCAGTAATAATTTTATTAATGGTTTCACTCCGCTTTCATCAGCGGATTCGAGTATTCAGCTTCAACCTTCTAAAATATAAAGTCCTTGTTTTGTAAGGGAATTAACCTTTTCAATTTGGGTAATGTTACGAATTCAGTAATTTATAATTCCACCCTACCCAATGATACATACCGCGGACATTAGTCTACCCTCCGCTGTCATCAGATATTCATGTAGCCTGACGAATATCAGGCGTCACATCAGCCTGTCAGTTTAACGTCACTCAGTAAGCCAATTACATTCAGTCATTAATTCCTTCGACCTCTTCAATAGGGAACTCCCTAGTTTCTTTTGTGTTTGTGGGGATGTTTGTTAATGACAGTGGAATTGATTCTTTTTGGAAGAGCATATATATATATATATATATATATATATATATATATATATATATATATATATATATATATATATATATATATATATATATATATATTTTTTTTTTTTTTTCTTACTGACCATAAATACATTTTAATTCCCCGTATCGGGGTAGTGCCGTCAGGGCACCTCACGCGCGGTGCACTGTAGGCATTACTTAAGGGTCTTTACAGCGTCCCTTCGGCCCTTAGCTGCAATCCCTTTCACTCCTTTTACTGTAACCCCTTTCATATTCTTTCTTCCTCTTACGTCCCACCCTCTTTTAATATTATTTCTTAGCGCAACTGCGAGGTTTTCCTCCTGTTACACCTTTCAAGCCTTTTCCTGTCAATTTCCGTTTCAGCGCCGAATAGAATTTGGGCTAAATTCTATATTCCGTCTGTAATCTTGTATACAACGTCCCAGCTCTCAACATGAATGACCTAACTTGTAGAATTAGGGCGTTGCACTGATATCCAGGCAAAGCTTTGGTTTTAATCGAGACTGAAGGAATTTTGCCAAGATGCTGGAGTACTGGAGCAGTTCGCACTGCGAATGCCTCCCTCAGGAGACGCCTTCCTCAGGAGCGTCAAGGGCGTACACAAGGGGACCCCTTTTATCATATTCTCCTCCCTCAAAATCCCCTTTCTTATCCTAAGCACGAGAGTCCTCGCACAATTGAAGCAGAAGCGGCAAATAATTCTTGAGGATACTTTTCTTTTCATCAACCGTTGTCGAATTGAATTGAATATAGAATTTAGGCCAAAGACCAAGCACTGGGACCAATGAGGACCATTCAACGCTGAAACGGAAATTGGCAGTAAAAGTTTGAAAGGTGTAACAGGAGGAAAATCTCGCAGTTGCACTATGCATCAGTTGTTAGGAGAGGGTGGAAATAGATCAATTAGAAATAGTAAGGAATAGCGAGAATTATGATTAGTAGCCTGAAAGTATTGACATGCCATATGGTGAGAAAAAAAATCCCTTTTATTTCCAAAACTTGTACCCAATTACCCTCAGGTAATAGAGGGGAAATGGCGCTTGCTGTGATTCTGATAGAATTACAGATTGCCTATTAACCCTAAGTTTACAAACAGAAGCTATTTTCTTTTTTAAGTAGATTGCTGTTGTATAGTGAACTTCAACATTCCTCGCCGAAGGATGGCGATCATAAGGAACGAATCTATTTTTTGATTTTTGTATCAAATTGTGTTATGTTTCTGTCTGTGAACAAACACAGACGCCTGGGCTTAATCCCCGTTTCGATTTGTCAGAGACTAGGAACTACGTGAGAATTCTGTATATAAATAAGTCATAAACTAAACACCACTGGTTATAACAAACTTTAATGATTGACTTTAATGTAGCCTTTGAAGTTGTAATTCATTCTGTGGTGTACAGTCATTCATTTTTAACAGAATTTCTCCAAGAGAAATCGAGGAATATTTTACAACATAAGCCGACGGTTACACTTCTAAATTTAACTTTGTGATCTTTCCTTTAATTTTTTGTTGTTAAAGGTCATTTTTACCAGGTACTCAGCTCTGGTAATCATGTCAAGTACTGTACATGTTTTTTTTTTTTGAGGATAAAGATACCAGTCTCTCTCTCTCTCTCTCTCTCTCTCTCTCTCTCTCTCTCTCTCTCTCTCTCTCTCTCTCTCTCTCTCTCATACAAATACCCATACACTAATTTTTCTCTCTTCTCTCTCTCTCTCTCTCACACACACATACACACACACACACTCTCTCTCTCTCTCTCTCTCTCTCTCTCTCTCTCTCTCTTTCTCTCTCTCTCTCTCTCTAAGTTCGTGTAAGGTTCATCTCTCTCTCTCTCTCTCTCTCTCTCTCTCTCTCTCTCTCTCTCTCTCTCTCTCACTTTATCGTGTTCTTTGAAGGGTATGACAAAAGTTCAGTCTAAGATGATTAGTTCCATGCCTTCTTTTGACCCTAGCAGCCAATAATATCGATTTAAAGTTGAAGGGATAGATATGTGTCGGTGCGGGAACGAACCGCGTGCCTAGCTCATAAGAGCAGAGATCTGTAAAATTCATGGATGAGTTTTATATATATATATATATATATATATATATATATATATATATATATATATATATATATATATATTAGAGAGAGAGAGAGAGAGAGAGAGAGAGAGACCGACCCCCATGGAAGCCATATGAGCGTTTATAGCACAGCTTTAATTTTCATGAAACCTTTCATATATCCAACACAATCGCAACAAAAATGTTGGCCCCAATTCATAGCCGGGTGACCTGTTGGGTATACGGGGTATACAAAGAATGTGGGTTTCAGCCTCCCACCGCAGCAGACCCCCCCACACTGCGGCAGGAACTGATCATGATACAGAGCCAGTGACTTGTTCATCGCCCTGGGGGAGGCGCGAACTCGCGACATCTGAGCGGCATGTCACGACGCTAGCGACCGTACTTGTTTTGCATGCGGAATTAAACTGGTAAAGGACAAATGTCACGCTGTTAATTGCCATTCATTTCAATGTGTGTTTTAGCGCAACGATGCTCCAATTATCGTTTTAACGATTATATGTGTGTGTGTGTGTGTGGTTAGTTAATAAGGGGAGAATTACTTCCTATCGAAGATTAATTAGAAGTCGGCCTTATGGAAACATTAATCAACCCAGAATTTAATATAGTCAACTTGTCAATACAAGTGAGATGTCTCACTTAATATCGGAACAAACGCTTAATTGCCATCCGTACTCGGAATTAATGGTCGGTCGGTTTTTATATTTGACTCTACTGTAACATGCATTTTCTCATAATTCTCCTCTGTAAAGGGTAAAGTGATCTTGCATTTCCTGTGGTTTTATTAGACAAACAATTGATTTTTATCGCATGGCGATGTACAGTAAATTGAAAGCACTTCTGCGGTCACACACTAATCAGAGTGAGCGCCTTCCCGCAAAAATTCTATTATCCTCTCTCTCTCTCTCTCTCTCTCTCTCTCTCTCTCTCTCTCTCTCTCTCTCTCTCTCTCTCCATTTGTCACGGCAGGAATTCAATTTCCCCGTCCTTTGATTAGGAACTCGCATAATAGCCTGATGGACACACGCACTTTTGTCGTAGTACTGTCTTATCAGGGACAATCCATTCTGATCTCTCCAGAATGGACGTCGGGAATTTGATGAAGGTATCATCTAATTTCAATTTTCTATCTCGCTCGATTTCTCTCAGGCAATGGACTCTCGATCTTCTATTGTGACGAATTGCCTCTGCAGAAGAATATTTGCAATTAATCGGGTTTCTGCCATTTGCAGTACATTTTTCACATGGGCCTTCAACACGCAGGACATTTGAACTCGGTAGTATATATATATATATATATATATGTATGTATATATATATATATATATATATATATATATATATATATATAATATATATATGTATATATATATATTATACATATATATATATATATATATATATATATATATATATATATATATATATATATATATATATATATATATATATATTTAAAACCAATTGTAAGAAGGGACTTGCTTCAAGAAGCCTGTGTTTTTATGTGTTTTTATTTTATTTCCGAAATACTCTCTCGCTTTATGTTTATTTTAAGCAAAACAAATGATCCTAAAAGAAAATAGTCTCCCCTACCCTCCCGATCCCCTACCTACCCCACCCCCAGCCGGGGAGGACAAACAGGTTTGCAGGAGGAGGGTGGCTGTGTCATGTCTCATTTACTGTCGCCCGGGGGAGGACAAACAAGATCAGATCCGCTCGGATTTTATTATTATAGATAGATAGATTGGCTTCGTAAGTGTGGTTGTCGGTTCTTAGCAAAGAAGTTAATAAGGAAATTACATAATAAGATATAACAAGTAAAAAGTGCGCCGAAGTTTCTTCAGCATAATCGAGTTTTCCATATGAGACGCGGCCCATGAAACTTTAACCACGGGCCGGTGGTGGCCCGTCCTATAGCGTTGCCAGATGCACGATTATGGCTACCTTTAACCTTAAATAAAAAACTGCTGAGGCTAGAGGGCTGCAATTTGGTATGTTTGATGACTGGAAGGTGGATGATCGACATACCAATTTGCAGCCCTCTAACCTCAGCCAAATTAGATTATAGAAACCATAAGGTGCCTGTTTTATAATTTTTGCTTATTCGTCAATTTTTATCACAATAAACATAAAAAATTAACCTAATCATTATAAAAGAGAATTATCTTTTTTCATATAGATAAATCAAAATATCACCGATGTATCGCGCTAAAATCAGCCACCAGACGTTTCAGGAAAATGAAATATTTTACACCAAAGAAAAATTGATAGACTGATTCTTTCATGCGGACCACTGATCAGAGAGCTATCTTTATCTCTCAATTATCTGCTCTGGCATTGTAGCTAATTTGGCATAAAACGTGTTCATTAGTGTAATGAGGCATCAAAGAAAGCATCGTTCATTAGGCGTATTGTAACAAGAATCGACCCCAACTTCAAATGAAGTGAATCGTTTAATTGAAAAAAATTTTTTCATCTATGAAGTTAGCGTATTATTGTAAAAAAATATGTTTTATTTATTCAGTTTATATAATGATGGCAAGACTCTTGCATCTGTCTTTGCGCATGCGCAAAGGACGAATACATCTACACGTGCGCGCGCAAGGATTAAGGATAATGCTTTAGTTTACTTTTTGGGAGCATGTTTGCCCAGCAACCGCGGGGACCATTAGTTTTGGCTGGTGCATACATATGCCTCTCGAGAGCAGATATTGCACTGAAGCTGATATGAACCTGCGCTCGCAACGGCGGTACGTAATGGAGAGCGTTTTGTTAACTGCTGATACGCCATGCGACCAAAATAGACAAGAGTTTGTAAACTCTGATATTATCCTGACCACCCCGTAAGGGAGGTATTGCCGTCAGTGCACCTCGTGCCGTGCACTGTAGGCATTACTTAAGGTTCTTTGCTACAATCTCTTTCGTTTCTTTTACTGTACCTCCTCTCTTCCTTCCAACTAAGATATACTTAACTTCCATCTTACTTTCCACCCTCTCCTAACAATTGATTCACAGTGCAACTGCGAGGTTTTCCTCCTGTCACACCTTTCAAACCTTTTCCTGTCAATTTCTGTTTCTGCGCTGAGTGACCTCATAGTTCCCAGTGCTTGGCCTTTGGCCTAAATTCTAAATTCAACTCAATATATCCTGACCAGTAGTGTTATGCCATTCGAGCTGTCAGATCATACACTCCGTCACGTGACCATCACAAAACTGGATTCATTCCAATTTCAGAACGAAGAGTGCTCTGAAAAGTTTAAGTACTCCAGATGAAACCTTCACTCTCTTTTGGTGGCTGGAATGCATAAATGAGACCATACACTCACAAATTACTGAGAGTTATCACATTATTTCCAAGATCTTGTGTGTGTGAAGAAGTTCCCACAATGATTTCTCGTCTGGTTTTCGTTTAATGTGTGAAAGGCTATTTGTAAGCAGATATTTATTTTCTTAATCTATTGTAACACTGACGAAATATTTATGTGATTCTCTGAATCACATAAATGCTTATATATGCCACATAATGATAGCCAAGTTAGTCTGGAAGTTCATTTGCTCATCACGACTGAAGAAAAGAGTCATCCATTAACAATATTTCTTAATAATATATACGCTTAGTGAGTTATTGTTCGAATCATCGGAAACGGCTTAAAATCGGTAAGCAAAAATAATTACACATGACAGAAATGTCGATTTTTGTATTAGCGCCATGTTGATGAAATCATGAACCGGGCATAAACAAAATATTCAACATTTCTTTTAGCAATTTTGTTTTGTGAAAGGATGTGGATGCTATGCAAAACTTGGCCCCCCCAAAAATTGGGCAAGCATTTGAGTGCCAAACTTTAAGGCTGTTTTCCCGCGGTTTCATTTATTATTGTTGATAGTCCAATCATGTCTCATTTTCACTGTAATTAATCTCTCTTACTTCATTAGTTTTCTGTAAGAGAAAACTATTGGGATTGGCTATTTGTCTGTCCGTCCGCCCATTTTCTGCCCGCCTTCAGATCTTAAAAACTACTGAGGCTAGAGGGCGGCAAATTGGTATGTAGATCATCCACCCACCAGTCATCAAACATACCAAATTGCAGCCCTCTAGCCTTAGTAGTTTTTATTTTCATTTAAGGTTAAAGTTAGCCATAATCGTGCTTCTGGCAACGATATAGGATAGGCCACCACCGTGCCGTGGTTAAAGTTTTGTGGGCCGCGGCTCATACAGCAATATACCGAGACCACCGAAAGACTTTCGGTGGCCCATTGCAGCGGAAAGATTCGAATAAAACTTCGACGCATTTTTTGACTTGTTTGATTTTTATTTCCCTTCAAGAGCACGACGCTGTTGCCAATGACAGTCGCAATACCAAAATAACAATGATAACTTTTAGTGTTTTTTAAATAAATGTATCTAGTAAATTTTATTCCAATTTTATTTATCACTTTCTTCTCGCGGTTCAGCTTCAGTGTCGTCATTACGTTTTGAATTCACGTATAACTTGAACCAACGATCGTGCAGTCTCCTTAGGCGATGCTTGACTTGGAAAGTTATGAGGCTTATGGACTGCCCTAACTCAAGTTTTATCATCTATAAAGGCTGCAACAAAACACGCAGCACTTTTGCTCCCTTGGAAAGGAGATTAGGCTCTCTTTCCTCTCCAATATAACGGATTTAATGACCTGGACGCATTTTCCCGAGACGTAACCGAGTATCGGGACCTTTCCCTGATAAAAAAGCGGGGCGCCATAATTTAGTCTAATTTTCTTGAAAAATCTCGTTATGTTACCCGCACCCAAATTAGTGAGGAGTTACATTAATTTAGTCTAACCTAACCTAACCTAACCTACATTAATCTAGTCTAACCTAACGTAACCTAACCTAGGGGCTGGTGCAATACTAGCATACATCTCTGGAATTTGCGACCTGGGCTGGCACTTAAATCTTGAGATTTCTGATTCCCTTTTCTACTTTGTATTTCGCCGCCTTTTCATTGTTTTTATGAATTTATTCATTTTGCGACGATTCTTAATGCATAATTTATTATTCATTTTTCCCCTGTATTAAGAAGACTTAAATCATTTCCTCAGACTAAGGGCACCTCCACGCTACACTGAGTTGTCATGAAAACAATTCGGAAACTTATGGCAAACGTATCACAAACAGGTTGAAAACATGTAAACGATTGTCAGTCTGAGAGTGAATCTTTTGTAAATGCCACATAATTATCTAAAGTTCTTTTTTCTGGACTACAAATACGTCTGTGACTTTTCAACCAGTTTTGACAAAACGGATATTTTGCAAGCACGTGTTCATGACATTTTTCCTGCGTCCTCAGTTAAAAACAAGCGAGATCTGTTTGATATCTAGAGTTGATGTGATAATGATACGAGTCTTTCCTACGTTATTTCTAAATTCTGTTTCGTGAAGCCACATAATTTCAGATCGAGGATTCTTTATGAAGGTTCCATGATAAGTTACTCCTTGGAAAGGGTTCCAATTCACTCTCACGTTCAGTAAACAAATTTTATGCATTTTTATATCTCATCGCATAGACGAAAGTCGCCACGTAGCACCTCCATAATAATCGTCCACTCTAAATATGAATCAAAACAAAGTCTGCCATGCCTTATTTTTACCGTTTCCTCAAATTATTTTTCCTTTTTTCCAACAAACATTTTTCCATCCACTTTGGACAAAACGGATATTTTAGCAAAGGTTCTTAACACTTCCGGTGAATTGGTCATAATTCCACATCGACCGCAGCTATCAGTGACGTAAGGTCTTCTCGCCAGTAAGAGCCCCCCATAAAATTTGGACACACTAAGGGCAAGTAATAAAATCTGATTTACTTATTTGTCGAGAGAGGATGTTTCCTCGACTTTACGTGCCGTGCTTTGTGAAACATCATTTTGCTCCTGAGGAAGAGATTTTGCTTGTAAGATTCAGATTGGGGCGGAATTAAAGAGAAACGCACTTTCTAGCGGAGATGTGTATATGGCATTCGGCGCTTTTTGACTTTCGCTCTGAGGTAACCACTACTGTAGAAAGATTGTAGGACAAGAAGGTGCTTTTAAGTTATTGGCTTTAGATCTGCTGATTTTATTCATTAATATCTTCTCTGTCTGTCTTTGATATATATATATATATATATATATATATATATATATATATATATATATATATATATATATATATATATATATATATATATATATATATATATATATATATATAACATTCCATCAACTGTTCTTGTTAGGTGGTTACGACAGCTCGTTACCGTGTAATTCCCCGTAGGGGGCAGTGTTATCAGTGCACCTCACGCACGGCGTGCACTGTAGGCATTACTAAAGGTTGTTTTGCAGCGTCCCTTCGGCCCCTAGCTGCAACCCCTGCCATTCCTTTTACTGTACCTCCATTCATATTATCTTTCTTCCATCTTGCTATCCACCTTCTCTAACAATTGATTCATAGGCAACTGCGAGGTTCCCCTCCTGTTACACCTTTCAAACCCACCTACTCTCAGTTTCCATTCCAGCGGTGAATGACCTCATAGGTCCCAGTGCTTGGCCTTTGTTGTATTTCACAGAGACGAAAACTCGGGACAGAAACTTAACTGGAATATTAGAATCTTTATTAATTAGAACCATAAAGAAACTTTTCCCTTTTATCCGGGATACGGATAAACACGGAAACCAATTTAGTATTTCGGTAAGCTGGATGAGATAGGAACCACCAAATTTCTGCTTACCTATTTAGCCGTTACCATTTTGCAGCATTGAATAAAGACAAGTAAATAATGCGCCGAAGAAACTTCGGCGTAATCAGATTTTCTGTACAGCTTATAATGCTATATGAAACTCTCAGCCACGGCCCGGTGGTGGCCTGTGTTGTTGGCACCTTTAGCGGTGCCAGACGCACGATAATGGCTAACTTTAACCTTAAATGAAATAAAAACTACTGAGGCTAGAGGGCTGCAATTTGGTATGTTTGATGATTGGAGGCTGGATGATTAACATGCCAATTTGCAGCCCTCTAGCCTCAGTAGTTTTTAAGAACTGAGGGCGGACAGAAAAAAGTGTGGACGGACAGACAAATAGCCATCTCTATAACAGTTTTCTTTTACAGAAAACTTGAAACATTATTCACTCGTAATCCTTTAGTTCACAATTACAACACCACCAACTTGAAGTTAGACGACACATATCCCGTGGTACAGTCGGTCAAGAAAATTCTGAGTAAAAATGAGTAATATACAGTAAAGGTCAGCTAATGAACGTGCTCACTTTTGCAGGTCTCTGATCAATGAGCCCTCATCATGTGCTCTGGTTAATTTGCGTATAGTTTTAAATAACTTGCCATAAAAGGCATTAATTAGTTTCATATCACTTCAATGAATGTGTGTCCTATTAAAAGCTTGGTAATGATCAACACAATATATATGAATTCAGTTGTTACATAAAAAAGAACGATTCATATTTTATTTAACCGTCCGAGTGTATTAATACGTAGCATTTTTTGTTACATTCATAATTACCATACAGGCATAAGTACAAATTCGGAGGAACACGCATATATATATATATATCCATACATATGAGAGAGAGAGAGAGAGAGTATGTGTGAGGCATAGAGAGGTAGCCATATAAACAGGTTCTGTTTACAAATCAATACTTCTGAGTATATAGACTTTCTTATCTGTCATTGGACAGCAGTAGCAGGCCTCTTTGACAGAGATCAGCCTCCATACTAACGATGAACGCCATTATAAAACGGTCGAAGAAAGCGAGCCATGTTATTCTTTTTGTGTGGGTTTTGATGATTTTGGATTGAATGAGAGTATTTTATGCATGCAAAAACACACACAAAAACACGCACATCGGCTTACACATACACACACATATATATCTATACATATATACAGTATATGTGTGTGTACGTAGATATATAAGATTGATAGACAGGTATTGCCCCCATTTCTGCTCATCGCCCCACTGACCTGTAAATGGGTGTCAGCGGTTCCTGGGGTCAAGAAGGTCATGCTGATGAACCAGAAGGTTGTATCCAGAGGAGAAACAGTCACCAAAGGCTACCGCGAATTCCTGACATTTATGTACTTCCTGTCCTTCAAGTTCCACAAATATCCACTAATGTATAAATATCCGCTTATATATATAAGAGTTCTCATGCTAAATAATATATAAGTAAATATAGATAATAAATAAATATAAATAATTATATAAATAAATATAAATAAACATAAATATAAATAGATAAAAAGCAATTAAGATGAATATTAACAATTATAAATAATGAAATTAAAAGATAAGTAAAAATATGAAAATGAATAAAAATCGACAAACAATTAAAATTTATAAAATTAATAAAAAAGACAATAGAAAATAAGTAAAATTAAAGAGAAATACATTAAAAATTAAAGAAGTCTCCCCTAAGGGACACACGAGCGCTAAAAACGTCGCGTTGCTGACGCCATCTGACGCTCTTTTACAGAGTGAGGTGTCTTCCCACACTTTTCAGTGGAAAACCACTGGTTTGGACCACACAAGCGTTATTAGCTCGTTTGATACCCAATAACGCTTCGAAAATAGAAAATAGCGCTCGTTTTGTCCGGCCAAAAACTCAGCGTTAGACAGCGTCTAAAACGCGACGTTTTTAGCGCTCGTGTATCCAGTCTCTAAGAGGTGCGGAGGATATAATAAAAAATCTCTTTCTCCATTTCATCAGTATCTCATCCTCATATCGGTTGTATCCTCAAATCGACACTTTAGATGTAGTTCCATTGTCATTCCATGGCTTTCGTTCATATGGTAATGATAACCAATTTAGATTATTGTATAATTTTTCTTTTATATGCAATTTCTGTCAATTTGATTTGTAAATCTGGTTTATCTTACCGACCATTAGTAAACTCTCCGGGTGAATTTCGTAAGTGGCTGACAATCCTACGCACGGGGTAGCCATCTGACCTATTGCGTAGGAATGTTATGGTATGGGTATGGATATGGGTAAGAGTATAGGTATGGGTATGGTAAGGATATGGTTATGGGTATGGGTAAGGATATGGGTATGGGTATAGGTATGGGAATGGTACAGATATGGGTATGGGTGTCAGTATGGGTATGGTACAGGTATGGGCATGGGTATTGTACGGGTATAGTATGGATATGCATGGGTATGGGTATGGGTATGGGTATGGGTATGGTACGGATATGGGAACTAGCAAATGCGAGCGACAGTATTCTAGAAAACTACCTTCATGTATTCACAAAAAGCTCGCGGTATTCAGTAATAATAATGATAATAATAATAATAATAATAATAATAATAAATAATAATAATAATAATAATAATAATAATAGTAAAGAAAGCGATACTGATAAAAAGCAAAAATAAAAAAAGTGAATAATACGCATAACCATTAAAACCTGAAATAAGCGAAGAGGAAAAAAAGCTTTCACTGCAGTCATCTCGAAGCCTTCCTTCTTATAATGACAAAGTTTCTGTATGTAAGTGAAACCATATAAACCAAAAATGAATTCTAGTTCCTGACCAATCACACCTTGACGTAGAAATGCAATTACTGTAAGTTATTTCATATCTTTGGCAATCAACAGAATTCCATTCCGAAAAGACGACAGCAAGAGAAAACAATTATCGCTGACGTATCCGCGAAGATGGTGAATAGTTTCATGGAAAAGTTATTTGTGTGTCGAGAATAATTTTATGTATGTTACGCGTCTATCTCGAAAAAAAAAAAAGAAAAACATAAAGACGGATAAAAATGAAAAACTGCTATGATTTAATGATGCAATGAAACTAGTATGATTAAAGAAAGCCCACACAAAGTCAAATGCAAGATGATTTTCTCCAATTAAAACCTTGGCGAGTTCAGAAAGAAATAACTCTCCTTTTTCCGTAAAGCAGTGCTTAAAAAATAAATGAAGCACAATCTGCATCAGTGCAGATTTGAAATGGATATATCTCGCTTGAATCAACGACGTTGTAACAGCCGCTCGTTCCGTTTTAATCAAACGATGGACAAACATTTTAATTTCGAGAACAGATGCGTCTACTCCCAAACATCAAAGGCTAGTCACGATAGTTTTCCATGGACAATAATCTCTGTGCTGTATGATAATTCTTTTTTTTTTCGTCAGAGTGAAGTTGTCGTTACTTTGGCAGCAATGATTAGCATCAATCCAGTTTGCAAGAAAACGCTATAGGCCATTACTGCCCTAAATTGGGAAACTGCAGTTTCTGCTAAATTTTCGAAATTGAGATAATGCCACCTACTGGGATCGTGAAACTCTAATACACAAGTTAGTGCAGTTTTAGAATGATTCTTCAATGCTTCCACGAGTATTTAGGGGGTCGCATTTGCACTATCTGCAAAATCAGTAGTAAGGCAAGGGAGTATCTACCATTTTTCTCAGTTCTGGATTTTTGCAGATACTGCAGTCTTCCATTTTAGGGCAGGTTTATGCACGTGTGCTGTTTCTAGTTTCATTTTGTAAAGGTTGATATTTTTAAAAGAAAATCTTACCAACAGTTAGAAAGTCAGAGACTTTTTTATGTCTCAAGAACTATGAAAAAAGAAACAGGTACTTGAAACGTAATATAATTGACGGAAATATTTGTTTACATATTTTATTACTTTGAATTACAAACGTTTTGCCCCCAGATGAATCTTATAGATTCAAAATGAACTAAAACCCCATAAGTTGGAGTATATGCTGCCTCCCATCGTTGTCTGGAGAAAGATGTTAAAGGATAAGGTTATTGAAAAAAAAATTTATATTATTTCGATTATTTCGATATATATATATATATATATTCCATATGAATAGGTTTATATATACTGAGATAATATATATGGACCCTGTGCACTTGTTCCATGTGAATAGGTTTCGTCTACTGAGATAACAATTACTGTGCACTAGAAAGGCATCTCAATCTCACAGACACTGTGGTGGCTGCGAAAATAAAGAGCAATGGTTTTGACCAATATTTGCTGAAATGCATTTCCTAAATTTATCTTGCCTGTTTTTTTAAAGATCGTCGTCAACTAATTAGGAAACGTCATTAGCATACTATTTTATTGGGGAATCTGAGCTTGATATGAGTAGTCATTCCATTCTCAGTGTGCTTTCACACCGTGGTCAAACTTGTCACAACCACACGTCGGTAACTTACTGCACACGCATCGCAGACAGCTTGAGAACAAGTTAGCGCCTTGCTGATACTTCTAACTAGTGTGACATACTATTGCCAAGCGCCGGCCAAAGGTCGGTTCTCCACTTACGGCCATTCGCTTGATTTTAACCTGCTTGTTACGTGTAAGCGATAAGTTGCCGATGTGTATTTTTACGGCACGTTTTACCGTGGTGTGAACCCACCTGTAGTGTTTTCACGATAGCTGGTCCGCTGGTAAAGTGCCGTGGAATGCTACTCAGATGTCTCGGGGAGTTCGCGTCTCCCCCAGGGCGATGAAAAATCACTGGCTCTGTATCATGATCAGTTACTGCCGCAGTGTTGGGGGAGTCTGCTGCGGTGGGAGGTTGAAACCAACATTCTTTGGAAGCCTGAATTTCAAGTCAGTGGCCCCTTTGGCGTGCTTGTTCCATGTGAATAGGTTTCATCTACTGAAATAATAATAAATAACAATAACACACAGGAAAGGTCTTTAGGTTTGGAAGTTTCTGAGTTTATGTGTTTATTTCATAAATTTATCTGTTCATTACATACGCCTTTCGAAGCAAATTGTTGCTTAGCGGTGAGGACACTCGTTCGTGAAACTGGATTTATTCGCATTTTCCTCTTACCTTTTTTTTGAGGTTTCAATGGCCAGCCCTATGAGAGCTGACAATCAGCTCAGTGGTCTGGTTAAACTATTTTCATAATAAATAAATAGTGTCACAGGCAGATTTTGATTGCAGCTATCGAATATATCATAAAATAGACATTTCTTATATATATATATATATATATATATATATATATATATATATATATATATATATATATATATATATATATATATATATAATATATATATATATATGTGTGTGTATATATACATATATATGTATATATATACGTATGCATGTATATGTTCTTCCCCATACCTGTTCCTTCAGAGATTTCATTTTGAAAAAAAAAAAAAATTTTGCTCAACACATTCATAAACATTGGAACAAATCTTTACTTTTAACGAATCTTCCCCCTTTTTTTCCCGACTGAAAAAAAAAAAATGTCACAACCACAAAGCAAAGAAAAGAAACGGCCCCCCCCCAAAAAAAAACACTCGGAAAAATTGATGGCTTTAATCCCAGATACAAATACTTCTGAGAATTTATGCTCCACATGCGATCGCAGTGTACCTCTTTTTGATGTTAAGTTGACCCTTGCTGGTGAAAGGCCTCATTTTCCTAATGGATTTTCCCCCTCCTTTGACGAGGAAAGAGGAAACATGGCTCGGAACTCGTGTTTCTTTTAAAGGTGATCCGCTGTGAGTGACTCGGCTTATCGGCGACTGATTAGGATTGTAATGGGAAGTGAGTTTACATTTGTTAACTTATCCATTCCCTTTATGACATGAATATCGTGCATATTATTATTATGTATTCAAGTAGATAAAACCCATTCACTTGGAACAAGCCCGTAAAAGGGCCACTGACTTGATTTTAGGGCAGTATTGTCAACTGCGTATTTTGTTAGGTTTTTGTCGTGACACCAGTCTAAGCCTTTGTCTCTAACCACTTGAGAACGAGAAATAGCAAAGGTGAGAATATATCGCTCTTCAACCAAACCATTACGTATTGCAATTCAGCTGAGAAGATTCGTATCCACATAGTTACTGGACGATTTCCATTATCTTTGCACAAGTTAACGGGAGCACCAAAGTGACGTTAGAGCTTTCGAATAAGAGAACTTTGAAAGCAATCAAACTTAATCTCGCAATCAGCGAAGCCCATTGAATGGAGAACTTAAAATTACACGCATAATTGCACAATAGGTCTTAATAGAATTCTTTGATATCTGCAACGCCTGCTCTGTTGATAAAGTATACCATACGTGGAGAAATTTTCCAATATAAGATTCTTGGATGCGAACGCCGAAATATACAACCAAAGTTTTCCTTGCAGAGCGGCACATCAACCACAGACAGGTGGTGGTAAGCAGAAGTCAATATATCGGATTCCCAGGAACAGAAATATCCTGAAAGAATCTGCACAGGTTCTCGATCCGCCTTTCTTGCTCGTCAATTATTTTTACTATTTTTTTTTTTTTGGCAAGTTTCTTGCGCGCCAGTTACGTTTGCTGTATTTGACAAGTTTCTTGCTAGTCGGTTATTTTTCCTACTTTTTTGAAGTTAGAAGAATAAACTCCGTCACAAGAACAAGAAAAAAAACGACAAAACAGGTTATATAACATATATACTTGAGATCTTTCCATGCGAAGTAGGAACCTCTAGATTTTTATTAGTTTTCTGTAAGAGAAAACTATTAAGATGGGCTTTGTCTGTCCGTCCTCACTTTTTCTGTCCGCTCTCAGATCTTAAAAACTACTGAGGCTAGAGGGCTGCAAATTGGTATGGTGACTATCCACCCTCCAATCATCAAACATACCAAGTTGCAGCCCTCTAGCCTCAGTAGTTTTTATTTTATTTAAGGTTAACGTTAGCCATGATCATGCGTCTGGCACCGATATAGGTGCCAACAACACATGCCACCACCGGGTCGTGGCTGAAAGTTTCATGGGCCGCGGCTGAGAGATTCATGGGCCATGGCTGAGAGTTTCATACAGCATTGTACGCTGTACAGAAAGCTCGAATGCCCCGTTTTTTACTTGTTTACTTAACGATCTAATTTATGCGGCGGTTAGCGAAGACTTCAAACGCAATTACATCGATGATCAAAGTCGCAAGAAACTCTATATACCAGCCGAACTTTTAATTTGTATACAAATGTATTTAATCAAAATCCATCTCGCTTAAATTTCGCACTTCTGTTATTTGACAAGGGGAGGAAGAAAATTCACCACCGCCCAGTCGAAATTGAAGGAAGTCGCTGCCCAGAAATATCTGGAAGATTCCAGCCACCGACGGCCGAGTTTGAAGCATGCCGGTCATCTTCTCTCTAAAAGCCTGGGTGCTGGATGCAGACGTTGCTAGCGCTGGTGGATGTGCCGGAAAGGAAAGGCAGGCACGAAATTGGACCTAAGAAAATCACCCTCCGGAACGTCTTGACATGTTCGAGGCACTGATTTTGAGTTTTCTGTAAAAGGAAACTATTGTGCCGGTTTTGTCTGTCCGTCCGCAGTTTTTTCTGTCCGCCCTCAGACCTTAAAAACTACTGAGGCTAGAGGGCTGCTAATTGGTGTGTTGATCATCCACCCTCCAATCATCAAACATACCGAATTGCAGCCCTCTAGCCTCTGTAGTTTTTATTTTTTTTTGGTTAAAGTTAGCCATAATCGTCCTCCTGGCAACGATACAGGATAGGCCAACACCGGGCCGTGGTTAAAGTTTCTTGGGCCACGGCTCATACAGCGTTATACCGAGACCATCGAAAGACAGAAAAAGTTGCGGACAGAATAAAGTTCAGACGGACAGACAAAGCCGGCACAATAGTTTTCTTGTACAGAAAACTAAAAGTGATAATAAAACATTATTATTATTATTATTATTATTATTATTATTATTATTATTATTATTTATTATTATTATTAATGCATATCACCTGCCGGATCACAAACCACTGAAACCTGTTACCAATATCGGATGTTCTATCAATTGGAATCGTGACAGGTTATTCAAATTCGAAACTCGTGGATGAAATGAAGCGGCAGGAATTATTGCTAAACTGATTAATACACGGCATCGATATCCGAGGATTTGTGCAATAAGAACCTGTTGAATTCACATGCTTCTTGGCTAATTCCAGCTCATTTTATTTTCCTAGCTTACTTTTAGTTTTCTTTCAGACAAAACTATTGAGATGGCTTTGTCTGTCCGTCCGCACTTTTTCTGTCCGCCCTCAGATCTTAAAAACTACTGAGGCCTCAGTAGTTTTTAAGATCTGAGTGAGGACAGAAAAAGTGCAGACAGAAAAAAGTGCGGGCGGACAGACAAATAGCCATCTCAATAGTTTTCTTTTACAGAAAACTAAAACTCGACGGCTCGAACGTGTCGGACGTTCCCTTTGATTTTCAGGATGGCCTTCGGTCATTGGAATGAATTCATTTCAGTCTTCTAGTGACAGAGGTCCAGGAAGTGTCTGGGAATAGGATGACTGATAACGGGAGGCTCTGATCTCTTGAATAATCAACTTGCTGCATTTTCCGGCGAAAATGTCCTCATAGATGCTATCTTCTGATTGCTTAGGTCGAAGGTTTTATACAAGAAAAATAGGAGCGCTCTCAGTGATGACAGTATTGAGTATTCGTGTGGTATTCTGTGAGATATATATATATATATATATATATATATATATATATATATACACATATATATATATATATATATATATATATATATATATATATATATATATATATTATATATATATACACATATCTAAATATATATATATATATATATATATATTGCACTCTGCAACATGAAGTCCGTAATGTACGATCATGGCTCCATTAACGTAGGCTCTTAAGGCAGGCACTGGTCTCCTGTTTCTTAAGTCGACAGCCAGTGGGGTACAGGTCCCAATGCCTATGACACATGGCCAGCGTGTCGCTAGGACCACTGTTTAACTCCCCAGCCCAAGGGCTGGTACCTAGTCTCCTACTGAACCTCGGGTTTTTTCGGACCGTTAGGTTAGTGGGCTGCCGGATTTTTGCAGTGGCGCAATCCGAGCCACCAGTGATCGGCGGGATTTGAACCCCAGCCATTATGCAGATTGTTTTTATACATGTGGATATGTTTAAGCTTAACCTACAGCGAGGATTTTCTCCGGCGTTATATCAAAGGCATTGAATTTCACACTCAGCCGATCACGAAATATGATTAAAGGATATCCATTTGAAAATTCCGTTGCCTTCATAACTGAAAAAAAACTATTTGCTATTCAATGAATAATTAACAAATCATCGGGCAAAAGTCGAAATAAAATGTGCGAACAAAACATATATATTTTTTGCAGTCTGGCCTATCGGGCAAAACCGTTCGGAAAGTTAAAATTTAATCTATATCCTTTTGTGGACGATACAAAATTTTTAGTTATGTAAGCAGAGTTTTAATGTCAGGAATTCTTTTTTTTTTTTCAGTTAAGGTAATTCCACTTTCATACTGTAAAATATTATTTGGAGTTTGTTCTGTTAGGTCAGTTTAAATGTGAAGGTCCAGTACAAAGAGAGATAATGATACAAGCATGTATAATTGGTTGGAACATATATATATATATATATATATATATATATATATATATATATATATTCTCTACATCGGGATGTGTTAACACTGCGTTCCAAGCCATTGACGCTTTCTTGAACGATCAGGGACTGATTAATACCAACGTGGTAGTAACCAACTAAAAGGAGACCTAACCGACGATTAGGATAGCCTTTAGAATCAGCACTTATGCTCATTTGTTACTGAAGGGAGACATTTTCTTTCCCTGTGGATCAAAACCCTCTACTTGATGTTCTTTTGCTTGTAATAGGATGCATTCTAATGCAAGGCCGCCGGTACTTTCTGAAGTAAGACTTATAAGATAGTGTCACTTCCTACCACCTATCTCTCTCTCTCTCTCTCTCTCTCTCTCTCTCTCTCTCTCTCTCTCTCTCTCACACACACACACACACACACACACACATATATATATAATATATTGATATGTAATATACAGTGAATACATGCATACATACATACATTCATACCCACACACACACATGTATATATATGTGCGTGTGTGTGTACGTAAGTAGACTATTGTATATTACATGCTCATTAACTCGTATCCACCACTTATACACCGCCTTTCACTAAAAACTGTTAACACTGGTGTTCATTCAAGATCTGTTTAAAGATTCGTCCCTTTCCATATTTTTCTTATCAATCTCTTTGTATTCCATCGAAGCAAGTCATCAATGGCTCCCTATTATGTACAGTCCTGCTTCGTTTACGGAAGGGGTTTTCAACCTTTTTTCTCCCCACGTACCCTTTCGGGTATTTTTACTGTCAGTAATGTACCCCCCTTCACTTTGTACAAAGTGGAAAACAAAATAAACTCAGAAAAACATTCCATTGTGTACATTTGCAAGTACTGTACTGAAGGGAAGTAAGTGCATAAATCTCCTGACATAATCAATGATGTTGTAAACAAAGAATTTCATAAAAAATAAGGACAATTTTTTATAATTATTTACCTGTGGCTATGCAGTCAGTGGGCGGCCAGGTCCCTAACCCCAACTACCCGTGGGGAGCGCGTACCCCCTGACAGACCCTTGGCGTACCCCTTGGAAAACCCCTGTTTTACGGTGCCACAAATGCTTCCAAAGCTCTGGCTCTCTTTACTCAGCACCAACGTTTAGAAGGCCTCCTCCCTTCAAAGTGACTGGATATTTTGCTTTCACTAAATAACAAGTATATTTCACGACATTCTCCTCTTTCATGCACTGAAATCGTCTGGCAACAGAAATATGTTTTAAACAACCAAGAATATTTTTGATACATGAATAACTCTTAGATTTCCAGAGATCGTGTATGAATATACATAATGCCTTGCAATTCCGTCCATTGGTATCAATATATTTCTCATTGTTTTCGCTAAATTCGGGTATCGCAAGCTAGACGACAGGACCTCTAAACCCCATAGGAAATTAGACAGCCCCTATATGTTGCCTGTATAAGCGATAATTAACCCCAGGGTTGCCACCAAAAGTTTGGGTCGCCAAACCATTTCAGTGGGTCCCCAAGGGATATAACTTAATGGGCTTATTATTTCCACAATACTCTTATTATAATAATAATTATTATTAGAGAAAATATTGTATTAAGAATACATAATTCATTAACATCTAAGCAGAACTTTATAGAGACATAGAACATTTTTAACTGTGGTCGGAAATCTTCCCAACATAGACACACCTTTGAAATTTCTGTTACACGTTTTCATAAGCACAATTATAATAAAAATAAAATGTTTATGAGAGCATGGGTCGCCATGGTTCATCTGGACAAGATTTTGGGTCACTGCCAAAAAAGGTTAAGAACCACTGCAGTGTATAATGTCCGCTCCATATCATATGATGGTTTCTTTAGAAAGTTTTGGTAGAAAGCTTTCAGAATCGCATAATTTAGATGATAAGAAATTGGTGATGTACCAAACTTATGAAAATGAGAAAATACAATAGGCCCACGAATCAAAATTTCATACCTTTGATTGCAGGATCAGGATGCAACAGTAATTTGACTGCACAGCAAATAGGTTAAACACTTATATTAAAAAAGATTTTGAATGATTTTTATGCAGTAAAACAGAATAAATAGCTAGTGTATCCAAAAATATATCAGAACCTTAAAAAATATATGAAACCATTCCCTTTCCGTATGAGCTTTTTATGATCAAATGACAATTCATTATCCATTTTAATTTCTGCTCTTTGATTTCGCTTGATATTAATCCCAGTCTATAAATTTCTGATAATTGCACCATTGAGTAAATTACACGGTATTTGCCTCGCGACATGAAGCTATAATGAGTTTATGTTTTAAAACACGAAATATTTGGCTCCATTAGCTGCAGAGAAAACTGTTTTTTTTTATTTTTACTTCAGCTCGATTAATCTGCATGCTTATTCTAATTCCACCTAATATTTTAAAACAACGCATTTTTTCTGTCCACACTTTTTCTGTCCGCCCTCAGATCTTAAAAACTACTGAGGCTAGAGGGCTGCAAATTGGTATGGTGGTCATCCACCCTCCAATCGTCAGTCATACCAAATTGCACCCCTTAAAAAGTATAATTTTGTAATTTGCAAACTTGTGATTTATAACGCTCATCAGTTATAATTGTTTTCTTCAGGTAATGGCCTCGCATAAAAATTTTTCTAGTTAACAAATACAGTAACGTCAAACTCAGAACTCGTTGCGTTAGAACATTTTAACCAAATTTCCATCTCAGATAAGAAACAAAGGCCCTGGGAAGAAGCAATCGCTCGGAAAACAGCAAAAACATATATGTATATAAATTTCTGACCCACACCAGGATCGAACCCAGGTCTTTCCATTGAAAGGCAAGGGCGCTGCCCGCTAGGCCATACAAGTCATAAAAGAAGTTGGAACCTAGTGGGCAGCGTCCTTGCCTTTCAACTGATGTGAGTCAGAAATTTATTTCTGTTCCACACGTGATTGTGTGATGATTATTTCTATTTATATATACAGTATATATTTATATAAAAAAAACATAAGTATAAAAGTAATTAGAAAACTAGAACTCTGAATTCAAAGGAATACTCCCAAGGGGAAATAGTGCTTAGGGGCTTACACGTGTATTCAGGTTTGAACGAAAGGTGTTCCATTCCTTGTTTCCGGAATCACTGAGTAAAAATAATAATTAAAAAGAAAACTTTTTTAATCAACCAGAAATTCTGTGTATACCTGATTCACTTGCATTTCACTCTTTTGACTCGCTGTAAAGCCCGTGGCGCCAAATTTCATCTTCCTTTTTAGTTTTCTGTAAAAGAAAACTAATGTGCCGGCTTTGTATGTCCGTCCTCACTTTTTTCTCTCAGCACTTTCTCTGTCCGCCTTCAGATCTTAAAAACTACCGAGGCTAGAGGGCTGCAAATTGGTATGTTGATCATCCACCCTCCAATCATCAAATATACCAAATTGCAGCCCTGTAGCCTCAGTAGTTTTTATTTTTATTTAAGGTTAAAGTTAGCCATGATTGTGCGTCTGGCAACGATATAGGACAGGCCACCACCGGGCCGTAGTTAAAGTTTCATGGGCCACGGCTCATACAGCATCATACCGAGACCACCGAAATATAGATCTATTTTCGGCGGCCTTGATTCTACGCTGTAGCGGCTGTACAGAAAACTCGATTGCGCCGAAGAAACTTCGGCGCATTTTATTTTACTTATTTCTTTTCTAACTGGAAATTTAGATAAAATAACTTGCTATAGAATTGAAACAGAGAGAGAGAGAGAGAGAGAGAGAGAGAGAGAGAGAGAGAGAGAGAGAGAAGTTACTTTAGATTTCCATGGAAGAAATTCAGAGCGACTAATATGCAACAAAGTATGGCTTAGGTCACGTGCCAAATTTTATCTGGGTCTGTCAAGCGGCTTGGATTTCTGCAGCGGACAGACTCAAACCCAATGACTGTGCGCACCACGCAGGATCCCTGACGTTGAAGTCAGTAACCCTTTGGTTCCTCATCTTGTATTTAGAATATAAAAGTACATCCTTGCATGATGTGCAATTTGAGCACCAAAGATGTTATATTGGTTTTACTTCTAAGGTTTCTTCATCAGCCTCGCCTTGTCATGAACCACAAGCTCCGGCTATAATAAAAGGTGAGAATTAGGTATTGAAGAAAAACATGGCTTTTGTGGTTGGATACTACAGAATCCTATCACATGTATATCCTAATATTATTAATGCTAAGTAATAATATGGATTAGGAGATTCAAAATTTGTTTTGTTTATATTAGTCAGTGTTGACATATACAACACTCATCTAGTCCGATGCATTAAAAAACAAGTAAGAAATACGCTGAAGTCTCTTCGGCGTTAATGAGTTCTCTGTACAGGGTATAATGCTGTATGAAATTCTCAGCCACAGCCCATGAAACTCTGAGCCACGACCCATGAAACTTTCAGCCACAGCCAGGAGGTGGCCTGTGTTGATGGCACCTATAGCAGTGTGAGATGCGAAATTAAGGCTAACTTTAACCTTAAATGAAATAAAAACTACTGAGGCTAGAGGGCTGCAATTTGGTATGTTTGATGATTGGAGGGTGGATGATCAACATACCAATTTGCAGCCCTCTGGCCTCAGTAGTTTTTAAGATCTGAGGGCGGACAGAAAAAGTGGGGACTGACAGACAAAGGCAAAACAATAGTCTTCTTTTACAGAAAACTAAAAAAGAAAGGAGACCCATTTTTTTGTGTGTGTGATTCTTCCATATATGAAGGAAAGAATAACCCGGTGCTTCAGGTTCGGCTGACCGCCTGCCTTCATACCTGGAACGACTCCTTCCAGCATCACGGGTTAAATTACTTCTTTGGAAACTTGGCAACTTTCCTCCTCATTTCTGTGATCTTGTTAAAAGAAAAGGTCTTAATGAGGACTCCCTCATTTTTTTTTTTTTTTAATTAGTTCCGTAGTCGTTCTCAAGAAGAATAGGAATGATGATACCGGGAACATATGAAGCGTGATGACAAACATAAAAGAGAATGAGGTATGCGTGGGAATGGTGTTTGAAGAAGTCAGGGACGGTGGGAACGAATGACAGGGAAATGTGATAAGAAGGGAGAAAGGATGAGAAGACACGGGATATTAAATTTAAGACAAGAAAGGGAATTATCATCAGTTTACACACACACACACACACACACACACACACACACACACACACACATATATATATATATATATATATATATATATATATATATATATATATATATATATATATATATATATATATATATATATATATATATACAACATACATACATATATAAATATATATATATATATATATATATATATATATATATATATATATATATATGTATATATATATATATATATATATGTGTGTGTGTGTGTGTGTGTAATAATTACATGAAAAATTAACATACGGATTTTGGGAAACGTAAAAAGAAAGTTAATCCGAAAGAATTACAAACAAAAGACCACATAAGCGATTACACAGTGGGATTTCTTTCGCTAATAATCTAGTGAATTTATGAAGAGAATCCATACCTCCCCTAAAAGCTATTCCAGGCGCGCGTGAATACAATGTGTTTTTCTTCTGTGAGGTGACGTGTGAATTCATAATATGTCCGCTGTCAGCACTGGAAATTTCCAGCAGTCCAGTTCCCAATTTGGAAAGAAAATGAAGCGGAAAAAACAGTGAAAACGAAAAAATAAAAAAAAAAAAGTAAAAAATTCGCCGAAGTTCCTTCAGCACAAACGAGTTTTCCGTACAGCGTATAATTAAGGCCACCGAAAATGGATCTATCTTTCGATGGTCTCGGTGTAATGCTGTATGAGCCGCGGCCCATGAAACTTTAACCACGGCCCTGTGGTGACCTTTCCTATATCGTTGCCAGAAGCACGATTATGGCTAACTTTAGCCTTAAAGAAAATGAAAAATCCTGAGGTTAGAGGGCTGCAATTTGAAATGTTTGATGACTGGAGGGTGGATGATCAACATACCAATTTGCAGCCCTCAAGCCTCAGTAGTTTTGAAGATCTGAGTAGCGGACTGACAAGTACGGACAGAAAAAAGTGCGGGCGGACGGGCAAAGCCGGCACAATAGTTTTCTTTGAAAGAAAACTAAAATGTCTGTCTGAGTGACAACAAGTTATCCATCTTTACTCTAGTTGGGAGGTTCTTAATGTGGAATGAGCCTTTAAATCATTACGAAATATAAAAAAAAAAAATTAATATCTATTTCACATGTAGCTAACTCCCATTTAAACGGAGACCTTCGAGCGATTTTTATAGTTAATGTAGCATTATTTCTTTCGTCATCGTTACGGTCTCAGTATTTTGGAAAGTCGTTCTAGAGTTTGGTACGTATGAAATACATATTAAATCTTTTTTTAATGTTTCATAATGATTTGAAGACTCATTCCGCATTAAGAATGTCCTAAATAGAGTATTATTCTTACACTATTCTTAAACACATGAATTTAACTCCGTTTCCAGGGAACTATTCTTAAACGCATGAATTTCAGTCCGTTTCCAGGAAACTTAAACATAATTATGAATTTAAGTCCATTTCCAGGAAACTTAAACGTATGAATTTAAGTCCATTTCCAGGAAACTTAAACGTATGAATTTAAGTCCGTTTCCAGGAAGCTTTTCTTAAACCTTTAAATTCAAGTCCGTTTCCAGGAAACTGTTCTTCAACGTATGAATTTAATTCCGTTTCCACGAAACTATTCTTACCAAATTTACTCTCGATTAATACTTCTCTCTTCGCCTTCTCCGCTTTCCGAATATCACAAATTAGTCGACGGGGATTTATGAAAGGTTCAGGAAATTGGTTACCATGGAGAAGACGAGAGATAAATCTTTATAGTGACAGACAGCCACTCGCTGTTCTGAACTGCTTTCACAGAGATAAGAGCACTTTATTAGAAGCCTTCAGAATATTGCCTGATTACAGGCCGTTTTATGGAAAAAAAATTATGTTATCATAACTTTGAGGAAGGATTTTACCCAAACTTGGGATCCACGCGAATTATAATTTATGAAATATTTAAAAAAAAACCTGCTAATAAATATTAAATTGTAAAAAAAAGAGCAGATACACGTAAACAAGTAGAAAATGCCCCAAAGTTTCTTTGGCGCAATCGAGTTTTCTGTACAGCTTATAATCAAAACCACCGAAAATAGATCTATCTTTAGGTGGTCTCGGTATAATGCTGTATGAGCCGAGGCCCATCAAACCCTCAGCCGGCCGTGGTGGCCCGTGTTATTGCGTTGCCAGAAGCACGATTATGGCTAGCTTTAACCTTAAATAAAATAAAAACTACTGAGGCTAGAGGGCTGCAATTTGGTATGTTTGATGATTGGAGGGTGGATGACCAACATACCAACTTGCAGCCTTCTAGCCTTAGTAGTTTTTAAGATCTGAGGGCGGACAGAAAAAGAACGGACGG
The DNA here is from genome assembly GCF_040412425.1 of Macrobrachium rosenbergii. Taxonomy (NCBI): domain Eukaryota; kingdom Metazoa; phylum Arthropoda; class Malacostraca; order Decapoda; family Palaemonidae; genus Macrobrachium; species Macrobrachium rosenbergii. The sequence continues at coordinate 14,505,606 of NC_089772.1, forward strand.
ACAGACAAAGCCGGCACAATAGCTTTCTTTTACAGAAAACTAGAAGTGCACAGTTGGCCTGGTATTGAAGCTCTTTTGAAAGAGCAAATGCAACAGGGATTCAGGGCAATTTAAAATGTTGACAGAAAATGTTTTGATATAACTAAAGCAAAATAAATGTAAAAATTATAAAACAATACTTATTCAATGTTGTTTAGTCTTTCAATTGAATGGAATTGAATATAGAATTTAGGCCAGAGGCCAAAAGCTATCAATTTTACAATATAATTTTAGGAATGTTTGCAATTTACGATTAATAATCAGCGATTACCCGGCGTTCTTATCTTAAACTATACTTCGTATCATCAAACGTCCCTGGCTTAAAACTGACATTGTGCTTGGGTGCTTAGACAGGCACACTTATATTTTCATTCATACTCATCTCTTTAGATACACACACACAAACACACGCACGTACATAAACACCTACACACATACACACTTTTGGAACTTTTGAATTAATTTAATGTTTATCTATATGCTAGTCTGATAACACAGACATACACCCATTTTTCGTCAAAATTTTAGCTGTTGGTTTTTCATCACAATCAACAATGAAGATGATATTTACTTCTTGCTCAAAATGTTAAAAAACGGAATAAATATTTTCTCAAATAAATATAATTGTGAACTACGTAAAATAGAAATAAAGACATTCAAAAGTGGACGACAAAATACAATAAGATTCGAATTAGACCACCTAAACGTACAATGCAGAAACCCGCCTGCTTCCATCTGTCAAGGCAGTAAAAAAAAAAATAAATAAATAAAAGAGGACACATCATCTCTGAGCGAACTCATCCAGTATTACCGTTGCCTAAAATAAGCAAAAAGAAAAGAGAATTTTGCCTCTATCTCCCCAAAAGAAATATGAGCTCCCGTTGTGCAGAATTGTCTTACCACACGCAGAGTTCTTGGAGAAACTCTGTAACAATTGGTCTGCATCATTCAGTGCATTTCACTTCAGTCTCCCTTCGAATTGCAAATTGGATTGCTGGAAAATTCGAGGCCCCGCAGTGTAAAATTTCTGGACGGCTCAATGCAAGGAAGAAACAAGGGCCATTATATGAGCAAACAAGTGAAAAATGCGCCCAAGTTTCTTCGGCGCAATCGAGTTTTCTGAACAGCCGCTAGAGTATCATCAAGGCCACCGAAAATAGATCCATCGTTCGGTGGTCTCCGTATAATGCTGTATGAAACTTTAATCCTGGCCTGTGGTGGCCTATCCTGTTTGTTGCCAGAAGCATGATTATGGTTAATTTTAACCTTAGATGAAATAAAAACTACTGAGGATAGAGGGCTGCAATTTGGTATGTTTGATGATTGGAGGGTGGATAAGTAATATACCAATTTACAGCCCTCTAGCCTCAGTAGTTTTCAAGATCTGAGGACGGACAGACAATGCCGGCGCAATAGTTCTCACTTACAGAAAACTAAAAAGATGTAGTAATTACGATTACGCACGTAGCTGTTATATATGAATTTATAATGCTGAATCATTATAAATAATCAGCTGGGGTTCACGGAATTTATGTGAAGTGACTCCTGGAACTAACGATGATATAATTGCTGTGTTTGTTATGCTCTATAATCGGAACCCCAATGAAGATAATTGATAAATATTATTCTAAAATAATTGCGTCATAACTTATCATTTTACACTTTGAAATTCCTACTTCCATTAAAGAAAAACATACTGTGTTTCACTGTTCATCATACATTGATTTATTCGCGCGCGTACGCATACACACACACACACAAATACACACACATACACACACACACACAAGTACACATACTTACATACACACACACATATGTATACACATCATATGTATGTATATATACATTATACATATGTGTGTGTGTGTGTGTGCACGATACATAACGAAAGTACGATTCTTTAAAATTCATTGCGTTAGTTTATTCTTCCGTGAGCGTGCGTATGAGCGTGTCCGCCTCTGCTGCAACGCTCACCGGGGATTTTCGTGAGTCGCTCTCGTATCGCGGCCAACTTCCCCGTAATCCATTTCGGGATTTGAGAGGAGATCATTGAAATTGGCCCAGTTTTTAGTTTACTGTGAAAGAAAAACTATTATAGAGATGGCTATTTGTCTGTCCGTCCGCACTTTTTCTGTCCGCCCTCAGACCTTAAAAACTACTGAGGCCAGAGGGCTTCAAATTGGTATGTTGATTATCCATCCTCCAGTCATCAAACATACCAAATTGCAGCCATCTAGCCCCAGTAGTTTTTATTTTATTTAAGGTTAAAGTTAGCCATGGTCGTGCGAGTGGCACCGCTATAAGTGCCAACAACACTGGCTGAAAGTTTCCTTGACAGCGGCTGAGAGTTTCATGGGGCGTGGCTGAGAGTTTCATACTGCATTATACGCTGTACAGAAAACTCGATTGCGCCGAAGAAACTTCGGCGCAATTTTTACTTGTTTACTTGGGCAAAGAAGAGGAAAACTGTATTGTTTGATCCACAAGTGATTTATTATATTTAATAATTCTACCCCTGATTTTAATCTGCTCCTTCGAAGAAAAATGGTTTCAACCCATCAAACAGTTTATTAGATTTGTGCAGATAATCCTGTCTATGTTCTTTCTACCATTCTAATAGTCCTCTCTCTCTCTCTCTCTCTCTCTCTCTCTCTCTCTCTCTCTCTCTCTCTCTCTCTCTCTCTCTCTCTCTCTCCCTTTTGTTGAAGAAAATAACAGGCAAAATTTAAAAACCAAAATATGGTTTGCATAAGTATAGAATATTTTTTTAAATTTTTACTAATTCAGTGCTCCCCTTTCTTTCACTGTAATAGTCCTCTCTCTCTCTCTCTCTCTCTCTCTCTCTCTCTCTCTCTCTCTCTCTCTCTCTCTCTCTCTCTCTCTCTCTCTCTCTCATTGAAGAAAATAGCAGCCAAAATTTTTAAAAAAATATATGGTTTGCATGACTAACATTTTTTTTTATTTCTTCTAATACAATGTACTTTGAACCCCTGTGAAAATTCTCAAGAGATTTCCAGTAATCTCCTGGTTCAAAAAGGCAGTCTTAATGCACTCAGCAAGATTGCCTTCTGTGGCCAAAGGTTCACCGATTTTCCTGTAGGTTTTAAAGAATTCCTGGACTCGTCTCAAGGGATGATCCAGGATTTTCTTCTCAATCTGGGTAAAAAAAAAAAAAAAAATTGCGCCGAAGTTTCTTCGGCGCAAAAGAGTTTCCTGTACAGCGTATAATCAAGGTCACCGAAAATAGATCTATCTTTTGTTGGTGTTGGTACAATGTTGTATGAGGTGCGGCCCATGAGACTTTAAACCATGGCCCGGTGGTGGCCTATCCTATATCATTGCCAGAAGTACGATCATGCTAACTTTAACCTTAAATAAAATAAAAACTACAGAGGCTAGAGGGCTGCAATTTGGTATGTTTGATGACTGGAGGGTGGATGATCAACATACCAATTTGCAGCCCTTTAGCCTCAGTAGTTTTTAAGATTTGAGGGCGGACAGAAAAAGTGCGGACGGACAGACAAATAGCCATCTCAATGGTTTTCTTTTACAGAAAACTAAAAACTTGAAAGGTTTTAAATTCATATTCATAGATTCCAATAAGCTCTATTTATAATCCTAGAAAAATGCTGCTGTGTTTGTGTGTGTGAGAGAGAGAGAGAGAGAGAGAGAGAGAGAGAGAGAGAGAGAGAGAGAGAGAGAGAGAGAGAGAGAGATCAGACGCTGACGATAATGGTCCTAATTCCCCGAAGGAAAACAGAATTTATCTTCATATCAAATTTCACCATAATACTGGAATTCGTAATAATAAGACAATATACGTTCACCTTGTTGGAGAATGATTAAGCATTCTTGTTATTCGAGACATATTTTGTCCAAGGCATTTAATGCGACAGATGATTTATGATAAAAATTCTTTACACTTCTTAGTTGTTTAAATTCTGTGAAAATAAGCATAATAGTGACAAATATTCAGTAAAAAAATTCTTTACACTTCTTAGTTGTTTAAATTCTGTGAAAATAAGCGTACCAGTGATAAATATTCAGTAAAAAAATTCTTTACACTTCTTAGTTGTTTAAATTCTGTGAAAATAAGCATAATAGTGACAAATATTCAGTAAAAAAATTCTTTACACTTCTTAGTTGTTTAAATTCTGTGAAAATAAGCATAATAGTGACAAATATTCAGTAAAAAAATTCTGTACACTTCTTAGTTGTTTAAATTCTGTGAAAATAAGCATACCAGTGACAAATATTCAGTAAAGCATGGTTATTGCGGCAGAATAACAAGTGCTCAGTAAGTATTTTGTGAGGAGAACAGAAAATGAATCGGTTCTGCTCTAAGGAAGTAAATCCAAAACAAATCACTATCGATAACGTGTCAACGTATTGTGTAAATGTTATATGGACATTTTTACTTACAATTGTCTCTCTCCTTTCTCCATCGCCTTGCTTGAAAAGAAACTTTGATTCTGAAAAGGACGATCAATCGGCCAGGAAATTCTGGCGGTAAAAATTACTTCTGGGGAGAGTGAGGGACCATTCAAACTGCGGTCGAATAAAATGCTATTTTAACAATTTTAAATCAGCTTACAATTTTTCTTGCAGTAATGACACAAATATTAGTATGAAGATAGCCCATGTGGCTTTACGTCCGCTGATCTAGATCAGAAGATATATAACGACAGAATCGTAATTATATACTTTTTTAACTGTCATATATGTATATATACGTAAACACACATATATACATACATATATACATACATACAAGAAAAAATCATGGCTCCATCGCACGAGGGAAAACAGAGGTTCTGCCTCGGTAAATTACCTCGCCTCACGCAGAGTCTTTCCACTCGGTAACCATTATTTATCTTCTGCATTGGTTTCCGCTCTATTTTCCTTTCAAATTCGGAATTGGACTGTTGAAAAATTTGAGTCTCGGCAGGGAAATTTACGAACTCGCAGGTGTGCCCAGCGACAGAAAACTGCTAAATAAATGTAGAACCATTTCGCTGAACGGAATGGTTTTGCATATTTATATATTTGTCATTTTCATATATTTCTGACGCCGTTTTCTGCGCACGTAAACATATTATGTATACAAAGAGCTCTTATTCCCTATTTGTTATAAATACTTTGATCCTTGAAGATTTACAATGGAGTTCAAAGAAACCTTATCATTCTTTCATGTTTCCGATCTAGGTAGTTTTTTACCGCCTGTGTTATTGTATAAAAAAACAATATTTGATTATAAGATAATTATTAATATTCTTGGTTACCTACATCAAGGTTATTGCTTCTTCATGGTTCTTGAATCATTTCAGATGGTTCATAATGAGCAGGGTGGACAGAAACCATGGTTCCTAAGTCTTTCAAACCATATATATATATATATATATATAGGCTATATATATATATATATATATATATATATATATATATATATATATATATATATATATATATATATATATATATATATATATATATATATATATATATATATATATATATATATATATATATCTGTGCTGAAAATACGGGTGCTAAATGTTAACAGAAAACTTCTATTAATGGTTGTAACATACACCAACTATATTTTATAGTAATAAATTATGTTAATTACTGAAATTCAATTAATGATATAATCATTTGAGAATTTGAATGACTTTGAAATTAGAGTGAATGTTACAATATATATTTAATGGGTTAAACTTCGCAAATTACTTTGATGTTATTGTACACAATTTCTCATAGAAATTAACCGGAAGACTATTCTGTCTCGAAGCGTCTCTCCAAGCGGAGTTCAGAGCAGAGAAGAAAGTAGTTTTTATTTCATTTACGGTTAAAGTTAGCCATGATCGTGTGTGTCTGGCAACGATATAGGACAGGCTACCACCGGGCCGCGGCTGGAAGCTTCATGGGCCGCGGTTCATACAGAAAACTCCATTGGTATTTTTTACTTGTTTTATGTGCATATGCTAATTCCATCCATGTGCTTCAAAGAACTATCTTTTATTAGGAAGCGTACAGCAATTGACAATGTTAACATTGTTTTCTCGATTTTTTTTTTTTTTACACATTTAGCAAAGCATATCTCGCCTAACTTGCATGAATTTTGTTGTAACCAATCGACTGCAAATCCGCCGAATAGTCTCACTCAGTTTCCGGTACTCTCTTGGCCGACAGAGTAGCAACGCACTCGTGGAAATTGCTTTTGGCCGCAAACCGTCCACGAATTCTATTCGGGATTCGAAAGGGATTTCGGGGCACAGCTGAAGGGATGAGCCAAGATTTCTCTCACTCTCGGTCTGTTTCTGAATAAAAGAAATCTAGGATAGACTCTTCACTTCTATTTTTTATTTTCATTCACCGTTTTATTTGCCTGTATATCGACTTAACTTAATGGAACCACGAAAAAATTCAAGGTTGTTAACTTGAATGAGGCAGCCGAGTCAATGGAACCACGAAAAAATTCAAGGTTTTTAACTTGAGTGAGGCAGCCGAGTCAATGCCAAATTAGGACGCGGTGTGTAACTTGTGATGATAAATGGCGCTTGCTTTCGTCTCTCGTACGTGTCAGAGAAGATGAATTACGCTGTTATAATAAGTTTAATATTTCTCCCCTTACAAAATTGTTTTATCATAAGAAAAAAACAATCCTGTTCTAGTCAAATTATATAATAATGAGAGTCCCACTACTAATACTAAAGAAATTAATAATTCACAATACTAGCTCAACACCCGTTCAAGTACACTTACTTAATCCCTTTGAAAATACTTCTTGAATTTGGTATTTTTATCTTCCAGCAATTTATACTTCCATTTTTAGTTTATATATGTTATGGGCAGATAACGAAACCAGGCATTTCGCCGACTGCCTGAAATTTCAGGCAGATAGCGAAATGCACTCAGGGGCGAGACAGTGACCCACCCACACTGTTTCGCCGAAATACAAATTTTGAACTGGGGGTCAAATGTATTTCGCCTAGTACTAGCCCCTGGGGAACCAAAAGTCCCTAAGTGGATTTCGCTATCAGGCAGTTCGTGAAACGCCTGTAACGTAGGTGGATCGAGGCCCTATTTGGATGCGATCTAAGGAAACAGCTAAAAAAAGGACACTATTCAAAGAGAGGGAGAATTTTTAAAATGAAAAAAAAACACCTTACAAAAAAAAAAAAAAATCGCACCCACAATAATTTATCAGCCTTGAGAACGTTCGAGGTTTTGTCAGACAGAAAACAAAATTTTATTTGCTGATGCATTCACGGTTTTTTTTTTACTGTCGATATATCTCTGTTACCAGTGCATAGAGAGATATTTTCTTCGAAGTGGATATAACGGATTTTTCTAGGCGACGACCAAATCTCTCTCTCTCTCTCTCTCTCTCTCTCTCTCTCTCTCTCTCTCTCTCTCTCTCTCTCTCTCTCTCTCTCTCCTCAAAATAAAGCAGTATCCAACTTTACAGGAGTACACCCTGCATCAATATCTGATTTTTCTTCCTAATCAGATCCAAATCCCTAAAGAATTTTGCACATGATTTCTCGTGGCCTCACATATTATAAGGAATCGTTTCTGCACTCAGTACGATTGCCCTCAGTGGTAAAAAAATCCATTCGTTTTATGGTGGATTGAAAGGCTTTCCGAGACACGTCCAAAGGGATGATCCTAGATTTTCTTCTCTCATCTAGTTTTCGGTGAAAGAAACTTAGAATGTTCACTTTCAGTTCTGTGTGGTTTTCCTTAATATTTATTTTTATTTATGTATACAGCAAATGGCTGCATATGTACATAAAGGGATGTTAGAAACTTTGGCTTGGTTTGCGAATGTCGTACTACAAAAGAAAACTATTGCGCCGGTTTTGTCTGTCCGTCCGCACTTTATTCTATCCGCACTCATTTCTTAAAAACTACTGCGGCTAGAGGGCTGCAAATTGGTGTGTTGATCATCCACCCTCCAATCATCAAACATACCATCTTGCAGCCCTCTAGCCTCAGTAGTTTTTAAATTTTATTTAAGGTGAAAGTTAGCCATAATCGTACGTCTGGCGGCTCAGTACAGCATTATACCGAAACCACCGAAAGATAGTTCTATTTTCGTGGCCTTGATTATACCCTGCACAGAAAACTCGATTGCGCCGAACTCAGAATTGAGTCATATTGTATCCTTGTGAATGACTGCAGGAGAGAGAGAGAGAGAGAGAGAGAGAGAGAGAGAGAGAGAGAGAGAGAGAGAGAGAGAGAGAGAGAGATGCTCATAATGCAATTAGCAACGCAGAATAACTGCCAGGATTGCATGGCAAAATCTAATTAGAAAGCTGCGTCATGAAAAACGTGTTCTACCTAGATAGCATGAACTTCAATACGTTGTGTGCTGAAGTAAAAAAAAATTATTCATCTTTAGAGCCGCTTTCATATCCTAATGGAGTTCCCTGCCGATAAAATATGATTGAAACTTCCATAAAATTTTATACAAATCATCTTAAACTTTGTTTTTTTAAGATACGTTGCTCGTAATAATCACTTAATACAACAAATCGGTATATTAAATAATCATGAGATTTCCAGTCAGTCTAAATTCCCATAAACTGCAGAAATGTCAGTAATTACAGACTACATAATAAACGCCGGTTTATAGTACATGTAAATGATCCGCATGCCAGCTTAAAAAGAATAAATTTCACTTTTAAAGAGAAAGAACACACTACTTTCACTCAAAAGAACGTGGAAATAGACGATTCATTTGTACATATAAAAAGAATTGACTTCACAATAGATACAGTTTGAGCTTTGTATAGTAACAAATGGAAGCTGAAGATTCCTAATGAAGATTTTGAATGTAAACCTATTACCTGTATCATAGGAATTTAGGTTCATTTGAAATGTCAAGTGAAAATAATGTATAAATTAATTCTTTAAGAGTACGGTCATGGAGTGGCATATCTCCGAGATATGGATGTTAAGCTTCATTGGCGATGTAGAAGGAATCTTAATATTTATCTGTTAAAGAGCCTACTAAGGGCTGGTGTTGGATACACCTCAAGAAGTATACATCTCAAAAGTTGGGAACTAATCGGATTGGACGTAATAAGGAAAAGTGAGAATATTTACCATATTTACCAAAGTGATTAACTAAATAAAACTAACATTCATGCTTTAGAAGAGAAGAAATGTCGTCACGAGTATACGCCGCGTACACTGTCAGCAATTATTGATTTTGGACATTTTTCTCTCAAGCAAAAATTTCAAACATTTATCTCTACCCTATCAGCAATTACTGAATTCTGCATTGGCCATTTTTCTTTCAAGCAAAAATTTCAGACGTTTTCTTCACTATTTTGTTTTTTTTTACGTCTTTTTTCTTCCTCTCTGACTCCCATTTTCTTACCTGAAGAGGAGAAATATATATTCATATTTTTTTTTTTAGAGAGGATGATGAACTGTCAGGAGAATCTGGTGGTAAAAGTTTCTTCTGAAGAAGGCGAAGCACAATCCAAAGTTTTGAAGACTTGGATGAAACTTGAAGCGAAAATAATGGAGTGAAAATAAATCTGTGAGAGTGGTTTTTGTTATTAGAATATTTCAAAATGAATAATGATTTAATTACAAGCAAAATTATTATTATTATTATTATTATTATTATTATTATTATTATTATTATTATTATTATTATTATTATTATTATTATTATTATTATTATTATCGTTTCTACGCATACAAAATGCAATTCATAGTGTGATTAATGAGAGGAGGAAACACAATTAAAAAAAAAATGTCCCAGAACGATTTCAATGCAAATGAAAGTAATAAAAAACAAAACGGTGAACCGCACGCTCTCTCTCTCTCTCTCTCTCTCTCTCTCTCTCTCTCTCTCTCTCTCTATATATATATATATATATATATATATATATATATATATATATATATATATATATATATATATATATATATATATATAATAATGTGTGTATAAAATCAATAACGAAATCACATCGGTCTAAAATCGCTTATTTTCTTCCCGCATTTAAACTCCCACCATTCAAGAACCCCGTTACAGTGAACCAAAGGCGCGATTTAAATACCCGGAAGGGGTTCTCAAGATGCAGGTGTCCGCTGACCCACGCAAATGAATGGAGGGAGGGGAGGGGGAGTGATTTAAACCATTCGTTCGCCGGGAGGAATTTAAAGGTATTCATTCAAACTGGACCGAGCTATTTGATTCAACGGAATTTAAATGGCTCTCTCTCTCTCCCCTTTTTAAAGGTATAGGCGGTGTTGCCATTTGGTATCGAGTGATTATATTTTACTAAAATGTACTTTTAAGTGTTTTTTTTTTTATATTTTAACGAGATTTTATAGTTTAAAATATTTTTAAGCTTATGTTGGAGGCGGAAGGAAGAGGGCAGGGGGGAGGGGGATGAATTCCCAGAAGCCTTCGGAATTCCCAGAAACCTTCGGAATTCCCTGAAGCCTCCGGAATTCCCAGAAGCCTCCGGAATTCCCAGAAGCCTTCTGAATTCCCAGAAACCTTCGGAATTCCCTGAAGCCTTCGGAATTCCCAGAAGCCTTCGGAATTCCCAGAAGCCGGAAGAAGCCTTCGGAATTCCCAGAAGCCCAGAAGCCTTCGGAATTCCAGAAGCCTCCATTCCCAGAAGCCTTCTGAATTCCCAGAAACCTGATTCCTGAAGCCTTCAATTCCCAGAAGCCTTCGGAATTCCCAGAAGCCTCCGGAATTCCCAGAAGCCTTCGGAATTCCCAGAAGCATCCGGGATTCCCCGTGTATATTCAAACACACAAACAAGACAGTTTCAGCATCATACAGTAATATATATATATATATATATATATATATATATATATATATATATATATATATATATATATATACACATACACATATATAAATGTGTGTGTGTGTTTATTTACAGGGAGCGCTGGAGTCTCCCACCATTCTGCAAGTATAAACTTGTTTGATGTTTTCCCCGGCGAGACAACTTTTCAAACTATTATTGTCATACTCGTTCGTCTTCCCTGAAAAAATGCCGATAACTTTCTTTTATAGTCCGTTTTCGTCGTTAGCATATTGTATCTTATCTACCTTATTCGTACCTAGTGACTATTTTCCTTTTGGAAATTAATAAAAACCATTTTTCGAAAGAAATTTCTGTATTGCATCCGTTATGAATTTATATATATATCCTGCATAGAAACATCATTCCTACAGTTATTTTGTAGAAGTCACCCGCTATTCGTCGAAGCGTCGCGTGGAACTATATTACATTATTTTAGACAAATCAGATATCTTACGACAGAAAAATTCAAACGAGTTCTATACCACAGTAATATTGCACGGGAAATCTTACAAGTTAGGACAAACATCCTTTGTGCTAGTTATGACTTTGAATCTCTGAATGGAAACTGAACTCTGAACCTGGGCCCCAGCCAGAAACCTGTTTACGAGAAGTGGAAATTAAAATCTGAATTTTATTACGTGACGCGGGTGAGAAACACGCGTTTGGAATGCAATTACTGTAATACTCAGTATAAGAGAGTAATGTATTTACCACGTATTCTGTGCAGATAATCTGATGGATCTCGTGGAAAAACAAAAAATTGCTACGTGTACGCTTAGCTAAGTTTGGTCACGCAGTAGAACGCTCACCAGATTACGATGTATTGTAATAGTTTTCCATTTAGTCGAAAATATTCTCATAGAACTCAAGATGATTGTAATGAGGTAACTGGCAAGTCCTTTAGAAAAGGATCAAATTGCACTGAAAAACGAGTTACGTTAACGAACATCTAAAGAGAAAGCAGATTCTAATAGGAATATATATATATAAAAAAATAGATTGCTTTGATTCTGAATGCAATTTGCACAAAGATGACCTCTTCACAGGAAACAATTTTTTTTTTCAAAGTGTTACAAAATACATTGGTTCTTGTATAATAATTTCGTGATTTATCAAAACTTCTGTCGACAGATATTTTGTGTGTGTGTGTATGTGTGCGAGGGTAGTTGAGTAAACCTCTTGGTACCTAGTGTTTAAGGAAAATAAACCTTTTACTTGAGGCAATATTGCGAAAGACTACCTATAAAATGCAAGTTTTTTTTTGTCAGTAAGAAATAACAAACGATTTTTATTGAACAAAGCCATTCAACATTTATATTGAAAACATGCGTCACCAGTTAGCAATATATGCATTAAGCTATTGGTTTTACTGTCATTTTCTGATTCAATTTTCTTCAGTGTAAATTTGAAATATTTATCTTCAAGATATTCATTTACAATAAGAAAAAAGTTCTTTTACTTTTACCATTTGCTTTATTCCTCAACGTATTTATTTCAAGATCCCCTTCCCGTTGTCTGCAGAGGCTGAAAGCAGTTTCTTGTCATATTTTGACGATTTTCCTTAAACATTTTACGAGAAACCCTTGAATTCAGATTAAAAAAAATTCTTCGTATTGTTCCCCAAAATTGAATTAGATATAAAAAAATTCTTTGTATTGTTCCCCAAAATTGAATTCAGATAAAAAAATCTTCGCATTGTTCCCCAAAAATGAATTCAGACAAAACAAATTCTTCGCATTGTTCCCCAAAATTAAATTCAGATAGAAAAATTTTTCGTATTGTTCCGCAAAATTGAATTCCGATTAAAAAAATTCTTCGTATTGTTCCCCAAAATTGAATTCGGATAAAAAAAAATTTCTTCGTATTGCTCGCCAAAATTGAATTCTGATAAAAAAATTTTCGTATTGTTCCCCAAAATTGAATTCGGATAAAAAAAAATTCATCGTATTATTCCCCAAAACTGAATTCAGATAAAAAAATTTCCCAGAATTGAATTCAGATTAAAAATAAATTCTTCGTATTGTTCCCCAAAATTGAATTCTGACAAAAAAAAATTCTTCGTATTGTTTCCCAAAACTGAATTCAGATAAAAAATAAAAATTACTTCGTATTGTTCCCCAAAAGTTGCACCAACACTCTTGAATGCGGTCTGTTATGACCATTTAACATTTTGCTTTACTTCCTCCAGCCCTACTTCCTATTTCTTGGTTCACAACAAATCCCCGTAAATCCCCGTGTTTACTAATGCGTTGATAATGCACTCACGAAATCGCCTCGGGGGGCAAACAGCCACGTAAATTCTACCGCAGCGGAAAGGGGATACATAATCGCATTTAACGGGGAAGATTCAATGTTCTCCTCTCCATTTACTCGGAAGTGAAAAGAATTTTGAATTCGGAATTCGTTGGTGGGATGAATCCTTTGTTTTCCCTTTGAGAGATACTGTTTGGATGGTTAGATGTGACCAGTTGCATGGTAATATTAATGTATATAGTCAGATTAGGTCATTTCAAATCTGTGACTATAAATTCCAAGACTTTCTGTTTTGGCTCATTTAAATTTTCCACGTGGCCAGATAACGCTAGTGACATTGAACTACCAGCAAAGAGCGGACGAAATACGTAATGAATAAAATGAATATAATATCGACATTAATACGCCACTCAATATAAATCTCGAAGTGAAAGCCTTTGTTTGCCAACTTTGATAAGCCTAATTATTATTATTATTATTATTATTATTATTATTATTATTATTATTATTATTATTATTCCAAAGAATATTAAGGTGTTCATTAGGAAGAAGTAAGAAGAGTTAAAAGGAAATAGAGAGATGCGATCCCACTTACTTATTAAAAAATGAAAAAACAAGAAAATAAAGTAATAAATTAACAAAGAGATGAGAATGTACTGAAACGTAATTCTTCCATTTATAAACACATTTTTTACCAACGATGAAGACTGAAAGGAAATAATCTTTGGCAGAAGGTACAGCGCTGTCAGCTGACCAAAAGAGAAATGTCAAGGTTCATTTGAAATGGACTTCGAACCACCTCAGCCAAAACATCTTGCATAACAAATGATGACAAGGATGTCGACTTTCCATGAGCAGTTTCCCTTGACATTCAATTTAGATTTTCTTAAGAATTGTTGTTCTAAGAAAAACAAAATGTACCGGTCACTGATATGCCATTCAGTTGAATACGCCAGTCAGTTAATAGTCCATTTGGTAATAGTGATCAAAATGTCTGAATTTTAGCAATGAATTCCATTCAGTTTCTTGTAAAAAGAAATGGAATGGGAATTTCACTAATTTATTTTTTCATTACCAAGAAACATTGACCACATCCAGAATTTTGGTAAAACGTTTCTTCTACCGTTTTGAAACAGAATTCATCCGTGACACAAATCAACAAGTAAAAAATGCGCCGAAGTTTCTTCGACGCAATCGAGTTTTCTGTTCAGCGTATAATCAAGGCCACCGAAAATAGATCTATCTTTCGGTGGTCTCGGTATAATGCTGTACGAGCCGCGGCACATGAAACTTTAACCACGGCCTGGTGTTGGCCTATCCTATATCGTTGCCAGAAGCACGATTATGGCTAACTTTAACCTTAAATGAAATAATTCTGAGGAGGTTTATCGAATTGACAAGGTCACTTTGGGCTGGAGATTACGAGTTTATTCCTGAGCCACCAAACTTTCTCGTTTCAGTCTATTACTCTGCTTTGCTATAGATGCATTTACCATGCACAAACTTTGGCTCAACCACTGCACAGAGGCGTGGATGTTCAGCCACAGTCATTGAACTGAACCAAATGTCAGTTAAGCACAATTAGTGTTAGTTTTACTTTTAATTAAAACTTGGTTAGTAGCGAAATAAGAGTGATCCCAATCTCTCTACCCACGCTAACGTAATACTTTTCAAGAGATATTTTTAGGGGGCCACTGGGTATTTGCAAGTGTCCAAATGATTTATGCTTTTAGATTAAGCAATACCAAAAACGCAAGACCATGTCCTCAGTTCTGGAATTTTATCCAGGGAACCACGTACAATATCCTTATCTGAAGTATTCAGGACGAGCATTCACTCTCTTGAGAATGGTCATCTGCTGATCAGTAACTCTCACCAGGTACCATCGGAGGTCCTGTTAATACCTGGGTCTTAGCATCCTTTACGCCAGCTTCGTGGCAAGATATCGTTAGAGCGACAACGACTCAAGGAAGATTTACAGTATGTCATGTAGAGCCTTTATGACCATCTCGAGGGAGAAGAAGTCTGAGTGCACGAAATGCAACCTCTTAGTCAACTGTAACCAAGATGCGTTGTATGACCTTACAACAGTGAGAAAGTCCTTTCGCTGCGGAGTTTATTTTGACTCATTCCCAGCTAAGTGCGCATTTGAAAATGCACAAAATATAGGTATCTTTATTAGTGATACTAACCATCATTTCTCTACACCATTAATCTGATGTGTCCCTTGCAGATAATACTCTGAAACGTGGCGTATCTAATCTGAAGCTATTTTTACTCAGATAACTTTCAGTGGTAGATTTGTGAACTAACCCCATTCCAAAGGTTGCTTCTTAGCTATTATAAAATCGAAACATTTATTTGAGTCTTTTGCTACTTGATCATCTGTTATTTCCCGAGGAGAAAATTTAGCAAAGCAATCACAGGAGTCAAGGTTTCAAATCTAATTACATTAGGAGTCTGTATAAATGATTGTATTCTCCACCTATCATTTAATTCAACTTCGATCCATGCGTATGGCGCAACAATATCAACACGAGAGTCTGTTGTGGGGGTACCGTTATCATTAGAATTATCATCCTTGTTTTCCTTCAGATCAGGATCCTCTGTACATAATCAGATTCTGAATCAGAAGCAAATATATATATGTATATAAATATATAGAGGCTATATCACATTACTCTATCGTATAGTTTAGAGAGAGAGAGAGAGAGAGAGAGAGAGAGAGAGTAAAACGTTTGGTACAACAGTGTGTCTAATAAGCTAATTTTACTGAAATATTTCAAAACAATGTGACTGCTTGTATGCTTGTATGCAAGCAAAGTCGATTTTCCAGTTGCATCTCATAATTCCTTCAGCTTAATGACATAAGAAGTGATACTGTATTAAGACTACCCGAAAAGAATTTCTCAAGATACGGTTACTTGTAAATGAAGCTATTCTGCCCTAAAATGGGAAACTGCAGTATGTGCAAAATCTTCGAAATTGAGAAATGCAACCCATTGGGCTCTTGAAACACTAATACACAAGTTACTGCAGTTTCAGAATGATTCTTCAATGTTTTCCACGAGTATTTAGGGGGTCCCTTTTGCAGTATGTGCAAAATTTTCGAAATTGAGATATGCAGCCCACTGGGCTCGTGAAACACTAATACACAAGTTACTGCAGTTTCAGAATGATTCTTCAGTGCTTTCCACGAGTATTTAGGGGATCCCATTTGCAGTATCTGCAAAATCATTAGTAGGGCGAGGGAAAACTGCAGTATCTACCATTTTTCTCAGTTTTGTATTTTTGCAGATATTGCAGTCTTCCGTTTTAGGGCAGTGTTCGTTTGGTCCAGTTAAAAAAAAAAAATGTGTGGTCTCCATAAACGCGGACGTTTTTGTGACAGAATTATAGCGGTCGCGACGAATAAAGTTGTAAGAAGAGACAGGCAAATGTGTGCCACTTAATTACGATTCTCGAACATCTTGGGAATAACGAGGTTTTTCTCCACGGGGATAATCATGTAAGAAGGCGAATTAGATTAGCATGTGATTAATATTTGATTATCATACGTCGGCGCAACGTCTTGTTATGATGGGGCATAATCACGGGACCAGGATATACAAGAATAATATCCTTAATTAGATTCTTGCACGCAAGTTGTTTGTACATAAATTCTATTAAATGATGTTTTTTACTGTCTTCGTCTACCAGAGAGAGAGAGAGAGAGAGAGAGAGATGAGAGAGAGAGAGAGAGAGAGAGAGAGAGAGAGAGAGAGAGAGAGAGAGAGAGAATTTTTCATAGAATTGTTGTAATTTTAAGCATAAGTTTCTTGGTAGAGAGAGAGAGAGAGAGAGAGAGAGAGAGAGAGAGAGAATTTTCATAGCATTGTTGTAATTTCAATTATAAGTCTTCTCTTGATGAGAGAGAGAGAGAGAGAGAGAGAGAGAGAGAGAGTGGGAAGATTTCACGAGAGTTCATGTGTATCCACACGATTTATCAACCCTCGATTTTTATTAAAATAATCGTGATTCGTTTCTTATAATTTTGAAACCTGGAAATGTGGCAGTAAACAGCTGATCATCACATCTCATCATAACTTCAAGAGTTAATCCCAGGAAATTACTCATTCAAACCTTTACACCCACAAACACGTAATTATGACCAAATAAACAGTCCAGTGAAAAACAATGGTTAGCAAATTTGAAACCGCGTAAGTCTAACAAACGCTTGAGACCGAAAGGAATTTGTATTGTACTTAAATTTTGAATGAAATTCTGAATCTATTAGGAAGGTATGCAGAGGAATGTGTTCATTAACACTTCCTCGTCGATGGACAGACTGGTTTTAAGTACTATCTGTAATAATAAAATCAAGGCCACCGAAAATAGATCTGTCTTTCGGTGGTCTCGGTATAATGCTGCATGAGCCGCGGCCCATTTTCCAGTTACGGCCTGGTAGTGGCCTGACGCACGATCTTGGCTAACTTTAACCTTAAATAAAATAAAAACCACTGAGGCTAGAGGGATGCAATTTGGTATGTTTGATGATTGGAGGGTGGATGATCAACATACCAATTTGCAGCCCTTTAGCCTCAGTAGTTTTTAATATTTGAGGGCGGACAGAAAAAGTGCGGACGGACAGACAAATAGCCATCTCAATAGTTTTCTTTTACAGAAAACTAAAAACAGTGTCAAAGGATAAATCAATTCAGAGAGAACTAATGATTTTACTACACGTTTTGAGTTGGACTCTTACGATGAAAATGTCAAAACTTAGGACTTGACAAGAAAACACGGTATGATCTCGAGAAGAAATATACAGTTAAAACTCTTTAGGTATTACATGATTTGAGAATAATTAACATGGTTTAGGTCACAGAGCATTATTGAACTCATAACCAAAGCTATGACGTTAGGTCACAGAGCATTATTGAACTCATAACCAAAGCTATGACGTTAAATTTTTTACCCAAATTCTTGTTTCAAGCAGAGTAGAAATAAGACTTAATTTCCTCTCGAATCTGTGTGCCTCGTTCCAATTACTTCAGCAACACCTGAAGGCAGGCTGGAATCATTCCGTAATTTCATTTAGGAACGGGAACATCTTGGGCGTAATGGTAGTTACTCCTGGGGAATAATCACTGGCTGAATGTAACTAAAATTAAATCAAAACTTAATTAAATAATTTTGTCGAGGGATAATATTCTCAGTGTCTCTTCTATTCTGAACCATTAGGTGGGTAGTAGCGCCGTCAGTGCACCTCTAGCGGGGCACTGGAGGCATTACTTAAGGTTCTTTGCAGCGTGCCTTCCTTAGGCCCCTAGCTTCAACCCCTTTCGTTCCTTTTACTGTACCTCCTTTCATATTCTCCTTCTTCCATCTTACTCTCCTCAACCCTCTCCTAACAGTTTTTTAATAGTGCCACTGCTTTGAGGTTTTCCTCCTGTTACACCTTTCAAACTTTTACTGTCAGTTTCCGTTTCAGCGCTGAATGACCTCACTGGTCCCAGTGGTTGGCCTTTGGCCTAAATTCCATATTCAATTCAATTCTATTCAATTCTTCTATGCTGAGAAGTGAGACGACATTTTCTCTCTCAGATTACAGATGCTTCTCTCAGGAGGTATTTGGGTTTACAAGTCTTGCTAATGGCCTCTGGTCCGTAAGCTCTCTCGGAGGCATCTGCCGTTTCTGTTTCACTTTGATTGTATATTAAGGGATGTAACCAAGGCCGCCGAAAATAGATCTATCTCCCGGTGGTCTCGGTATAATGCTTTATGAGCCGCGGCCCGTGAAACTTTAACCACGGCCCGCTGGTGGCCTATACTACATCGTTGCCAGAAGGACGATTATGGTTAATTTTAACCTTAAATAAAATTAAAATTACCGAGGCTGGAGGGCTGCAGTTTGGTATGTTTGATGACTGGAGGGTGGATGATCAACATACCCATTTGCAGCCCTCTAGCCTCCTCAGTAGTTTTCAAGATCTGAGGACGGACAGAAAAAGTGCGGACGGACAGACAAAGCCGGCACAATAATTTTCTTTTACAGAAACCTAAAACTCGGAAAATCCGAATAAAACATAGGCGAGAATTGGGCAAATATTCATCAATAAGTTCATATTATGAATTTCAGCCACATTTCTGGAGCATCCATTTTATCACATTTATGAAATTCAATTAAAAATGAATTATCGTTAAAAATGATTACGGTACACGGTACTCATCAAATAATTATTCCGTTCCGCCTACGGTGCTTCTAATTAGCATTTATTTCAGGACCTCTAAATCAGTTATTCTTAAACTGCGGGGGTGGGGGCGCCTTAAGCTTCCAAGGGGGTTGCAAGCAGGGTCGCCAAATGGTGCCTATTATTTTATTTTTTTATTTAACAGCAGTGAAACAAAAATCTATCATTCATCCATATATTCATATAAGCAATGAAGTATAGTAGTATACAAAGAAACAACGTTTATTGTTTACAGTTTATAGTTGGCAAAAATATCAGTCACGTAGCATTCTACAGTTGTATAAAATATGTTATGTATGTATACATCTAATTACTTAATGCTGTGTTTTATCAACCTAGATACGGTATGTATATTCAGAATGTATTATGACTTTTTCAGAAACGTACTGAGTCTGGTTTTATAAATCTCGGCTTCTAAGACAAACCTTGAAGTTCTTCAGGAGGTAGACACATTCAGGCGTCGAGGAGATGAGTCTGGAGTCCCTTCTTCGTGAGAACATTCACTTCGAAATAAGGTAGGATGTGTGTGTGTGTGTGTGTGTGTGTGTGTGTGTGGGAATCGACACTCACGTAACTAAAACATTAAAAGAATCCCTCTCTCTGCAAGGGTGACGCTTTTCCTCTTCTCTGTAAAATGGTTTGAAAACGACCTTCGCAGTTGAGCATCTGTGACCTAATCCATCTTCTCTGACAGAGATGCCTCGTAGCTTCAAAGACTCTTTAATTCCTATTCAGATGATCACGTTCTCTTTTCTCTTTCTTTGGGTAATCGCCCCGCGCCCCCCCCACTTCCTTTAGTTAATACTGGGGACCAGCGTGTGTGTTGAGCTCTTCTTTCAATGAAAAGATTCAACTGTAACTGTAATTATATAATCGGTTACATTCGTTTCAGTAATCACCCGTTTGATGAGGTCTGAATCCTGAAGTTTCCAAAATGTAATCATTTGTTTTCTGGATTGATCCCAGTGAATGATCTATTTTTATCTCTTAAAAAAAGAAAGAAAATGAATTCATGGAAACTATCAGTAGATTATTTGAACTGGATGTTTCCAGATAAGAACGTCAGTAATGGATGTGAATTACGATGACCATACAAGATTTTGACTACTTTATTTGCTATTACTGTTATAAATATATATATATATATATATATATATATATATATATATATATATATATATATATATATATATATATATATATATATACACATACATAATATGTGTGTGTATTTATCATATGAAACTACTTTTAAAGTTATTAATTTATTTATTTTTTAGTTCCTTTTTTTTAATTTATTACGGCGTCAATAACCTAGATGTTGCGACGCCAGTTTTAGCAGCTATAATAAATCAATAAATCAATCGGCCAGTGAACCTGAACATCTGCCTCACATCAGAAATTCCCTCCTATACCAAGTATTTCTATACGACGTTCAGAAACCTGTATGACTTTTTAAAGTCGATCGTTTCGCGTAATTATGCATTGATTCTTTATTCCGTAACTATTTTTTTCACCTAGTGAAACTCATGTAAGTTCCTATTAGATATTTAAAAAAGAATATGATAGATATTCGACAAACCCAAAAATTTCTCCATATCAACTACAAACTTTATCAATAAGCGGTAACAAGATTCAGTTCATTTTTACCTTTCACATATACTGATTCTTTCCTCGGGGGAAATGTTCCTATATTACGGCTTCAGAATCATCGTACCGTGATCTAAGATGATTAAAAAAAATTTCCCGGCGATAATTTGAATATGCAAATGCCATTAATTTCCAATTCCGCTGTCCTAATATTCGGGCTCCAAATGGGTATTAAACTCGCGCCTCGTTGGAACTGTCACAAAATAATTGGTCTCTTGAGAATTCAGTTACGAATCATACCGTAATTGTTATTGCTAATCCTATCCAACAGGAAATGAGCTAGACTTGTGAAAGCAGTTTGTTATCGGTCGTGTGTGTGAGATAAACTAATAATAAGAGTTAATATTTCAATGGATTATATACCAGCACGGCAGGCATTTTTATTTTTTTTTTTCTGTTCTTCTTATTAATGTTTTTCTCATTCTCTGGAAGTCCATTTTATGTTTCCAAATAAGGTAATGGGTGACACATTAAAGAGATTAACATATGTATATTTTAGAAAATCACATTGAAGAAAAGGGTTCCTCATTAGATACTTGATAGTTCTAGCTAATTTTTTTAAAAATAAGTCATTGTCTTCATCAGGTATCAAGTTAAGTAACCGCTTCTCTATGTTTATAACACTGTTCGTGACAGAGTCGTAGTTGTGTTTTTATATGCTTTTTATTAAGTTTGTTTTTTTTGTCTATTTGTTTCGTCCGATGGACTTGAAATTTTGCGTGGTTACTCAGTCCCGGTGACAATACTACCTTACATGATCAGTAGGTCAGTGGTGACCTCTAGTAACCCTACAGTGACCTCTCCCAGTATCTCAGGATTTGTATGGAACTCTTCAGATTTTTCATACCTTCTTTGACTAGGTAGAATAAGTTAATAACTCTATGGATTTTTCAAAACCTTTGGCTCGATAGGATATCACGTTCAATTTCGTTAGCTAATTTGCAATCATAAATCGGTTAAAGTTTCTGTCAAGACTAAAAAGTATAAAATAAAAAAATAAACACGATTTTATTAAAATACACTAAAAAGTACAAAATATTTTTTTTTTGAGACATGCCATGATTTTCTTACAATTAATCATGTCTACAAAGATAAAAGCATGGGCACAAATGACCTCATAGGTCCCAGGGCTTGGCCTTAGACCTAAATTCTATATTAAGTTCAATTCATAAGACTTTGCCTTTCTCTTAAAAGTAATAAACATAAAAAGAGATATATAAAATGTAATGTAATTCTCATTTTCTCCAAGAAATTTACAGGAAACTGGTGTCACTATTAAAACAGTACATACAGTTTTGATTCATTAATATTAGAAAACTTCCCTCGCAGATTAAATTGAAAGATAAAATCAAGAGGCAAAAGAACCTCAGGTCAGAATATTTTTTCCAGGCATTTTAAGGAAAGAGAATTTTCTTCCTAAAAGTAAAAAAAAAAAAAAAAAAATACCTTCCGTTGTTATACGCTAACTTATAAACGCCCTGTAATGAACCAAAAAAAAAAAAATCCTAAAAGTCGGTCTTTTAAACATCCTGGAACAAAGAAATCCTGAGATTTACGACCTTTCCATAATAGGATCATGCAAAAATGTCATTTGTTGGCCAGATATAAACCGTATGTTGGAGTATTACGACGAGGTAATTGAATATGAGGACGTATCTCCGCATATATATGTGTGTATATATATATGTATATATATATATATATATATATATATATATATATGTATATATATATATATATATATATATATATATATATATATAATGTACAATATATATGAATTTTATATATATATATATATATATATATATATATATATATATATATATATATATATATACGCCCTAGAATATTATCTAGAATAGTCATAATATAGCAAAATATAACTCACGAAAACGACTTTTTTTTTCGCCACTTCATATTCCCAAACTCATATAGGACGAACGTTTACGGAAAATAGATTTTTTTTCCTGACAGCTTGGAGACATGAAAGGGAAGCACATATGTACATTTGAAAGAATTCATCCGGCAGGTAAAAAAAAAAAAACATATTCCTATCTAGACTGAGATCGCCCTTTGAGAGAGAGAGAGAGAGAGAGAGAGAGAGAGAGAGAGAGAGAGAGAGAGAGAGAGAGAGAGAGAATGTCTGTGATTGATGAGCACCGCTCCTCTGAATGGTCGGCCGTATAGAAATCCTGAATAATTCAGTAATTAGCAATCAGGTAGCCGACTGCATTTTACCGCTGATATACTTCGTAAATTCATTATCTTACTTTTCAGATATTTTATGCATTGCTAAGCTGCTAAGGTACTAGTCGCTCTAATGACTAGTAATGAATGTAATGGCCCATAAAATGTATTTTCCAATGGCTTATGGCAAGCAATTAAGAAAATTACATCGCATGAATTATGTAATATATATTCTCGTCTCTTTCAGCTGTAATTGATTAATGTATCGATAGAATGTTAATGTTTGATAATTAGTGCAATAGATTATTAATAACTTCTGATTGCAAGTTAAAGTAAAATGTATCTTGATCAAAGACAGCCATTGCTAGTTTCCTGTTCCCGTGTACATTGTCCAGAAAAATTGAACAATGAAGAATTATCATTATTATTTTCATCATTATGGAAAGTTTGAAAATATCTATAATAATAAAATTCCCAGTGGATTTTGTTTGTCCTCCCTGGGTGACAGTAGGGGAGACATGACACAGCCACCCACCCGCTGCAAACTGGTTTGTCCGGCCTGGGAGGGGGTGGGGTAGGTAGGGGAATGGTGGGGTAGGGGAGACATCCACCCTCCTCCTGCAAACCTGTTTGTCCGCCCCAGGTGGGGGTGGGCTAGGTAGGGGAATGGAGGGGTAGGGGAGACATCCACCTTCCTTCTGCAAACCTGTTTGTCCGCCCTGGGTGGGGGCGGGGTAGGTAGGGTATCGGGAGGGCAGGGGAGACGGCAGTCCCGGGTTCCAGCGCTTGTAGCACGCGCCAACAAGCTCGTTCATAAAACATTAAGCGTAAAATAACATTAACTAACAAACCAAGCTCCTATAGAACTGACGTTGGCATAGGCAGTTTATAGATTTGACAGAATAGCACTATGGTTTAAGGACCTTCAAAAACCACTACTATGTATTGGATCATTCCATGACTTATCCCCGAAGAGAGGCAGATTCAAAATATAAGAACAACATCTACCGGATTCGAAATGGACTATTTTCTGCTGATTATATAGCTCCAGCGAGTGTTAAATGCAACGTTATAAACTATTTCGTTGTCACAGAGGCGTAGAATCTGAGGAAGACTCCCACCTAATGAATGTACCGGCGCGTCTTATTGCCCTTAATAAGCTGCTGAGTGGGTATAGCCGCGTTTATCATTCTCTTAATACCAGGATGATTACTGGAGGAAGCCATGTTCTGTTCGTTCAGTGTTAAATCCCATGTTATTGCTAGATTATAATTGTGGCACCTGGATTCCTGAATCACTCGTCAGAAAGTGCTAAGCACTTTATTCATTTACCTATTTTTACGGTTTTATTCATTTTGGTTTTCTGCAAAAGAAAACTATTGTGCCGGCTTTGTCTGTCCGTCCACACTTCATTCTGTCCGCACTTTATTCAGTCTGCACTTTATTCTGTCCGCACTTTACTCTGTCAGCACTTTTTTCTGTCCGCACTTTTTCTGTCCTCCCTCAGATCTTAAAAACTGCTGAGGCTAGAGGGCTGCAAATTGGTATGTTGTTCATCCACCCTCCAATTATCAAACCTACCAAATTGCAGCCTTCTAGCCTCAGAAGTTTTCCATAATCATGCTTCTGACAACGATATAGGACAGGCCACCACCGGGCCGTGATTAAAGTTTCATGGGCCGCAGCTCATACAGCATTATTCCGAGACCACCGAAAGGTAGATCTATTTTCGGTGGCCTTGATTGTACGCTGTGGCGTCTGTACAGAAAACTCGATTGTCCAGCCATTGCCTACTGATGGGAATTAATTACCTAAAGTACTAGTGAGGAGTTTATGGAAAGCAGGACTGATACTATGCGTAACAGTATTATCTGCTGGAATTCTGTCCAAGACACCTTAAACTTCCTTAGACATAGCAAAGGCAATTAGTACCGAATTCTTATTATCTGAAATGAGAAAGCATTCTAATATAGTAATTTGAGGTTGCATATTATCATCATCAGCAATAATGATTCATGTTGCTGATGATGGGAACATTACTACGACAATAACACAAGAAAGAATCTTGTATAGATATTTTTGAAAGGAGGAAATAAGTCCAACGGTCATAGCCAAGTTTTGCGCCAAAATGAATTCACTCAGACTTTCGCTTGAACTTCCGTTAAAGTGATTTTAGTAAACCTTCAGACAGGTCAAAAAAGGTAATTCCGTTAGTTTTTATTTTTATTCTTTATCTGTTATTTTATAACATAATTGACAATAATAGACCCAGAAGCAGATATTTTTTTTTAAAAGGAGCTGAGTACCTAATTATTAAGGTACTTAACACCCTATCGCTGTTAAGGTGCTTGTTAGCCATTTGTATAAAATTTGTAACTGTTCAAACAAGAATGTTACAAGTGAATGTGATATAGCAACGTCTGTATTATACTGCTACTGTAATGCTCAGAGACATGTCGTGGTTCTGATGGCTAATTGTTACTTTTAAATCTCACCTTGTAAATTGGGCAGTTTTGAAAACTAAATGTAACAGGGGTGAATTCTTTTTTTTATTTAAAATATCCAATGTACAAAATACATTATTCTGTAATTACGATATCGCGTTTAGGAATTTACATGCAACAGTATTCTGCAAATTGTTTTTATATAAAGTGCTTGATAATCAACTCAAATAGCTCTCTCTTTTATAATTGTACATATGTTCAGCGTACAGTAATTACATTATATTCCATAACAGTAATCTTCAATTTGCCGTCACAGACAATAATTAACATCCATCTTAGATAATATTCTGACTAACCGAATTTTAAATTTTGCACTAATTTTAAATTCTGTCATAATATCTTGATTCTCGCCAAATGTCGTTGAGGCTAAAAGTTCAGGAATTTGAAATCCACTGTCTAGTCCACATTCAGCAAAGGGCAAAAAAAAAAAAAAAAAAAAAAAGTTTTCTTCACTTTTGTAGGACTTTTATTTCAGGCTTTAAATGTTGAACAATGGGAACCCAGAAAAAGTCTGGTTCCATTTGGCGGTGGGGAAAAAATAGGTTTTCTGTACCCCTGCTGAGCTCTTCAATTTCACTTTTATAACATTCTCACCATTGCTTCTAAAAATGATCGAAATTTGCTAAATGTGGATACCCAAATTACGGCTACAAACATGTATATATATATATACACTCCTACCATCATTTCAATTAAGTTTTTTGTCCGTAATCTGGGGATTCTCACAACAATTATGATTGCATGGTAACCCGTTCATCATACAAAGACAAAAAAAATATGACTTACTTTTCTGTTATCGTCCAAGGCTGAAGAACATTAAGGATGCCTATTTTTAACGGAAAATAAAAATGTGCAGAGCAAAAAAATGAATAACAAAAACTAACACATGATTCATGTTTCAGAATGACGCACCGTTTACTTTTATGAACGTGAATCATGATTCGTACAGGTATTCTCCCACATTCAGAAAGCTACTGAATTTGCAGTATGTATATATATATATATACATACATACATATATATATATATATATATATATATATATATATATATATATATATATATATATATATATATATATATACTTAATGATAAATAATATTGCCAAGACCAGGAAGAACATTCTTTATACAAGCTTTCGATATAAAACCTCATCATCAGGCTGAAAAAACCGACAAGGATGAGAATCAATAAAATTACGTTAAAATGATTGTCATAATAAATCTTCAGCAAAAATACAACAAGTAAATACAAACTAAACAGATTAAGAAAAATTAAAAACACAAGCATAAAATCTGAAAATAATTCTAGGAATGCTTTAAACAAACTACCATTCACAGATGACAAAATGATTCAACTTTGTGAGCAAAGTTTGTTTCAATTTCGACATAGTTTTATTTTCTATTTTATGCCTTGTGTTTTTTAATTTTCGTTATTTTACGTCTCAGGTCTTTAGTTTGTATTTACTTGTTCATTTTACATATGTTAGTATTTAATGCTAAGTTTATTATGAAATTCATTTTATTGTAATTTTATTGATTCTCATCCTTGTCGGTTTTTCAGCCTGATGATGAGGTTTTATACCTCAGCTTGTAATAAAGAATGTTCTTCCTGGTCTTGGCAAATTATTTATCATTAAGCTAAGATTTCCAAGTAGGCCCAATTGCTGAGACTATATATATATATATATATATATATATATATATATATATGTGGAACCCGTTGTCTCCCCTAGTGATCCCCTAACCCTGCCCCCCCGGGGTAAATCCGAGACGTTAAAAAGATGGAAATCTCGTTTACAAAGTCGCAACAGATTAGGAGAATTTGGATCTTAATTCTTGGAATGCTTTTTGTACCATTCCAGATGACAAAATGATTCAAGCGAGCAAATAGCTTTCAAGCGATATCGCAACTGGTTTCTCTTCAGCCTTAGTGAAATCCTGCTTGCGCTAACACGCTTCAACATATGGAATATTAATACTAAGTCAACTTGAAACCTGCAATTGGAACACTTTAGCCGAGTGAGCAGCGGAGTGAGCGATGAATATTAAAGATAAACAGAGCGGAAAATTGCCATTGAAATCTGAGTCACATCCGCGGCCGTTGGAGTGTGAAAGACTTAATTTGCTTAAATGGAACATCGATTACATGTTAGGGGGATGGAGAGAGGGAAAAAATAATGGTAAACTTCAATGATTATTTTAACAAACCCGTCGTTTTGATTCGGTATTGAAGGGAAGAGATAAATTGTAATGAAAAGGTGGAGAAATGAAATGATCATATGCTTCCGAGAGAGGAAAAAAAAAAGGTTTATATGTCTTGAATTGTTAAACAGTTCATACTGATATATATATATATATATATATATATATATATATATATATATATATATATATATATATATATATATATATATATATATATATATATACATAAATTTTGCTGTTTCCTAAAATAATAACTTTAATAACGCATATGCCTTTTGAGAGAATTAACGAGCTTTGAGATGTATAAATACGAAGCATCGTTGTGATAAATAAATCAATAAATAAATCAACGGCTCATAAAGACAACCGAATTATAAGGAAGCAGAGACGAGAGTTTTAAAGGACACTGATGCCCTCTTCTCATTATTACCGAAAATATGGATCCAGGTAAAAAAGTCACAAAAGTCACGGGGAAAAAAGTCACAGAAAAAAGTCACAATAACCTTTCCTAGACATTGACCCCCAAGGGTTTAATTTAACCCGGTATGTATCCACCTCTGCGGCGTGGTTAGTACAAGCCCGTTGTTAGGGGATTTCCGTATAAACATAAACACAAGACTGCATCTTGGGAGCAACTGAGCGACGCCTGGTCGTGGCTGAGAGTTTCATACCTGCAGCATATCGAGAGTTTCATACAGCATTATACGCTGTACAGAAAACTCGATTGCGCCGAAGAAACTTCGGCGCATTTTTTACTTGTTTTATAGTATAGGTACGGAAAGATAATTTTTTCAAATTTTATAAAACAAAGACGTTCTTCGAAATGGAGATTTCAATGGATTTCGTAAGTTTTCTATTAATTCGAATTTTTAAAACATGAGGTAAGGAAAGCAATATATATATATATATATATATATATATATATATATATATATATATATATATATATATATATATATATATATATATATATATATATATTATATCCAAACGCTTTGATAACCACCTGTTAAGATCGAGATTTTAAAGTCTGAAATATGGTAATATTAGAACCTGAAAGTAAAATGAACTAACGGTTATCACGCCATAAAAGTCAATTTTCATGAAAGACATGAATGAAAAATGTTGCCACTTAACCTTTCCAAGCAGAATGAACGCCCAGAATATAAAACCTAAATATTACTGAGTGTCGTCGTTACTAGCCTTTTAGTTTTCGTTAAAAGAGAACTATTGTTTGTCCGTCCGCACTTTTTCTGTCCGCCCTCAGATCTTAAAAACTACTGAGGCTAGAGGGCATTATACCGAGACCACCGAAAGATAGATCTATTTTCGGTGGCCTTGGTTATATGCTGTACGGAAAACCCGATTGCGCCATTGAAACTTCTGCGCCTCTTTTACTTGTTAGAATTGCCTCAGATAAAACGATTTTCCCGACGTGGCCACTGGGAATGTAAGCAAGAGACACGCAGGATGGAATGTCGTTTTCGTCTGGTAATATGACGCTTTAGGTCTCAATATTGCGTTTCTGACATTGTTTCAAAAGAACAGAAATCAGTCGACGTGTCTTCATAATAATATATATATTTTTTTCAGTCTGTAAGGTATTACGTATTGCAAAGAACTTACTGCTTACATAGTGGCGTGCAGATATAACTCCCAAATCAAGCAACCTTTTGGAACAGAAATCAGTCAATGTGCCCTCATAATATTTCTTTTTTATCGGTCAGTAAGGTATTACGTACCACAAAGAACTCTATGCTCGTATAGTGGCATGTAGATATAACTCCCAAATCAACCAGCCTTTTGGAAATGATACGCATACCTCCAAGCAGTTTGAACCGATCTGCCGGAAGTGCCCAGGTTCCGGTGGGGTATGTGCGTGCGTGTGTGCAATCTCCCATGGGATATTTATGAGAGGAACAGTGACTGTCACAGGGAGGCTGCCTCGATCTTGGGTGGCCTGGTGTAGCGTTTAAAGAAACCGCCACTATGAAGATACATTATCTGGGCCATAGAAAAAGCAAGTAAGATTGCCCCAGTGACATTCACATCTTTTCCAGACTTTAGAGGGAAAACCCCCGGTTGGGAAGCAGTGAAACGGATCGATGTCAACGTAATGAATTTCCCCATTTAATGCTCCATTAGACATCTTTCTGTTTTGAACATGTACTGTGTGTAATGAACACCATTTCAGGTTTTAATATAACGATATGTTTCTTTCAACAGGAATTCGAGTTTCGTCCTGAGAGGACGAATATTTGGGAAGTGGTGTTTTTACTCTTACATACTTTATGACATACATTGTGGTCTAGAATAATTATGACCTTATTACTTGGGTTGATGAGTAGGTTGTTATTCACTAGTATTGCTTGGTATAGAATTAATCATATTATTGTTTGTGAAACAGTATATCCTCTAGTTATGTTTTGCATTGACAGGGGGCATGAATCACTCCATTTCATGACCGTAGCTTTAACTGAACCACTTTCGTTAAAGTCGACAAAGGGGAAGGGATTTGCTGACGCAAAGGGCCACGGCTCTGAGACGTCGTAGGAAAAGTAAGACGTATGATGTTCTTAAAACAGTCATCAATAAAAGATCGCCCTTTTGACCTGGGAAGGGCCATGAACAATATATATATATATATATAATATATATATATATATATATATATATATATATATATATATATATATATATATATATATATATATATATATTTATATATTTATATATATATTTATATATATATATATATATATATATATATATATATATATATATATATATATATATATATATATATATATATATATATATATATATATATATATATATATACATACATATATATATAAACAGGCAAAATAAAGCTTAATTATCTCTCAACTTCCAGTTATAAAAAAGCACAATGATAGAGCATTTGCAACTCCATTAGAATCTTGTATGGCCATAGATATAAACATTAGACGTTTCATTTATTTATAATATAAATAATGGTACCAGGCATCAAACTGGCAGGTAATTTTCATTCGAGCTCATTATGCCCATTCGCAACATTAAACATGTCATGCATCTAAATTACAAATTACCGTTCCCACGAGTTAATGTCTGATATTACTTCCAGCTCTCGTGACTCGCTCCATCACATTATACAAAACGACAAAGCCGAATCATTTGCACACGGTTGTATTATGCTCTAATCATCAGCTCTGAAAGATCAGTTCCTGAAAAATAAAACGGCAGTCCCCACTGAACATCTGCTGTATTTGAGATTTTTGTTTTCTTTAAAGGAAAACTATTGAGATGGCTATGTGTCTGTCCGTCCGCACTTTTTCTGTCCGCCCTCAGATCTTAAGAACTGATGAGGCTAGAGGGCTGGAAATTGGCATGTTGGTATATATATACAGTATATATATATATCAGAGAGAGAGAGAGAGAGAGAGAGAGAGAGAGAGAGAGAGAGAGAGAGAGAGAGAGAGAGAGCATGCATAAAAAAGTACACCAGATCCTCTTTACAGGAGGCCCAAACTGTACATTTATGCTCCATGCACATGCAAATTGCAATGCAATACCATTCATATGCATAAGACCGGGTTTTGCAATGAAAGAAGTTCCTTCTGAATACCGTGCCTGGGGTAGTATATTCTTATGTGGATGTAAATGAAAATATATGCAGATACATCGTCATGCTGTATGTATTCAGAACATATTCTTCAGAAATATGCGCATATATGCATTATATGAATGACATATGAGAGGGATGCTGATGGAAATATTATATGTATACATATATGTATATGTATGTATATATATATATATATATATATATATATATATATATATATATATATATATATATATATATATATATATATACACATAAAACACATACATATATATACACATGTCTTTCTATTGAATTTAATGGCATTGTTCGCAGATACTATCTTTTTATAAAGACTTTGAATCAGTCTATACTTGTTTTTCTCTTCAGGCAAGCTTCTCAGAAATAAGGAAAAATGATTCAAGATTCTCTGCATTTACTTATTCTAGTCGACAGACTGTTTCCTCTCATCGACTTTTAGATTTTAAACATGACGGCATTGGGGTGCTGAATTTCTATCAGTTGGTGTATCTCATTCTCTCCCTGGTGGTCTGAGGGGCAGCATGGGTATTCCTGGTGCTCTGTAGGACGCGTCCTATGCCGCGGTTTGCGGCCAAGGGAGTGATTCCCATCTCTGGCCGATAGTCTCGATTTGCTACGCTGTCGGTAGTTGTGTCCAGGGGTGTTCTGTCACTTGCTTCTCCCTTCAGATTTTCACAGATGTCTTGTGGTTTCCCTGAAGAAGGGAGGATGAAGTCCGCGTTCCTCTGTATGTTTAACGCAGGGCCATTGTTGATTTATACTCACAGCTTCTTCTGTTTCCAATCTGTGCGCAATCTCTGTGCTTTCTAGTAATTCTTCTAGTATCGGTTTATGATAGCGGTCGTCTGTGTAGTGTTCAGATATTGCCCCTTGGTTCCGGTAAATTTGCAATCGCCTGCATAAGAGTGCTAGTCCTGCAACCAATTGAAATGTGTATACCACGTTGGTCTAGTATGACATCTGTTAATGGGGGCCATGCTGTTTCGCATTACAAGGGAGCTGACTAGGTTCGGGCAGCAGTAGACATGTAAGGAAATACTCTCGTCAGGCTTCGTAGGTGTCATACCACTGTCAATTATCCTCTTCATGGCCTTGACCTCATCCTTGAACTGACTGTGATATGCGACTTTGTAATACAGTATGATGTTTCTCCGTGAGGTAGGCGTCGTCACTTGTGTGCTGGCATACACACCCAACTGTTTTGGTATGCATCCTCCTAATAGGTTGATATAGTATCCATTATTAGTTAGGAGCTGCCTGGCATGTTTGAGTTCTGCGTGAGTAGCTTTCCATGAGAAACAATATGTAACTGTGTCTCAAGTATACAGCTACCACAGAGCATTTGTGAGTGTCAGAGCACTCCCAACGGGCATTAAGACACCCACATTAGTTGCCTTTTGGCACACGATAGTGTTGTACCTTTCTCCTTTCTTCTACGACGTGTTGATAATCTTGTGTTCCTGTCTTACGTGATGTGAGTAAGACTATCAACTATCTCTGCCGAAACATTAACGACTGATTGTCAGTCTACCAGAATTCATTCGCCTCCATCTTTGAAGCAAACAGAATACATGTTTTCCAGGATTCAAGAGCGAAATTCCTAAGATGAAACACGGGAGGAATCAAAAGGAGCAATAAGACAAGAGAATCCAGACAAGCACCCCTTCCATCTCAAGAGCTCAGCCTCGTCTCATGACAGTATTCTCCGAGCACCTGCTTCTTACTTCTTCGCAGAGATGGCTTAGCTCTGTGATGCATCTCAGTGTAATAGCTTGGAGGGGAAGCATCCCCTGATCTCTCGCAGTATTGCAGTAGCTTTTAGGACGTCAGTGATCAACAGTTTTGATTGACTTCTTTACAGCATTCACTACAGGATTCAAATATTTTGCATCAAGAAATCCTGTCTGTATGAAATGTTGCAACAACTGGGTACTGTGGGTAGACAGCCACACATATCTGTCTATCTATCTATCTATCTATCTATGCGTGAGTGTGTGTGTGTGTGTGTGTGTGTGTGTATCTGTGGTTGAAGGAATTTTTTTTCTAATCATTGACCCTGTTGCACTGCAAAAGGGTTTATCCAGTAAAAAAAAAAAAAAACAGTAGCGAATCCGTTGATGTCACATTCGTAATTTAACTGAGGATTCATGAAAAGTGCCCTCTGTGCATAATATATATATATATATATATATATATATATATATATATATATATATATATATATATATATATATATATATATATATATATATATATATTTATATAATATACAGACAAGGGGGAGTCATCTTCAGCTCACTGTACTCCCTTCATAAGATGTGCTATCCACCTCTATTTTTCATGCTCAACTGTGCTTCCTTGATATTTGAAACCATTTAAGACCACCCTAGCCTTCGTATGGGATTTAATTACAATGCAGACATATTTCTTTTTTAACTGTTTCGAATTTTTGTCTTTCATTTTTATTCAGCATCTACACTAACCCTCGCAAAGGGTGTTGGCTCGGTAACTCCATCGTACATTCCGATCTATCTTCCATAAACGCTGAAAATCCTTCTTAATCTCTTGCATGCATGCATGCACTCTATTGCCTTTCATTCTCCACTTATACTGTGACACACCTCCTCTATATAAATTCTATATATATTATAAATATATATATATATATATATATATATATATATATATATATATATATATATATATATATATATATATAAGTGAATGTTTGTGTTTGTTTGGACACTATAGAAATCCGAACCGCTTGACAGACCCAGACAAAATTTGGCACGCGGCCTCTATGTCACCCCAGGAAGGTTCATGACTCAAAATCAAACCCTACCCAGTGACAGACGTACAAACACAGACAAATAGATAAAATTTTCGTTTTTACCGGTGGCATTCACCTTTTCCTCAGTAACCTTATGGAAGTCACCAGTAGCTTGGGTGGAAATCCACCACCTTTTCTGTTGGTGACGTCATTTAACTCCTCCTGCTGCAAACCCTATCAGTTGAGTACGTCCAAAAAATTAAGCAGATGTGTTTGACTATATTAGAATTACTTTCATTCAGTCATAAAGCAAGATAAAAACAACATTGAACACCTGTATTGATAAACCGACCCTTGCTCTTTTGACAACTATAACATGAATCCTTAACCACGACCCGGTGGTGGCCTATCTTACATCGTTGCCAGAAGCACGATTATGGCTAACTTTAACCTTAAATAAAATCAAAACTACTGAGGCTACAGGGCTGCAATTTGGTATGTTGAATGATTGGAGGGTGGATGATCAACATACCAATTTGCAGCCCTCTAGCCTCAGTGGCTTTTAAGATCTGAGGGCGGACAGAAAAAGTGCGGACAGAAAAAGTGTGGACAGAATAAAATGCGGACGGACAGACAAAGCCGGCACAATAGTTTTCTTTTAAATAAAACTAAAACCTGTCTTGTCATACCCAATCAAAAATCATTCTGGCTAAACCGTAGAGAGCCGAGAATTATGGATAATGGCTTCTTAAAAATCATGATAATAATAAATTTTACCCAGTAAAATATAAAAAGCAATAGGAATAACCATAGACGAATGCTGTATGGCTAAGGCCCTTATCTTTGTCTAGGATAAGCCCAGACATCCGATAAGTGTCTAACGAGAAGGCCAGACTTAATTCACCTCGGATTTAGCGATTGCGTCTCCGTCACAGAACGGGCATAATTATAGGGACATGAGATGAAAACCTTACCTAATCTCCCCCACAAAAAAATCACGTATTAAAACGGGAAAGTAGGATATAGTTTAATTATGTATTTCGTGCTGAGATAAAATACGCAAGAAGCAGCAGTGCAACTCAGCTTTTATAATCTAATGGAAACTTCTCATCGCATTCGGAGAGCGTACTAGAAGAATTAGAAGCAAAAATAGTAGTAGAATAGGATATTCATAACCAAGGTCGTGCATTAAAAATTACATAATTAAGCCTCTACTTCCTGGCGGGAGTTTTTCGTCAGAAAGTAATTAAGCTTGATACCAGAATTGGTATTATTTTTGTGGCTGATGACGAGGTCCTAGGTGTATCAGTGAAGCTTATTTTGGGAGTAAAAATTACCTTTTTATGATGAGGACCTTTCATACAGCTGGGGATATCCGTAGTTGTACCGGTGGCGTAGGGATTAGCGTTGACTTTTCTTCACAGAAAAACGGGGAAGGTTGGGGAGCTAAATAAAGAATAATTATGCATTATGTTTAACATCATTTTTACCCTTGGTCTTTGAACTTGATCTTGTATTTTTGGAAAGATCACTAACAATAGGTTTAGTCGAATACATTACTCACATCTTTATAACAAACGCAATAAAGACAATATATTATCAAAAAACACCTTTGTAGGAACACTGTCATTTACATTAAGATACAGTTATCTCAGTTCGTAAAGATATCGTTTAGTTTCGAGGGAATATCTAGAAAAAATAATGTAAATTTCTCTCAATTTAAACATGACAACGCTTTCTGTTGCAAAATATTCACTGTTGAGAATTCAGATAGACTTAAAGGTACAGGAGGCCTCTTTAACCGATCTTATTTAAGACAGACATTTTAATTTTGCGCTTGCCTTACTAATCTCACGCTCATGGTACAGGTTCCATGCTCATTTATTAGCTACCTCACAATGTCATCTCTCTTGGATAAAAGCAGCAATTTCATTTCCTCCCCGGGTCTAATTGAGTGAATTGAGAAATGACAAAAAAAAATTATGGGACAGTATTTGTTACACTTCCAGTTCACGGAAAACTGCAGTATCTGCAAAATTTACGAAATTGAGATATGCCACCTATTGGGCTCGTTAAACACTAATACACAAGTTAGTGCAGTTTCAGAATGATTCTTCAATGCTTTCCACGAGTATTTAGGAGGTCACATTTGCAGTACCTGCAAGGTCAGTAGTAAGGCAAGGGAGTATCCACCATATGAATATGGTGAGCTACAAAACCTAAGTAATCTTATCAAGCAAGCATTTTATAGCTGGGGTCTGCATAAATAACATTGCTCTCCCTTTCTGAGTCAGGTAGAACTAAATCATATCTCTCCAAAATACATATTTCCCATACCGCCGTCGAGGGAAAGGAATACTTCGAGTTAGATATAGTTATTGTCTAATAATTTCTTCCTTTTAGTTTTCTGTAAAAGAAAACTATTGAGATGGCTGCTTGTCTGTCCGTCCGCACTTTCTCTGTCCGCCCTCAGATCTTAAAAACCACTGAGACTAGAGGGCTACAAATTGGTATGTTGACCATCCACCCTCCAATCATCAAGCATACCAATTTACAGCCCTCTAGCCTAAGTAGTTTTTATTCCATTAAAGGTCAAAGTTAGCCATGATCGTACGTCAGGCACTGCTATAGGTGAAAACAACATAGACACGACCGGGCCGTGGCTGAGAGTTTCATACAGCATTATACGCTGTACAGAAAACTCGATTGCGGCGAAGAAACTTCGGCGCATTTTTTACTTGTTTCCGTTGCAACTAATTATACTTTTTTCTAGAAATGAATAGCCCGAATCTACTTCTCTGAGCCACAAAGAGCTAAAATAACACTGAGAATCTCGAATTGTTTTCTTTATTTATCCGTACGTATCGTGGCCTGAGATGGGCATTGAAATTATGAGAAAACATTCACTTGGAGTCTCATCTGAATTCAATTCCCTGTCTAGCCATACATAGTCCAAATGACCAATCAAAAGTTTTTAGATTTCCTCCATATGATAAATCAGTACCGAAGATTGGTAGTTGTGGGATTATAGAAATTGTACAGAAGTAACTGAAAACTGCAAAAGATCGGCTTGCTAATTAAAGTTCTTCTTCTATACTTTTTGTATTTTGGTGTTATTCTGGCTACAAATAGTCTGAAGACAAGAAGCTTGTTTGTGAAGCATCTCATTTTGGTTCAGTTTTTTTTTTTTTTTATAATTGTGACACATTTTTCGTACATTTTGAATGTTTTTTCTATTAGTTTCGTGACCACAGTCATCTGAAGCCTCACCTATTTTGACTGTAGGAGCTAATTTTACCTTATAGATTATCACAGTTCTATTATATATGACATCAGAATGTGTTCTAATGGCACCGTGCATATTATAGCACCTGGTCCTTGTCTAAAGAACGTGGAAGAACGCTTACATACATTCACAAATACACACAGACATATATACATAATAACACACATATCCATCACTGCTTTCAGCTATTCCTTGGCGACTATTAAACCCATGAATAACTTTCTATTTGCTCGCATCATCACCTTTTGCCAACCAGGAGAACAATGTCTGCTCCGCAATGACGAACGTAAAAACGCTCGGAAACTTACGTATCTGTTGATAACAAAAGCATTTCTAAAATTCAACAGGATATTGTTGCGAGGTGTTTTTTCCTCACTCTCTTTTAATGATAAGGCGGAATGAAGCTCGGGTTTGTTGTATTGGGATGAAAGGGCGTTGTTGACGAATCCCCGGATGAAAAAAATTAATGGATAACAGAACAATTCAGCCCAGCGACGAATTCTGTCTGACAGCACATAGAGGCGATTTTGGTCTCTAGTAAAAAAATATTATCATTATTTATAATAAGTAATCAAATAGCCACTTCATTCTAATATTCCAATAATATTGATAAATATAAAATATTCACAAACACTAAGAATTATTAACCGAATGCCTTTTAGGGGGTTAGTGCTGTCAGTGCACCTTGTACGGTGCACTGTAGGCATTGCTTAAGGTTCTTTGCAGCGTTCCTTAGGCCCCTAGCTGCAACCTCTTTCGTTCCATTTACTGTACCTCCTTTCATATTCTCTTTCTTCCATCTTACTTTCCACCCTCTCCTAACAATTGATTCATAGGGCAATTGTTTTAAGGTTTTCCTCCTGTTACCCCTTTCAGATTTTTCACTGTGAGTTCCGTTTCAGGGCTGAATGACCTCACAGGTCCCAGTGCTTGGCCTTTGGCCTAAATTCTATATTCAGTTCAGTTCAGTAACCGAACAGACAGAAAATGGACCTTTCTGTTAATGCGAAGGAGTTCCTTTGATTAAAAGAAATAGTGGTAATCCGATTCATCAGAGATTTAGTTTTGTTAGCTCAGTTGAGAGAGAGAGAGAGAGAGAGAGAGAGAGAGAGAGAGGTATGGCGGGGAGGGGGCGGATGTGCGCAAAACTTCTCAGGTTTCTGAAAAGAAAAGAAAAAGTTTACTTTTTTTTTTATTCCTTTTTGCTGCAACTTGGAAGTCTTTGGCCGCTCCTGAAAGAGAAATAATCTTTTTTCAGCAGAGAAAACTATTGGTGATGACTAAAAAGGCGTTGTTTTTTCACAGATTTAAGAAAGTGATGACTAAAAAGGCGTTGTTTTTTCACAGATTTAAGAAAGTGATGACTAAAAAGGCGTTGTTTTTTCTTAGATTTAAGAAAGTGATGACTGAAAAGGCGTTGTTTTTAGAAAGTGATGACTAAAAAGGCTTTGTTTTTCAAAGATTTAAGAAAGTGATGACTAAAAAGGCGATGTTTTTTCACAGATTTAAGAAAGTGATGACTAAAAAGGCGTTGTTTTTTCACAGATTTAAGAAAGTGATGACTAAAACGGCGTTGTTTTTTCAGAGATTTAAGAAAAAATTTAAGAGATTTAAGTAAAAATTCTCTAATTATATTCATTATTCAATTTACAAGAGAAGTTTATGAAAAAATGCAAAAGTATCGTCATATAGCGTTAGTTTCCTATAGCCTACTACTCTGGTTAGACTCGCTGGGCTCACCATGTCTTGTAATTATGTACCTCCCTCCCTAGCCCTCGAAACTCTTTCTCTTTCTCTTTTTTTTTTATTTTCCTTTAAATCTGGGCGGGAATTTTAGTCATAGATGCAAGGGGGCCGTGGAGGGAAGGACCAACTCTTAGAGGGGGGGCGTGGTAATAAAAAAGTTAAGAATCACTGCTCTATAACTTGAGTGATGCAGTTTCAATGATCCTCCTGAATTTGAATAATAATAATCTGCATTCTAATCGTAACTGTCTGCATATATTATTGACTCTTCTAATGGGCAAGCTAACTGAACACTATAAAAGCGCATTCTTTGCGTTGCTTTTCAAGTATATCTTTTAAAAACACCGAAAACTAAAGTGAGAAACCAGTATGAACTGTTTTTGAGTCTCTAGGAAATGAAAAAAAGGTAAAAGAATGATTTTTCGCGCGGTATTTCACCACAGTTTGACACATTTCCCAAAGAAGGAAATAATATATATATTTTTTTTAACGATACCCTTCCTGGGTGACATCAAGCAAAAGATGGGACGACATGATTTCATTTTTACAAAAATTCAGCTGGTTATTTTTCGATCTACGTTTAATAGCATTTTCTTCAGAAAACTGTGGTTCGTTCTCTCTCTCTCTCTCTCTCTCTCTCTCTCTCTCTCTCTCTCTCTCTCTCTCTCTCCATATAAAACTAAATTTTAAAAATTTTATATAAATTTCAAAACTAAATCAATATTTCCTTGAGTCATGCCAATACAATAATTGGTACCGTTCTCTCTCTCTCTCTCTCTCTCTCTCTCTCTCTCTCTCTCTCTCTCTCTCTCTCTCTCTCTCTCTCTCTCTCTCTCTCTCTCTCTGGACATAAAACTAAAAATTCGTTTTCAGTTTCATATAAATTTAAAAAACTAAGATCAGTATTTCCTTGAGTCATACAAATACAATAATTGGTATCTCTCTCTCTCTCTCTCTCTCTCTCTCTCTCTCTCTCTCATTTCTCTCTCTCTCTCTTAAAAATTAAGATCAATAATTCCTAAACATTTGTTTTCTTTCTTTGCATTTAAAACTAAACATTTGTTTTCAGTTTCATATGAATTTAAAAAATTAAGATCAATATTTCCTAAACATTTGTTTTCAGTTTCATATAAATTAAAAAAAATTAAGATCAATATTTCCTGGAGTCATGCAAATACGATAGATTTGTTCTGTAAACAGATAAATAATTTGGAAAAGATACAGAATACATGAATATGGCAAACAGCAGGAAC
The DNA here is from genome assembly GCF_040412425.1 of Macrobrachium rosenbergii. Lineage (NCBI taxonomy): Eukaryota > Metazoa > Arthropoda > Malacostraca > Decapoda > Palaemonidae > Macrobrachium > Macrobrachium rosenbergii. The sequence goes on from NC_089772.1 coordinate 14,546,245, forward strand.
AAACCAGGAAATTGAATTTTAGGCCGAAAAGCACCACACAAGATATTGAATAAAAATTTAACTCTGTTGTTATCCAGCTTGCATATTACATGTTCCTAAAACTCCCAGTGTCCCATCAATACGTTATCAGATGTAATTCCTGGTGTTTCTTGCTGCATTGATGATGAATAGGTTTTTCATATCATTTCTGTTGAAAAATTATGCTTTATTTAATAAATATTGGCCCATTTTATAATAATATTAAGAGAAGTCCGTTTTAAGATAACCTTTAATTCAGTGTTGGTGATTATTCTAACACGAGCTTGTTGGCGTGTGCTACGCGTACTGGAACCCGGCACTTCTGTCTTCCCTGCCCTCCCGATACCCTCCCGATACCCTCCCGTTCCCCTACCTAACCACCCTGCCCGGGGCGGACAAACCGGTTTGCATGGGGTGGGTGGCGGTGTCATGTTTCCCTACCTACCCCACCCCACCTGGGCCGGACAAACCGGTTTGCAGGGGGTGGGTGGATGTGTCATGTCTCCCGTACCCTCCCAATCCACTACCTACCCCACCCTACCCGGGGCATACAAACCGGTTTGCAGGGGGTGGGTGGCTGTGTCATGTCTCCCCTACTGTTACCCGGGGGAGGAAAAACGATATCCACTCGGATTTTATTATTATAGATTCTCCAAAAAAATAAAATATTCATAATCTGGAGCACAATATTACATATTCAGTTCTGTCTCTAAAGAATCATCATACCCTTTCTCCTACAAAAAAGTCTTTATCTGAAGTTCACTAGAGCAGTGGTTCGCAACCTTTTTATTGCAACGCCTCCTCGAAGAGTTGGTGTTTTTATTCTTTTGGGAATTAATTAGTGAGGTACTCGACACTGTTTCTTGGCGACTCTAGTTAAGCGAATAACGAATATAATTAGAGAATTTTTAATTTTTCCCTAGGGCTCGCACCCCCACTACCACAGGTTGAGAACCACTGCACTAGAGTCCTCATATTGAGGACGTTTCTTCAACTATTTCTTGAAATGACAACAAAAGGCTGCATTGTTTGGGAGTTTTGGTGCTGGGAACTTTGGTACCTGGCATTTTCACTTACTCAGGAAATTCTCGCGATGGAAAAGAAAAATTCATTCGCTCACCTACATTCTGAAAGTAAACATTTCTGCATAAATTCACATATGGCAGGAAGAAGGAGGAAGCGGAGATATATTATAAAAAGTGGAGAGGAAGGACTGGGAACGGTTGGATAGTTGGGGGGTGAAAGAGATATTGAAAATAAAGGGCCTTGATTTTCACGAGGTGCAAACATTTGTGCAGACTTGCGTATGGTGCAGCGTTTGTAATGGGTTTGGTGCACTACTGGTGAGCCTTCTGTGGTGGTATAAAAAGTGTTGAAGGTATCCCTTCGACATTCAGAAGTTCAAATAGGAATATGGCCGTGACTGATAGTTGTTCCTGATGTTTTTCTTTATGTATGTATGTATGTATGTATGTATGTATATGTATGTATGTATGTATGTATGTATGTATGTATATATATATATATATATATATATATATATATATATATATATATATATATATATATATATATATATATATATAATTTTTACGTCATTTATTTGCGCACGAACTTTTTTTATATTCCCACCTATCAAACCACCAATATCTTTCAATATCGAATTATGACTAATAAGCGCGACTATTGCAATTACTGAAATAAAAAAAAAATAAGGCTGGGAAACCAATCATGACATCGAGGCCCCGTTATCAAACATCTATTTATACCTTGAATTTCGTTCTATGAAGGAAATTGAACCAATGCATCGTGACAGAGGCAACATCGGCCGAACCTTCATTTATCAACTATTTCTCATACCGCTCGAATTGTCGTCATGGAACTCCAAACTTATATTTCTTTATTTTGGAATTGAATGTCGCCGCACTTGCAATATTTTTGCCATTTATGACGTATCATATGTACGAGGGGTGAAATTGGCGTTCCTTCATTTTTGTGGTGCTTACAAACCGAAGCAAAACAAATACTTCATCAAAATACCAACAACTCTTGTAATGGTCTCCAGAGGTATTATTTGTTTCCTTTTTTGGACATGTGAGAATTTTTATAATATGAGATATTTCGGTTCATGTTGGTTGAAGAACTGACTAGTAAATTATGAGTCAGTTCTGATACGTATTTATATATTGTTTTCTGTAAATGTTCAGATAAAGGTTTCACTTCTGGACCATTGTGAACTGTTTCCTGGTTAGAGAACTCCAAATTCAAAATTACTCCTATAAACGCACCCACACATGCTCAACTAATATGTAAAGATTTTTCTAGAATCACGCATCACTATAGATGTCTACTATTATGTACATCACTAATAAAATGGAAATTATGCAATAAACTGAGATTTTTCTTAAATCACACATCTCCATAGATGTCTACAGTCATGCACATCAGTAATAAAATGGAAATTATACAATAAACTGATAACACCTAAGTCATATCTTTCGGTGGCTTCGGGATAATGCTGTATGAGCCGCGACCCATGAAACTTTAACCACGGCCCGGTGGTGGCATGGCCTGTATCGTTGCCAGATGCACGATTGTGGCTAACTTTAGCCTTAGGTGAATTAAAAACTACTGAGGCTAGAGGGCTGCAATTTGGTATGTTTGGTGATTGGACGGTGGATGATCAGCATACCAATTTGCAGCCCTCTAGCCTCAGCAGTTTTTAAGATCTGAGGGCTTACGGACAGACAAAGCCAGCAAAATAGTTTTCTTCTACAGAAAACTAAAAAAAGGACTCGGCTCTTCGCTTTCCAAGGCACAAGAGCTAGCGCGTGGGTGGAATTGTAAACAATGTTTCCAGCGCAATGTAAATATTCCAAGCAAGAGAAAAATGACTGGAAGGCGAAAGGGTTATTTCCAGAATAATAAAAAGTTTATACTGTTCCATCACACACGACAGATTTCTGCTTTGTGAGGCTGTGAGAGAGAGAATCACACCAGGTTGGTCAACGCTCTTCGTAAGAGTTTTCATCTTCCCATTCTCCATTATTTATTCTTGTCATTTGCGTCACAGAGCGGTAAAATTCTCTCCCGTGACTCAACTGGAAAAAAGGGCATATTGCTCCATGACCTAAGAATATTATTGCTCACAGTGAAAAATATAACGTTTGATATGTCAGTAGGCGTAAATATACTCAAGGCAATAACATCAGAGGTTAGTTTAAAAATCTTTGACTTCAGCATTGCGTATAGCAGTGGTTCTCAACCAGGGGGGAATTTCCCCCTAGGGGGAATTTCAGAGTTTGGGGCGGGGTATTGTGACCACAGATTGGCAGGCCAAACTGGCCATAGGTGGTATTGTGATCACAGATTGGCAGGCTCGAACTGGCTCTAGGACCACACAAAACGCAGTGTGCGTCGGTCCGCACTACTGAGAGGTCACTCTGGGCTTTCTCTACGCTAGCTGGTGTGTTTGTGTTGGTATTTTGTTGCATAAATTGGAATGCACCTTTTGTGACAGATAATTTTGGAAAGGGGGCTGGGGAATGGCACTCTGACACATGGTGAAAGGGTACGTGGGCCGGAAAAGATTGAGGACCACTGGTGTATAGTGTCCTATTAACGCATCAGCTCCTCTAAATTTAGAATTTGCCTGTGTCTGATTCAGACTTTTCTTTTGCAGAAGAAGGTATCGGTTGTTTTTGGATCCAAAGAAGTTCAAAACATCTGTGTTTGAGACTTCTTCAGTCATGAACTAAGAGAAACAAATTAGCATTTCAGCGGTTTCTGTGTCAGGTCATAGCGTCATGAGGAATCGTTCGTTAACCCTTTTGTGCTGTTCTTTAAAAAAATAATCCTAGTTAGTTTTCTGTAAAAGAAAACTTGCGCCGGCTTTGTCTGTCCGTCCGCACTTTTTTATGTACGCACTTTTTCTGTCCACCCTCAGATCTTAAAAACTACAGAGGCTAGAGGGCTGTAAATTGGTATGATGATCATCCACTCTCCAATCATAAAACATACCAAATCGCAGCCCTCTAGCCTCAGTAGTTTTTATTTGATTTAAGGCTAAACTTAGCCATGATCGTGCTCCTGGCAACGACATAGGTAGGCCACCACTGGACAGTGGTTAAAGTTTCATGGGCCGCGGCTCATACAGCATTACACCGAGACCACCGAAAGATAGATCTGTAGCGGCTCTACAGAAAACTCGATTGCGCCGAACAAACCTCAACGCATATTTTATTTGTTTTTTATTTCTTCCTGCTATTTCATTCTCCCATTGCTGAGCCAACTGCACAGATGAATTATAAAACGTTTGATGGCATGATCATTCTGGAGGTGAGTTGGTGAAAAGAGTTGATGGCTCGGTAATGTTAAGGTCACCGAGGACAGGAAACGTCAGGGTGTACTGGATGAATTGGATAAAAGAGGTATTAAAATCGTGAGAATACTGGATTATAATACGGAAGATATTACCCTGATTAAACTTTTTCTTTATCAAATCTACTATTATAATAAAATCTGAGTGGATTTCGTTTGTCCTCACCCGGGTGGCAGTAGGGGAGACATGACACAGCCACCCACCCCCTGCAAACCTGTTTGTCCGCCCCCGGGTTCCAGCTCGTAAAAAGAACATTCAAGTAAGAGAACACAATCTTCCCAACAAACAAAGATGAATTCTGTGGGTATATTTGATTCATTGTGAAATTTCATTTTTTGAACGTTCAATGTGATGACTGCCCACTATCCGAGGAATTCAGTAATGATGCCTACAATTAGCCTAATTACTAAACGAAACCATTGTGTGTATTCTTGATTAAATATTCCAAGAAAACGATCGTCTGAATGGTTGGAAACGTTGCCTGAAGGCCACGATCACAGAGTACAAGACATGGCGCTTGTCTACTGCATTTTGTTTTTCTCCATTGCCCTGGAGGTTACCGGCTTAATTAGAGAGCTTGGCCTGTGGCGAAAGATTCATTAAATGAAGTCATTTGCGTAGAATGAAGAAACTCGTATTTAGGGATGAAGTGTTTTTTGATTTTCTGATTTAACAGATATCCAGTGTAACAGAGATGCATAGGTAATTCATGCAGTTGTTTTACATTTATCAGTACTTTCACTGTGCAGTATAGTTCGTAGTACTTGCCTTTAACAGTGATTTACAATATTAATGGAATTTATCATTAATAGAAATCATAATTGTTCCAGATTGAGAAATAATAATACATTGTAAAAAGGGAATGTATTCATTAGATTCTGATAGTTATAGTATCCATGGTTCACAGTTTAAAACAAAAAAATAATTTTGAAGCAAGTAAATTCATATACAACAACAATTTGCCATTGAATTTGAGCTAGAATTGCACACAAAACACTCCAGGTAGATCTTAGGCTCAGATAAAACAGCGGAAATGGCCACTCGTCCTGTTTTCACTCCGTGTGAATCAGTTACTGCTGTGCTCCGGAATTCTCGCTCTGCCTTTGATCTCTTTGATTCTCATAACTTCTCTGGCGTAAAAGACCAGGTCCGCAGCTTTCGTCTTAGTCGAAATACTGGGTGTGCCCCCGTTCTAATGCTCTGGCGAATCCTGCTGCTTGGCATCAGAATTTCTTCAAAGTCTTGCTTTTGGATCTAAGGCTTTGTAGCAGATCCGACAAGCACGCACAAACACACACACACACACACACACACACACACACACACACACACACACATATATATATATATATATATATATATATATATATATATATATATATATATATATATATATATATATATATATATATTAGTGAGTGTGTTTGAATGGCACATTCAAGTATGGGAATCTACCTGACCAATCAGTGAAGAAAAATTTCTTTGAATACTTTTTTTGCAACCTCTCTCTCTCTCTCTCTCTCTCTCTCTCTCTCTCTCTCTCTCTCTCTCTCAGCCAGAAACTGCTTATCTCTCATTTCCATGCTGAGGACGTCTCATATCTTTGCTGCCTTAGAGACCCCCATCCTCAAGTGTTCCTCAATAATGCTTCTTCTCCCACCATGAGAACGAAGCATGAAATTCACAAAAACTCTAAAAGGTGTCCCCGCTGGGGGTGCAGTGCCGACATTGCACCTCGTGTGGTGCACTGTAGGCATTACCTAAGGTTTTCCCCTTGTTACACCTTTCAGACTTTTACTGTCAGTTTCCGTTTCAGTGCTTGGCCCTTGGCCTAAATTCTATCTTCAGATTTATATTCAGTCTAAAAGAAGTCTGAAAGCAGACTGTTTTATGTAAAATTTTGAGTTGTTCCGCGAATATTAACATATTTAAGCGATTTATATATATATATATATATATATATATATATATATATATATATATATATATATATATATATATATATATATATATATATATATATATAAATGATATCTCCGAAACCTTGTAAAAGCTTCACGGTCGTCGAGATAAGATACGCTAAATAAGATAGAAAATCTCTCTCTCTCTCTCTCTCTCTCTCTCTCTCTCTCTCTCTCTCTCTCTCTCTCTCTCTCTCTACTCCACTATTCACTGTGGAGAAAGAACGCTGGAAGTTCCTTGTTAATATTCTGGGTATACACAAAAGTCTCGCGGAATTTTTCTCCCGCGAATATTTACCGTTGCTTTGGAGTGGGTCATTCTGTTAAGATGAAGTTGGGTAACTTTAACTTTCTCTGTCCTAATAATTTCATTTCAAATGAAGCCTTAGAATATTTAGATGAGGAAAATTATATATATATATATATATATATATATACTAATTTATAAACAAGTAAAAAATGCGCCGAAGTTTCTTCGGCGCGACCGAGTTTTCCGTACAGCCGCTACAGCGTATAATCAAGGCCATCGAAAATTGATCTATCTTTCGGTGGTCTCGGTATAATGCTGTATGAGCCGCGACCCATGAAACTTTAACCACGGTCCGGTGGTGGCTTGTCCTGTATCGTTGCCAGAAGCACGATTATGGCTAATTTTAACCTTAAATAAAATAAAAACTACTGAGGCTAGAGGGCTTTAATCTGGTATGTTTGATGATTGGAGGGTGGATGATCAACATACCAATTTGCAGCCCTCTAGCCTCAGTAGTTTTTAAGATCTGAGGGCGGACAGAAAAATTGCAGACAGAAAAAAGTGCAGACAGGAAAAAGTGCGGACAGAAAAATTGCAGACAGAAAAAAGTGCAGACAGGAAAAGTGCGGACAGAAAAATTGCGGACAGAAAAAGTGCTGGAAGAAAAAGGTGCGGACAGGAAAAGTGCAGACAGGAAAAAGTGCGGACAGAAAAAGTGCGGGCAAAAAAAGGTGCGGACAGGAAAAGTGCAGACAGAAAAAAGTGCGGACTGAAAAATTGCGGACAGAAAAAGTGCTGGAAGAAAAAGGTGCGGACAGAAAAAAGTGCGGACAGAAAAAGTGCAGAAAACTAAAAATGACAGATATTCCCAGAACACTTCCAAAGAACGTTAGAAAAAAATATATAACGATTTATAAAGAAATTACACAAGAGGTCCTTCTTAATTTACTTTTTTTACTTCTCTGCTCCACGGTAGAATCCCCAAAGCAAACTCTGAACTCCTTGCACACCGGAAAAGTTTGTCTTTCTGAATTTGGAATATAAATTGAGCAGTCCCCCACCAGTCCCCTGGGGGATGGCGAAAGTTAGGTTTGCAGACTTGAATCCCCAAGGATCCTAACTACCAGTAACTGTGATTTTTATCCTCCCAGCCCTTCCCATTCTTCTGCCTTTCTCTCTGTTGCTTAGGATTTCGTCAGAGCAGGATAAAATGAACGCTAGATTAATTCCTCTCTCGCTGTGCATCGTAAATATTCATCATGAAGAATCGTCTTCTGTGGAGAGAAGAACGTTTGCAAAGAAACGCATCAGAATTCATCTTCCTCTTGGTCAAACGTATCACTGTCGAATTGAATTGAATATAGAATTTAGGCCAAAGGCCAAGCACTGGGACCTATGAGGTCATTCAGCGCCGAAAGGGAAATTGACAGTAAAAGGTTTGAAAGGTGTAACAGGAGGAAAACCTCAAAGCAGTTGCACTATGAATCAATTGTCAGGAGAGGGTGGAAAGTAAGATGGAAGAAAGAGATCATGAAAGGAGGTACAGTAAAAGTAAAAAGGAATATATATATATATATATATATATATATATATATATATATATATATATATATATATATATATATATATATATATATATATATATATGCACACATATATATCTAAAGAATTTAATGGAAAATGTTGATGTAGAATCGTGATGTTCAGAAGCATCAAATTGCAAGATACACGAGATTTTATATAAATTGACAAGTGAAAATGTCCTGTGTTTTCTTACAGCCGAATATCATCTTTGAAATTGAAGACTGAAGCATTGCACATAGAACGGCAAAAAAAAGTAGAAAATACAATGAAAGGAAAACCAGGGAGTAAGAAAAATTATACTCATCTGTAGGTATGTCCCTCTACACGCAAAGGGGAAGAGCAAGTTCATCTAATCTGATATTGCAACAACCATCTCTTACGGTTAACATAAGGTTGCATGACACTCTTTACGTTCCATTTCTTGTTTATCACAGTGCTGAGACATATTCCTTCAAAGGCCGAGATAGTAGTAGTAATCCCCTTTCCTGCGGACTCCAGAGAAGATTAGAAAACATGATAGTGGCTTGGGTTCGTTGACAAGATGAAAGCATCTTATCTCTCCTGGGAAAACCCGGAGGCAGATCGTTCTCCAAAGGAGGTCTTTTCGACTTATATTTTACAGTATGAATCTGGTATATACAAAACTAACAAATATATAATGCGCCGAAGCTTCTTCGGCGCAGTCGGGTTTTCTGTACAGCCGCTACAGCTTGATAATCAAGGCCACAGAAAACAGATCTATCTTTCGGTGCTCTCGGTGTAACGCTGTATGATCCGCGGCCCGTGAAACTTTAATCACGACCCGGTGGTGGCCTATCCTATATCGTTGCCAGAAGCACGATTATGGCTAACTTTAACCTTAAATAAAATAAAAACTAATGAGGCTAGAGGGCTGCAGTTTGGTATGCTTGACGATTGGAGGGTACATGATCAACATACCAGTTTACAGCCCTCTAGCCCTAGTAGTTTTTAAGATCTATGGCGGACAGAAAAAAGTGCGGACGGACAGACAAAGCTGGCACAATAGTTTTCTTTTACAGAAAAATTTAAAACCTGTAATCAGCGGACAATTAACTATATCGGTGTGATTACGAATAAATTCTTTGTGCTGATGCATGCAGTCCAGATACCACCCTAGTGGTTAAATAGTTTTAACACCTTTTATATAAGAATCATTCAAAGAAAATATATACGTGACTGGTTATATAAATCAAGTTAAGAATTGAAGAAATAAGTAAACGATACGATAAATAATTAGAGTGAAATCTAGTCTCTCGAAGGATGAATAAGAATATTTTTGGAGTATATAAATAGTATACGATCTATTGTTACATTGAGTAATAAAATAAAACAATCTTTTATATCTGAAAAAGGACGCTCATAGCTAATGAGCGGAGATTTATTAGGAAGACTTTAAACTGCAAACAAATAAAAAATCATTATATAAATCAAATTAAAGTTAGAATACGCAGCATCTCTGAATCATCGAGATACAACTTAACAGATAAAAATCAGATAGAGATTTAAGAATAGAAGCAACGTTATAAGAACCTTTAATGTAGAAACCAACGAATAAGAATGTTTAAAAAAATGTTAAGCTCAGCAGCAGGAAACTTAACAACGCAAGAACTTGCGGTCTTTGAAGTACACTTAATACAAGGGAAAAACGCTTTAGGAGGTTAAATACAACCTGCATCTAATTACTTCTCGCTTACGCCCTTTCATGTTCGTACTTCTTCTAAGCTCCGCTGATCCTTACATTTTTGGGGGTATATAAGAATAGTGGGTAGGTTTTTGGTTGTAAGGGGATAAGAAGCTATGAAAACAGATGGTGTTTTTGGTTATAAGAGGATAAGAGGAAGCTATAAAAACAGATGGTGTTTTTGGTTATAAGTGGATAAGAAGCTATAAAAACAGATGGTGTTTTTGGTTATAAGAGGATAAGAGGAAGCTATAAAAACAGATGGTGTTTTTGGTTATAAGAGGATAAGAAGCTATAAAAACAGATGGTGTTTTTGGTTATAAGAGGATAAGAGGAAGCTATAAAAACAGATGGTGTTTTTGGTTATAAGAGGATAAGAGGAAGCTATGAAAATAGATGGTGTTTTTGGTTATAAGAGGATAAGAGGAAGCTATAAAAACAGATGGTTTTTTGGCTATAAGAGGATAAGAGGAAGCTATAAAAACAGATGGTGTTTTTGGTTATAAGAGGATAAGAGGAAGCTATAAAAACAGGTGGTGTTTTTGGTTATAAGAGGATAAGAAGAAGCTATGAAAATAGATGGTGTTTTTGGTTATAAGTGGATAAGAAGCTATAAAAACAGATGGTGTTTTTGGTTATAAGAGGATAAGAAGCAGCTATGAAAATAGATGGTGTTTTTGGTTATAAGAGGATAAGAGGAAGCTATAAAAACAGATGGTGTTTTTGGTTATAAGAGGATAAGAGGAAGCTATAAAAACAGATGGTGTTTTTGGTTATAAGAGGATAAGAGGAAGCTATAAAAACAGATGGTGTTTTTATTGAGGGTTCAGTTACCTGACAAAAAAGCAAATCGTATACAGGACACAGTAGGATGGATAAAAACGTAATGAAGAAAGAAGGCAAGCAATAAAGATTGATGGGACGAGGCAAACGAGAACTTGAGGGGAAATATTAATTTGTTCTATTGAAAACTTAGAGTCTGCAGGATTATTCAAACTAAATTCTTGCGTCAGTCGTTTGCCAAGAACAGTTTTCCGAAAACTAGAATTCTACTGCTAATTTCTCCCTGTTGGCAGTGTCTCATTTTGATGACAGTTATCCAGCTTGTCAGGTAGGAAGTTAAACGTATCAACAATTCCTGGAAAGGATTTGTAAAGGGATTTCTACAGATCTTCAAATAACTTTATATAGATTTTCAATGTATAACATTTACAGTTAGATTCCGTTTTCTACGTCGTAATGCCAGGTGCTTTTGATCTATATGTTGAATTTAGGAGGTTCTTTATCTCATTTGTAAACTAAACGTCATGAGAAAACCATTGTCGTCAATACAAGCTTTTCTTCCTGCACTGATGAGTTATAACTCAAGCATATTTTATAATGTCTGCAAGCTAGAGCTTTTACAAGATGAATAGATGAACTATCTCTTTGCCCCCAAAAATGTTTGTTTTCTGAAAAAAAAAAAAAAAGAGATGCCTCAGATCTGTTGATCAAAATACCGAGAAATGGAACTTTGTTCATTTGTAAATTAATATAAACTGAGATTTTGTCGGGAATGGTAGTTTTAAAATATGATGAACGTTCCGTGTAAGTACATAAAACGGTTGCTGTTGAGGAAATTGTCTCACGGGGTTTAAATTCAAGCTAAAAGGTTAAAATATGAATTTCCCAGTTATTTTTTAGTTTTCTGTAAAAGAAAACTATTGTGCCGGCTTTGTCTGTCCGTCCCCACTTTTCTGTCCGCCCTCAGATCTTAAAACTACAGAGGCATGAGGGCTGCAAATTGATATGTTGATTATCCACCCTCCAATCATCAAACATACCAAATTGCAGCCCTCTAGCCTCAGTAGTTTTTATTTGATTTAAGGTTAAAGTCAGGCATAATCGTGCATCTGGCAACGTTATAGAATAGGCCATTACCGGGCAGTGGTTAAAGTTTTACGGACCGTGGCTCATACAGCATTATACCGAGGCCACCGAAAGATAGATCTATTTTCGGTGGCCTTGGTTACACGCTGTACAGGAAACTCGATTCGCTTCAAGTACCTCATAAGATGTTAGACAGGTCAATTAAAATTGTTGTTTACTACAGTCATTTGTTTTGTCTAAGAGAAATGATGAAATTAGGACAACATTTCCGTCTGAAAAACGTTAATGGCCGTATATCCCTATGAAGAATACAAAGCAATATAACATTTATAATTTAACGTGAATCTCCAATACGTAAAGTAAAATTAACCCTTTTTCGACTCAATACCTCTTGCTAATTAAATAAATCAGAAAGACAAATCTGATTACCTCGCTAAAAGCCTGTTAATTACATCACTCTTAATACTGTTTTATTTTAATTGACACTGACGTTACAGGAGCGAACCTGAACCTTTTCGTGTTAAGTGAGTCCCACATTTTTACGACGGCGACGAACTATTTATGAAAAGGGTTGGGGGGATGGGGGGGGGGGGATGGGTAATGAGACAGACAGATGGCAGACCTCTGAGAGGAGCGGATGATCTTTCCTCGCCAAAATAACGATGTCTTTCTCATTTCCAGAAGATGTAGAGGAACCATTTTCCTTTCTTTTCCACGCTTTGTGTTTCAGAACAATGGCGCACCGTTCGATGCGACGACTCGTCGGTAGGGGTAATGGGGAGGCAGAAAATGCGCTAATTTACAGGCCGACGTCGTGGATGGAAAGCTCTTGAATAAATAAAAAAGAAAAAGAAATGAGACTTTCTCATGACGCTGGATTTATGAAAACTAATGCGAAATATACCGGTGTTGAATCCGTATGATTAAAATCCCCGAATTCCTGTGCATAAAACACAGGCAAGGCTTGCGTTATTTGAATAAGAATTTGCTCTAACACTGTATTTTGTGAAAATTTCCTCCGCTATTATCCGCATATTTCGGTGTATTGGTGTTTGTCCTGTCCTCGCTAACATTTATGAAAAAGGAAAACAAAATATAATAAGTCTAAGCGACGTCTGATATGATTTTTTTTGCCATTTGTGAATATTTACCAATATATGGAAGTCGATAATTATCCTCTCCTGTCAAGAAGCATACGATATCCGCTTAGTCTTGTTTCTGGATTTCTCTGAAACGTAATTGAGAAAAATAGTTTACCGTATAAAAAAAATTGTAAAGGCAAACTGACCGTGAATCCTTTTCCCCTTTTTTGGTAAAAAATATAAAAAGAAAAACAACTCATTCTGCAAGTGTGTGTGTATATATATATATATATATATATATATATATATATATATATATATATATATATATATATATATATATATATATATGTATACATATATATATATATATATATATATATATATATATATATATATATATATATATATTGGCAATGAATATCTATTGACTTAACATTATGGAACGCGTTAAGAACCCGACAATATCTTGGTTAAGGTGCAGCCTTCATAATTTTTCCTCATATTTAGTAGTCACGTAAAAAATAAACCCACTTCGGCTGAGCTGATGTTCATTTTTTTTTGACTGACACTTCATGATTTGCATTCCTGTTGCCGCAGGGAATATTTTCAACACTTGCTTTCCACGGGAGGCGTAAATGGAAAAGATCTAGAGTTATTTTTTTACCGCTATAACTTACAGTGAAAGGCGCAGCTAGCTAGGCCTGTCCAATGCAGCACGGTGTATAAAATTCGTTTGGGATCTTGTGAAAGATGTTAGGAGACGGAGGGTGGTGGGGGGTGAGGTATCTGTGTGTGTGTCCGTCTGTCTCTCACTTCACTCGTGACATAACGGCAGTGCTTCCTATTCACGATCCAGGAATCCGGATTTGATCCCCGAACTAAGCCGTGTTAACTCAGCTGTATTGAGGAAACTCTGGACTTTCAGTTCGTTTCACAAAACATTTTGCTTACGTCACTCGTCTCCCAACCAACGGATGCGATTATTTTCCAATATATCCTTGTGCGTCGTCTTAACAAAGTTCGTATTTCAGTCTAAGAAACCGTAGTTTATATCTCAACATCACCCAGGTGTTTCCATAATATGCAGTTCGCTCTTCCTGTTTAGTATCAATTCCTTAAAGGAATTAGAATACTCATTCTTAAAAAAATGTAATTCGTTCTTCTTATTCAGTATTAATTCCTTAAAGAAATTAGGATACTCAGTTTCAAACAAATGTAATTCGCTCTTCCTATTCAGTATTATTTCCTTAAAGGAATTAGAATGCTCATTCTCAAACAGATGTAATTTGTTCTTCCTATACAGTATCAGTTCCTTAAAGGAATTATTTCTGCTTGTTCGGTGTGCTGATTTTGGTTTGAGTATGGATAATAATTTTATTCATTAATTAAGAAGTTAATTCATGCGATATGGTGAGATGGTGGAGAAGGGGTGCCACGGTAATGATTGCATTAGTTAGGGTGCCATCACTGAAAAAAAGATTGAGAACCACTGCCTGAGATTTAGCTCGTTGCAAAGCTATTGCTTACATTCCCTAGCATAATACCTGCAGTAAATTCAGCTTTATAGGATAGCGTTATGGTTTATGCATACAAGCAGCTGATACAAGCAGCCATTATGAACAATTTCAGAACCGCCGTGTTCAACACGCAGGCTACCATTTTAACAAAGAATTTTCATTGGAAACTTTATGATATTGAGACTTCTTTCCTCCTGAATTTAATTTTCTTATAAAGAATTCTCATTTCCCCTCGATCATATGTCTTGACACTTGTCAGTGTTACAAAATGCATGGAAGTTAAGTTTTACAGTAGTCCAGAACATGGAGTGGAATGAAATGGAATACAGAGTTTAGGCCACAGGCCAAGCACTGGGACCTATTAGGTCATTTAGCGATGGAAAGGAAATTGAAAGTAGGTAGGTTTGAAAGTTGTACCAGGAGGAAAACCTCAAAGCAGTTGCACTATAAAATAATTGTTAGGAAGAGGTGGATAGCAAGATGGAAGGAAGATAATATGAATGGAGGTACAGTAAAAGGAATGAAAGGGGTTGCAGCTAGGGGCCGACGGGACGCTCCAAAGAACCTTTTAGTTATACCTACAGTGCACCCCGTGAGGTGCACTGACGGCACTAAACCCCCGTTCATACATGGAGCTCGGATGACAGCCAGAAGTAGCGTAGATCTTGTAACGTTATCGTAGTAGTAAAATCACTTTTATTCCCTCCAGATCCGTAGATCTGATAAAAAGATTAAAACTTTATTGACGTAATTTCCATCTCTCAGTAAATCGGACGCTAAAATCGATTAACATTTCTCTTACAATTTTTTTTAAGCCTTTTGCATACGTATCGCAAATAGCTTGCCCCTCACGGGAACGGGATGCGATTATTCCTCGATTTATTGGGAAAGTTGTGAGATAAATCTGGTATTAATGGTGCTATTAGGAGATCGAAAACGAGATTCGTGTCTTCTCTATCAGCATCTGTGTCCGAGAGAGAGAGAGAGAGAGAGAGAGAGAGAGAGAGAGAGAGAGAGAGAGAGAAATGGACTCTCTCTCTCTCCAAATCTTTCATGAAGCATCAGTTACAATGATGAATCAGAGCAGGTTTTAAGTGCGATTTCTTTTAAAGAGTCTGTGAAGATTTTGGGTAAAAGTCCCAGTATAAAATTAATATTTTTAATGACTAACTCAAGCACGCAAGCATTTAAATGACTGGATTCATACCGCCCTAAAATGGAAGACTGCATATCTGCAAAAATACAGAACTGAGAAAAATGGTCGATACTGCAGTTTTCCCTTGCCTTACTACTGATTTTGCCAGAAACTGCAAATGGGACCCCCTTAAATACTCGTGGAAAGCATTGAAGAATCATTCTGAAACTGCAGTAACCTGTGTATTAGTGTTTCACGAGCCCAATAGGTGGCATATCTCAATTTCGAAGATTTTGCAGATACTGCAGTTTTCCATTTGCGGGCAGCTTAAACAAAAACAGTCATTCCATTTGGTTAGGGAAATCACATGGATTTCCTTAACCAACGTTTTAATAGATGTTAGATCTGCTCTGTCCAAATTATGCTTTCATTTCTCCTGTCAGTACGATTTGGAGTGGTCGGCTGGTAATGGGTAAGGTATTGAATATTTGTGATTGATAAGTACGTGTGCAGACGAAAATAGATGATTCTTGAAGTATTTTGGGCTCATAACTATTGTACTGTAAAAAGTAACATTAACAAGAGGGAAATTATATTAACGTATAGTGGTTAGTGGCGTGGCATGCCACTCAGATGTCGCAGGGGTTCGCGTCTCCCCCGGGGAGATGAAAATTCACTGGTCTTTACAAGAAAGCGAATTATTACTAATGTTCCTGTAAACATTCAGATCATTTGATTCTGATCAGATGAATTTCATTTTAGTTTTCTGTAAAAGAAAACTATTGAGATAGCTTGTTCAGATCTTAAAAACTGCTGAGGCTAGAGGGCTGCAAATTGGTATGTTGATCATCCACCCTCCAATTATCAAGCATACCAAATTGCAGCCCCATAGCCTCAGTAGTTTTTATTTTATTTAAGGTTAAAGTTAGCCATAATCGTGCGTCTGGCAACGATATAGGGCAGGCCACCACCGGGCCGTAGTTAAAGTTTCATGGGCCGCGGGTCATACAGCATTATACCGAGACCTCCGAAAGATAGGCTAGATCTGTTTACGGTGGCCTTGATTATAAGCTGTACGGAAAACTCGATTGCGCCGAAGAAACTTAGGTTAATTTTTTACTTGTTCAATAATATGCACAAAAAAATTACAAAGTGTACCAAATCCATTACTAAAGTCTTGTTTATGAAAAACACAATCCAATTTATAATTCAAAGAAGTTTGCGTTTGTGGTTTTACTATTCTTGACTCAGAATTACTGAAATTGTTTTTCAGCTTAATGTATTAATCTTGCTTGTTACCAAGTTAGTAAGAGATGTATTATCCTTAAGGCTTTCAGTAATAATTTCTGGAATAACGCTGCTAAAATTAAGTAGTTTCTTAAACAATTTTCTTTGTGCCACAACTGTGGTCTCATATCTAAGTGCGAACCAGACCTAACATTGTTATATATATATATATATATATATATATATATATATATATATATATATATATATATATATATATATATATATATATATATATATATATATATATATATATATATATATATATATATATATATATATATATATATATATATATATATATATATATATATATATATATATATATATATATATATATATATTATGTATGTATATATATTATATGTATGTTATTTGATATATATATACACATGTATATATGTACGTATTTATATTTCATGTATGTACATATAAAGTGGTACAGAAGGTGGGAGATGAAAAAAGGCGTATGTAATTAAGCAAAGAGGAGAGAATGCGAGCGAGGATGCCAAATATATTTAGTGATTTTTGAATAAAGTAAATGCGTAGAGAGAGAAAAGTTGATTTCCAGATTAAAAGATCTAAAGGAATCAGTATCAATTATCTACTGACTGATTCATCTCCGAATAAAATTCGAGGAAGGGGAGTTCTGGAAAGCGGAAATGCAAATACGCAAATAAATTCCTCTTCTTCTCTCAGCGTGCATACGCATTCAAGTGGGATTAAGTTAACATAAGTTTTCAGTTTGGAATTCCATCAGTCTATTGCATTCCCCTTTCAAAGGGGATTTTGAAAGGGTAAGTTTTATGCTATTGCTTTCCGTCCCCA
The DNA here is from genome assembly GCF_040412425.1 of Macrobrachium rosenbergii. Lineage (NCBI taxonomy): Eukaryota > Metazoa > Arthropoda > Malacostraca > Decapoda > Palaemonidae > Macrobrachium > Macrobrachium rosenbergii. Next base: position 14,563,862 of record NC_089772.1, read on the forward strand.
TGGAAAGGGCGGTGTCTAACTGCTTCAGGCCAGCCCGCAAACTCGATCACTGTCGATCGCTTCCTTTATGGCAATATTTATTTTTCTTGGTCGCACTTTGACTTCGCTTTTGGAGAGAGAATGTAATTACTTACCCGTTCGAACTTCTCCAGTTCTCTGTATGCTTTGGTCAGGAAGTTTGTCTCTCTCTCTCTCTCTCTCTCTCTCTCTCTCTCTCTTACACGCACACAGACACACACACACAAATCTGGATCGGGTTTATCATATTTAGCAGAAATTTTACCTTCACTGCTCCGTGTTCGCCTATAGCTTCAACATCCTTGCAGCGAGTACATAAACAAAAGTTTAGATCTTAGAAGTACTGGACTAACCTCACTCAGATCTTAAAAACTACTGAGGCTAGAGGGCTGCAGATTGATATGTTGATCATCCACCCTACAATCATCAAACGTACCAATTTGCAGCCCTCTAGCCTCAGTAGTTTTTATTTTATTTAAGGTTAAAGTTAGCCATGATCATGCGTCTGGCACCACTATAGGTGCCAACAACACAGACTACCACCAGGCCGTGGATGAAAGTTTCCTACAGCATTATACGCTGTACAGAAAACTCGATGGCTCTGAAGAAACTTCGCCGCATTTTTAACCTGTTTGTTAAAGTACTGAATGGTACCTAAGCTTTACGTACTTTTGCGAATTCTGTTAAAGTTGAATCCGAACGAAATTAGAGTTAGTTCCCCCCCTCAATTGGAGAGTGGCCGTTGAAAAGGGGAAGCTTGGTCCTTCCATTACGTTTTCCCCCAAATCATGATTTCGATACAACCGATTGTTCCCTCACTCGCATCTCATTAGGACCAAGGCTTAATTAACGTCTGTATACAAAACAGTCACCATTGTTTCGGGGAACCCAAAGGTTATTCAGTGGGATTTCTATTCACTCTCCAGCCTCGCCGTTTTCCATTTCCGTCGAGAGGAATTTGGGAGAGCAGATCATTATTCGAAAGTAAAGTTCATTCATTAGCTAATATGTTTTAAATTACGTATTGAAATGAGTGAGGCTGTACGTCAAATGGACCAGATTTCAATTACGCGGTTAATGCTTCCCAGCTTAAGTGCGTGGGCAGGGTTCAAATCGATTGAAAGTAATCGTTGCATTTAAAAGGACAGTAAAATACAGGCGTTCGTGTATCGATTTCAGCTCTCTGCCCCTCTATATATATATATATATATATATATATATATATATATATATATATATATATATATATATATATATATATATATATATATATATATATATATATATATATATATATATATATATTGATACGCGTGTGTGTGTGTACGTTTGATTTTAAATCACGAAAAGGTAAAAACGTGATGATTATACGAACAAAGTTTCAGCCACGGAGGAAAGCGAAACACTGGAGGTGCTAAGTACTGTCGTCTTATCACCAAGACATTGTCTCAGCAACTAAAGATACACAGAGACAATATATATATATATATATATATATATATATATGGTGGGTAGAAGTCCTAAGGGAATACAAAAAGGTTGGGAGGCCACAGAATGGTCAACGGATTAACATCGATATCTACCTGTTGGTAATCCTTTTTATTTTGTCTCTCAAATCTTTCTGGAACGTACGATTTATTACGGGGTCAAAAGAAGATAATCCTGTTCTTACATCAAGATTTTTCTCCCGTGTCAGCTGAGTCATAACAGATTCCGAAAAAGTCCCTGGAAACGGTCTCATTACTTGGGAATATTATATTGCTTTGCGTCCAATTTATTCTGTGGGATTTTTCACTTAGATGCAAAAATAGACCTCTTCTTACTGAATATTTGTGTTGTTTTAATCTAGTGTTTAAATCTTTACTGGTGTGACTTAAGTAAAATAAATCACAATCCATAGAAGGAACTTTGTATACAATATTGCTATCTTTCTGGGTGGGTTATTTTTTATATGTTATTGATATTATTATATGTGAAGGATACATTTGTATTAAACAACTTTTAAAAAGGGTTTTACAGCTTTAAATCCGATAAAATGTGGCAGACAAAGGGGTGTTTGAGGACACTTCTTTTTTCTTTCCGATTTTCCATAGAAGGCCTCAGTAGCTTTATTGTAACAAATATCCATATCGCCTCCGGGGTTGGTGGGGGCGGGGGCACTCTGGCATGTTTTGGGAAAGTCTGGCCTGACATAATTCTAGAATTTCTAGCAAATTTCGTCTGATCGGAACATTGAACGGCCATTTAAATCTATTTTGTTGTTTTTGTTTTAGCTTTTGGAAATAGAATAAATGATTGAGATGTTAGGGCTTAAAATGTGCGTTTAATTTCCACCATTTCAGTACTTTTCAGTACTTTCAGAGTGCGCCCCGGGGCGCCACTGACCCCAGTCACACCGCTGTGTGAGACTACCGCCATAATTGTGGATATTATACTTAAGTTCAACAAACAAAACCTCTACTAAAAGACTCGGTAACTTTGGACCACCTGTTCTGAAGACTCATGAATAAAACATGTATAAATCAAACCATTACTAAACTTACCATGACATTTTAATGAATGTAATGAATGGGTTTTAACAGTGGCCACAGTAATCGACTTTGTGGAAAATTTTCCAAATGAATTCCAAAGCTTTGCACAGCAAATGTAATACTAACTCGAATACTTATAGGTAAAATAAACTGCTCAAGTGATTCATAGTGTAACTCTCTTACTGTACTTTAACATATATTTTCTGTACTGGAAAGAATTTAACATATGAGATTTTCACGCCCCTGTGGTGGGCTGGCCTGAGACCAGATACACGATTACGGCTAACTTAAAACTTGAATAAGATTTTAACTACAGAGGCTAGAGGGCTGCAATTTGGTATGGTTGATGATTGGAGGGTGGATGATCATCTGACAAATTTGCAGCCCTCTGGCGTAAGTAGTTATTAAGATCCGAGGGCGGACAGAAAAAGTGCGGACGGACAAACGGAAACTTCTAATGGAAGTAAGGAACCTATCTACTTTACTGTTACATCTTCAGTAACCTTCAAATTTTCCTCTCCGTCGATTCTATTATAAACTTTTCCCCACCTCTACTTTCAAACTTGACTTCCATCATAAAAAAGTTTTAATCGATTTGAACGAGTTATCATCTCTGTCACAGCACCCCAACGCTCTTCTTGCTCGTTTCGATTTTAGCATCCGTTCATTCAACTTACTAAGAAACGCTTGTGTATTTGTGTGTGTGTATGTATATATATATATATCTCAAAAAGAGAAAAATATGCTAAGAAATGTACTCAGTCAAAAAGAATATAAATAATCTTATTAAATCACAGATATTCATCCGGTTCTACATCATTTTAGTTTTCTGCAAGAGAAAACTATTGTGCCGGCTTTGTCTGTCCGTCCGCACTTTTTCTATCTGCCCTCAGATCTTAAAAACTACCGAGGCTAGAGGGCTGCAAATTGGTATGTTGATCATCCACCCTCCAGTCATCAGACATACCAAAGTGCAGCCCTCTAGCCTCAGTGGTTTTTATTTGATTTAAGGTTAAAGTTAGCCATCATCATGCTTCTGGCAACGATATAGGATAGGTCACCACCAGGCCATGGTTAAAGTTTCATGGGCTGCGGCTCAAACAGCATTATACCGAGACCACCGAAAGATTGATCTATTATCGGTGGCCTTGATTATAGGCTGTAGCTGTTGTACAGAAAACTCGATTGCGCAGAAGAAACGTCGGCGCAATTTTTACTTGTTTTTGATTGGAAGCACGAGAGAGTGACTAATTACAATAACAAATATGTAAAGATGTAAGTTACTTTTTGGAAAACGATTTCCAGAAACAGCTGGAAAAGAAGTTTTGTACACAGATGAAGAATTACTTTATATTTTGCAAAATGGAAACAAGGAATATAAACCTCGTTTTAAGGAAATTTAAAGTAATTTTTATACATTTCCATGTAATATCCTATGCAAAAACAATGGAGGATTTCCTAAGATATAACTGGACTAATATAATTCATTATTGAATGATAAGTTAGAAAACTCGAACAACAGGTAATATTTTCATCATAAAAAGATATAAAGTTTAGAATACGAATGATTAGTAAAATTAACAGATGATTAAATACACAACTGCAAACATAAAGGTAAAATGAAGGGTTGTATAATATTCCATTAGTGACACTATAATAAGATTAAGTGAAGTTCCACTGACTTCCACCTTCAGTCTGCAAACGAAAATGGCAGGGTAACGGTTTTCAAAAATCCCTGTACTCCAGAATGTCAGACAACGAAAAGAAAGCCAACCCCTCCCCCCCCCCCCAAAAAGAAAAGCTACGAGAAAGCAATTGGCAGGAGAAAGAGAAGTTTCCAAGGAAAAGTGGACTCTCGGAAGCTATTGACAAACCGCAAAAGATATTTGAAGTTGTCCAACTGCCTATAGACTCAGCACGCGAGAGAGAGAGAGAGAGAGAGAGAGAGAGAGAGAGAGAGAGAGAGAGAGAGAGAGAGAGAGAGAGAGAGAGAGAGATTAAAGTTGACCTAGTGGAAGTCTTAGAGAACAGAACAGATCTTTTGCTGGTATATCTCAACTTTCATGAACAGATATCTACTCTGCCGATTACAGTCCTTATATTTCAAGAGGATTCGTAATTTTTTTCACAGCAGTCAAATTCGAGATATTAAAGTTTTACCAACAGTTCATTTCTTGATAATCTGGAATTCAATAGCCTTTTATTGTTAGTTATATTTATATATATATATATATGTGTGTGTGTGTGTGTGTGTGTGTGTGTGAAAATGTGTGTAATCTGATGATGATAATCTATTGTCTTTTTCGTTTTCTTGCGTTACCCCATCCTGAAAAACATGGGTTCCCGATTTTTTTTAAGCTGAACGACGCCCTATTAAGATGAAATGTAGTCTGACAGGAGTTTCTTGGGCAGTGTCTAGCTTCACCAGTTATTTATTTCAGATATAAAAATCATTCTTCATAGCATAAGCACAGAAATATGAGACTTTAGCCTCAGACGATTTCTGACAGGATATTTCGCATGAGAAACTCTCTCTCTCTCTCTCTCTCTCTCTCTCTCTCTCTCTCTCTCTCTCTCTCTCTCTCTCGGTATCATAGACTGTTCAAGAAAGAGTGGCATTACTGTTGTTGTTCATATCTTCCCACTGCTTGTATTACTCTCATGTCAACAATCGTTTGTTGTCATTAGATTTCCTACCTCCTTTGAAGCAGGTTCCAAGTGAACCTATTTCTTTTGCGGCTTCTCTGAAATTTGATGGAATGGAAGAGGCGAAAGAAATTTTTCCAAGAAATGATGTTAAAATCGTTGACATCAAGTTAACGAAATAACAGTCATAATTCTCTATTATATCATTCAGGCATCAGATTGCATGCTAGTGTGATAAGGCAACCGGTCTTTATAAACTGTAAAGATCATTCTATGTGTATTATATGACGTTACAACTACAAGGTTTATTGCCATTTAATATGTGACAAAATCTGCAGTATTTCTACTCTGCTGTTGCAAACAAATATGTATGCAAAGTAGCGTTCCCTGAGGTTTTTATTTTTTTTATTTTGGGGGGGCTAAAAGAAGAATGAAAGATACTGTATGCACAGAACAGTCTCAATTTGGCTCAGTCTCCTGGCTGATGCAAATAACGATGCAATCTCGCGAAGATGGCATTCCACTCTCGAGAGATGGGACCAGAGTCTCTTGCGTACGAAACGAACCTTTTTACTCCCTCCGTCCTATTCTTTTCTCGTGAGAGATAACAGCCAGAGATTGATCAAACTCTCAGCATATGCATGAAAGAGGAAATTGGAAGTCACTGCCTGTAAAATTTTTTGGAAATAGAAGGCAAGTCTCTGTTTTCTTAAAGTCGTGCTTATCCTTGTTTTAATATCTCAGACATACAGAGAAACATGAATTTCAATGAGAATTAGTCTGAGGTAAATTCTCTCTCTTGTTGAATCCGTCTTTTCCTTCTAAGAGAAATTTACATAACATGGATTCAGCAATGGTCAACAGAGGTATGTTACCTTCTAAAAAACTGAAAGAAATAACTGTATTGGTAAAAGAAAAAGAATCAATAAAATCTTCATTAGCTGATCTATCGACGCCACAGGAAAAAATTATGAGATTTCTTACTATTGTCTTTTTTATTTTGAAATTTTGAAAGGAATTCGATTTTTCGTACGAATGTTTCCCAAACGACATACGAAGACGTGTCAACATCTATGCAGTAACAGTCATGTTTTGGAAGGAATTCTATAAAATTTCAAGAGAATCGATTGCGTCTCTCTCTCATTCCAGAAACAGTGATGAACTGACGTCCATTGCGTCACTGCTAAGTTTTAGGGCGAATTGGATGACCGATGGATTCTCTCCAAAACGAGAAGGAGATTTCTCCAAGTCCCATTTGACTCCAAGTAACAGTCTTTGCTGAAAGAATCCTGACTTACTGGTTTCTGTAACAGTGGAAAAGGTTTCGTGCTGTTGTCATAGATCATTCACTGAATGGGGTAACTCGTATCTCTTTTTGTTATCGCTCCCTCTTACTTGATTGAAATTCTCTCTCTCTCTCTCTCTCTCTCTCTCTCTCTCTCTCTCTCTCTCTCTCTCTCTGTGAAGCGTCCTAACTTTACTCCCTTGTGAATGTGAGTGTGTAAAAAGAGAGGAAATAAACACACGTAGCAGGAATTTCAGTGTGTTTGTTTGTTAAATTCTTACTGTCATTTGTTTTATTACTTTTCCGTAAAAGAAAACTATTGTTCTGTCCGTCCGCACTTTTTCTCTCCGCCTCAGATCTTAAAACCTACTGTGGCTAGAGGGTTGCAAATTGGTATGTTGGTCATCCACCCTCCCATCATCAGACATACCAAATTGCAGCCCTCTAGCCTCAGTAGTTTTTATTTTATTTAAGGTTAAAGTTAGCCATAATCGTGCTTCTGGCAACGATATAGGATAGGCCACCAACCGGCCGCGGCTCATACAGCATTATATCGTGACCACCGAAAGATAGATCTGTTTTCGGTGGCACTGATTTTACGAAAACTCGATTGCGTCGAACAAACTTCGGCGCATTTTTTACTTGTTACTTATTATTAACAGTAACATTGTCCAGTGACAAAAGTTATTCATTGGGTTTCTCTTCGGCTTTTCACCTTTAGAGTTTTTTTCTCAAATTATATTCAGAAAAAAACCATATCATTACTCGAACCCAAAGTTCAATTAGTAGGTATTGGAAAAACGGAAGATTAAATACAACCCATTAACATGAACGGACCGAAATGTTCAATTAAGCGCTCAATACTTTGAGATTCTGAAAGGCAAATGGAGCTTCGTGCTCTATTACTGGTTGCTCATGTTACGAATTCAGTTATATATATATATATATATATATATATATATATATATATATATATATATATATATATATATATATATATATATATATATATATATATATATATATATATATATTTATGTAATGATTGTTTCCAATTACGAAAATATTTTTAAGCAATCGGTAGGAATAATTTCACACGTTTTCCACGGTCAATCCAAGCCTAGTTATTTGAGTTATTCGGTAAAATCCTAATCCATATTTTTCCTTATGGATTTATACTAAATGCTATATAAAACTTCTGCAATTGATTAGCATTTTTAAGTGCCCCGGATGCAATAAAATCAGAAGTTTTCAATTATTCAAATCACAATTTCAGAGAGCCTAATAGCATTCTGCGGAAGCCATTCTGTTAAAAAAAAAAAAAATTTTATCCTGAACAAACACCTTTGGCAAACTGAATAATTCTATTTTGCTTCTCTTACAAATTCTATTTCAGAAAAAGTTTAAGTTTGTTCCAAAAGTATTCCAGATTAAGTTGAGCACTTTCCATACCACTGCATAATTAATGAGCCAACGGAAATGGCGAAAATATAAATTTAAGCTTTAGAGAGAAGACCACTTAAAGCTCGGCAAAGTCTAAGACGATTTAGAATTAAGCCCAACATCCATGAGATTAAAAAAAAATATATTGAAAACTAAAAAAAAAAAAAATGTAAGCAATGCGCCGGTGTTTCTTCGACGCAATCGAGTTTTCTGTACGTCGTATAATCAAGGCCACCGAAAATAGATCTATCTTTCAGTGGTCTAGGTATAATGCTATATGAGCCGCGGTCCATAAAACTTTAACCACTGCTCGGTGGTGGCCTGGCCTATATCCTTGCCAGAAGCACGATTATGGCTAACTTTAACCTTAAATGAAATAAAAACTACTGAGGCTAGAAGGCTGCAATTTGTCATGCTTGATGATTGGAGGATGAATGATCAACATAGCAATTTGCAGCCCTCTAGCCTCAGTAGTTCTTAAGATCTGAGGGCGGACAGAAAAAATGCGAGCAGAAAAAAGTGCAGACTGACAGACAAAGCCGGCACAATAGTTTTCTTTTCAGAAAACTAAAACTGTTGTAAATTGTAGGTAAAGTTATCTTTTCACCATTGATTGTGTTATAGTTCATGCAGAGAGGTCATTACATTTTTGGGTTCAAATCATGAATCACAAAGGAGATTTGATAAAAAAAAAAATTCACTCCAAGGAGAAACTAGCATAATGAATAAATAAAAAGAGAAAGATTTAAGACCAACAAATCTATTCTGGATCACCTCTAACAGAACACTACAGAAAAAAAAAGAAAAAAAGTCATGGATATAATTCTGAAAAATAATGAAGTGTAGTTTTTGGACGACCTGAAGAAAAAAAAAAATTAATGACATTTCTGTGATGGGGCAATATCAACAAACTACCCAATTTAGGACACATGGTGGCCATTACGCATTTCAGAATCACCCACTTCCACTCTCTCGAACTGGGTAAAAAACAACACAATATCCACTTCTGGTAGAATAAATTATTTTTTTGTATATGAAAAAGTATCTAGTGTAATTCACGTAAGCGATGCAGTAATTGCATAGCATCGAGTTCAAGGATCACAGTTCCCATTGGCTATGCAAAGTATCTGCTATAACTCGCCCCCACGTGTTGCAATTGCAACATAATGCAAGTCCCAGGACCATCATTTCTATTTATTTTTAAAAAACGCCGTGTAATTAGTCCAAGCATTGCGTCATCAACATATCGCAACTTCAGGTTATATGTTTTCTGTTTGCAGCAAATCTCTTCACGTTTCTATTATTATAGCCACTCCTTTCTGTTAGACTGTTGGCGTGTTCTAGTTATGACCGACCTCCCTTTCTCTACCTTTTGTTTCACTGATTGCACCTGGGTCTCTTTTGTGTGAACAAAATTATATATATATATATATATATATATATATATATATATATATATATATATATATATATATATATATATATATATATATATATATATATATATATATATATATATATATATATATTATATATATATATGTGTGTGTGTGCAGTCGAGAAACGGAAAGCAGATATCCACGAGATTTTCGTACTGCCGAGAAAGTGCTTTATTCATCGTATTTCAGGCGTACTGTATGACGCAGGCAGAGTCATATCCTCAACTGGGAGCAATTAGTGAGAAGTCATTTTTGGAGCTTCTGCGGAAATACTAATTCGGTAACATTAATCCAGATCTGAACCCTGAACTTTAATCATCTCATTTTTGAGATTAAACTGCAGATTATATATTATATATATATATATATATATATATATATATATATATATATATATATATATATATATATATATATATATATATATATATATATATGTGTGTGTGTGTGTGTGTGTTCGTGTACTGAGAGAGAATGAGAAAAGGGGGTCCTTATCCAATACAAAGCAAGTTCCTAAATGGTGGGCTATTTTGAAATCAACACATTTTTTTTTTTTTTTGGTGATGAGTCAATGACTCAACAGTTCTTCCTTAGCTCTAACCTAAAAATTTTATGAGTAACGGTTCGAGGGAAAAGGCAACCTTTTAGTTGTCTGTCCGTCCGCACTTTCTCCGTCCGGCCTCAGATCTTAAAAACTACTGAGGCTAGAGGGCTGCAAATTGGTATGTTGATCATCCACCCTCCAATAATCAAACATACCAAATTGCAGCCCTGTAGATTCAGTAACTTTTATTTTATTTAAGGTTAAGGTTAGCCATGATCGTTCGTCTGGCATCGATATAGGTGCCAAAAACACATGCCACTACCGGGCCGTGGCTGAGAGTTTCATACAACATTATACGCTGTACAGAAAACTGGATTGCGCCGAAGAAACTTCAGCGCATTATTTACTTATTTACTTAGTCATCATGATGCGCCATAGAAGACCTGAAATAGAATAGATTTAACAAAACATTAACCACAGTCACCTTGTCGTGATACATGTTAAGTGATTTTCCCTCAAAAGCTGAACCTCGACATAGTTGAACCTTCAACTATTTTTGACTTTTGCGATATAAACAATCGATTGGTTTTTCTTCAGTGGTCAAAACAACTAGAGCAATAAATGCGGCATTCGCCTGTTGTTAACAGTACGGGCAAGAGTGTACAAAGAAATGAAGAGAAATGCAGATCGCCTGCACATGTTACCTCCTGACCTCAAAAGTAGTTCTGTGCCGACGCACTGGAAGCAAAAGGGAACTCTTTCTAAGTCCTGATCCTCTACCTGAAATTTATTTCTTGACATACCTAAAGTATTTTATTCACTTTTATCTTGTGCATCTTGTTCTGTTGCATTCGTTGTTTCATTTCCGATGATGACCTTGCAACAGGAATGAAACAGGTGCATGGAATTTCTGCAGAGAAATCCTAAATTTATGTCTTTCCCGTCCAAGGTAACAGCTAAAGTAGCAAGTTGTTTCAGAAAATATAGAATATTGATGATGAGTGTTATATTTCAAGAATAACAGATCAAAAGAAACATATATAAAGCACTACCTGAACAATATAATTTGAATTTGACAGTGTAGAGCAACTGATTCACAGACATGCATGAAAATAAAGAGTTGCATGCAATAATCTTATAATCAGAAAAAAAGGACTGAATGCAGAACTAAGATTTTAATCTGCAATTAAAATGTTACGCCCAAATCTTCTCGTTCCTCTTAACGAGGAGAATATGTAAACATATTTAAAAAAAAGATTAAAAGAAAATATTCTAATTTGCAAACGCCCAGGTACATGGAATCAACGGCGTGATGGTATTTGCTGGATGCAACAGCCTGCGACTAAGTTTTAAAGGAGATGCGCTCTCAGGGGAGTCTGGAATTGTGGGCGGATGCTATTCCAGTGTACAAAGTGTGGGCGGATGCTGTTCCAGTATACAAAGTTGGGTGTTAACCCTCTGCTTATGACTCTTGTGATAATTACTGCTGTGGGCAGTGGCGGTGGCTCGAACGGCAGTTGTGACAATGTTTATACCGCTGTTTGTTCAAAGATGCGTTATCTCTGACAGTTTTCAAGGTCGTATCTCCTACAGTTTTCAAGGTCGTATCCCCGACAGTTTTCAAGGTCGTATGACAGTTTTCAAGGTCGTATCCCCGACAGTTTTCAAGGTCGTATCCCCGACAGTTTTCAAGGTCGTATCTCAGACAGTTTTCAAGATCGTATCTCAGACAGTTTTCAAGGTCGTATCTCAGACAGTTTTCAAGATCGTATCTCTGACAGTTTTCAAGGTCGTATCTCAGACAGTTTTCAAGATCGTATCTCAGACAGTTTTCAAGGTCGTATCTCCGACAGTTTTCAAGGTCGTATCTCAGACAGTTTTCAAGATCGTATCTCTGACAGTTTTCAAGGTCGTATCTCAGACAGTTTTCAAGATCGTATCTCAGACAGTTTTCATATCCGACAGACAGTATTTTCAAGATCGTATCTCTGACAGTTTTTTCAAGGTCTCAGTTTTTGTTCAGACAGTTTTCAGGTCGTATCGACAGTTTTCAAGGTCATATCTACGACAGTTTTCAAGGTAGACCGCTCAGTTTTGTTTCATTGTGCAGCTATACTTATTCTATAAGTAACCTCTCTTTTTTTGACGTTTGGACACGTCACTGGGGCTAGAGGGCTGCAAATTGGCATGTTGATCATCCACCCTCCAATCACCAAACATACTGAATTTCAGCCCTCTAGCCGCAGTAGTTTTTATTCTATTTAAGGTTAAAGTTAGCCATAATCGTGCTTCTGGCAACGATATAGGACTGGCCACCACCGGGCGGAGGATAAAGTTTCACGGGCTGCGGATCATGCAGCATTATACCGAGACCACCAAAAGATAGATCCATTTTCGGTGGCCTTAATTATACGCTGTAGCGGCTGTACGGAAAACTCCATTGCGCGGAAGAAACTTTGGCGTATTTTTTACTTTTTTTTTTTTTGATTCCCCATGGTTGAATTTCTACGAAGCATTTCACATTTACATGAAAAGTCAGTATATAACATCATTATTTTGACTAACAATAGGTTTGTCCACTTCAACTTTAGAATGCTGATTAGCCCGCCCACTTTGAACTGATGTCATATGCAAATACACTTTCCGTTCTGAATGCATTTACTTCTAGCCTGGCTCGAATTAACGTTGGATAGTGACGAAAGTTCTTTAATGACTTGTCGTCACAGCAAGTTGCAAGAGAGGTATTTATCATATATATATATATATATATATATATATATATATATATATATATATATATATATATATATATATATATATATATATATATATATATTTACGTTACTTCACACCTTATCTTTCACGACAGGAGATTGTCGTATTGTTTATTGAAGTTGATCCTTCGTCGGCGTTTGGTGTCAAAAATGAGATATTGACCGAATTATCGAGGAACTTCTAAAGATATAAACAGCTGTGTCGAATCTCAGGCTTCCTTCGCGCTGTAAACCAATGTTGGATGAGTCTCTCTCTCTCTCTCTCTCTCTCTCTCTCTCTCTCTCATCCAGGCACCTCCATCTGCATCACTCTCCTCCCTACGTATGTCTCATCCATTCTCATCACATGGCCATACCATTGCAGCCTTTATATTTGCCTTTTCGTTGAAAATGTTACCTGAAATGCTATCCTTTGCAACGTGAATAATAGAGGTACCATATAATCTGGTCTACCCGTGCCGAGAAAATTAGCAAAATACAATTCAAGTGCTAAATAGTGCAAAAAAATAAGTTTCAGTAAACCATACATTACTGATCTTAATCTGAAACAAGTAAAAAATGTCCCGAAGTTTCTTCGCCGCAATCGAGTTTTTTGTACAGCCGCTACAGCGTATAATCAACGCGACCGAAAATAGATCTATATTTCGGTGGAATCGGAATACCGGTATAATGATCCGCGGCCCATGAAATTTTAACCACGTCCCGGTGGTGGCCTATCTTATATCGTTGCCAAAAGCACGATTATGGCTAACTTTAACCTTAAATAGAATAAAAACTACTGAGGCTAGAGGGCTGCAATTTGGTATGTTTGATGGTTGGAGGGTGGGTGATCAACATACCAATTTGCAGCCCTCTAGCCTCAGTAGTTTTTAAGATCTGAGGGCGGACAGAAAAAGTGCGAGCAGAATAAAGTGAGGACGGAAAGACAAAGCCGGCACAATAGTTTTCTTTTACGGAAAACTAAACGCTACATACAATTCAAAATGTCACTAAAATTGACACGAAAACAAAACAACCAGGTTTATAAAAATATCCTACAATAAATAAGCATGGATGTTTATATAAAATCACACGAATGTTATGTGACAGTTTTCATATTAAACAAACTGGAAATTATTGCAAAAGCGAATATAACAGATTGGAAATGTATAAGGTAAATGTATAAGTTATAAACGGGAGAACAGACTAATTTCCGTCCACGTCCAAAAGAGAGGTGCTAAAATGACACTTTATTCTAATGATGATACCCTGAAAATAGATATAACTCAATCCAGTTCATATAAAAAAATTATTTTAGGCATCTAATTATCAGCCAGGAATAAACAAACCTGGTTCATGTATATCTAGAGAAAATTAATTCTTTAGATTTGAGGGTATATATATTTGTGTGTGTTTATGTAAATGTGGGTGTGTGTGTGTTTGAGTGTGTTGATAAATTTACTTGCACAGATTTAGGCACGCTATCCATAAAAAGCGAAAGAGCTAATTTCCAACGGCATCACAAACTAATGCTAAAAGTTTGCCAAACAATGAAAGCTTTTTAACATCATTAAAACTTTGAACGGAATTTTAAATTGGTCGTTCGTCGTAATGCCCATTCCCTCATTAGCCTCGCCTTTCAAAACTATTCTCCCCCAAAAGTTTTGGGACTTTTTTGGGACTTGGATCCAGCATTCCTACTCCTTCTACGGGGCTGTTATATAGTCCATAACTACCACCGCTCGTTAAAAAGCTTCACTGCTGAGAAGTATTAAGTTTTTACTTTTTACTTATTTTATTGGGGTAATACCATTCATTTTGGTAGCTACAATCATAAATCGTCAAAACTAAAAAGTGTGAAAGTAGAAAATAAAACAGAATTAAACACACTTTTACTAAAATGCACTAAAAAGTGAAAAATAATTTTTTGGAGACACACCAAGGATTTTCTTACAGTTAATGATGTCTACAAAAATAAAAACGTGGAAGGAAATGCTACAAGAAAAAAATATATATTTTTTATTTTTCGTAGCATTTCCTTCCATGTTTGGCCCCCACGCTTTTATTTTTTGTAGAAACGATTAATTGTAAGAAAATCCTGGTGTGTCCCAAAACAAATTTATTTTCACTTTTTAGAGCATTTGGATAAAAGAGTGTTTTTTTTTATTTTATATACATTTTTTCTATCTTTGCGACGACGGCTGTTTACGTAACAGATCCCGCATCGATCTTCGCAGCTTGCGTGGTCGGTCACTCCCTCAGGATAAACCGGTCTTCCAGACACCTTCTCATGCATATTGAAATGGCATTGGCCAAGGTGGTGGAAAATAGGACACAGATAGTGAAGACCCGGGAATAAGGCAGATAGACCAGAGAGAGAGAGAGAGAAAAAAAAATCCAAGAGCTGAGGTTTGTCATTCGGATTTTATCTTTCATTTCCTAACATCTCCCCTTGATGACGGCTTGGTTCTGAGAGAGGCAAGAGACGAATTATTATCTTAACAAGCGTCAAGATCAA
This sequence comes from Macrobrachium rosenbergii, assembly GCF_040412425.1. Taxonomy (NCBI): domain Eukaryota; kingdom Metazoa; phylum Arthropoda; class Malacostraca; order Decapoda; family Palaemonidae; genus Macrobrachium; species Macrobrachium rosenbergii. Next base: position 14,579,039 of record NC_089772.1, read on the forward strand.
TTACAAATTAGTTTGACAACTACGTCAAATAAAGTGAAAAAGTAATGGAATGTTGCTCTTGATAATGAGAGTCATAAGACTATTTCGAAAGTAAGTTCATGCAAGCTGGAAGGTTGCATTCGAGTGCAGAGTGCACCTAACAGTTCGTTCTGAATTTGAGGAACGAAATCTTCCACGCAGAACGATTCGACAAAATCAGTATCTCCAGTTACTTGCATTACAGACTGAAATTCTAAACATGACAAACTTTTTGTCTTTTTCTTTTTTAAGTTATTACATAATAATTCATTTGTATGTATAGAGCAAGGAAGGGATTATCGATAAAGAAATGGTCATCTTTTCATTTGAGAATTGTCTTAATATTTTTTTTTTTTTTTGTAGTTTATCACATGTTGAAACATTCTCTACAGAGGACAACCAATATTCTGATTATGTCGCTATTCCGGACTCGGTGTCCAATTTTGTGAGTTATCTTAAGCTTTATTCCGAATTGGGTGTCCTATTTCGTGAATAATATATCTCAACCTTTATTCCTAACTGGGTGTCCCATTTTGTGGACATATCTTCATCCTTATTCCGGAATGGGTGTCCTATTTTGTGAATATATCTCAACCTTTATTCCGAATTGGGTGTCCTATTACGATTATATGAACCGATACGGAAAAATAAGCTTTACATTAAATTTGCATTTCAGTGAGGCAAAAGAGTTTATATCAGCTTATGTTAAGTTGCATACTAATTGAATCTTTCATCCGCACGAAAAACTGTGATCACAGATTCCTCCAGAGAGAGAGAGAGAGAGAGAAAGAGAGAGAGAGAGAGAGAGAGAGAGAGAGAGAGAGAGAGAGAGAGAGAGAGAGAGAGAGAGAGAGAGAGAGAGAGAGAATGTGTTATTGCGTTATGTCGTCTGGTTGATGAGGTAAAATTCGATTTATGCTGGGATCAAATCCGGCGTTGAGGTGAAGGCAGGTCTTCTTTCAGGCATCCTTAATCCTGTTTCAGGAGGATTAGGATGCGGACTTCATTCCATTTCGACGACTCTCTCTCTCTCTCTCTCTCTCTCTCTCTCTCGGAAGAAAGAAACACATTCCATTTCACTCATACTGTAATGACACTTCTCTCTCTCCCTCTATATATATATATATATATATATATATATATATATATATATATATATATATATATATGTTATACAAAACATATTATGTGTTATTTGTTATCAAGATACACTATATGCCTGCCTTCCAAAATCTACAGAATCAACAATATCGATTGTAAATAATACGCACCTTGATAACCTTTGCCCCTTAGTGGAAATACTTCACGTAAGTAAACGAGAAATAAAATTTATCGGTGACAGTGATAAACTGATACATAAGAAATATAAATAAACAACTGTCATTCACTTTCTCTAGACATTGATGAGAAAGATGTCTCTCACCCACTCCACCATTCGTTTCAAATCGAGTCGTTCCAAGCGGGTCACGATCCATTCCTGTCCTCAGGACGAAAAGATCGGAGCTGATGCGTTTCCAATCCCCTGCTTGCTTAGTGTCATAACAGGGACGGCTATCAATAAGTGCTTATTCACACGAGGCTCGGCGAGATGTGCTTCCAGATACCCCCTCCAGCGAAGACTCGGCTAATGGGAAACTGAGCGTTTCCTTTCGGGACTGAAAACGGTTTCGTTCCTTTGAGACGATTTGTGAAATTGGTTATTGGCGGTGTGCTTCAAGTCATTATTATTTTATAAGATTGTTGGGGCGCGCTACGCGCGCTGGAACTCGGCGCTGCTGTCTCCCCTACCCTCCCGATCTTCTACCTACCCTGTCCTAACCCGGGGAGGACAGACAGGTTTGCAGGAGGTGGGTGGATGTCTACCCTAACCTCCCGTTCCCCTAACTACCCCGCCCAACTGGGGCGGAGAAACTGGTTTGCAGGAGGGTGGATGTCTCCCCTACCTACCCAGCCTTCACCTGGGGTGGACAAACAGGTTTGCAGGAGGAGGATGGATGTTTCCCCTACCCTCCCGTTCCCTTGCTTACCCCGCCTGCACCCAGGCTGGACAAACCCGTTTGCAGGGGGTGGGTGGCTGTATCATGTCTCGCCCACTGTCACCCTGGGGAAGGCAAACAAGATCAGATCCACTCGGATTTTATTATTATAGACTGAAATACATAGAAATACCCTGACTATATTTGTGGATGTCAGAATTCTAAAAAAGAATCATTCTTGATTAAATACTTTAAGCAATGAGGTTTCTCGAGCCTAATCACGTCGACATATGAAAGTAGGTTGCTGGTTATTTGTAACAGTTTCATATTTTATATTGAGAGAAAAAAAATTAAAAAGGGTACAAGATTCATCTACTAGACTACAAGGGGGCAAAATAATGAAAGGGAAGCATTCGTCATAAATATCAGATACCGGAAAATTCCTTTATTAAAAGCACATTTGGTCCAAAATAAGATAATTATTTTTCAAAATTAGTATCTATTATTTAGGCTTCTTCCGATGCTTTTAATTGTTTGATGTCATTTCTTTGAGAGGAGAAAAATATTAAATTCTTTCGTTCCCGATTTACTAAAAAATTACTGTTTTGTTATTTTTTCCTCGTCTTAAGAAACTATTGTGCCGGCCTTGTCTGTCCGTCCGCACTTTGTTCTGTTCGCACTGTTTTCTGTCCGCCCTCAGATCTTAAGAACTACTGAGGCTAGCGGGCTGAAAATTGGTATGTTGATCATCCACCCTCCAATCATCAAACATAACAAATTTCAGCCCTCTAGCCCCAGTAGTTTATATTTTATTTAAGGTTAAATTTAGCCATGATCGTGCTTCTGGCAACGATATAGGACAGGTCACCACCGGGCCGTGGCTGAAAGTTTCATGGGCCGTGGCTCATACAGCAATAGCAAGCAATAGCAAGAAATAGCAAGAGAAATGTTTCGTTAAAATACTGATACGGCAAATAGATACTGTCTGAGATAGCTCCATTTCAGCAACACCATTGTTTGAAAGAGAGAGAGAGAGAGAGAGAGAGAGAGAGAGAGAGAGAGAGAGAGAGAGAGAGAGAGAGAGAGAGAGGTTGTGGGGGTTGAGGCTCTTTCTTCGTTTTAACTGATAAGTATTCCTAATTTTAGTTTGTGAAATTAATCACAAACAATATACAGTTATTGAAGACGAGTATCACGTTTTCTATTGCTCCAGAAAGTAATCCTTCTTAGGCAGTTTTCTAATCCAAGTCTAAAAATGAACTATACTGTATATTTATACTTCAGTCCCACGTCCAGCTATTAATATTGTATATTAACGTAACAAAACGTATTTACTTAATCTCTAATACAATTCAGTAATGAAAAGCAATTTATAAAATTTGGCCACACCAATTTAATCCTCAAAAAAATTCTCTCCTGTTAAAAGGGAGTGTGTGTGGGGGGGGGGGGAAGAAAAGTAGATAGAGAAGAGAGAGAGAGAAGATTGTGGAGAAGGACGAAGGAGAAGAACCGGAAACGTAATCGCTGTATCGGACGTACTTTGTAGAAGCTCTTTAAAAATTCCCTTTTTAATGAACCTCGGAAGCTGGTATCGGTAACGCAAGACCATTAGACCAAAAAATGGTTAGGGCAACTCAGGTTTCTTCAGGAAACTCGTCGCCTCTTATAACTGTCTATAAGAAGGTTGATTGACTTCGTAAACCAGTAGATCTCTTTTCTGTCCGTCCTCAGATTTTGAAAACTACTGAGGCTAGAGGACTGCAAATTGGTATGTTGATCATCCACCCTCCAATCATCAAACATACCAAATAGCAGCCCTCTAGCCTCAGTAGTTTTGGTTTTATTGAAGGTTAAAGTTAGCCATAATCGTTCGTCTGGCAATGCTATAGGTACCAACAACACAGGCCGCCACCGGGCCATGGCCGAAAATTTCATGGGCTGCTGCTGAGAGTTTTATGGGCCGTGGCTGAAAATTTCATACAGCATTATACGCTATACAGAAAACTCGATTTTTTTTTTTTTTTTTTTTTTTTTTTTTTTTTTTTTTTTTTTTTGGTAGTTGACGTGAACATAAAAAAGGGAAATTTCTTTCTATTTTTGTCTGGAAGTTGAAGATTTCTTCTCTCGTCTTTAGCCATCATCAGTAAACCAAATGAGATTCCCTTCCCAACTGAGGTTTCATTTTTGAAACTTGAAACTATTCCACACAGTCCTGCCAGATGAAGAATAAACTTTTGTAATCTAAAGTTTCGAGAAGTTTCACAAAGTTCGAGAAAACGCAACCTGTCACTGATCGAACTTTCTTCTGAGATTTTTTATTCTTAACCCTGTACTCAGTCATTAATGCAATCAGAAAAAAATTCAGTTATATTAATATTGCAATAACCAAAACGTTCAGAGTATAAATAATTTTTAGTTTTCTGCAAAAGAAAACTATTGTGCCGGCTTTGTCTGTCCGTCCGCACTTTATTCTGTCTGCACTTTTTCTGACCGCCCTCAGATCTTAAAAACTACCGAAGCTAGAGGCTTACAAACTGGTATGTTGATCATCCACCCTCCAATCATCAAACATACCAAATTGCAGCCCTCTAGCCTCAGTGGTTTTTATTTTATTTACGGTTAAAGGTAGCCATAATCATGCGTCTGGCAACGATATAAGAAACGCCACCACGGGCCGTAGTTAAAGTTTCACGAGCCGCGGCTCATACAGCACTATACCGAGATTACCTAAAGATAGATCTGTTTTCGGTGGCCTTGATTATACGCCGTACAGAAAACTCGATTGTGCCTAAGAAACTTCGGCGCATTGTTTACTTGCTTCAGTACGTAAATTATTTTGTGAGTGCTTTTCTGACATTTATATAGATGTTAAGGAATTAAATCTAGTTGAAATGAGTCGAGAATTCGCGGGAGAGAAGACCGAAGTTCCAACTCAAAATGTCCTATAACTTCAATAGCCTAAGATGAGAACGATATTCCATCCATGTCTTTATCCTTTCATGTACGGCGTCATCTATGTAAAAAAATAAATCGTATGTATGTAACAGATGTTTCCCCCATTCCTCGGGATTCTTGTGCCTTTCAGATTCAGCACTGGGAAGGATTTTCGCATTCAAGCGGGCAAATATATCCCGTCAAAACGCAACGTTCTTCTTTGCTAAGTCTGGCAAACACGGGATAGATTCCCTCTCCTTCTAAATTTGGCACCAAATGCTTTTGTCACCGAACTAGAAATAAAAGACCAGGTATGCTCTGGAGTTCTACGCTTGCAAGAAGGGTTTATTTTACTTGAAAGTCGAGATAGAATTGAGTATGGAATTTAGGCCATTGGCCAGGCGCTGGGACCTACTGTATGTGGTCATTCAGTGCTGAAAGTGGAAATCGACAGTAAGAAGGTTTGAAAGGTGAAACAGGAGGATAACCTCGCAGCCGCACTGTGAAACAATAGTTGGGAGAGGGTGGAAAGTCAGGTGGAAGAAAGAGAATATGAACGGAGGTAAAGTAAAAGGAATGAAAGAGCTTCTGTCCGCCGTCAGATCTTAAAAAACTACTGAGGTTAGAGGGCTGCAAATTGGTACGTTGCTCATCCACCTTCCAATCATCAAACATACCAAATTGCAGCCCTCTAGCCTCAATATTATATTTTAAAAATTTTATTCCAAGTTAAAGTTAGCCATAATCGTGCATCTAGCAACGATATAGGCCAGGCCACCACCGGCCTGTGGTTAAAGTTTCATGTTCCTTGTTGGCCCACTTATTTTTCAGCAGAAAATCCTGCAATGGCTCACTTTCATTTTTTTTTAGTGGTCAGGCTCTATCACGGTTATAATTTTTATATGATTCATATATGAATATCAGCTATGTGCGATGATATACGACGGTATTTGTGGAATTCATATGGACATCATTTATAACGGTTATATGTTTTTAATAATACTTTGATTCATTGGTTTCACTAATAGTTTGGCAACTATAATCAATCAGACGCGGAACTGAAGTGTTCATCTGATATAGCCACCAATTCCCATTTATCTTTGGTTGCTCTGCTATTTTATGAAACTGGAGTCACATTATTCACATGGAACAAGCACCCAGGGACCATTGACTTGAAATTTCATTTTGAATATGTAGCGTCAACAGAAGCATAATTAATATATAAAAATTACAGTGTTTTCTATATATTCACATGTTGTTCATGATGAACAGGGTCTCAAACCAGTTAAGGCAAGAGTATGATTATCTAAAATTATGATTTAGAAGACCAAAGTTCCCCTTCAATTCTATTTATAGAAAAAGTTCAGTCTGGGAGAAGAGATTGGAAAAAAAAAGATGGTACATGTCGCAGTTACAAACAGATTAGGATGTTTTTTGGTTTTGCCTATGCACTTTTAGGATGCCTGTAGACAAGGTCGGAATCACATTCGCTTAGGAAAAAATCACAGGAAAAAAAGTCACAGTTTCTGCTAGGAAAAAAGTAACAGGAAAAAAAGTCGCAGCAAAAAGTCACAATTTTGGCTAGGAAAAAAATTAAATGAAAAAAAAATTCACAGGAAAAACTTCACAATTTTGGCTAGGAAAAAAAGTCGCAGGAAAAAAAATCACAGGAAAAAAGTCACAATTTGGATAGGAAAAAAAGTCACATTAATTTATGGTGGCCGGCAAGAAAGTCACGGAAAAAATTCACAATATTCCTTGGGGGTCGTTATCTTTCCGATATTCACAGTCTTTTGTTTATGTTTATACGGAAATCCCCAACGGGCTTATACTATCTAGGAAAGATTATTGTGACTTTTTTCCCTGTGAATTTTTTTACTGTGACTTTTTTACCTATGACTTTTTTTACCTGGAATGGATGGCGCAGCCTGAGCAATATTTCTAATTAATGACAGGATCAGTGGTTGAATTATCCAAATCCTTTGGATCAGCAGCGGTTTAATGGTTACTTTAGCACGAGAAATTATATATATATATATATATATATATATATATATATATATATATATATATATATATATATATATATATATATATATATATATATATATATATATATAAACTCCAAAACAATTTTCTAACGATTGACACTGAAAGGCAAAAAAATATTAATAGAATCATGTGGTTAAAACTATAAAAGTCTGCTTTAGAAATTTCTTTTTTTGGGGGGTGGGGGTGAAAATGGTTCTTCCATTACTACATAAAACTATCTACTTTAAAGAGGTATTGGCACAGTATCATTTCCATTAAACGAATTCTCTTGTAATGCGTAAATTCAGTTGCAGTTTCAAATAACCCACTATATGAACTGGGCTGGAGCATCGTTTTGCATATCTGATAACAAAGAAAAAATTGAATTTGAAATTATTGTTTCATCCATCGTATTCCTTTTCAGCTAATGGAGAATTCCCAGTTTATGAGGCCACGTGAAAGCTATCACAAGATCTGTTTTTTAGTTGTCCGTAAAAGAAAACTGTTATAGAGATGGCTATTTGTCCGTCCGTCCGCACTTTTTCTGTCCGCCCTCCGATCTTAAAAACTACTGAGGCTAGAGGGCTGAAAGTTGGTATGTTGATCAACCACCCCCTAATCATCAAACATACCAAATTGCAGCCCTCTAGCCTTAGTAGTTTTTATTTTATTTAAGGTTAAGGTCAGCCATGAACGTGCATCTGGCAACCATTTAGGACAGGCCACCACCGGGCCGTGATTAAAGTTTCATGGGCCGCGGCTCATACAGCATTATACCGAGACGAAAGATAGCTCTGTTTTCGGTGGCCTTAATTATACGATGTAGTGGCTGTACAGATAACTCGATTGCTCCGAAGTAACTTCGGCGCATTTTTAACTTGTTTATACTCAAATTTCTTTTTTTTAACGTGTGTTACTGTTGAAAAACATACTGAGAGGAGAGGGGAAAATTTTCCTCCACGAACAAGCTGGGAGGAAGAAGAAGAAGAAGAAGAAGAAGATCTCTCGTGGCTCCTGGCAGCTCCAATTTCTTTTCTCATTTTCTCGTATCATCTTTCACTTTGAACTGACGTTTTTGTTTCTCTCTCACGTCTTTATCTGGTATAATCCAACCAGCTCGATGGACCTCGGGAGAACCGCCGCCTGAGAAGAAATTAGGTTGAAGAAAGGCGGTTGGTGGGGTGGGGCGGGGGGTGGGAGTGGCAGTGTTGGTGGTGGTGATTGTTGGGGGTACCGGAGAAAAGATGGTAGGTACTCCCTTGCCTCACTACTGATTTTGCAGATACTGCAAATAGGACCCACAAAATACTCGTGGAAAGCATTGAAGAATCATTCTGAAACTGCAGTAACTTGCGTATTAGTGTTTCACGAGCCCAATAATCGGCGTCAGTGACCCTGGTAGTTGTGACGCCAGATAACCCACAATTTTAATCAATCACGCCCAATAAGTGACATATCTCAGTTTCTGAAATTTTGCAGACAATGCAGTTTTCCGTTTTAGGGCAGTGTGGTCACTTTACTTTTAGATTTATGGTATCCTGTTCAGCACCTTTGTTAAATTTCTCTTTCAATAACTTCATTGAATACAAAATGATGTGATGGATGATCTGTTGAGGAAACTGATACTTAACCGTCTGTGAAATGTACTGATTTTATGAATACAGAGAAGTCGTATTTATATTGCCCGTTAAACCCATCATTTTCGACCTGTGATACTTTCTGTGTTTTCTTGAGTGGACGATGAACTATTTTGTGGTTAATCAAAGTAACCCACAGAAACCAGTATCCCAAAATTGGGGTTTCTTTACTTTCCTCCGGAACCTCGTTGCTACGATTTTTCAGACAAAATTTCAGTTGGTTGTTGTTTAATTTTTTGGTCTTATGTTGCCTTGTTTGACATGTTCGACAAGGCAGGAAGTTACAGTAAAGTAAAAAAAAAAAAATACAAAAACAAATGTACCTGAAATTCGTCAATATTGAGGTTGCCAAAGTCCACTGTCTACCCTAGCTGTGAATATATATATATATATATATATATATATATATATATATATATATATATATATATATATATATATATATATATATATATATATATTATGAATGTGACTACGTATGAGAATGCTGTGGACCTCAGAGAAACAAAATTGGACAGAGAGAAAATTTGGACAGTCTTTCGTTACTTTATTCGTGTATTTCAGTATAACCTTAGTCATTTGTCGTTAACTGAATATAAACTGTGAATGAAACCGTTCGAAATGAAGTAGAATTTTCCACCCATTCAGACTTTCCTTTAGAGAGATTTGCTTTTCTCTTCCTAGGAAAAAAAAACATCTGATGCCAGAACGGTTATATATCTTCATTCCTAGGAATCGCCGTGACTAATTAACCTCACCAGTTCCCAAGAAAACCACTTTGGTATACCCTAGGGTGATAATCCTTTATGTTTTAGTTTAATGAAACTTTTCGAAATACGTTATATGTCGCTGACAAAAAAGAAAATATAATTTTTTCCAACGGGAAACGGCGAACAAGTTTCAGGGACTAAAGCTGCTTTACGTCACAGAAGAATCACAAGAGAATCCTAATTTACGTAACAGAAGAATCACAAGAGAATCCTAGGAAATAAAAGTGATTAACTGTAGAATTTCACTTAATTATATTTACAGTAATATAATTAACGAGCTTGCTGGAGCGCGCTACGCACGCTGAAACCCGGCGCTGCTGTCTCCCCTACCCTCTCGATCCCCTACTTACCCCGCCCCCACCCGGGGCTGACAGACAGGTTTGCAGGAGGAGGAGGGATGTCTCCTCTACCCTCCCGTTCTCATACCTACCCCGCCACACCCGGGGCGGACAAACAGGTTTGTAGGAGGAGGGTGGATGTCTCCCCTACCCTCCCGATCCCCTACAAACCCCGCCCCACCGGGGCGGACAAACAGGTTTGCAGGATGAGGATGGATGTCCCCCCTACCCCCGTTCCCTTTCCTTCCCTTCCCCCACCCTGGGCGGACAAACTGGTTTGCAGGGGGGTGGGTGGCTGTGTCATGTCTCCCGTACCGTCGCCCGGGGGAGGAATACAGGATCTACTCGGATTTTATTATTACAGATAATAAGATCGCCTTTGTAGTAACAAAATTATAGGAAAAAGACAAATCGTTATTAATGAAAATAGTCTCGCTGTTCTCTGAAGTGTGCAAATTTGATATACGAATGTTAAATCGGAATTGGCTGTTTCAGTGGCATAATATGAATAGTACGAGAGTACAAAGTAAAATCTATACCTCTGGAGATGTGTATAAAGAAGAGAATTATAATTCCAACTATAATTCTACCGCTTTTCATCAAGCGACATAAAATAATTGCTTCCATGCCAAGTAAGCCTTTCGCATATTGCACTTTTAACGCAGATTATCCTAAGTCCTTTATCGTAACAATAATTATAATGCAGATTGAAAAATTATATTATATAAGATGTATGTCATCTAAAAAAAAACAAGTAATAAATGCCGCGATCGGCGCAATCGAGTTTTCTGTATATCAACCAAGGCCACCGAAAACAGATCTATCTTTCGGTGGTCTCGGTATAATGCTGTATGAGCCGCGGCCCATGAATCTTTAACCAAGGCTCGGTGGTGGCCTGGCCTATATCGTTGTCAGAAGTACGATCATGGCTAACTTTAACCTTAAATAGAATAAAAACTACTGAGGTTAGAGGGCTGCAATTCGGTGTGTTTGATGATTGGAGGGTGGATGATCAACATACCAATTTGCAGCCCTCTAGTCTAAGTAGTTTTTGAGATCTGAGGGCGGGCAGGAAAAGTGCGGACGGGCTGACAAAGACGGCGCAATAGTTTTCTTTTACAGAAAACGGGTTATGTAGTCTTTCAGGATGCAAAAGGTCATCAGAAGGTTTGATAATATCATATTTTGAAAGAAATAATAGGCTGAACACAACGCTGTCAAATCTGGCTATGAAATATATTCAGTACGAACATATCTATGCAGAGTTGGCGTTTTCCAATACACAGGTCAGTCGGTATTTTTTAAAACGTTTCTTACAAATATTAGAAACTCAAATCTTAACCACACGGTTATTACAAAATCACACGAACTGAAAAAGTATCTGTTCAACATGATCATCAATACTTATTTATGCAAAGGTACAGCACGGGACACTGCTCTTACTAATACAAGTTCAGAACCATATGTGATAGAAGCATTTATTCATCAAGTATTCTATCTTTAATCAACATTTCTTAGCCTCCAGTAGGAATGCACTAAAATTTTTGAAGAATTAGAAGATGAGAGTTTATATATATAAATACATATATATATGTGAATGAATTATATATATGTATATAATATATATATATATATATATATATATATATATATATATATATATATATATATATATATATATATTATATATATATATATATATATATATATATATATATATATTTATATATATATATATATATATATATATATATATATATATATATATATATATATATATATATATATGAATGAATTTTTATCACATCGCCGTGATTCTTGTTCAAGCATTTAGCTACAAACGTCCTTTAATGTCCAATTCGCTCTACCTTGGAAATAATATATTTATATATAGACAAGAACTCAGGACTACAGTGATGCGCGTTAAACCACTTGGCCATATATATATATATATATATATATATATATATATATATATATATATATATATATATATATATATATATATATATATAGATATATATATATATATATATATACACACACATATATATGACAACAACTTTGTTTGTCACCGTGAGAGAATTGGCTTTTCATGATATGAAAATAGAATTTATTATTGGTAATCGTTAAGACTCGCTTGTATGATATTAGTAGGGAAGTAGGAATCTTTTCCATTTTCAAGGTACGAATGTCATTCCTCAAGAGATTTTTTACTGATATTAAATCATTTCCGACAAACAAATCGAAAATCTGAATCGATGCTTGTAGGTGTCTTTCCTGAGAGAGAGAGAGAGAGAGAGAGAGAGAGAGAGACCCTTTTGATTTTCACCATTCACTACCAAAGTTCTGTTTTTCTTTCAACTTTTCCACAGAGGAACTGTTCATAAATAAAGGATTTTTTTTGGCTGGGTAATTCGAGGCGTATTTTCCTCTTTTTTTATGACTCCTTAATATTATTTCGATGAGTGGAAATCATTTTTGTATGCAACTCTTTCCAAATCATGCGGCGTATTCGAAAAAGAGAAGGCATCAAGAGAGGATTATGATATTTCGTTTTGAATGAATAAAGTTTATACGTTTTAATATTAAGGTTCTAAATACTGATTCATGTTTTGTCAAAATAAATTCTAGAAATAGCAATGAGGACAATTCAGTATCGCGAGCGAAAGTTTTACGTCGGTAATTCGGATATTGCGCATTTTATCCATCTCAAATCCAGATTCTCACAATTATGACAATGTTTAATTTTGTCATTTCCTCTCCAAAGTAGAAAAGTAATCATTTTCTTTTACAGTACAAACAGTGATGTTTTATCTACACTTTTGAGAAGTTTTTTGAGATGAAACGCGTCAACATCCAATAAAAACCATTCGGGAAAAATGATTGTGATGTAAGACCTCTTGCAAAGCTGTTCCAGACATGAAAGAAATTGCTGACCTGGAAGAGAATTGTATGTTCTCAGCAGAATGGAAGAGGCTACGTGTGGGAGATAGACAGTTGCCTGGTTGCCATGGCAAGTCGTGTCGTCACCAGACATCTGCTCTTTGAATATCCTCGGTAATATTTAATATTTATTCTCTACATAAACATCGAAAGACGGCTAATATCTTGGTAAACTTTAAAGGGTAAATTCTTATTCGAATTCTTTAGAATATCGTCAAATGAAGTCTGCTGCCAACCGCATTGCATTGTCCATTACCAGAAATCGCTCTGATTCTGTAAATCTAAGAAAGAAACGAATCTGATATTCTGATATCATCTCTTCAAGAAACAGACTTGCTGCGATATATTAAAGCGATTGTTTTTTTTTTTTTTTTTTTTTTTTTGCAAAAGATAACCTATATTTGACATTGGACAATGGTACCTGTAAAGTCAAAATTTGGGAAAAATAAGTAAAAAAACTTATCGAAGTTTCTTCGGCACAATCGAGTTTTCAGTACAGTCGCTCCAGCGTATAATCAAGGCCACAGAGAATGGATATATCCTTTGGTGGTCCCGGTATATTGCTGTACGAGTCGCGGCCCATGAAACTTTAACCACAGGCCGGTGGTGGCCTATCCTATATCGTTGCCAGAAGCACGATTATGGGCTAACTTTATCCGTAAATCAAATAAAAACAATTGAGGCTAGAGGGCTGCAACTTGGTATGTTTGACGATTGGAGGGTGGATGATCAACCTACCAATTTGCAGCCCTCTAGCCTCAGCAGTTTTCAAGATCTGAGGACGGACAGTAAATAATGCTGACAGAATAAAGTGCGGACGGACAGACAAAGCCATCTCAATGGTTTTCTTTTACAGAAAACTGAAAATCTATTATCCAGGATGAAGTTTCAAGGACAGTCCAGTAATGACAAACAGACCAGGAGTTGCATTGTCAATAAATAACCTTTCATTTTTATTCCTTTTAATTGGAAATCTGGATGAGATTTGGCCACACTCCTCAAGCCTGACCTTTACTGTTTATCATTTATTGAGAGTCACTTCTAAATTCATCAGCGCTGGCGAATTGCTAGCTACTTGGGTTTTTTTTTTTAATCAATTGCAAATTGATTTGCAAGTAAAAGTTGTATAAAGTGTTTTGTTTAATGAAAAAGGTTCATGAACTTTTGAAATCACACGGCAATCTTCCCCATACGAGGAATGTTAAACAACAACACATCCAAACGCTCTTTGAATTTATATGAAGAAAAGAACACTGGCGTGGTTTGGGATTTTGGTATCTAATTAATGTAAGTAGCAGAGACAGATCTTTCATTTTTCCTTGAATGGCGAGTCAAGAATTCGTAGCTCTCTCCACAAACCGTTATATCAAGAGAACACTACTGAAGGCGATGTTGGTTTATAGAGTTCGCCACCAGCCGTCGCTCCTGGTGGGTTTCTGTAATCAAGGAAACTATTGCGACCTGGGGAAAAGAACTGGTCATGCCTTTGTAGTTACTACCGTTACTACCATTGCATTTGGTGAAGGTACTCTGCCCCCCTGAGAATGCAGAATGGCCTTAAGTTGTATGTCTTTATCGACCACGTCAAAAGGCCCAATCACAATTGGGTCGACTTGTGGGCGCTAGGCCTGGAGAGATCTACGCACTTTGCTAATACAGGGAAACGATGCATCCCTCAGGCAAGTGGCCATTTTGGCCAATTGCAACTTCATGTATTAAAGTGATAGTATGGACAGCATATTTAAAGCAATGATAACCGTATGTCGGTGTGCATGCACACACACACACACACACACATATATATATACATATATATATATAAAGCCAAAAACAACGAGGGAAAGAGAAACAATGGAGTGCTGCGAGGCCTTTCGACTGTCGTCCTTTACTTAGCAGCGAGGCCTTTCGACTGTCGTCCTTTACTTAGCAGAAGATTTTGTCTTTGTTTATATATTTTCGTGATTCAGTTATATATATATATATATATATATATATATATATATATATATATATATATATATATATATATATATATATAAACTAAATAATATCAGGCACCCTTATAACAACTTTTGCCTTCACACAGAAACTTCTGAAGGTGTTAACATATTACCACCGATGCCTAGGGATCTGTGTTCAAGCTGCTCTGTTTCAAAGTCTGATTTCCGATAAGAAAAAGTTCAAAACTCTGATTATTCTTTACTTAAACTCACTTTGAGTCGACTCAATTTCCCTTCCATTCCGATACAAAAAGTTCAGGCGTTTGTTTGCTGTTATGTGAAGTTCCAGAATTCAAAGCTGCTGCCCCCTGGTGTTTGGTAGAAATTCTCCGAAGTTCCAAGCTATGGTTCTTAATTTACTAATATGTGTCAGGTAAAGATTTCTGCGTTTTCCGGGAAAACTTTCTGACAATAATAACTGATGACTGCAATTTGTCCAGTATTTTATTGTGTTTTTTTTTTTTATTTCTTCCTCCATGCAGTCGGAAAGTTAATAATGATTTCATGCCAAGTCTAATTTGACCTGGTTAGAGACATTAGTTGCGCAACTTAGGCAAAACTTCGTGTTGATTATAATTGTGATGTTTAGCGTCGTCTAGCTGCTAAACGAAGCGAATTGCATTAGGGAATACAGGCGTGCAGGAAATCCCTGCTATTGCATTATTCCATCATTTATCATCAACAAATTTAGTAAAGAAAGGGAGTGTAATATTTGACAATTAATAGATATGCCGGTTTTTTCGGCGCAATCGAGTTTTCTGTACAGCCGCTACAGCGTATAATCAAGGCCGCCGAAAATAGATCTATCTTTTGGTGGTCTCGATATAATGCTGTATGAGGTGCGGCCAATGAAACTTTAACCACGGCCCGGTGGTGGACTGGCTTATGTCGTTGCAATTTGGTATGTTTGATGAGTGGAGGGTGGATAATCAACTTACCAATTTGCAGCCCTCTAGCCCCAGTGGCTAATTGTTGCCAGATCCCTTTTAATGCCGTTGCAGCCTTGAATTTGTGCAACAAATTGGTAAGGTGACCCTGTACTCATTGAAAAATGTTTTCAAAAATCCAATATGGCGGCCCTTTTTCAAGATAGTCCTCCTGGTTCCATAACAAGAAATATATTGTGAACAAATCTGCCCCAGAATGGAAAACTGCAGTATCTGCAGATTTTTCGAAACTGAGATGTGCCACATTTTAGGCTTGTGAAACACTAATACACAAGTTACTGCAGTTTCAGAATGAGTCTTCAATGCTTTCCACGAGTATTTTGGGGGTCCCATTTGCAGTGTCTGCAAAATCAGTAGTGTGGCAAGGGAAAACTGCAGTATCTGCCATTATTTCTCAGTTTTGTATTTTTGCAGATACTGCAGTCTTCCATTTTAGGGCAGAATGGTTCAGTAAAGCTCTCTCTCTCTCTCTCTCTCTCTCTCTCTCTCTCTCTCTCTCTCTCTCTCTCTAAAAAACAATTCAAAGTTCTCGGCTTTCTCCAGTCTGCACAAAATTCATGCTGTTTCGTCTCGTTTCTGTGTAATATCACTGGGCAGCAAGTTTTTCCAAGGCGATATTTACGGCCTCTGTTTTATGGCTATTCTATTTTTATTTTACAAATAAATAAAATAAAAGTGAACCAAAATGACGAGTAAAACATCCAACACGCACATAGTGGTGTCGTATGAAAATAATGTTTGGAAATTGCTCATTCAGCGACCTGAAATATGAGATTGGTTATGTGCGCGGTCAAATGGCACGAAACATTTTTTCCAATTCGCTGAATCTATTTAATATATTGCATTGAGTTTTGAATAATTTACGTGTGCCAGTGACAGCCAGAAAATATGTCCCGTGGTAGCACTGAATTGATACTTCGTTAAGTCGCGCTTAATTATAATCGATTTTGTGAAAGCCGGGTGCATTTTTATGATAGCGGTACCATTATTGTCACCTGGCATCGTTTCTGATTCATGCCCATGGAGAAAGTCGGTAAATTAAGCTGCAGTTTAAACTCAAAAGACTAGCATTAGAGGTTTATTATTGATTTAATTATTTTTTTTTAATGAGAGGTCTTTGGGTTTAAGTACTGTACAATTTTTTTTAACATTTCATTAGATCTCCACGCTATCCGGAAGCTCCCAGATATGTTATTGGTCCATTTTGTTAGTTTTTTCTTTATCTGTTTGTTGAGAATGGTATGATAGATGAAGGGTTGAGAACCACTGGCTCTGTGGACTTTCATTTGTGTTAACTGAGTGCTAAGCATCTACCGGATTAACCCAGCTTTATTTTTCAAAGACGGATTAGTTCAGGCTCTCATTCGTGTTAACAGCATACTAAGCATCTACCGGATTAACCCAGCTTTGTTTTTCAAGGAGACTAGTTCTATTCACTATAGCTAGTGGATAGAACTAGGAATTACGCCTATAGAGCGGAGATATACAGACTTTAATAAGCTTGCATTTTATATATATATATATATATATATATATATATATATATATATATATATATATATATATATATATATATATATGTATATATATATATATACATATATATATATATATATATATATATATATATATATATATATATATATATATATATATATATATATATATATATATATATATATATAATGTACACATATATAAAACCGACATTGATTCTCTGCGGAAATGTTTTTAAACATTAGCGATATGTGAAGCGGTATCTATTGCAATCCGCCGATAATGATCATTCTTCAATACATGATTGCAACACCGCTCTCCAAGCCCACCAATGACATAGCATGTCACGTGGCAGGAGAAGCATCGTGTCATTCTGTCATGTTTAAAGTAATTCTGATATTCATGAGATTAATATGACACAGAATAATATCGATCAGGTGTTTGTTAACACGGAAGGAATTGTAATCTGAATCCGGCAACTGTCGTTTTGAACATTTCGTAATGGAAATGTGATTATGGCTAATGGAAATTTAATATGTTTATTACTGTTTCTTAATTAATTCGGCCCCTAACTGCATCCTCTTTCATTCCTTTTACTGTACCTCCGTTCATATTCTCTTTCTGCCATGTGGCTTTCCACCCACCTTAGCAACTGTTTCAATTTTACTGTCAATTTCCGTTCCAGCGCTGAATGACCTCATAAGTCTCGGCGCTTGGCCTGTGGCGTAAATTCTATATTCCATTCTAAAATTGTATTCTAAAATTGTATTCAGATAAGGATGTCCATATTTGAATTGATAGGGATTAATATATTTTAGTTAGCGGTTGCATTTCATTCTTGTAGTATGATCAACCAAAATCTCATTTGGGTGGACCACCCTCCAAAAGCCAATCACTGTAATTGCAAATGTTGATAAAATGAAACAGGTATTTGAATTTCATTTTTTGCAGTTCTCGTTGTAATTGATATTAGATAACAAGTTAGTTTTTTAGTTGTCTGTAAAAGAAGACTATTGTGCCGGCTTTGTCTGTCCGTCCGCACTTTTTCTGTCCAATCTCAGATTTTACAAACTACTGAGGCTAGAGGGCTGCAAATTGATATGTTGATCATCTACCCTGCAATCATCAAACATACCAAATTTCAGCCCTCTAGCCTCAGTAGTTTTTATTTGATTTAAGGTTAAAGTTAGCCATAATCGAGCATCTGGCAACGATATAGGATAGGCCACCACCGGGCCGTGATTAAAAGTCCATGGGCCGCGGCTCATACAGCATTATACCGAGACCACCGAAAGATAGATCTGTTTTCGGTGGCCTTGATTATACGCTGTAGCGGCTGTACGGAAAACTCGATTGCGGCGAAGAAGAAATTTCAGCGCATTTTTTTCTTGTTTTTTTTCTGGTTAACGAAGTCAGTTTGTAAAATAACTGAAAATGATTCATCTTCACTGTAGAAAAGAATGAATAATTGGGTGTCATGATTATGCATGTCATTAAATGGGGTATAAAATATTTTAGAATCAACAGGAATAGTATGTGTAATTGGCTGTATTGATGTTCCTAATGTAAGGTCTATAATTGCACATATTGTTACCTTTGCCATGGATTACATATTTGTTTGGCTGTTTTTGCTAACACGATTCCAAAAAAACTGTTCTGTAATTTGCAAAAAAAAAAAAAAACCTCTACCAAAGGTTGGCGTGGGGATAGAAATCGGAATATAACTAATGAGAAAAGAATATTTTTTCGGTTAATGGATTACTCAGCATTGCTTAAAAAGTCTTCCAAGCTTAAGAATCCATTACCTTAAATTTTGTTAATCAAATCAGATACCTTCATCTGGAAAATATCTGACTGAAGGTTATATTAAACCTGGAATGTTTCGTAAGAGTCTTGACAACTGACATTTTCCAGTGAAGAAAAATATCTGCTCATAAGGATTTGACATTTGGGGAGGTAAGTATTCTCCTGGTAATTTTTTTTTTCTCTCTCTCTCTCTCTCTCTCTCTCTCTCTCTCTCTCTCTCTCTCTCTCTCTCTCTCTCTCTCTCTGGCTTATGAGTGCTCCATATACCCGGACAAGCCTTCATCTCACTATTCTAAATTTCCATTTTTGCCGTTCAGAAAGGTTTGGCGAGCTGAAATGACTTGCACAATGGAAGATCCCATTTGTATTTTCGATTGTCAGAAGAAAAGGGTGGAGGAAAATGTCATGGACGGTGGAATGCCTCCTCGGAAATAAGAGAGAGAGAGAGAGAGAGAGAGAGAGAGAGAGAGAGAGAGAGAGAGAGAGAGAGAGAGAGAGAGATAAGCAAAGTGAAAATCACTTGTGGGTTTCATGTGCAAAAGTCCATATGCATTGGCAACATGCTAATAAAAAACAATTACCACTTGTTTTAGAAATCTTGCTGGACTTGTGAACTTGATTCAGATATATTCCAATTTTCCTCGTTCGTCTGTTTACCTAAAATCTTATATATTTATCTGCCGGGAGTCAGGAAAATGACTCTGGCTGAAAATTGTCCTACTCGGCAAAAGCCTCCCACATTTCTGCAGTTTCCTAGGAATCGATAAGAATGGAATTTCACCGAGACATATAATTTCAAAAGCGAAGGCTTTTATACGAAAACCTCGAAATTCTATTGTGATGACTCTGTCCCTTCGCTTTCCCGTCAAGAGTCCTGGTTTGGGGATATGAGGGCAAGTCTCCTCTACGAGTGCCGGTACGAGGATGGCATCTATCCTTCTCCAGAGTCCCTGGAGACGATGTTGAGTATGGATTGAGTGGTGTATTGCATTTGTCGAGAAAGCGAGCCATGTTCAGCAGACATAATCTGTTGTATTTTAGAAAATAATAAAAATTATGGCAGCTGGGGATGCAAAACATGTAAAATTGATACGTGTATTCCAGGGTCAGTATTATATTTTTGTGACACAAGTCTACAGATAATAATAATTATTTTCTCGGTTATAAATAAAATTTCAGTTTTCATGCACGAGGCATAGAAACGATTTATTAACTGTTCATTGGATATGGACACATTAATGGTTCTGTGAGTTCATACTTCAATATTTTAGCAGCATAATCCCTCTGAAAATAATTCATCACAGGTAAAAATGTAAAGAGTAGAAATATTTTTTTTTATCTATTAGTACCCACTAAAAACAACACCTAATCTTTCAATGGACATTCTTTTCCAAGAGAACGAAACGATTAATAGTTATGACCCATCACTCTGTGATGATGGTTACAGCTACTGATTTTAAACAATTAAATCTATGACAGGTTGTTTCCGAAACCATTTAAAACAATCAATCACAAGTTTTATGACTAAGTGATCGCAGGCTCCGGTTGCGCGGCGGCGTATGCAACACAACAACTAAAATATTTTTCCAGTCGTGACCAGTTTCAGTTTGACGTCAGCAAAACGAAGGTGCAGTCTGACCATAAATGCTTCTGTTCGAGTGAATGACAAACCATAACTTTCTCAACTTCTGTTACTGCAAAGATTTAGTGTAGTGCTTCTCTTTGCCTACAAGAATCTAGATGTAAAGTTTAGCATCCTAATGAATTATAAACCATAGTTTTCTCCACTTGTGTTATTGCGAAGATTTAATATAGTGCCTCTCTTTGCTTATAAGATTCTAGAAAAATATATGTTCATGGGGAGTTTGACGACTGGGGAGGTACAGTAAGTGCTCTCTCGGTAATTTTTTTTTCTCTCTCTTTTCTTTCTTTCTTTCTCTCTTTCTCTCTCTTCTCTCTCTCTCTCTCAAGAGCAATGAATCCAGAAGTTTATACAGCGATGGAATAAAGTAGAACTTATGATTTAAATCTATAATTGGCAAAAAACACTCATGAAAACTGAAACACGAGTTAAATAAAAATTACTTAATAGAGAGAGAGAGAGAGAGAGAGAGAGAGAGAGAGAGAGAGAGAGAGAGAGAGAGAGAGAGAGCTGTCTGTATAGGCAACGCCATTATTGGTTCGAACATAATCCGCTTATTTGCCTGACCGTGAAATAACTTGCGCTAAATGAAAGAGTGCTCGGAAAAGGATGATTTGGCGCGTTCATTTGCGTTCTTCCCTTTGAGGGCAGCTGATTGGGACCAAGCTTTTTTGGGCATTTGAGAAAACAATTAAAAAATTGCGCCGAAGTTTCTTCGGCGCAATCGAGTTTCCTGTACAGCCGCTATAGCGTACAATCAAGGCCACCGAAAATAGATCTATCTTTCGGTGGTCTCGGTATAATGCTGTATGAGCCGCGGCTCTTGAAACTTTAACCACCGCCCGGTAGTGGCCTGTTCTATATCTTTGCCAGACACACCATTATGGCTAACTTTAAGCTTCAATAAAATAAAAACTACTGAGGCTAGAGGGCTGCAATTTGGTATGTTTGATGATTGGAGGGTGGTTGATCAACATAGCAATTTGCAGCCCTCTAGCCTTAGTAGTTTATGTGATCTGAGGGCGGGAAGGAAAAGTGTGGGCAGACAAAGTCGGCACAGTAGTTTTCATGACAGAAAACTGAAGCCTTTTTATCATTACCTCATCTTCATTCGTGAATCTGCATCAAAATTTTTTTTGTAAGAAAAAAAAGGGGTGTCAATATGAGAAAAGATCTAATCCCGACAGCATGAAAATCAAAAGTTTTTCTCCCGGAGACAAGAAGATCGTTCTTACACTGTCAAAGTTTTGATAGGCTATTTAAAATGAGATGAAAGTCAGATAGTGATATATATATATATATATATATATATATATATATATATATATATATATATATATATATATATATATATATATATATATATATATATATATATATATATATATATATATATATATATATATTAGTATGTGATAGTGTGTAGAATCACTCTTTCGCCTCGTTTTGTTCCATTCGCCAACGAAGTTATGTTTTAGATCGGTGTGTTTGTAATTCTGGAATGTTGTTAAATCTTCTACCAGAAATGGGACTCACGACTGGCAACATGCGATTTAGATTTTGGGAGAGATGTGAATGTGTTTTAGATTTGAAAAGCACATTTAAAATTTTATAACTAATTTGAATATTACCTTTGCAGGGAAAGTCTGACGGGCATTCATGTCTCCCCAATACCTGTGAGAATTCGGTTGGATCCCGGGAATTATAACCCTTGGGACTTCAAGTCGACGAAGGTACAGGTATGTGGTATGAGTTTTTTTCTATTTTTTTTGCCCTCCCCTTGTTTCGTATGTAACGCTTATTGCATGTGCATATAGAACTATCATGTGTCAACATTATATTTCAAGGAAATTAATATCCATCGCAGCTTAGCGTTCGACTTGTGAAAGTTGAAACAAAGCCATAATTTATCATTTATCAGCAGATAGTCAGAATAAGAAATCAGATGTCATCAGACTAAAATTCCGTATGTCGTAATGTCCACTGAATCACATTCATTCTTATATTTCATTTTCATTAATAAACTCAAATAATTATCTGAAACAAAGAGACCAGACGAAGAGATAGAGATAGAGAGAGAGAGGTTATGATGCAAAAAGATAGTAAGATATATTAAAATGGCGAGGTTAAAAATAAATCATCCGACTGAAGGGTTAAGTTTCCTGATCCATTTTTGAAAAAATCGTTCGCTGTCACTTGCATAACACAGAGGAGGGTGATGCGATTATGCAAGATCGGATATTGCATCCTCACCTCATGTTACGAAACATTTCCGGGTTGCATATTCCCGAGATGTAACCGAATACCGTGACCTTTCCCTGTAAAAAAAGCGGGACGCCATATCTTGAAAACTAACCATAGAATTTTCTTGAAAATAATCTCATTATGTTTCCCACACCCAAATTACGAAAGTGCAACTTTAATCTAATCTAATCCTAAGCCAAAAGGAACGAAAGGGGTTGCAGCTAGGGGGCGAAGGGACGCTGCAAAGAACCTAAAGTAATCCTTCACCGTCAGCACTTTTTCTGCCGGCCCTCAGATCTTAAAAACTACTGAGGCTAGAGGGCTGCAAATTGGTATGTTGATCACCCACCCTCCAGTCGTCAACCATACCAAATTGCAGCCCTCTAGCCACAATAGTTTTTATTTGATTTAAGGTTAAAGTTAGCCATAATCGTGCGTCTGGAAACGACATAGTGCAGGCCACCACCGATCAGTGGTTAAAGTTTCACGGGCCGCGGCTCATACACCATTATACCAAGACCACCGAAAGATAGATCTGCTTTCGGTGGCATTGATAATACGCTGTACAGAAAACTCGATTGCGCCGAAGGAACTTCGGAGCATTTTTTACTTGTTTATTCGATGGCGTTATTTCTGATGCATAGGGCCCGTGAATAAACAAGCAGTTGCTTTCCCCCAAGCATTCTTTTTATTAGGGAAGTCATGTTTGTCACTAAAGTTGAATGACTATTTTTTTAACAGCAAAGGAAAAATTTCGTCGCTTAAAAATAAATGAATAACAAGTGTTCACACAACTTTTATTCATATATTTTAAATGTTGCGCTTACACTTTACGTGGCTGTTTTTTGAATGGCAAACAGCATAACAGCATAACAGCATGGAAATAACAGCTTAACACATAGGCAATGCCATTATGTTGATAAATATCTTACCAAGAGTATACAAGTAAAAAATGCGCCCAAGTTTCTTCGGCGCAGTCGAGCTTTCTGTACAGCCGCTACGGCGTGTAATCAAGGCCACCGAAAATAGATCTATCTTTCGGTGGTCTCGGTATAATTCTGTATGAGCCGCGGCCCATGAAACTTTAACCTCGGCCCAGTGATGGCCTGTCCTATATCGTTGCCAGAAGCACGATTATGGCTAACTTTAACCTTAAATAAAATAAAAACTAATTAGGCTAGAGGGCTGCAATTTGGTATGGTTGATGATTGGAAGGTGGATGATCAACATACCAATTTACAGCCCTCTAGCCTCAGCAGTTTTTAAGATCTGAGGTCGGACAGAAAAAAGTGCGGACGGACAATAGTTTTCTTTTACAGAAAACTAAAAGCAAGGAATGATAAAAGGTTTGATCTTCGTTTAACCCAGCCATATGAACGGAAGTTAGTAGGCAAGTGAAATCGTGCTTATTATCGAAAATCATTATTGTCACACATTCCTATCAGCGTTCTCCATATTTTCGGCAGTTTTGTGATCGTGAAGTCTTGAAAACCATTGTCATTTTGTTTACTAAAGTCAGGGGATCATGGAGAAACCTTCTTGCTAAAGTTCGTGAAGATATAATGAACAATTAGGATAGAGAGAGAGAGAGAGAGAGAGAGAGAGAGAGAGAGAGAGAGAGAGAGAGAGAGAGAGAGAGAGAGAGAGCGTGCATGTGTTTAAGAAATCAGTGGAGAGAGAAACAGAATTGTTTAAGATATGGCATCTGGTCGAATATGTTTTATTAATACAGCGAGAGAGAGAGAGAGAGAGAGAGAGAGAGAGAGAGAGAGAGAGAGAGAACGTGTATGTGTCTAACTTGTGGTTAAAGAAGCCTGTAGCACTGTGTATTAGCTGAACATTCACGGCATTAGAAAGTCGGAACGGAGAGATTAGTTCCGAACTTTTACGGAGCATTATGGATCTTGATATGGAAATGGGGATGGAATGGAGCCAGCGATGAGTTCCCAAAAAAAATCCACCTTCATCCGTTAGGCCTTGTGGACTTTTTTTATTTTTTATTTTTTTGTTTTTTTGTCACTCTCTTCGACGTGAAAGTAAGGTGTGATGAGGTTTTTACTCTCTCTCTCTCTCTCTCTCTCTCTCTCTCTCTCTCTCTCTATCTCTATATCTATATATATATATATATATATATATATATATATATATATATATATATATATATATATATATATATATATATATATATATATAATATATATATACATACATTTACTAGTTTGTGTGTAGTACTTTTGCGCGTGCGTTTGTGTGTGTAGTAGGTTTATCCGGACTTTAGGAATTAAAATAGGCTTCTTAATCCTAAAGCGTAACAATGATTCGTGAACCAACTGCGAGGAATAATTATTTATGCGCCGGCATCTTTTTTGACCTTTACAAAATACCACCTAAAAATACTATCTCCGATTAACAATGCCTCTTCTCTAATTGATGATATCTCAGGGAGAAAAATGTCAATTTCTTTTACTTACGGGTCTCAAGATTAAACCATCATCTATAAGAATCTTCCCCCCGTAGCGGGGGCATTACTTAAGGTTCTTTGCAGTGCGGCGTCCCTTCGGCCCCTAGCTGCGACCCCTTTCGTTCCTTTTACTGTACCTCCTTTCATATTCTCTTTCGTCTTACTTTCCACCCTTTCCTAACAACTGCTTTGAGGTTTTCCTCCTGCTGCACCTTTCAAACCTTTTACTGTCAATTTCCGTTTCAGCGCTGAATGACCTCATATGTCCCATTGCTTGGTCTTTGGCTCAAATTCTGTATATTCAGTTGAATGAATCTTCATCGCCTCAGCGTATTCAAGTATTCCCAGAACGAACGAAAGAAGTGTTTGAATTCCTATTCCTGAGTAATCTTCAGGAATAGGAATTTGCGTCGTGAATATGAATGAAAACAACATTGAAATTTACCTGATTTACATCCTCGAGTTTTGATCAAATCTAAGGTGGAGTTTTTTTTTTTATTATTTTCTTATTTTCAGCCAGTTTCAGTTCTGAATATATGGCCTATTCTGAAAGCAAACGTTGCTAATTAGTTCAAACTATTCTTGTAACTGGTTAAATCACCACCATCCAAAAAGGATATAAACCCTTTTATCCGCTTACTCTCCATTTGTTCATGAGAAATACTATGTCGAAAGTATGATGTCATTATATTCCATTCGGTGAACAGGAAAACGCAGTTATCCGAAACGCCCGCAATACCACATACGAATGTGCCTTCCGGGCATGAACGGGCAACAAATCTGGGCCAATAAAGAATGAATGCCTTGTTTTTTTCATTTTGTTTTTTAGGCAATTTTCTGCTCGGCTTTTTACACGAAATGAATGGATTTTTATTTCAAATTAAGACAGAATTCTTAAAGAAGTTTAACTACTATTTTGGTAATATCCTAATTGGCTAAGCGTCTTACCCACTAAATTATATTTTCAGTCGAAATAATGATAGTAACTTGCATTATCATTTTGTTTGTAGGCAGTTTATCTGTTCGGCGTTTTACACGAAATGATTGGATTTTTTTATTTAAATTAAGACAGAATTCTTAACTAAGTTTAACTACTATTTTGGTAATATCCCAAAGAGAATCCTTAATTGTACTCCTTGTCAAAACTGTGTATTTTTCTTTCTATATTTTCTCCGAAATTTTTTCAGAAATGCTTCGATCTGAGGCACAGATTTTCACATTGTTGGTGTTATCGAACGGTTTCTCAAGAGCACTTTTCTCTTGTAATGGCCGAAACTGATTTTCCAGTCGCGGATAGATTTTTCTTACAGTGCCTTTCTTATTTTGATTGGTACCTTTCAGTGATCTTACATTATTTAAAAGATGTTATTCTTACAGTGATATATATATATATATATATATATATATATATATATATATATATATATATCTTACATATATTTATAAAGATGTTATTTGATTCTCAGTCAACATGAAAAACAACTTTCCCTTTCACAGACAGGTTCCTTTAGGTAAAATTATGGAGAATCCTTATTTCTAGCCATTAGGACAAAGCAATCTAATTTAAAACCTTTGAGAACCGTTCCTCGGATTCATCCACTTTGATGATGAAAAGAAAGAGGTTAAAAGGAATTAGTTCAAAGAAAGCATTAAGTTTAGTTTCTCTCTCTCTCTCTCTCTCTCTCTCTCTCTCTCTCTCTCTCTCTCTCTCACTTGGTTCATCACCTGGAAAATCCTATTACCTTGAGGATGCGTAGAAGAGAGAGAGAGATGGTTGCTGGTGGTAGCGGGGGGAGGGGGAGACGAGGGGGAGCGGGGAGGATTACAGAAAGGCAAAATAAGAAACAAGTAAAAAATAAGTCCAAGTTTCTTCGGCGCAATCGAGTTTTCTGAACATCGTTTAAGCAAGGCCACCGAAAATAGATCTATCTTTTGGTGGTCTCGGTATAATGCTGTATGAGCCGCGGCCCGGAAGCTTTCAGCCACGGCCTGGTGGTGGCCTGCCCTATAGCGTTGCCAGACGCACGATCATGGCTAACTTTAACCTTAAATAAAATGAAAGCTACTGAGGCTAGAGGGCTGCAATTCGGTATGTTTGAAGCTTGGAGGGTGGATGATCAACATACCACTTTGCAGCCCTCTATCCTCAGTAGGTTTTAGGTCCGAGGGCGGACAGAAAAGTGCGGACGGACAGACATATAGCCATCTCCATAGTTTTCTTTTACAGAAGACTAAAAAAATGAGCGTTGAACGATGAATGAAACACATGCAAGCTCCAACGTATCCAAAGTTAAATGATTATTTAAATATACAGTGACACTTTGTTACCCTCAAGCTGAGCATTTACCACTGGGACACTACTGCCCTAAAATGGAAACCTGCAGTATCTGCAAAATTGTCGAAATTTGAGATATGCCACCTATTGGGCTCGTGAAACACCAATACACAAGTTACTGTAGTTTCAGAATGATTCTTCAATGTTTTATTCAGGGGGTCCCATTTGCAGTATCTGCAAAATCAGTAGAAGGCAAGGGAAAACTGCAGTATATACCATTTTTCTCAGTTTTGTATTTTTGCAGATACTGCAGTCTTCCATTTTAGGGCAGTATTATTGCCGTTTAAACGAAGCGACGGGGAGGCAGTAAGCTCTTGGGTCTCAAAGTCATTATCCAGAGTAATTATTTTGAGTGGGCTTTACGCCGGGGGGAGAATGACAAAGTCTCATTACAATTGACCGACTAAGATCTAACCCACTACAGAGTACTGGTACTTTCTAAGACTAAGTCATAAACTACTTTATCTCGTCGCATATTTTCTGTTATTATTATTATTATTATTATTATTATTATTATTATTATTATTATTATTATTATTATTATTATTATTATTATTATTATTATATTTCAGTAGCTGAAACCTATTCACATGGAACAAGCACTTGATATCCAAGCTTCCAAAGAGTGTTGGTTTCAACCTCCCACCGCAGCAGACCCCCCAACACTGCAGCAGTAACTGATCATGATACAGAGCCATTGATTTTTCATCGCCCGGGGGAGACGCGAACCCCCGCGACATCTGAGTGGCATGCCACGACACTAACCACTATGCCAGCGGACCAGCATATTTAGAACGCAAACGCTTAAATTCATATATCGGGGACAGGCAAATATCGCAGTGGCCTAACAACTGAAACGGTTAAATTGCTCTGAAATAAACTAGATGGTTTCAGTAACTTTTGACTGAATATGAAATAACAAAACTCTGCTGCAGTTTTAGATATATAGTATTTAATTCAACTAAGTAGGCGTGGGATTTAATCTTATGTATTAATAATTTTTCCAGTATTCATTTCTTAAATGTAATAAGAGTTCCATTTCTTCTCTTGGTTACATAACCATAATGAAGAGGTGGTGAAGGACGACATAGTTCTAATTAAAAGATACTCTTAGCAGCAGGAGTCCAGAAGGCTTTCGGAGCCTTCTGTACAGTTTTATCTTTAAATATTATACATATACATAACTGCGGATTTGTTTCTCCACATTTCTGATCGGTATTCATGACTGAATACCTTTCGTTCCTTTTACTGTACCTCCTTCCATTTCCTCTTACTTTCCACCCTCTCCTAACATAGTGCAACTGCGAGGTTTTCCTCCTGTTACACCTTTCAGACCTTCTACTGTCAATTTCCGTTTCGGCGCTGAATGACCTCACTGGTGCCGAAGCCTGGCCTTTGACCTAAGTTCTGTATTCAATACATGACAGTGGTTTGTACCTCAATGATTTCGTCATCAGTGTTTTCGAAAACTCGCCGCGGGGTCTGAGTGGGAATGATTAATTCAGTCATCAAGGATGTAAATTCATCCAGTTCATTTGAAATCTACTTTAAATTGCGGCGTGTTGATATACTTTCGTTTCGGGAGAAATGTCAAAATCAGATGTGAGCAAGTAATTGTCATTTGAAATTTATTTGAATATCTACAAGAATTCTTTGGTGTACAGATCATCCAAATGGCTGTCGGAATTGTTTTATCAGCTCTCCCGGGAACCTTTTCATCCTCCCGTAGATGACAAGCTGAAGACTTCTTTAAGAAAATAAAGAAAATAAGTTAATATCCTCAAGCTTCTCAATGTAGACTTTGAGTCGTCTTTTCTAAGGTCAAGGGGTAACAAGACCGTCACCTTGAGTCTGCTAATGCCAAGGTAACTACAGTTCAGTAGTTTCCTTACTTATCAAAATAGGTTTTTCTCTCTCTCCCGCTGAAAATCTCTTCTGCTTAATGGCTTTTAGCTTACACGTGTGAAGACTACGCAGTAATTATCTGTATGTATAAATTGTCAGCTTTGAGGGCTTATGCTTATGTAAAGACATGCCTATGTATACTGTGTTGATGTATACTGTAACCGTATTGTCAATATTGTAATTGTCGATAATGTAAGTTTAATCCTTTCAATAAAAAAAAAGAATTCCGCCAGAGGCGAATGAGCTTACAATTCCTAGTATCATCTTCTAAGAGAGAGAGAGAGAGAGAGAGAGAGAGAGAGAGAGAGAGAGAGAGAGAGATTCTGAAATGAGGCATAGCTCATCTTGTTTCCCAAGATGGTAAGTCCCTCTACGCTTATTCATCCAAGAGGTTTATCTTTCATCTGTAATTGAACGGGAGAGAAACGGATTACTTTAGTGAAGCCCCTTTGTAAGAGGACGGATGATTTGACTTCACTCTTCCATTTCAAATGAGACGGTTCTGAGGCACCATCGCAATTTTGTCTTATTTAATTCAGTTCCGAGAGCGAGATGCTGTTGAATTCAAAATTAAGTCAGTATTTATTTTTTATCAATTTTAATCAAGAATTATAGTACTGGGGAGACGGACGCTGTCTTTAAAATCCTAAAGAGCATATTATGGTCACTTATTTAAAAGAACAAAACATTCTTTAATATCTACATTACTTCTTTCAATGCTTTAAAAATTTTGACAGGTCGTTTTACACATACATTTGGCAAATCACAAAACTTGTCGCGTCGCTAAGCAAAATTAGAAAAGTCAGTTATCGTAGCTTGCTATGATAACAGTAAAAAATTTTTTTTTTTTTTTTTTTTTTCAAAATTTTAATTATTAGGACGAATCAGTTCCCCAAGCTTTCCTGCAACCTCTGAGATGCAAATGTTGTTGATTCCTCAGACCAAAGTCATCTAAGGACCTCCATTCCTACAGTTTTGACTCTGCGCATTCTTAAGACCATAGTTTTCAGTTTTCTGTAAAAGAATACCATTGTGCTGGCTTTATCCGTCCGTCCGCACTTTTCCTGTCCACGCTTTTTCTGTCCGCCCTCAGATCTTAAAAACTACTGAGGCTGGAGGGCTGTAAATTGGTATGTTGATCACCCACCCTCCTTGTATTCTATGTAATTTTCATATTGTTTTTAAGACTCAGGACGTTAACAATAACAATGACGCACTAGGTGGAAAAACATGAGTGGTATCATTGACACTTTCCTTTTATTATCATAATTGCGCTCAGGCACTCAGGCAGACGGCTGCAATCCCCTAAGAAGCAGAAACGGAAGAAAATCGCCTGGCAACTCCCAGAACATCGAAAGATTGGAATCGCTCCCCGAGGCTCACATGGGCGAGTTATGTTCAGTGGTCTGACAATACGTTTGACTCTATTCTCTTTCTACCTCTTATTCTCTTTCGCACGCGGCACAGAAAATTTACTGAGTCTGTCGTTATTTATCAGCCGGAACTCCGGAATCTTTTTTTAGATGTAAATGAATTGCTCTTCCCGGTAAAGGGTCTGCAGATCGCGGCCCTTTTAAAATATATGCAAGAACGATTGGTATTTCGAAAGAGATTTTATGTCCGGACTCTTACGCAATATATTGGGGGTTTGGACTGTACGTTTGCAAGTCCATAATCAAGAATATTCTTGTGTTTTAGTCATTTTGTTGAATTCATTAAGGGTTTTCGCGTTTGGAAATATTCTGTAGAGTTTTTACGTCCTAATGAGTAATATATACTCATGCGTTCTTCTCTTTGAAATAAGATCTTACTGAAACTTCTTCTGTACGTAATTTACATGGGTTCTTTTTTAAGTAGACTATTCTTGTAGAATTTTTTTTATTGGTTTATTTACTTGGTCATTTATTTTTCATTTAATTTTCTGGAATTTTTTCAGTTATTAGCCAGATTCACTCTGGAATTTTGCCCCCGACGAACGCAATTTGAAGATCAATATGTTCCAAGAATATAGCGAAACCATCCATTTCACGAACTGCCTGAAATTTCAGGCAGATACCGAAATGCACTTAGGGACTTTGACTCTCCGGGGTCTAGTACTATACACGGCGAAATACATTTGACCCCCCAGGGGCTAGTACTAAACACGGCGAAACACTGTAGGTAAGTCACTGTCTCGCCGTGTTTAGTACTAGCTCCTGGGGGGATAGAATGTCCGTAAGCGCATTTCGCTAGCTGCCTGAAATGCCTGGTTGCGCTATCTGCCTTTGACAAATATACTTTGCAGTGAATTGAACGCACTTTTTCACTTCTCTGATTGTTATTCAGATATTAGGAATATATTTTGGGCTTTTACAGGATATTAAACATATCGAAAACTGCCAATACAGTTACACGTTCAGTAAGTAAGTCAGATTCTTTAGAAGATATAAGTAATATCCGCTAAGCAGACCTTCAGTCATACCAACGACAACTCTTCATATTAGTTTGGACTTTTTCTTTAACAGTATAATATTTCAAAAATCCTTTACATAAAGATAATGACCCCAGGAAATATTAGTCGCAGATTACGACCCCCGAAAACCTTTAAGGGTCACTATCTAGG
Source organism: Macrobrachium rosenbergii (assembly GCF_040412425.1). NCBI lineage: Eukaryota > Metazoa > Arthropoda > Malacostraca > Decapoda > Palaemonidae > Macrobrachium > Macrobrachium rosenbergii. Next base: position 14,611,128 of record NC_089772.1, read on the forward strand.
AAAGATCCCTCTTTGTCTACCAAAAATTCGTGAAATATAAAGTTTAGACCAAGTGATAAAGACATAAGTGTACATTCCGTTTCGACATACTCTTCTAGAAATGACCTGATGTTTTATATTGTGCTGGGAATTTTTAATCCTGAGGAGTTTTGTAAAATTCGTTGCGAAAGGCTTCTCCCGAGTGAATTTCTTCTCAAAAAAAAAAAAAAAAAATCTAAACCTATAAATTTGCCGATAAATAAAGGAAAAAGTGATGGATATCAACTGTACTCTAATATTTCCCTTCGATAATTCCAAAAATAATTTTCCCCAGTCCCATTTTCCTTCTGAGATTCTCTATCGAGGCTTTGCAAGAATTCATTGACCTGCTTCTAATTACGTATATATATAACCTCAATTAAAACTCATTTTAGCTGGAAAATTAACTAATTAAAACGGTAATCTCCATTAAGGGAACTCTGGACTGATTTGCTATCGCCTTCGGCTATTCTTATGCCTCTTTCGCTCAGAAATAATCGCCTAATTATCATTGCTTCTCATTTGCGGTAAAATGAGAAGCAATGATAATCATGTGATTATTTTCCTAATACGTACAGTACGTTCCGTTTTCTATGACGAATTCTAGTGAGGTAGGATACCAGTCGCTGGTGTTTGTGCCTATAAGATGATGATGACGATTATGAAGATAACAGCACCCACAGCATCACAGCCGAGACAAGTAAAAGAAAGTAGGAATAATCACAAAGAATGTAACGTAATATGTCTTACACAGGAACAGCCTTGGGAACTGCGGTTTATCCCAATTCAGAATAAAACAACCGCATTCGCTCACGGCAGGACTGCGGACAGAAAAAGTGCGGACAGAATAAAGTGCGGACGAACAGATAAAGTCGGCACAATAGTTTTATTTCACGGAAAACTAATAAAAAGCAACGGTTAAAATCAACAGAATATTCAACAGTGCAAAGTTACCATATTTCTTCTATCGAAACAGATATTGCAATGCTATCATATATGCCAGATATTGCACACTCAATTATCTGGGGATATAACAGAATTTCTACTGAATTTGCATAGAGAGCCAGTGTTCAGATATGAAAGAGAGAGAGAGAGAAAGAGAAAATGCCTTAAATAGTCAAATATAACAAAAGAATATATATGTGTATATATATATATATATATATATATTATATATATATATATATATATATATATATATATATATATATATATATATATATACATATATACTTACATATATATGTATATAAGTATGTATCACTATTCCGCCCCGGGTGGGGAGGGGCAGGTTAGGTAGGGAGGGTAGGGGAGACATGACTGGCAGAGCCGGGTTCCAGCGCAGCGTAGCTCACGCCGTCAAGCTCATATAACTGAAACCAAGGCCTAGTACCGTTTGTTATAGTCAAGGAGAATCATATTCTCTTTTGCAAAAAAATGACGGCTCTCGAAATCCGACCAGGTTAAAATCCATTTCAGTGACTTTTAGGTGATCAATGGAAAATCGTTGAAAGTTACTATATGTGACTGACGTAACCTTCATTGGAGAGAGCACAAGCAAAATACGAGCTATTTAGGAGTTGTAACAAAGAGGGCGAAACTTAAACTCAATCATTTATCATACGCGTTGAAGATTTAGGTATTGTGTTTGACAGCGCGGTAAATGTTGTGTATGTTATTCTCAAGATAAAGTGAGCTTGATATTAATGGATATATATATATATATATATATATATATATATATATATATATATATATATATATATATATATATATATATATATATATATATATATATATATATATATATATACATACATATAATATACTGTATATATATACTGCGTATATACAGGTCCTCTGTATTGTTTCAGAATGTTGACGATATAATTGCTGAAACATGTAAATGTCAAAAGGAATCAGTGTTAACAGCAACAGTGAAAGGAAAAAAACAAACGCCGAGAGAAAAACACAACACATTTTAGGATTCTGGAACGCGGCAACAAAATGAAATAAAATTAATTTCCCGTGAGGTTTCAGAAAACGAACTTTCAATTATCTCTCGTCTTTAGAGAGCTATTTCCATCTATGACATAATCTAATTTGCCGTGTTCAAAAATTTCGAGACCAAGTAAGACAAGTAAAAAAATGCGGCGCAAGCTAGTTTTCTGTACAGCCGCTACAGCATGTAAACAAGGCCACCGAAAATAGATCTATCTTTCGGTGGTCTCGGTATAATGCTGTATGGGCCGCGGCCCATGAAACTTGAACCACAGCCCGTGGTGGCCTATCCTATAGCGTTGCCAGAAGCACGATTATGGCTAACTTTAAAATAAAATAAAAACTGAGTCTAGAGGGCTGCAATTTGGTATGTTTGATGACTGGAGGGTGGATGATCAACATAGCAATTTGCAGCCCTCTAGCCTCAGTAGGTTTTAAGATCTGAGGGCGGACAGAAAAAGTGCGGACAGAATAAAGTGCGGACGGACAGACAAAGCCGGCGTAATAATTTTCTTTTACAGAATACTAAAAATCTACAAACAAAGTAAAGCTGAATCATTTTAATAAACAGAAAAACGATTTCTTCTCAGTCATGAATAACTCGTAGACTTTTGCAAACGTGGCTATTAAAAAGAATGTATATATATATATATATATATATATATATATATATATATATATATATATATATATATATATATATATATATTAAAGCGTGAAAAGCCCAACATTCCATTCGTATTTGTCTAGCGTAGCGTGGGAAGAATAATAAATACCGTGCGGTTATTTTTAGCAGTCACGAATCGGCAAACATTTTCCACCGTTTGACATTTTCTTCGTGATTTTACTTTCATCCATAAAGAAGCAGATGAGTTGTTGGTTACCAAAGAAATGGATGACCCTGAATGACCTAAATAGGTCCCAGTGCTTGGGGTTTGTCCCTAAATTTCGTCATCAGTCCATCCATCCAGAAGAAATGGGAGATTTGTGTCCTAATTTTTCTTCCTTGCGTGTCAAAGTTATTCTTCCACACTGTCCCTTTCAATCCCTTTTTGGGATTGAAAGAATCTCTTTTACTTTTGCTCACGTTCGTAAGCATTTGCTTTTGTGATGAAACGGAAGGAAGAATGCAAGAAGGCTTGGACCCTATGCTTATTTTTTGTTTTCTGTGAAAGAAAACTATTGTGCCGCACTTTATTCTGTCCGCACTTTTTCTGTCCGCTCTCAGATCTTAAAAACTACTGGGGCTAGAGGGCTGCAAATTGGTATGTTGATCAGCATCCCTCCAATCATCAAACATACCAAATTGCAGCCCTCTAGCCTCAGTAGTTTTCATTTTAATTAAGGTTAAAGTTAGCCATAATTCGGCGCAATTTTTACTTTTTTTTTAAGTGCTGTATTATGAAAACTTGTGCAACGGGGTAGAATTAAACGAGCATATACAGAAATATAGTCACCGCTAGAAAACGCCAAAAAAAAAAAAAGAAACCCCTAAAGCCTCTTTGGATTTTTAGTTAAACTCAAATCGTCGATGGAATTTCGGTTAGATTTTTTTACATAGTTATTTTCGTACTGAAAGGTAATACTTCGTAAATCGGGATTGCTATTTATACGCTTTTAACTCCAATGAATTATGAATAAGCTGCATTTCATGCTTTGTCTTTTATTGCTGTTTTTAGAAATAGGTTGTTTTAAAAGGATGCCTATGTTTTGCGAATTTGTTACCCGATTTTCATAAAAAATAGTGTATGCCAGTGATTCTCAAACTGGGTGCCACAGACAGTGCATAGGGGTGCCGCAAGATTGTCATGATTTTATCTTGGCTAGATCAGCTCAATGAACATTTGTTAAAAAAAAACATTTGCAGCAGTCTTCATATAATTATTATCAGTGTGTCTGCTCTAATTATGTTTATCTAATTCTTCTGATATGCTGTTTGTTTGTACAGTATATTTCTATATGTAAAGCGTGCTGATTTTGATTTGAGTATGGATAATAATTTTATTCATTAAATAAGAAGTTAATTCATGCGGTATGGTGGGATGGTGGAGAAGGGTGCCACTCTAATGATTACGTTAGTTAGGGTGCCATTAATAAAAAAAGATTAAGAACCAATGGGTATACCGTCATTTACAAATACGATAATAGAGTTGGCCAAGGTAAAGCGATATTGAAATATTTTTTGACAGTTAAAGCAAAGATGAAACTGAAGTTACAAAGGAAGCCAGAAAAAAAAAAAAAAAAATGACAATTTGCGGAGATGTCAATCAATAACACATAGCGTTTAAGGAATCTGACGACACAGAGAGGAATCAGAAATATAAAAAAATGACAAATCATTTTTTTATATTTCTGATTCGTGTAATCAAGGCCACCGAAATTAAAGCTACCTTTCGGTGGTCTCGGTATAATGCTGTATGGGCCGCGGCCCGTGAAACTTTAACTACGGCCCGGTGAAGGCCTTTTCTATATCGTTGCCAGAAGTACGATTATGGCTAACTTTAACCTTAAATACAATAAAAATGGCTGATTCTAGAGGACTGCAATTTGGAATGTCTGATGACTGGAGGGTGGATGATCAACATACCAATTTGCAGCCCTCTAGCCTCAGTAGATATAAGATCTGAGGGCGGACAGATTAAAGTGCGGACGGACAGACAAACCCATCTCAGTAGTTTTCCTTTACAGAAAACTAAAAATGTTAAAGAAAATTATTCGAAAAATCATTGCATCTCGTCTGAACACTTTGTAATTCCAGACACTGGAGAAAAAATACAATTTAAGATGTAAATGTTGTCTAAATAGAAAATTTAAGTGTGAATAAAACCATATTTCCTCTTTCAACACTTCCACTCTTGATTGCAGCTGCAGTTAATGTGAATGTCGAAAAACAAAGCTGAAATGAAAATGGTTATGAGATTATTTTCAAGAAAACTCTATGGTTAGTTTTGAAGATAAGGCGTCCCGCTTTTATTCAGGGAAAGGTCCCGCTACTCGGTTACATCTCGGGAAAATGCCCCGGTTCCTAGAAATTTACTTCTCTCTCCCATCCTCGATGAAGCCTTTTGAGGGGTAAAAAAAAATGTCTCTTTTATTTGCCACGGTCGGGTAAACACCTGCAGGTCATACTGCAAGGTATACCAATAAAAACCAGGCGAACGTACAATGATGGAGGTAGAAGCAGGGACTTTTTCCACCGAACAGCGGTAAACAAACCTATCCTGACTGGTCTTCAGTGTGACGCCTGGGGCTAATACCTTCGAACGGAGTTGGTGTAATACCTATAGAGAGTTCGGCTGAAAGCGTTCGGCTTTCACGTTGATATTCGAGGCTTCCTGGGCTTATTTCTCCCTTTTGGAAACGGATCAGGGCGTTTCTCCGTTCTCTCATTTTTTGAGGAAGTTTTGAGAAAGTCTTCTGTCCACGACATAACATAAATCCGTAGAAAGTAGATTTGATGTAAATTATACATACACACACACTCACGATCGTTACACAATAAATTTATACCTTCTGCCCATCACCTCACAAATGGTACGAAGATGACTGAGCAGAATAGGACGTGGAGCGAAAGTAATCCGTGGGTCCTTGGCGCCGTGATGAGAAAATAACCTTTTTGTTTCCCTTCCGGGAGAAAGGGGAGGAAAAATCGAAATTGAAATATCAAATTAGACTGGAATTTGAGGAGGGGAAAGAAGGGGGGGGGGGGAAGACCTGAACGCAAAGAAAAGGAACTTCTTCCACGCAGATTCATGATGAGCGTAAAAATAATTAGTAAAGAACGATGAGAAATTGCAGAGCGAAATGTTCAACCCCAGAAGCGAGGAACAACAAGGCGAGCTGGAAGCGAGTGGTACTCGGAGGAAGGGGAAGAATGAAAAAAAAAAAAAATGTGTTGGGGAAGAAAATAAATGGATGGGACTGGGGAAAAATCTGTAAGAGAAGTGTCCCAAATAATAAATAATAGATAAATGGATAAGAAATAAACCAGAAGATAATCATTAAACAGAATGCAAAGCAAACGCAGAAACGAGAATAAAACCTTATGACGATGCATGTGGGGTGTAAACTATTTCTCAAGAAATTTTGTTATACGGGAATTGTAGACAGTGATTTCCGAACTGCATAAGTGAAAAACATCGTACAAAAATCATCGATATAGCGCAGTGGTTCTCAACCTTGGGGGCGCGTCCCCTCGTGGGGCTTCAACAATTCCCAGGGGGGCCGCGAGCACTAGGGAAAAAAAAAATCCTTTAATTATATTCGTTATTCTCTTAACAAGAGTGAGGAACTAATTTATATTCAGAAGTCTATGAACAAATGCAAAAGTATCGCCCTATAACGTTAGTTCCCTGTAGTCTAGTACTCTGGTTAGACTCGTTTGTCTTCTTGCCATGTTTTGTAATTATTTACTTCCCTCCCTATCCCTCGAAACCCCTTCTCTTTCTCTTTTTTTAATATTCTTACTATTTCGAAAGTTACGTTTATGCACTAAAATCTATTCCAGTCGGAATTGTTGGACTCGTCAGATCAATTTAATTTCCAGTCATACGTTTTACACTTTTGTCTTAATAAGCAATAGCTTAACGCTATCGAAGTGTCTTTGAGCAAACTATTATTCTAAAGGAGTCATTGCATCAACACTCACCCTATAAAGTATTGGTAAAACGTTTGAAAAAACTTGAAGTTTAATTAATCTCTCCTGCATTTACAATCCAGCTATTGTTTTTTTCTTCACTACCATCTTGACCGAGCCAGAAAAGTACCGATTCATCTCTCAGTTTATGCGCCTGCGAAGATGGGCCCAAAAAAATCCCCTTAACAATGGCTCTCTGTCAAACTTCACGTGATTAATTCTTTGTGCTTTCATGCAATATTAATCTTGGGGCGTTTGCCTCGGGACAGTGGGAGAGAAGAGCAGTGAATGTTTTATGGAGGGATCCCTTGACAAAGTTCCTGCATCCATTGCAAGGCTGCTTTCGAATCTCTCTCTCTCTCTCTCTCTCTCTCTCTCTCTCTCTCTCTCTCTCTCTCTCTCTCTCTCTCTCTGATTATGCGCAAAGATATCTTCATTCCTCTCTCTCTCTCACATATATATATATATATATATATATATATATATATATATATATATATATATATATATATATAGAGAGAGAGAGAGAGAGAGAGAGAGAGAGAGAGAGAGAGAGAGAGAGAGATTCGAAAGCAGTGAGTCATCTCATGCAGCCTTACAATGGATGCAGTAACTTTGTCAAGAGATCCCTCGGTAAAACATTCCCTGGTCTGAGGCAAACGCCCCATGATTAATACTGCATGAAAGCACAAAGAATTAATCACGTGAAGTTTGACAGAGAGCCATTGTTAGAAGGATTTTTTGGGCCATCTTGGCAGACGCATAAACTGAGTGATTAATCGCTACTTTTTCTTTAATCGGTCATGATGGAAGTGAAAAAAAATGGCAGGATTGTAAATGCAGGAGAGATCAATTAAACTGGAAGTTTTGTCAAACGTTTTCTCATTACTTTATAGGGTGAGTGTTGATGCGACGTCCCTTTAGAATAATAGTTTGCTTAAAGGTCATAAGAGATGAGAGAAAACGCCAAGAATTAATACATCAGAACGAGCACATACAACGGAAATAAAGTAATATTTAATGCTGGCATGCGAAGAATCGTTGATAAAAAAATACGCTATGATACCGTTAAGCTATTGCTTATTAAAATAAGAATGTAAAGATTATGGCTGGAAACGAAACTGATCTGACGAGGCCAAGTCATAGTGAAACAGATTTCAGCGAATAAATAGAAGGTGAATGAGAAAGTCGGTTAAAAGGATTGAAAAACTTGCTGTTGCTACGCGCTAAGTCTACGCTGGCCATAGACATTTTAAGTCCATTTTTTCCAGATTGCCTCTCTCTCTCTCTCTCTCTCTCTCTCTCTCTCTCTCTCTCTCTCTCTCTCTCTCTCTCGTATATATAGACAGCGTGGATTTAATGCGTAGCAACAGCATATCTTCCAATACTTTCACCTGCCTTTCTCATTCGCCCTCTCTCTATTCTTAGATATAAGGGTTTCAATCTTCGTCAGTTTGAGTCTCTTACTCAGTTATCGATGTAAGAATAACAAACTGTATTTACCTTTTACAGCAGCGCGGCTGAGATCGATAGAATAAAACTTCTGTGTGCATACCAGTCCGGCAGAATCTCTTCAAAACCACATTTCAGCTTCATCCCCTAAGCCTCTTTGTGGAGCCCTCTCCCTGAGGGGAACCTTAATATGCCGAGTTTGCCTCCCCATCTTGAACCGCTTTTTATCTTTTAACTATTTCCTTTTTTCTCCCTCTCTCCCCCGAAGGGTTCTGTAAAAGGAAATAGTTTATCTCCCTTCTGATATCGAATAGAAAGCCTATTTTAGGTGTGGGATGGTGCGCAGGTGGCCGGCAGGCTTCGGGGATTTCCTGAGACCAACACAATTTTGGTCTCCAGGCAACAGCTTCGAATGGGAGATCTCATGTTTTTTTTTTTTTATTGCTTGAAAACCCGTACTGCTAGATATTGTATTTTTAAAGCACCAAACATCAGAGGCTTTTACATAACTTACGAAATACTTTTAAATCCACTTTTGCTTGAATCATACAATCTGTTGAATGTTTTGACTTTTGAAAGTCAACGGTCAGTTTAAAGGTCAATTTGCACGATTTTCTCCAAAGTAATTCATTTGACAGGCACTTACCGTAGGTAGTTTTGACTGCTTTCCAAAAGTTTTTTTTTATCTACGATTTGAAAATTGATTGAGGCCCAAATTGTAAAGTGGATAATTGTAAAATGGAAAACTGCAGTATCTGCAAAATTTTCGAAATTGAGATATGCCACCTACTGGGCTCGTGAAACACTAATACACAAGTTACTGCAGTTTCAGAATGATTCTTCAATGCTTTCCACGAGTACTTAGGGGGTCCCATTTGCAGTATCTGCAAAATCAGTAGTAAGGCAAGGGAAAACTGCAGTATTTACCATTTTTCTCAGTTTTGTATTTTTGAATTTTGGGGCAGAATAGCGATCAAACTTGAAGGCGATTAACTAAAAAAGTTTCATAACAATCCGAGAAAAATAAAATGTTGGAAAACGCAATTTGATTCTTTTAAGTTTACATATGACTTTGAAAAATAAATCTGGAACAAAAATTGTGGGGAAAAATAATTGCCAGCCCATAACAAAGTGACGTCCTTTCAGTACAATCTAAAAATGACTGGGAAAGTAATCTCAAACGCTTAAGGCTGATTCACATTATACCATCACGTCACCGACACGTCACGTCACGTCACAGTCCCACCAGACGTGCTTGTATTCACACTGTCCATCATAATCCCGTTCAGTTCGTGTCCAATCTCAGCAACTCTCAGATTTAGCGGCAAGAAACTTCCACAAGCACCGTCACGTCAGGTCACGTCAAAATATTCTCTCGAAGAAAACGTGTCGTGATGTAACGGTGGATGCCGTGTGCTTGACGGTGATGTGACGTGATGGTGTGAACATGTCAATTTGATTACACGTAAGAAATTCTCACGTACTTTGACGTGATGTGTCGGTGACGTGATGTTATAATGTGAATTAGCTAAGACACCAACCTACCAAGTTTCAGCAAATCGTACCCAAAATTAAATGATGAAAAATTAAATATTGTCCCCTATAAGTAGACCTCCCTTGACAAATAGCCTATGATAAGAAATATACGAGGCAAATAATCACTAAGCACCGAAGCACGTTCCTTTTACTGCACCTCCTTTCATATTCTCTTTCCTCCACCTTACTTTCCTTAACCCTCTCCTAACAATTGATTCATAGTGCAACTGCTTTGAGGTTTTCCTCCTGTTACACCTTTCAAACCTTTTACTGTCAGTTTCCGTTTCAGCGCTGGATGACCTCATAGGTCCCAGGTCTTGGCCTTAGGCCTAAATTCTATATTCAGTTCAATTCAATTCTATATAAACGTTTTAGATCATCTAGAACATTGCTGGGGACTAAATTTTGATTCACTGATGAGCTACATTATAACGGTTGGTCGGTTCAGCTGCCAATGATTTTTCTATTAGTTATCCTGCTTTCCATACGAGAGAGAGAGAGAGAGAGAGAGAGAGAGAGAGAGAGAGAGAGAGAGAGGGAGAAAAGTTAAGTATACCTTAGTTTAAACAGACCACTGAACTGATTAACAGCTCTCCTAGGGCTGGCACGAAGGATTAGATTTATTTTACGAGAGAGAGAGAGAGAGAGAGAGAGAGAGAGAGAGAGAGAGAGAGAGAGAGAGAGTTGCTCTAGACTCGAAGTTGCCCTAGTTTATCTAGCGGTGAGGCATCGCTTTCTAGTACGAGCGAATTCACGGAACACAGGCAGGTAATTGCGAGTATAATGACGGCGATTTTTGACGTTTTGCATGAATCTTTTCCTTTCAGATTCATTAATTTTCCACTGCAATTCGCTTCACTCACTCATTTCTTGTCGCATAAATCTAAATAACGGATGCAATTCAGAGGGGGAAAAAGCAAAAGATTTTTTTGATTTTTCGTTCCGTTATCACCGATATTATCAACGTTTTCTATAATATTGCGAATTTTGGACCTAAAACAAATCGTGCTTCGAAGAAGCTTTCCATTATTCGTAACAAAATTTAAGATGTGTTGAGTATGCATCATCAAAGAAGCCATCTGTGAGAGGTCGCCACTATTTGCATCAGAGAATCCCATTGTCACTTACAATAAACGGTTAACATTTAGCTTCATGATTTTTATTACATTTTTGTAGAGCCGGAATCTTCTCGGAATTGTAATGACACGATGTTAAAACGTAACCCTTGTCTGATATTATTTCGCAAAATAAAAAAAAGAAAAATATGACCTCTTACAACCGCAATGGATCGACATGTTCGCTGAGACATGTATTCATAGACATCATATTTGATGTAGGAATAGTTACGTACGTAAATAACTCAATAGGTCTGGAAATATCTCTATGAACAACAAAGGACGCTACTGATATGTTATTGGATAACAAGACAAGATATCTTCTATAATTAGAAGGGCAGAGGGAGACGTTTCGAACGGGACACAAAAAGTTAACCGAGTTAGAAAAGAACTCAGCTTGGCGTATGAATAACATGACAGTATCTGGCAACTGTTTATGAAGTGACAGCTTTCCTTTCCGGTACTCTCATTAACCATGGCGTATTTTTCACCGGTCCACCTCCAAGTAGCTCCACTGAGTTTTAGTTTTCTGTAAAAGAAAGCTATTGTGCCGGCTTTGTCTGTCCGTCCGCACTTTTTCTGCCCGCCCTCAGATCTTAAAAACTAGTGAGGCTAGAGGGTTGCAAATTGGTATGTTGATCATTCACCCTTAAATCATCAAATATACCAAATTGCAGCCCTCTAGCCTCAGTAATTTCTATTTGATTTAAGGTTAAAGTTAGCCATAATCACTCGTCTGGCACCGCTATAGGTACCAACAACACAGGCCACCACCGGGCAGTGGCTGCAGGTTTCATGGGCAGCGGCTGAGAGTTTCATGCAGCATTATACGCTGTACGGGAAACTTGATTGAACTGAAGAAACTTCGGCCCTTTCGAAAAACTCTACATATACATGGAAAAATATCCAGTTACTGAGGCCATGTCTATGAAAATATAACTTTATTATATTTTCCCAGAATATCATCACGAGAAATACACGATGATTTTTTCATTTTGTTTAAATTTTTCATTTCAGAATGACGTCAAAGGTTTTAAATATTCTGGTGTGACGATGCTTATCACAATCGATATTTCAGGGGAAAATTTATTTTTAACTCTCGGTAGCCATGAGATTTTATGTGCCATTTATAACCAGAAAATGCAATTGAACGATAAGCCAGATTTTTTTTTTTTTTTCAGATACTGACATGAAATCCAGATTGTGGAAACTCACTGAGAGATGTGTTACCCAATTTGTAATACTGACCACGATAAGTTACTCATATTACATTCAATAAAAATATTATGAGATGAAAACCTTTCGACCTTGCATACTGTCATTTTTGAAATGTTACAACAAACGAGGGGAAAGAGGCTTATCTTTAGGATTTAATGTTAAATCCCAAAAGCTATCCAACGAGCGGGAAAAAAATTTAGCCACTAAAAAAAATTGTTATGGATCCCACGAATTTCAATTTTTGACTGAAGATACATTTCGAGGATACATTAACGGGATATGTACGAAATCGAAATATTTTTTTTACTTATATTTTGTTTAATGGCACTTTAGGTTCCCAATTGACTTTGACGCCACTCATTATATGTCATCTCATTGCAAAGCTCATTGATTTCGTAATGGCCAAAAGTTGGCACTCAGCGGTTTATTTTGGATCATAGACTTTGATATAAAAATATATATTTTTTACTTTTTTTTAAAAGATACAGGATGTGTGTAGCTTAAAAAATTATCATTTTAGATGAATCCTGAATCTTGCTTTTGGTCTGAAACTCTTTTACTGGAACCCCTTCTGGTCCATCGAGTTAGATAGTTCTTTTTTAGTCTTTATCTACCGTGTTGTTTCTAATTAGTTTTTAACACCGAAATCTTTAGTTTCGTCATCTCAGATACCTCCATGTTTCCACATCCTGTTTCAGTTCCTGGGGCAACTTTCTGTGAATAGTCTGGGTGCTCAGACGTCCTGCTAACAATGGCTTTGTTACATCTTGGCTCCATCGATCTGCATTCATCTCCGCTCAAACGTGTAATGGCGCTTAACGCGGCGTATCGCTTGAGAACCTTTCAACACTTCTATTCCCTGGTGTTGGCAGTAATTTAAGTCATTTCCTTTCTTTGATAAGCGGTCTGTTGGATATTTAAAGTATGACAATTGAAAAGCAGATATGAAATGGATACCAGATATTCAGAAATGACAAACTGCGAACTGTACCGATGAATAAATTACGCTAACAAATGAGAAAAATGGTAGATACTGATTTTGCAGATACTGCAAATGGCACCTCCTGAGTACTCGTGGAAAGCATTGAAGGATCATTCTGAAACTGCAGTAACTTGTGTATTAGTGTTTCACGAACAAGCCCACAGGGGCCATCGACTTGAAATTCAAGCTTCCAAAGAATATAGTGCTCAATAGAGAGAAATAACGGAAGGTAATAAGAGAGAGAAGATAAATTAACAAATTAAAAAAGGGATAGATAAAAATGCAAGTAAATTAAGATACAAGGAGAATTGTATCAGGGTAATAATGCGTTGCATCTTGGCTTGAACTTCCGAAGTTCCAATTGCAAAAAGTTTCTTCGGCGTAATCGAGATTTCTGTACAGCGTATAACGCTGTATGAAACTCTCAGCCACGGCCCATGAAACTTTCAGCCATGGGCTAACTTTAACCTTAAATAGAATAAAAACTACTGAGGCTAGAGGGCTGCAATTTTGGATGTTTGATGATTGGAGGGTGGATGATCAACACACCAATTTGCAGCCCTCTAGCCTCGGTAGTTTTTAAGATCTGAGGGGGACAGAAGAAGTGTGGACGGACAGACAAATAGCCATCTCTATCATAGTTTTCTTTTGCAGAAAACTGAAAAAGGACGACTACTGATAAAACCAGAAATAAATTTGTAAAAAAAAAACCATCTATTCATTAAAAGGGCACGAATAAATGCAGCATTGAATTTACAATAGATTTATCCATTTAGCCGACCGTGATACAGCAATAATTTCCCGTATCATGTTTCGTATATTTATATGAAAAACTAAATACCTTTGTAATGCTTTACCATAAATATAATGTCATTGGGTTCAAACGCCGGGTGCGTGAAAAATGGCCGAGGTATTTTTTTTTTTATATCGCAAGAGGAAATCTATTTAGAAATGTGTTACAAAATGAATTACCTGCAAATCTGACTAAATAGATTTTTCGTTGTCTGTAAAAGAAAACTATTGTGACGGCTTTGCCTGCCCGTCCGCGATTTTTTCTGTCCGCCCTCAGATCTTGAAAACTACTGCGGCTAGAGGGCTGCAAATGGGTATGTTGATCATCCACCCTCCAATCATCGAACATACCAAATTGCAGCCCTCTAGCCTCAGTAGTTTTTATTTTATTTACGATTAAAGTTAGTCGTGATTGCATGTCTGGTACCTTATAGGCGCCAACGACACAGGCCACCACTGGGGCGGGGCTGAAAGTTTCATGGGCAGCGGCTGTGAGTTCCATGGGCCGTGGCTGAGTTCCATACAGAATCATACGATTTGCAGCTTCTTCTTTGCTGTCAGCAGTCAGTCTTAGCCATTCTTAAATGACTCATTAATAATACGTTTCATAGTTTCACTGATTGACACAGGCACCACCAGATTTTCCCAGACAAAGCTCATTTGCGCGTAAAAATAATTCAACTTTCTCTGAGACCTTTCTGTACAACAGACCATGTCCTTTGTACTAAGTACTTTTACAGATTCCTTGCTTTTCATAATAAAAATCCTCATGTTTGTCATTGCCTCCGTTTTCTTAAGCTATTCACACGCGCACACACACACACACACACACACACACACACACACACACACACACACATATATATATATATATATATATATATATATATATATATATATATATATATATATATATATATATATATATAACAGGTTACAAGAATCACCAACACAAACAAATCCCAAGAACTTCTTGACATTCGAAAGGCCTGCCTTCCGCCATTCCCGGTCTCCTCACTTTGGTTAGAATCCCTTGCGAGGCGGAGGTTCTCACACACAAAATCTCTGTCGTAACTTGTATGCAAATAAGAGCGCCAACACTCCTTCGACCCCGGGGGGCGGGGGGGAAGGGGGCCCGGAGGCTTTCTCTGCCCAGCAAACTTCGGGGGAAAAGTTCTGTCATCTGCGGAAGTCGGAGAGCGCTCTCCTAAACTTCTCCTGGCGGAGAGAAGTGGCGAGGAAGTCACTTAGGTCTCTCTTCTTTCCGGCTTGATAGGGATTGGGGGGTAGAATGAATGTATCTACTTTTATGGAGACCCTTTGTGGTTCTTAACCAGGGGTGCGAAGCCGGTTCCTAAGGGGTGCGAGGATGCCTAAGAATAATTAAAGCACAATATGTTTTTATGTATGTATGTTAATTTTTTTCTGCAAAAACAAAAATAAAATAAAATAATAATAATTATTATTATTATTATTTTTACTTTAGGTTCTTTTTTTCAGCAATTCAGGGGTGCGAGAACTGACTGCTGATTTGAAAGGGGGGCATACACTGAAAGAGGTTAAGATCCACTGTATCCAACCCGTAGAAAATTTAAGGATGAATTCTTGTCCTTGAGATTTCCCAGTCTTATGCTTTTACTTATTCAAAGGCCATGCGTTCTAATGAAATCATCATCACTATAAAAAAATGAATGCTTACTACATAATTCCAAAATACGATATATAACGAAATTGCAGTTATTGATCTTTGCAGTTATTGGTTAGGTAGAGCAATTTATCTCAGAAGCCACAATTACACTGTATTTTTATATTCGAGAGAACAATTTTTTTCCCTTAAAGAGAAATAATTCATCGACCTTAGTCATCGACCCCAAGGGTGAGGCTGTGCCGAGATCAAAAATATTTAGATAGTTCGAAAACCTATTCGTGTGAAAGGAGTAATTTTTTGGCTACTGTTTTTTACGAAATTTTCTTCGCTTGGAAGAGTAAATAAATCAGGCGTCAAATTATTATCTAAGTATATATATATATATATATATATATATATATATATATATATATATATATATATATATATATATATATATATAATCTTTGTGCATGTATGTGTGCATAAAGTGTTGACAAATAAGATAAAGCTTATGTTTCAGATTCATCTTGAATATTTTGAGAGAGAGAGAGAGAGAGAGAGAGAGAGAGAGAGAGAGAGAGAGAGAGAGAGAGAGATTCAGGATTAGGGCAGGGTAAAAGGACAGCCTTCTCGCAGGCACCAACAACCTACAACACTGCATTCCCTGCCCTTTCGTGCAAGCACATTAAAACATGACGTGCGATGTGCGTGGCTTACTCTGTAACAATTTGAAAAGGACACTCTTCATCCAAGGAACACAGGACACAATCGACCTCGTAGCACTATTCATTCTCCTCTTCGAGTTTTCTGTACAGGATATAATGCTGTATGAAAAGTAAAAACTACTGAGGCTAGAGGGCTGCAATTTGGTATGTTTGATGGCTGGAGGGTGGATGATCAACATACCAATTTGCAGTCCTCTAGCCTCAGTAGTTTTTAAGGTCTGAGGGCGGACAGAAAAAATGTGGACAGACATATAGCCATCTCAATACTTTTTCTTTTACAGAAAACTAAAATTGATAATCATTTCTAACGCGACCGGGCGAAAGCGACTTACGGGAATATAAAGCTTACTTTTATTTAAAGAAAAAAAAATTGAGTATTTGGAAAATCATCTCGAAGACCGGATTGCGTCATAGGAGTAGGAGGGAAATGTGCTGACCAAGCAAGCTCCTTGTCCCCTCCCGCCGCTAATGGCTTATTATTCTTATCCAGACGTGTTGGGATCTGCCTCAGCAAGCATTTTTTCTCTTTCATTTTCTGTTTCAACTCTTTTTTTTTTTTTTTTTATTTTCTTATTTGCTTGAAATAATAACAGTAGTAGTAGGGGAGAGATAAACACGCGCATTTCCTGGATTCCAGTTACATGAACAAAGATAGCCTGGAAATGTTTAACGCTTTTTAAACTATTAAAAAGAAAGAATATATATATATATATATATATATATATATATATATATATATATATATATATATATATATATATATATATATAGATTTAGTGATGGAAAAAGAAACAGGTGAAACTTCGGCGCAGTCGAGTTTTCTGTACAGCGCATAATCAAGGCCACCGACAATGAGTCTATCTTTCGGTGGTCTCGGTATAATGATGCATAAGCCGCGGCACATAAAACCTAAACTACGGCCCGGTGGTGGCCTGGCCTATATCGTTACCGGACGCACGATTATGGTTAACTTTAACTTTAAATAAAATAAAAACTACTGAGGCTAGAGGGCTGCAATTTGGTATGTTTGATGATTGGAGGGTGGATGATCAACATACCAATTTGAAGGCCTCTAAACCTCAGTAGATCTGAGGGCGGGCAGAAAAAGTGCGGACAGAAAAAAATTGCGGCTGGACAGATAAAGCCGGCACAATAGTTTTCTTTTCAGAAAACTGAAACCAAAAGAGAGTAGCGAAGATAGTAACACTGAAATGGAAAGTAACCCAGGGAGATAAAAGGACAAATAAATCTAAATTTTGACAGACAAAAAAGTATGAAGAGGCATTTACCCATGCATACTCGAAAGGCAAAAAATGGTTGTTATAGACGGACAGTCGGTCAAAAGGAAATGAGAGAGAGAGAGAGAGAGAGAGAGAGAGAGAGAGAGAGAGAGAGAGAGAGAGAGAGAGAGTAAAACAAGATTAAACAAGACATATAATAAATGTGAATAAAGTCATAAAGACGAGATCGACGCTGTAAATCGCAAGGTCGACAATAAAGCCGGTTTACGACCACTGACCAAGAGTTCAGTTCAATCACACAGCCCGTCATAATATAAGCCACCTTATTTCTCATTTTTATTGAGGCACGAATAAACATATAATATTTTCCGGTTTTTCTGAAATATATCAACAGCATTCTCAGTTTTAAAGAATGACGGAAAAATTTTAGCAAGTAAAAAATGCGCCGAAGTTTCTTCGGAGCAATCCAGATTTCTGTACAGCCGCTACAGCGTGTAATCAAGGCCACCGAAAATAAATCTGTCTTTCGGTGGTCTCGGTATAATGCTGTATGGGCCGCGGCCCATGAAACTTTAAACACGGCCCGGTGGCAGCCTACCTTATATCGTTGCCAGAAGCACGATTATGGCTAGATTTAACCTTAAATAAAATAAAAAAAAATAATGAAGGTAGAGGGCTGCAGTTTGGTATGTTTGATGATTGGAGGGTGGATGATCAACATACCAATTTGCAGCCCTCTAGCCTCAGTGGTTTTTAAGATCTTAGGGCGGACAGAAAAAAGTGCGGGAAGAATAAAGTGCGGACGGACAGACAGAGAAAATATATATATATATATATATATATATATATATATATATATATATATATATATATATATATATATATATATATATATATCAGTGGAAGCGAAGAAGACTGGAAGCTCCGTCGAATATAATAAGGCAGCATTACAAGGGCGACGCCAGTTTTATGTGAGACATTTTCGCCAAGGTTAGACGATTTTCTCCCTCTTTTATCACCCTGGTTCTCATTCCCGCCATCATTATCCCGCCAGGCTCTGCGTTTTGATTCCTACAAGTGCCTCCCTCCCCCCTCTCCCCACTCTCTCTCTCTCTCTCTCTCTCTCACAAACACAAGTACACATTCAAACACATGGCACTGTTAACCACTTGCTGGAAGAGCCAAGCCGTTAATCTAGATATATATAATGCAAAAGCAACAGTACTTGAATACACTTATTTTATTTAGTAAAAATCCGCTCTCAGGTATCATTGATATATTTCGAATTATATAAATCAGATTTAAGTTAAAGGCGATTACTACACTAAGCAATGTAAAATGAATAGATAGACACATAATCATCCGTGTTCAATCAAGAATTTGGGTCAATCAACATTCTTTTTTTTTTAAACTTGCCTAGTCTCTAACCAAGTGTTTACTGCTCGATTTTACGAACGCAATCTGGATATTGCCTAGCGATAGCATTCCGAGTACCGAGTCTGTCCAATAAACCAGCAGTCTGGTGGCCAAAGGTAGTTGGAATCGGCGTCCCACGCCTACAGCCAATTCCCCTATGGCAACAAGGCTGAAATCTCACAGTGATGCTTACGTTCTAGATGTTACTAAATCGAGATGGTGTTTTAGTTTCCAGTAAAAGAGTATTGTGCCGGCTTTGTCGGTCCGTCCGCACTTTATTCTGTCCGCCCTCAGATCTTAAAAACCACCAAGGCATGGATGTATGTTAGTGGCAGCAAATATCATTGCTAAATTTTGCGTGTAAATCATAAGTTAAAAATACGCCGAAGTTCATTAGGCGCAATCGAGTTTTATATACAGTGTATCCTGCTGTATGAGCCGTTGCCCATGAAGCTTTCAGGCACGGCCCTGGGGTTGCTTGTCCTATAGCGTTGCCAGACGCACGATTATGGCTAACTTTAACCTTCAATAAAATAAAAACTACTGAGGCTAGAGGGCTGAAATTTGGTATGTTTGATGACTGGAAGGTGGATGATCAATATACCAATTTGCAGCCCTCTAGCCTCAGTAGTTTTTAAGATCTGAGGACGGACAAAAATAGTGCGGACGGACAGACAAAGCCGTCACGATAGTTCTCTTTTACAGAAAACTAAAAATGTCTATAGAAGAATTTACAGCGGATTGCCAGTGAATTAACCCGACAGCAAATGAGGCGCCAAAAGTCGTGAGAAATGGCAATTATCAGATGTCAGTCATTCCCAAACATTGACGTTGGAGTTGTACCGGCTGGAATCTGGAATCGTGGAACAGAACGACAAATCGACTGTTCAGCGAGAAAAAGAGAAAGTCTGATACAAACTTATGTATTTATGTCCTCCAGGGAACAATACGGTCCAACGAATACAGAATACATTCCTCTTGCAAAGCTTCCTCCAAAGACTCTTGATTTGACAGGAGTGTCGGACAGTACAGAGAGGAATGAGACTTTGCGCATTTTTGCCACGCTTTCTTTTGGGGTCCCGGAGGCTAAAGAGGACCCAGGGCTTTTGATATGTAGATAAGAGTCGAAAAAGATTGCTCCTTCATGGCCGTTTGAATAATGGCCGAAAAGGTTTCTCTCTCTCTCTCTCTCTCTCTCTCTCTCTCTCTCCATGATTTAAAAAGAAAGCGACAACTGCTATACTTTCTACTCAATATTAGAAAGCACTCGATACAGACCTTGGAGAGACAACATTCAACCCTCGAATTGAACCGCCGTTTATCATATAATTCCTATTTTGTTATAAGATTCATACTCTTAACAGACACATTTCGAAATAAAAGATTCATACTCTTAACAGACACATTTCGAAATATATAAACGCTATAATAACTCAAGTTATATAGCTGTTATTTTTTATCAAAAGAAATAGTCCTTTGGGTGAAATTGGATTTCTGCATTTCAGCATTTGCGTCATATCATTAATCAAAATTTTTTTTATCTTTTGTTAGAGAAAATATAGAATATTTTACAGTTTTAACAGCATGACAAGCAGAATTTTATCAAAGTTGACTTAAATTTACCAAAAGTTAATAAAAAAAATATTTTTATTCAGTTGCACTATCTGGAACAAACATGAAATTACAAAGTTCAGCGTTACAGCTTTTCTTATACTTTACAACTCCAACGATTTTGTTTTTTTATAATTTTTTACCTGTTTTCATATTTCACGACCCTTAATATTTATTCCGATGTCTCTACTGAAGTTCAAAACTCCCACACCTTCACAAGTCACATTATCGTTCCTCCGGCAACCTGCCCCCTCTCTTTGATATTGTGACCCGGACTTTGTCAAGGTCTCGGCAATCTTAAGACTTTTTCATCTAAGCAGTTGCGATGCGATGTTATTTCTCTCTGTCCCCAGCTGTTTGTTTACCTCTTAATTCACCCTTCCTCTGATGTCACAGCTTCTTGCATTACTTAAATCCGGTTTACCCCTTTAACAAATCCGTAGCACCACTGTAGTGAATTCCCTCATTGCAACCCTCGTTCAAAATGAAAAGAAACAAGTTAAAAATGCGCCGAAGTGTCTTCGATGCAATCGAGTTTTCTGTACAGCCGCTACAGCGTATATAATCAGCGCCACCGAAAATGTATCTATCTTTCAGTGGTCTCGGTATAGTGCTGTATGAGCCGCGGCGCATGAAACTTTAAGCATGGCCCGGTGGTGGTCTATCCTATATCGTTGCCAGAAGCACGATTATGGCTAACTTTATAACCTAAACAAAAAAAATAACTACTGAGGCTAGAGGGCTGCAATTTGGTATGCTTGATGACTGGAGGGTGGATGATCAATATACCAATTTGCAGCCTTCTAGCCTCATTAGTTTTTAAGATCTGAGGGCGGGCAGAAAAAGTGTGGACAGAAAAAGGTGCGGACGGATAGACAAAGCCGGCACGATAGTTTTCTTTTACAGAAAACTAAAAGTAGCGACTAATTAATTCTTCTATGCCTTTGACAGAGCAAGCAAAACTCTAAGTCAGGTGAAATTTTGGCGTTGCTTGCAAAGCAAGGCTGCGCACTAAAACTGCAGAGGTGTCAAGCGAACTGGACACCCATTTTCGTGAAGCTTTTTGCTGTACAAACAGAGGCTAGACTTATGAAAAACTAACATAAAAGCGAAGGTAGCGGAGTCTCTAGACTCTAGAGACTGTAGTTGTCCACAGATGTTTGACAGACACCACAAGCTGGTCTAGCCGCTATTCCCAGTTCGTCTGCTTTGGGGAAAATGTGTCGAAAGCGTAATTCAGTGATGAATTCAATCAACGTGAATCCTACCTCGGGGAGCTGGGGAATGTTCATAAAACTAAATGTTACGCTGAAACTAAGCATTTCAATCCATAACTATGCAGACCTAAATGATTAGTTAATCATATGGTCATTGAAATTTGAATTTTGTGTTGTTTCTTCATTGTTTGATATCTTCGTAGATGAGTCAAAAGGCCAGAGAAAGGAATTTCGAAACGGGTAGAAAATCAAGCATCAGTCGTCAACTGAGCGCGGAATAATGGATACAATACTTTCTCGGCACAGAGTAGAGAAACCACAGAAGCTGGTTAAAACGTCTGGTAGCTTTTTGTCAAGAGAACGTATAGAGAAAACGTAAACATTATTAATGCTATTAGACTAAGTGGAAACCTGAAAGATAGAGTAAAAGGGGAA
This sequence comes from Macrobrachium rosenbergii, assembly GCF_040412425.1. Classification (NCBI taxonomy): domain Eukaryota; kingdom Metazoa; phylum Arthropoda; class Malacostraca; order Decapoda; family Palaemonidae; genus Macrobrachium; species Macrobrachium rosenbergii. The sequence continues at coordinate 14,633,153 of NC_089772.1, forward strand.
GATTCACCACACGAATATTTGAGAACACGAATATTCAAGATGACTGAAGGACGCAAGTAGTGAGTCAACGCGTAGGTACAGCGTTAAAAATAACAGGTTGTGTGTGAGCGACTGGGAAGAGACTTCCATCTTGTGGATTGTTAAAGAAATTAATTAGACTCCCGCTGATGAACGTAAAAAAAAGGGGCTGTTGGAAATGAAGGGAAATAAAGATTGAACCTCTTGGGATGATTTTTTTTACGTAGTATACATGTGGCGGTAGAATGAACTGAATTGTTAGAAGCGAGGGAAGAAATAGCGCTGGTGGAAAGGTTGGCATATGCATACACACACACACACACACACACACACACACACATATATATATATATATATATATATATATATATATATATATATATATATATATATATTAGTGCTGTCTGCATTACTTCTGCTGCTATAACGAAGACTATCCTAAAAAAAAAATGTCCATCAGTTCAGTTATACAATGAAAAAAAAACTACACCAATCTTGTGACTCGTCAGGTAGTACTGGACGAAGCACTTAATTAAGTGTGGACTGAGGCGAAGAGATCTGAAAGAAAAAGTAAAAAGTAAAAAAATAAAAAAAAAAAAGCGAGAGGTTGGAGGATTCATTAGCCACGTTGATTACTTTTTCGAACACACTTCTTTTTTCCTTGATGTTCCAACGTACGATTACCATCTCTAATTACAGATGCATTTAATTGGTAGAAAATGATTTAGGGAAAAATATTGGAAGGCAGGAAATTACAAAGCATTTCAGGTTACAATTTCATAATACAGATGTGGTTCATGTAACGTTTCCGTCAGTAACCATTATACGTAGAATCAAGCTTATTAATTATATATCTGAACTGTGAAATATTCAGTCGCGTTCTTCCAGATTTCCGTGAAGTAATCATGGCTTGCTTACAAAGTTATTGGAGAAGTAAGTTATATATATATACGGTCTGAAATTGTTTTTCAGAGCTTCTTAGTGAAGAATTTCAGACCCACAGCAACATTTAATTTTTGCATAGCCACTTTCACCTGATTTTATCCAATTTGTACAGTAAGTTGGAGCTACATTATAATATCCCAACTATGTGAATCTAATGGAGTCTGTTTCTTGAACGTTGACGCCAATAAATTAGTTATTGATCATCTAGGTAAAGGAGAACGTCCCTTTTTTAGTTTTCTGTAAAAGAAAACTATTGTGCCGGCTTTGTCTGTCCGTCAGCACTTTATTCTGTCCGCACTTATTCTGTCCGCCCTCAGATCTTGAAAACTACCGAGGCTAGAGGGCTGCAAATTGGTAGATTAATCATCCACCCTCCAATCATCTGCGACTCGAAGACTCACAGATGATTGAAGATGATTTTTAGAGTTGAGATGAATATAGAGTTTAGGCCAAAGGCCAAGCGTTGGGACCTATGAGGTCATTCGGCGCGGAAATGGAAATGACAGTAGAAGGTTTGGAGGGTGTAACAGGAGGAAAACCTCAAAGCAGTTGCACTATGAATCAATTGTTAGGAGAGTGTGGAGGGTAAGGTGGAAGAAAGAGAATAGGAAAGGAGGTACAGTAAAAGGAACGAATTGGGTTGCAGCTAGGGGCCTGAGGCACGCTGCGAAGACCCTTAAGTAATGCCTACAGTGCACCGCATGAGGTGCACTGACGGCACTACGGCGAGGAAGCTTAGAGTAACAAGTTGCAATACAAAATAATACTGCTTTCGTCAGCAGAACTCAAGAAGCTTTACAAAGGTTTCCTACTAAAATATTCATCACATATTTAGAGAAACGGGACTTGAGAGAAGTAGCATATACTAAAATCATGTAATAACGCTTGATCGACAAAAGATTAAACAAGTAAAATAAACGCGCCGAAGTTTCTTCGGCGCAATCAAGTTTTCTGTACAGCCGCTACAGCGTATAACCAAGGCCACCGAAAATAGATCTATTTCTCGGTGGTCTCGATATAATGCTCTATGAGCCGCGCCCCACGAAACTTTAACCACGGCCCGGTGGTGGCCTCTACTATATCGTTACCAGACGCACGATTATGGATGAACTTAACCTTAAATAAAATCAAAACCACTGAGGCTAGAGGGCTGCAATTTGACACGTTTGATGTCTGGAGGTTGGATGATCAACATACTAATTTTCAGCCCTCTAGCCTCAGTAGTTTTTAAGATCTGAGGGCGGACAGAAAATGTGCGGACTGACAGACAAAGTCGGCACAGCAGTTTTCTTTTACAGGAAACTAAAAACCTGGCATACTTGTCGTGCATAAACCAAGAAAAAGTAGTTTGTATGCGCAGAGCAGCATGTTTAATTACCGCCGCCGATTCCAACGAAGTTAAAACTTTAAATATGGAGCGCTGGATTTGTTTATTCCGACCGTCACTTTGCTTTTATCGCTGCCTGAACGTCCCGCGAAATAACAGACCTATATTTAACTCGTGTTAAGCCAAAACCCCCCCCGACAACTGCACCGGATTACCTTGGATTCACTCTATGTTTTCCAGTGCATATTTGAATTCACCCACAAAAATCAACCCAAAACTAGATTTTGCAACTGTTGTATTGTAAAAGCATAATTTTTTTTTTTAATCTTACAATTCAAAAAATATTCTTTCTGTGATACCTTACGCATGCCAGAAATTATGGACTCCATTTGCATAAAATTTATGTCGACATTCTTTAAAAAGTCCCCTAATGAAGAACATATATATATATATATATATATATATATATATATATATATATATATATATATATATATATATATATATATATATATATATATATATATATATATATATATATATATATATATATATATATAGTTATTCCTATAGATACATCCTTCGTATTGGGCCTCAATCTCGCCTATTAGTGCTTAGATATGAGGAAGATCGTGATTGCTTTTTTACTGCCGACTGGGAAGGTAAATGGAATGCAAAAGATATCACTTTTGAAGGTTCTTTTGGAGTGGTTCCTAGTTAAGGTACTATTTATTATTTTATCTTTTCTCCCACATATGATAGCTGGAAGATCCTGAGTGATCCTGTGTGAGTCCCATTGGTGTTATGGAATACATGTTTGCTGTAAAGATGTTATAATTTGACAGGCAAAATTTCAGCTCTCATATCAAGAGGCCAATGAGATTAAATGATAACAGTTTTTATGTGTCACGCTATCAGAGATTATTAGGAAAAAGACACCAAAGATTTATTTTAGTTATTATTAATGTTATGATAACAAGCAACGGAAAGTATACGATTTATCTCATGGAGTTATTAAAAACGAACTAGGCAATGTAGGTTATGAAAGAAAATTCGAGAACGACGGTAATTCAACCCATGATATCATGTAATATCAAATTAAGGCAAACTGACTTTTTCCAGAATTAACTTTAAGGCGAATTTCGTTTCTAGATCCTACTAACTCTTCGGTAACAAATGAAAGAGGGGATCCTTCCTAGACAGTGACCCCAAAGGGTTTTCGGGGGTCGTTATCTATGACTAATGTTTCTTGGGGGTCATTATCTTTAAGATATTTACAGTCTTTTGTTTATGATTCTACGATAATCACCAACGGGGTTGTACTGAACACGCCACAAAGGTGGGTACATACCGGGTTCAAACCCTTAGGGGTCACTATCTAGGAAAGATCCGAAAGAGTTAGCCATTTTCTTCTTTACGTTATAGAGCACGAGAATGAATGTGATTAGTTTTATGTTAACAATTAAACAAATCCCACAAGAACAAAAGGATAAAAGCGAAGGGCAAGTAATGGTTAGAAAGATAAACAGAGGAGTAACGAAAACCCCAGATAAAGCCGGTTGTTTATATGTCCTGAACTTGTCTTTCGAGATCATTACAGAAACGAGAAGGATCTACCTTGACACGTTCAGAATCTCTCTGGCTCCGAAGACATACTTCGTCTTTCATCTTGAATTTATAACACCTCTCTCTCTCTCTCTCTCTCTCTCTCTCTCTCTCTCTCTCTCTCTCTCTCTCTCTCTCTCTCTCTCTCTCTCTCAAATCCATATTGTAGCCAGGCAGGTAATATTACCTGTGAATTTGAAATCTTATATCAGATATGCGTCAGATAAGTTTAAAATTTTCTGGTGGTTATATACAAAGACAAACAGACGAAAGGACATGGAATAACAAGTAAAAAAATGCGCCGAAGTTTCTCCGGCGCAATCGAGTTTTCTGTACAGCCGCCACAGCGTATAATCAAGGCCACCGAAAATAGATCTATCCTTCGCTAGTCTTGGTATAACACTGTATGAGCCGCGGCCCATGAAACTTTAACCACGGTCTGGTGGTGGCCTGGCCTATATCGTTGCAAGAAGCATGATTATGGCTAACTTTAAACTTGAATAAAATAAAAACTATTGAGGCTAGAGGGCTGCAATTTGGTATGTTTGATGATTGGAGGATGGATGATCAGCATACCAATTTGCAGCCCTCTACCCTCAGTCGTTTTTAAGATCTAAGGGTGGACAGAAAAAGTGCGGACGGACAGATAGGCTAAAGCCGGAACAATAGTCTTCTTCACAGAAAACTAAAAATGGGTCATTAGACGGACGAGCTTAGAATTCCAATATATTTCAAATAGCTAAACGACGCAACGAGTTCCATAAAATAAAAGAGGTAAACTTTCGTACGGGCAATGCCAGATAACAAAGCCAATCATACCCAAAGGTCAAGTTGGGTAAAACTTGGATCTGGCACTAATTAAATTTCTTCAACAAGTGGGGAGGGGAGGGGGGTGGGGGGACTTCCCCTGAACCTAACACGGTCTGAGGTCAACTTTCTCTTCGTTTTATTTTTCAAGCTTAGACAACGAATCGCTTCGTTATGAGAGATTCCCTAACAGTAATTTTATGAACCGTATTATTATTTTTATTTTTCTGTCCGCCCTCAGATCTTAAAAACTGCTGAGGCTAGAGAGCTGCAAATTTGTACGTTGATCATCCACCCACCAATCATCAAACATGCCAAATTGCAGCCCTCTAGCCTCAGTAGTTTTTATTTTATTTAAGGTTAAAGTTAGCCATGATTATGCGTCTGGCACCAACAACACATGCCACCACCGGGCCGTGGCTGAAATTTTCATGGACAGCAGCTGATAGTTTCATTGGCCGTGGCTGAGAGCTTTATACAGCATTGTCCGCTGTACAGAAAACTCGATTGCGCCGGAGAAACTTCGGCGCATCTTTTACTTGTTATTTTGTGGTCCAAAAAGACTATAAACGTTGTAAGACCCCATAATAAAATTGAAGAGACGAGGGACGCCGCGAAGAGCAAAAGAATAGTGAAATACGGATAATGACGTATATTAATCGACGAGAAAGACGTGAGATAAATCCAAGACTATTTATCACCTGGGGGAACTCACAGAAGTCAAAAGAAATATGGCGCAGAAGCACCCTTCCCCCGTCTCTCAAACTCGGAAGCACCAGCATCTATATTCCTCAAGAAGACAACTTCATCTTTCGCAGGGGAAGGAGGAAGAAAATTCTCTAGTGCCGAACATCTCAGCATCATCATCGACCCTCAGGAGGATAAGGGCATTCCGCCTCAGTGGAAAGCGAGAATCGACGGGGAGCGCATCGCCTCTGAGGAACCGTCGTCCAAAATGCATCTAGACAGCGTTTTGGTCATTAGGACGGGAACAGCTGCTGTCGGACGATGGACGTTTCCCTCGAAGTTTCACCGAGTATCCAGAGAGGCTCCTCCGAAGTGTCACACACATCTGCTGTCGTGATGAACGACGCTGCAGAGGGCATGGCGTTTTCCCTTAGGAGACCTTTATCCGACTCCCTTTGCAGCACATTAACTCCCAATTTTGTACTCCAGAGGAGGTGGTGCTCTCTCTCTCTCTCTCTCTCTCTCTCTCTCTCTCTCTCTCTCTCTCTCTCTCTCTCTCTACGTGTATTCCTTTCATTTCAATATAATCTTCATTCTATCTGCACTATACTTCAGGATAAAAAAAAAACAGATCTTGGTCTAAATAAAAGATTACCTTATCGTCTAAGCTGCTCATTACTCCATTTTTGCATTTGTTTGTTTTAAAGGCCATTCCGGGCGATGTCCATCATTTAACCCGCCAACGAGAGGTAAAATTCAACCCACCTATTTTTAAAGCCAGTAACTGTGGGAAACATCACTCTCTTCCCTCAGGGGTCATTTGCGTAAATGAATGCAATTTCACAATCCGGCCGCATACAGTTCTATTCACATATAAGCGATTTGTTTTAGTACGCTTATATTCTACAGCGGGAATTCCCAGCACGTATACATTTCGGATGACCCGGATCGGATGAAAAGATGACAATACTGCCCTAGAATGGAATACTGTAGTATTTGCAAAATTCTCGAAATTGAGATACGCCACCTATTGGGCTCGTGAAACACTCATACACAAGTTACTGCAGTTTCAGAACGATTCTTCAATGCTTTCCACTAGTGTTTAAGGGGTCCCATTTGCAGTATCTGCAAAATCAGTATTAAAGCCAGGGAAAACTGCAGTATCGATCATTTTTCTCAGTTTTGTATTTTTGCAGATACTGCAGTCTTCCATTTTAGGCACTTCGTTGTTTGCCAGAAATTTCGTCAGAAGAAAAGTTTTGGTCCAGTCTGCTTCATTTCGTCAGCAAGGTTATTCTGGGATTCTGGCTCTAGAAATCTAATGGGGCGTGGAATGAAAAATAACGTGTTTGCAGTGTCGGTGTCAGGAATAAAAGGGGATTTTGAATGAATGGCAACAATGAGAATTCTTCACATTTACCATTTAATACCTTGGTACGATTATCAAAGTTTGCAGATTACCAAGTCGTTCAGCAATTGTCAATAGCTGGAAAATGATATCACCCAACTGATACATTTCAGAGTTGCTTGCAGGTGAGTCACTTAGCAAGGCACGGTGTTCATTCGGTGGCCGGTAATAAAGTCATAGGAAAAAAAATTCACAGTGAAAAGTCACAATTTTGACTAGGAAAACAGTCACAGGAAAAAAGTCACAATTTTGGCAATGGAAAATAGTCACGGGAAAAAACGTCACATTAATATATGGTGGCTGGTAATACAATCACGTGGGAGAAAATTCACAATATTTCTTAGGGGTCATTATCTTTATGATATGGACAGTCTTTTGTTTATGTTTTTACGGTCATCCACTATAAATTAATGTGATTTTTTCCCCCCTGTTACTTTTTAACCTAGCCAAAATTGCGATTTTTTTTTCTGTGATTTTATTACCGGCCACCGTGAAAAGTTAGTGGTGGTGAGCACTGGCTATTTTTCCCACAGACGGGTGACTTTGCATATGAGATACTGCCAAAACGAAAGATTTATCATTTTCTACATAAAGATTCCCATTTAGCCCCCTAATGAAATTTCCTGCAGGAATTCGAGCTTTTTTGTCGAACAAAGTACTTTAATTAACTTTCCCGGGAACCAATCTTGTCTGAGATGAGGGTTGCGGAGGAATTAACCTGACCTACATAAACGTCTTTTTAACTGCCGTCCCCAAATCTCGGTCCCAGGCCTTCGTAGCCCCTCCCCACCTTTTTTTTTTTAAATAATGTGAGGGATGTTTGGCGTTGGCCTCTCAACACACAAGTTTCTTTTGGTCTTTGCCATAGACCTTTGTAGTAGTTAAATCATACACTATATATATAATATATATATATATATATATATATATATATATATATATATATATATATATATATATATATATATATATATATATATATATATATATATATATATATATATATATATATATATATATATATATATATATATATATATATATAATCGTAGTTATGAGCTCGCTGAAACTTCACTTTCCATATTCATTATATTTGCTTTAGATAACTGCAATAACCTCGGTATGTTTCATAATGAAGCAACGTATATTGACGCAAACGCAACCTACGCGTAAACACTATTTAAAAAAAAGGATATTTCAACAAAACCGGGATGTTGTTACCAGTTCGAACAAATAAATGGAAACCGTTTCATTTAAAGATGAAAATATTAGGGAGGTAGAATGATGAATTCATTTTGCATTAAATTCTGGTCGTGGATTTCCCTCGTTCTAAGTGGTTTCGTTTCATTATTTCAGATCCGTATCGTTTCCTGTAGAACCCTGTAGTTTAAGCTGATGTCCTGACAATTTGACCTCTTTTATAATAATAATAATAATAATAGTAATAATAATAATAATAACTTAGAATTTCACTTTTTTACTTTTACTTGCTAAAGAAGCTTCAGTCCAGAAATGTGAGGAAAAAAATAAAGTTAAGTCTTCGAAAACCAAAAACGTGAAGGAATATCAGACACTGAGGGCAGAGCGAAACTGGGCAATAAGGAAGGCCCCCCTCTCGGGTTTAAGAATTCCAAGAGGTCCCTGTCTCTAGCAACCTTTGCTTAAAATGTAGGTGAAAATCTATATTGGGAATTTACTTTCGATATCTGACAAACATTATCATTAACTGTATATTCTATAAGTTCATCACCAATACATCACAAAGTACCGATTTGAAAGATGAATGTTTCCTCATTCTTAGCATGAAAAATAGTTATGAGAGTATGAGTGATGGATAAATATTATCATATTAATTTTACAAACAAATGCTCTCTTGTGCAGCCTCTTATATATATATATATATATATATATATATATATATATATATATATATATATATATATATATATATATATATATATATATATATATATATATATATATATTTATATATATATATACATACATCTTTACATCAGTGTTTTAGCTTGAAGACCAGACCATTGACAACCTCGACCTACTGCTATCCAATAAGCTATTTTAAGAAGGCTTTATTTTTAAAATATCATGGAAACCTTTTTTTGTATTTTTGTTACTTTATATAGGAAGAGCTTCTCGGAACACCGCCTTGCGTATACTCAAGAAGAATAATTTATTAGCATGCCGTTCTATTTTTATGGTGAAATCAATACGTCTGAAGCGCCAGTTATTTTGGCATCTCAATACGAAATCGAATTTGTGATGCTTCATTCTGGTGACTGGAATGAAGACCGGTTCTTTTGACCTTAGTTCTCTCTCTCTCTCTCTCTCTCTCTCTCTCTCTCTCTCTCTCTCTCTCTCTCTCTCTCTCTCTCTCTCGTTGTGCACTGGGCCCGTAAAATGTCGAACCGAATCCCTTCAAACAATTCACGCCGCGTGAAATCATTCGCCAATCAGTCAATCATCCCATTAGATCCTGACATTAACACAAGGCTCTGGACAGTCAGTGTCTCTTTCCTTCGGAAACGGCCGTGATTTTCATTGAATTGTCCGAGTTGTTATGTTTTCTCTTCCTTTGAATAAATATTTTATTCTCTGGTGAGCGATCGTGCTAATCGTATGCAGGCTTAACTTCACTCTGTCTATCCAACTATCTATCTATCTATCACTCTTCTAAATTTTAAATGCTTCATTGGTAAATTTAGCCTGAGAGAGAGAGAGAGAGAGAGAGAGAAGAGAGAGAGAGAGAGAGAAACGCCCTCCTCCTCCTCCCAAAGGATCTTACATCTCTTGGAAACAGCTGTTGATAGTGGAGATACGAACTTCGCCCCCGATCTACTAATGGCGTCATCAATAGCAGATTTGTCTGCCAACTTCCCCAATAGATCTAGGAATAATTGGCCCCGGCTCCTTCGCGAGAAGAGCCCGTTGCCTTAACTATGTCTATGCGAACGAAAGCAAATTTGTGTGCTCATCGATTTAAAGGTGGATGAGAGTGTCGATTCTTTGGGTATGCATATGTGTGTCTTTCTGTTATAGAATTGAAGAGTATGAAACCTATAAGAAAATTGGAAAAAAAATGAAAAACTTTAAAAAATTGAACAAAAATTAAAATAAATACACAAAAAACTGTAAAATACAAAATGTTTACTCTATAATATGCGATTTTAAGTTCTCACTGAGTTGAAGGCATCGCCAATCCATTGACAGGTGATGAGGTTTTACAAGTCCAGGTTCTGAAATAGGGTTTTGGAACTTCCCTTAGTTTTACGAGAATTTCACCTGAGCTACTTACGTGCCAGTAATGAGAGAGAGAGAGAGAGAGAGAGAGAGAGAGAGAGAGAGAGAGAGAGAGAGAGAGAGAGAGAGAAGTTACTGTAATTGCTGCATACCTTTGAAGATAACAAGGTACTCTCTAAATTAGGAACAAGTTTGATTATGTTGTATAATGATTTGCATAATTACTTTAATCCACACAATAAAACAATACTTGAATAAAGGAGCTTTATCACTAATCTCCTATTTCAAGAAATGGAAAATTTTTTTATTTTACTTAAATGCCCAAGAGACAAGAATTCCATATCTGGAACTGACCAAACATTCTGGATTGCACTAAGAAGATGAAAATAAAAAGTAGGTCATTAAAATTCCATCAGTCGAGAAAGAAGTTATTTTAGTATCCATAAACTAAATCTCCCAAAAAGGAACAAAAGTTAACCCCCATGACTTTCTGTCCACCCTCAGATCTTAAAAACTAATGAGGCTAGAGGGCTGCAAATTGGCATGTTGACCATCCACCCTCCAATCATCAAGCATACCAAATTGCAGCCCTCTAGCCTCAGTAGTTTTTATTTTTTAAAGGTTAAAGTTAATCATAATCGTGCTTCTGGCAACGATATAGGCTAGGCCACCCCCGAGCCGTGGTTAAAGTTTCATGGCCCACGGCCCATACAGCATTATACCGAGACCACCGAAAGGTAGGTATATTTTCGGTGGCCTTGATTATACGCTGTAGCGGCTGTACAGAAAACCCGATTGCGCCGAAAAAACCTCGGCGTATTATTTACTTGATTCATCTAATTGTCAGTTGCCATTACAAGGGCAACATGTAAAGGCTTATTACAATAGTATTCCAGTGTAAAGGTTAGGTTAAACACTGAATGCTTAGAGTGAACGTTTTCGCATAAAATGATTGCCTGCTAAAATTTAACAATATACTGTCACTTTAATTTTAGTCAGATCATAGCAGCTCGAAAGTGGATGTGTGGAGGTGAGTATATTCAGTTGTCCTTCATGTGAAAGTCTGAGGTCAGACTTAAAATCCTAAAAGACAGTATCTGCGATATCTGGAATATCACAGCAATTGGCACCAGAACAATATACTGTGAACAAAAGAACAAAACAAAGCGTCCCGTCTCTCTCTCTCTCTCTCTCTCTCTCTCTCTCTCTCAGACTAAGACTTTCGAGCAAATGCACTAACGAATGCCAGAATGTCATTTGCGCATCTATTGAACCTGACTGTACGTACGTTGTTGAGCAAAATTTAATGACCTCTTGTCCGTACAGCTTTGAAACGCATTTCCTCAGCGTTATCGGGAAACGTTATGGCATTTCGCTCGTTACAAATATATATTCTGGTGGTTCCCCCTTTCTTATCTTTCCACATAAAAGCTGTGTGTGTTTTTAGTTTTCTGTAAAAGAAAACTGTTGCGCCGGTTTTGTCTGTCCGTCCGCACTTTTTCTGTCAGCACTTTTTCCTGTCCGCACGTTTTACTGTCCAAACTTTTTCTTTCCGCCCTCTTATCTTAAAAACTACTGAGGCTAGAGGGATGTAGATTGCTATGTTGATCATCTACCCTCCAGTCATCAAACATACCAAATTGCAGCCCTCTAGCCACAGTAGTTTTTATTTTAAGGTTAAATTTAGCCATAAGGCCGGCGCACATTGAGACACAGGGCAGTGCAGAGCAGGGCAGACTCAGGGCAGGGCAGGGCAGGGCAGGGCAGGGCAGGGCAGGTCAGCATAGGTGTGGTGTGCACAATGGGAAGCAGTCTGTCGTCCTATGCAGTCCCTGTGATCATGGCTGCCGCTCATGATTACCTGAGAAACCTCAGCTCAGAATCTGACTCGGAAAATGAATTCGAGAATACTTTGTTATTATATGACATTTGTAGGGGAAAGAGATCACTGTGGAGGAGTGAGTACATGGCCAAGAGGAATACCCATGGTGCATTTGGTTTAACATCTGAGTTGAGTGATGAAAAATTCAAGAATTATTTCAGATTAAGCAGAGAACAATTTGATAAGGTGCATAACATGATACAAAGTGACATATCATCTGAAGGTTGCAACGCCCAAAAAACCAATCGGGAGTAGAGAAAAACTGGCTGTGTTTTTAAGATAAGTTTTATTTTCCCACACATCTGTCTTTCAGCAATATAGGAACGGAGGAAAAAAATCATCTGATGAACAATTCCCTTTTGTTTTGACCTGTAATACTGCCTCCATAATGTCATTATAATGGATAATTGTAAAAAGGAAAAATAACAGGGAAAACAATGTTGATAAGAAGCACACAGGTCTTTCCGAGAGATTCATCAGAAATTAACAAAATCATCAGACATGACTTTCACATCATATAATAATTTGGTGGATTACTGGGCGAGTTACTTCCTGTGCCGCATGTGCGCAGAAAACTGCGTTTCAAACACTGCAGGTAAAGCAGGTCCGCCCCTGCGCTGTGCTGTCCTGCTTGACAATGTCGGCGCTTGCATTTAAAATAGTGAAATGCAGTTTTCTGCCCTGCTCTGTGCTGCGCTGCCTGTGTCGCCTGCGTCTCAATGTGCGCCCGGCTTAATTGTGTGTCTGGCAATAGTGCACAAGTGCTTGGCTTGACAGCCTAAACCCCATAAAAGTTAAAATGAGAAAGTACAGAATGGTTTCATTAGGAAACTGCTGAACGGGACTGGTACTGGTGGTCTAAAGTTTAAGAGCTTTGGGCTCTAACCTTACGGGACTGGTGGTCTAAAGCTAAGGAGCTCTGAGCTCTAACCTGACGGGACTGGTGGTCCAAAGCTAAGGAGCTCTGGGCTCTAACCTTACGGGACTGGTGGTCTAAAGCTAAGGAGCTCTGAGCTCTAACCTGAGGAGACTGGTGGTCTAAAGCTAAGGAGCTCTGAGCTCTAACCTTATGGGACTGGTGGTCTACAGTTTAGGAGCTCTGAGTTCCAACCTGACAGGACTGGTGGTCTAAAGTTTAGACGATTTTTCCATAAATATGGAATAATATAAAAGTCTACAAATCCTGTTTTATGCAGTCTACTAATACTGTTGGCATTTCATATAATGCTGAAGTTTAACAATAAAACATTGATCGTATTTGGTGTTAAACATTTGAACAATTCTGTTAAAAAGGACTGGAACGGTCTCAGCAGCCAATCCAGTATTAAATCCTTGCTTCGTTAGTCATTCCAGGAAAAACATCAACCTTTACGTTTTCATCTTGAGAGACAGGTGTCTCTCTTCTCCTGCAAATACTCCCGATTATTCTGAGGCAGTGGTTCCCAATCTTTTTTTAGTGATGGCACCCTGACTAATGTAAGCATTACTGTGGCACTTCCTCTACACCATCCCACCATATCGCATGAATTAACATATATATATATATATATATATATATATATATATATATATATATATATATATATATATATATATATATATATATATATAAGAATAGACACCGATAATAATTATTTGAAGACTTCTGCAAACATTTTTTTTCTTACAAACGTTCATTGAGATGATCTAGCCAAGACAAAAAATTCATGACAATCTTGCGGCACCCTTAGGCACTGTCTGTGGCACCCGCTGGGACTGCGCCTCTCTCTCTCTCTCTCTCTCTCTCTCTCTCTCTCTCTCTCTCTCTCTCTCTCTCTCTCTCTCTCTCTCTCTCGGCCGTGTGAGGTGACGAGCCTGACATTTCGCCTCGCCTTCCTCTGACTTATATAAGAAGGTTCAGAGCCATTTCCATTTTCTTGTCGAGGTATCAAATGGTAATGGTTACAAGTGAAAAGTTGAGCAATGAAAATGGAAGGAGAAAGTAGTCAGGCTTAAAATGTTATATAAATGGCCGTCGCCCACTTTCACCCACTTTACAAATTCATAAGAGATTGTTTGTACGTTACCTGTGATATCAGTTACACGTCCCAGGATCAAGGGGTATACCTCATCGAGGCCTTCCATCCCCCCTTTACACACACAAACACACACACACTCATAGACACATACACACTCAGAGAGAGAGGGAGAGAGACTTTCCCAGATTACATTTACAATTAACAATATATATATATATATAAATATATATATATATATATATAATATATATATATATATAAATATATATGTATATATATATATATATATATATATATATATATATATATATATATATATACACATATATATACATATATATATATATATATATATATATATATGTATATATATATATATATATAAATATATATACATACATTTCTCATATTTATCTCTCTCTCTCTCTCTCTCTCTCTCTCTCTCTCTCTCTCTCTCTCTCTCTCTCTCTCTCTCTCTCTCTCTCTCTCTCCTGTATTTGTGTGAAATAACAGTATTTTTCAAGCTAATCATGGCTTGACCACGTCACATTTCTTAATTTAAATTTCTTAATTTAAATGTGGAAAAAATTACATATTTATGTCACTGATTCATTATAAAAGGAATGAAATTTAACATACGATCAGTGAGGTTTGTTTTCAGCAAAGATTTGAATACACACATGGACACACAATTTAATTTTAGGAGCAATTTGCCTCTTGATGTTTGACATCCCTTGGTTATTGTTGAAAGTTACCCCAAAATCTCTCTTGTAAACGTTGCTTTCTCCTCCACATCTGAATTTCTCGGGTATGAAATGTTTTCCTAAAGAAAGCTTCTGCAAAAATCCCCGGAACAGATTTCAGTGCGGGAGAAACACAATTCTGCCCTTAAATGGAAGACTGCAGTATCTGCAAAAACACAAAACTGAGAAGAATAGTGGATACTCCCTTGCCTTACTACTGATTTTGCAGATACTGCAAACGGGATCCCCTAAAAACTCATGGGAAAACTGCAGTATCTGCAAAAATACAAAACTGAGAAGAATAGTGGATACTCCCTTGTCTTACTACTAATTTGCAGATAATGCAAATGAGACCCCATCAATAAAGCACTGAAGAATCATTCTGAAACTGCAGTAACTTGTGCATTAAGTGTTTCACGAGCCCAGTAAGTGGCGTATCTCAGTTTCGAAAATCCTGCAGATATGCAGTTTTCCATTTCAGGGCAGAATATCCTTCTCAGTACCCTTCTGCCGGCAAAAGAAGCTTCCCCGAAACACTTTCGGGAGGAGCGTCATCAGAGAAGTTAGTTCCTTTATTTTGCCTACAAAGGGAACAATGGCTGTATTGTTAAGAGACGCAATGTTGTCGTTTTGCCTTCAGAAGAAATGAATATCCCGAGCGTTGACGCTCACTGACGCAGGAGCAAATTGCAAGGGCGGAAGAGAAGGGAATGATGCAATACAAATGTAAAATTCCCAGATAAAAAAAAAAAAAAATCATAAGTGAATACCAAAATCCATAGACGATAAAAAACAAGTAAAAATTACGCCGAAGTTTCTTCGGCGCAATCGAGTTTTCTGTACATTTTATAATGCTGTATGGAACTCCCAGCCACGGCCCATGAAACTCTCAGCCGGCCGTTACAAGACGCACGATTATGGCAAACTTTAACCGTAAATAAAAAAAAAAAACTATTAAGGTTAAAGTTAGCCATACCCGTGCTTTCGGCAACGATACAGGATAGGCCACCACCGGGCCGTATTGAAAGTTTCATGGGCCGCGGCTCATACTCGTACAGCATTATACCGAGACCACCGAAAGACAGATCTTCGGTGGCCTTGATTATAAGCTGTAGCGGCTGTACAGAAAACCTCGATTGCGCCGAAGAAACTTCGACGCATTCTTTACTTGTTCTTCATTAATCCTTATTCTTTATTACTTATTACTTCATTTCAATCTGTGCATTAATCATTTATCATTATCCTCATTATAATCCCTTCTATATCAATCACTTAACTAAAAGACCCCATCGTCCAGTATTTCATCAGTAATCTTATCTAATAGAGTATATGTTTTCTACTCCAATAATTCTACTTCAGAATTCCCACTCATAGATTCTCGAGAATAATGACGCGCATAGCGTCTAATTCTTATGGAGTTTATATTCATCTAATTCTCATAATCTTTATGACTGGTAATTTAAGCACAAATCCCCTACTGTTCTCAATTTGTTCCATGCACCCTTTTGTAGTTTAGGTCATTCAGTAATACTTAATTATTCATGACTGATTGCTATTCCAAATCTCGGCGTTTCCCTTATTTGATTTTGATTTATTTCTTGGAGTCATTTCCGCTTTCGCGGAAGGAAGAACAATATATTCTTCAAGAACTGAAAACCTTTAATTGCCGTGTTCCACGATCTTGTAATAGAATCATCTACATTTTTTTCCTGCTCGTATTAATCTCATCGTTTACTCATTCACTATTCTTCTCTGAAGGCTCCTTTTTGAACAATGGAGAGAAACTGCTGCTCAAGTGGGGAAGCTACAAAAACATTCTACACTAAAGAAGAGCTCTACAAAAATGGTTTTCTGAGTACAACAACAATAGCATCTATATGACAAGTAAACAAGTACAGGAGGTTTCATTCAAGCTTAAGTATAAAACCATCATATTATTTTCAGAATGGAACAAAATGCTGACATTCAAATACTTTTAAAAAATATCAGTTCTATTTACTTTTTCATTTGTCCAGTGATGCAAATATTAATTGACTATATGATTTTGTAATTTTTTTTTTATAGTTTTTTAATATAAAGGCATTGGGGTCAGGAAAAAATTGCTTTGACTTTTCTGGTTTTTATATTCATTTCTTAAGTGGAAAATTCTCGTTGGAATGGAACAATTGCAGTTTTTCCGAGCATTATGTATGTATGTGTATGTATATGTATATGTATATGTATATGTATATATATATATATATATATATATATATATATATATATATATATATATATATATATATGATGCATATATTTCAAGTTTGAAAGTTAATTGTGACAGACACTATGGAACAAATAACATCATCGTGGTATACATACATACATACATACATACATATATATATATATATATATATATACAGTATAAATATACATACATATATATATATATATATATATATATATATATATATATATATATATATATATATATATATATATATATATATATATATATACATACCACGTTGAAGTTATTTGTTCTATAATGTCTGTCACAAGTAACTTTAAAACTTGGACTACAAAATCCAGCATGACACGTTTCGATACCCTGACAAACTATATAGTGTTATAATTACAGGTCTTGCCCTAAAGCCAACACGTCACCATAACTTGAATGAGTAATTAAGACAAAGGTAGAAAGCTTTTCCCCTATGGCTGTTTTAACTAATTTCACGGTAATTTCGAAGAGAACAACTTAAGCAGCTGTCTTTTATAACTCTCCCGTGCAGGCAGTAAGAAAGCTATATTTTAATAAGTACAGAATTTATATTTTACAAACCCTGAGCCCTGACGGACAGAGAGAGAGAGAGAGAGAGAGAGAGAGAGAGAGAGAGAGAGAGAGAGAAGAAACAGGTTTTTGGTTGACCCTCTGAAAAACAAAACAAGTAAATAGTGTACTGAAGTTTCTTCGGCGCAATCGAGTTTTCTGGACAGCATATAATCAAGGCCAACGAAATAGATCTATCTTTCGGTGGTCTTGGTATAATGCTGTGTGACCCGTGGCCCATGAAGCTTTAACCATGGGCCAGTGGTGGCCTATCCTATATCGTTGCCAGAAGCACGATCATGGCTAACTTTAACCTTCAATAAAATAAAAACTACTGTGGCTAGAGGGCTGCAATTTGGTGTGTTTGATGATGGGAGGGTGGATGATCAACATACCAATTTACAGCTCTCTAGCCTCAGTAGTTTTTAAGATCTGAGGGCGGACAGAAAAAGTGCGGACGGACAGACAAAGCCGGCACAATAGTTTTCTCTTACAGAAAGCTAGAAAACGAAGAATGGAACAGTGAACCAAATGAGGAGACGAGCATGAAATCAGCCGCTGGCGGCTCCGCAGATCCTCAGATATGCAACGTGTGTAAACCCAACTTTCGTCAGCTTCGGGGAATTGAGGAACTCTTCAGTTCTTAAGTCAAATTTAGACAGATAAACTTTTCATGTGTGTGCGAGGTGTTTTAAAGTCTGTCTGGGAATTCTGCCATGAAATGCACCGAAAAAATGATAAAAATTGCAGCATAAATTCTTATTTTTATTAGATTTATAGATCGGATAGACGAAGAGAAATTGATAAAAGTCTTGAGCAAAATTATCTATTTACGGAGGTTTAGATTACATAAAAAAAAAAAAAAATTTGTTTAAATACTTTTGACAGCTGCGATTCGAAATCTCTAAACAAAAAATACATTGAAAAGAGAAAGATATTCAACTTCAACAAAACACGATATGCACAACAAAGCAACGGCAAATATTCACCTGTCAAAAGTTCCATGGAGGTTCTATGCATCCAAGACAGAACTGCAAACAAAAAGTTGGCTGTTTCTTACTACGCAGCGAATAGCACAGAGAGAGAGAGAGAGAGAGAGAGAGAGAGAGAGAGAGAGAGAGAGAGAGAGAGAGAGAGGGGGTGGAGGGCTGGTAATGAAATGGTTGGGTGTGTTGCAACCGTGAATTTTGACAATTGATTTGTTTAAACTGAGAAAGTTTGGTGTTCTGCCGCAATCGAGTTTTCTGTTCAGCGTATAATGTTGTATGAAACTCTCAGCCAGGGCTCATGAAACTCTTAGCAGCGGCCCATGAAACTCAGCCACGCCCCATGAAACTCAGCCACGGTCCGATGGTGGCCTGTGCTGTTGGCACCTATAGCAGTGCCAGAAGTACGATTATGGCTAACTTTAACCTTAAATAAAATAAAAACTACTGAGGCTATTGGGCTGCAATTTAGTGTGTTTGATGATTAGAGGGTGGATGATCAACATACCAATTTGCAGCCCTCTAGCCCCAGTAGTTTTTAAGATCTGAGAAGAAGAATCGGTGAGGGAAAGTTTGTTAGAGGTTCCTTCTTCCTCAGGTGTGCTTGAAGAACCAAGGGTAGAAATTTATTAAACTTCATTTGAAAATAATCAAGGAATGAATGAGTCTATTATGTAAGTAAACAAGCGGGCAACTTACAGACATATATATATATATATATATATATATATATATATATATATATATATATATATATATATATATATATATATATATATATATATATAAATGTGTGTGTATAACTGAATCACGAAAATATGGAACGTGATGAATATATAAACAAAGACAAAATCCACGAAGTAAAGAGAAGCAAGCAATGGAGTGCTACGAGGCCTTTCGACTTGTCGTCCTTTACTGCTAAGTAAAGGACGACAAGTCAAAGGCCGTACACACTCCATTGTTTCTCTTTCCTTCGTGGATTTTGTCTTTATATATATACATATATTAATATCATACATTTTATGTTTGAAGGTGATGAAAAGGAGAGAGAGAGAGAGAGAGAGAGAGAGAGAGAGAGAGAGAGAACATTCCATTCTGATGGTCAAGTCGGTCTGAAGAGAACAGGAAAGAGCAACAAGGTTCTTCCCAAGTTAACAGTGTGCAAAGGAAATGCGAAACATAAAAACTACTTTCACTTAATCCAGGACGGCAAAATAAGTTCTACACTGCTGGAAGCGGCTATGGTCGCCATAAATGCTTGCAGAAAGCTAAAACAATAACTCACAGAAGAGGTTTAGTAGAACCTAGATTCAATCCACGTGCATGCGTTGATTGCAGCGCGTAGTTTTGCTGAAATCACATAGAGCTTGATATAAAAAGGCAACTTCCCTAACGCGGTATTTAGAATCGGCGCGGAGATTGGACTTCATGGAAAAGCTACATCAATTCCATATTTTTAATCCCATTTGGATTGTAGCCCTTTCATGCCAGTCCGAGAAATCCATTTATGAAATGGCAAGCAAAAAAAAAAAAAAAAAAAAAGGTAATAAACAAAGGAAGAGAAATTACATGTTCATATGGTGAATAGAATTTCCAGTTCTAACAAGCATATAAACATGAATGACTATAATCATGTACAGATACACATATATATATATATATATATATATATATATATATATATATATATATATATATATATATATATATATATATATATATATATATAGATGCAACAGTTTTTTTCACACGATTCTACCTCAAAATCGACTTATTGATGCTTTAACGGCAGATGACCATAGCATATAAGCCCGTTATATAGATGCAACGGTTTTTTTCACACGATTCTACCTCAAAATCGACTTATTGATGCTTTAACGGCAGATGACCATAGCATATAAGCCCGTGGAATGCGAAAAAAACATAATAATAATTCAATTTTTGCTGCAGGTTTTATACAAATTTATTTGCACCCTTACCTTGAGCAGGAAAAGAGCATTACACTTTTGGGTCATGACTGAATTTAAGACTCAATAACTGAATTACGCTAAAGATGCGAGACCCGAAATTCACGTTACCGAAATTCACTTTACTCAGAGGAATTATTCTTTAATCTCACAAGACTGCCACAACTTCTGTCGTCAAGTTTGTAATGCATGCAGATGGTGATATTTTTAGAGCTATTCCTATACAATAAGTATTGAAAAAAAAATTAAGGGAGAATATGGAACAATCGTAAAATCACCATAAAGTGATACATTAAAAAATTGAACCTGAAACCAGGTTCATTTTTTTTCTGTGCTGAAATAGGTTTTATCGATATTTGTTATTTTTTTATATGAATCTGTGATGATTATGGTCTAATATAATGGTAATTGACATTCCTAAAGCTAATTATGTTTTAGGAAAAAGGCCGAGTTGTAAAATTGGTTTAAGATAATATATCATTATATCACCTGTGCGGAAATTCTTGATCAAATGTTCACGTTCTTAGCTGCGGTTTAGAAGGACGAAATTGCAGTTTCATAATGAGGTTAAAAGAAATGCGAAATAGATAAACAAATTAATAAAAAAAGAGACTTGTCTAAATAGAAATCGTTACATTTTGGTTTCTATTCAGCTAAATATGAATAAATCGTCATTATGACCGAAAGGCTTTCTGGTTCTGAGCAGGAGATATTCTCAAATCACCAACGTTTGATGTAGACCAGTGGTTCTCAATCTGGGGGGCGTCAGCAATTTCCCAGGGGGCGGGAGCCCCAGGGAAAATGTTAAAATTCTCTAATTATATTCGTTATTCTCTTAACAAGGGTTGCTAAGAAGCAGTGTCAATATCTCACTAATTCATTCCCAATAGTATAAAAAGAACCGTTCTCTTGCTATTTTTTTTTTATTTTCCTTTAAATGTGGGAGGGAATTTTACTCGCAGATGCAAGGGGGGCGTGGAGGGAAGGACCAACTCTTAGAGGGGGGCGTGGTAATAAAAAGGTTAGGAATATAATGTGAACAAACATTAGATACGGGAATATTGATGATCCAACTTCAACATTCGGTTTCAGGAACATTAACCAAATAAAATTTGATAAATTTCACACAGTCAAACAAATGTAAAAGCAACCTTAACAGGATTTGAAACATTGAAATACACGAAAGAAAATCAGGTGTCGAGGCCAAGGAACAAGTGGCAGGTTTAGCGCTGTACGGGCAAAAAAAAAAAAAAAAAAAATTTTCAATTTTATTATTTATTTTTTTTTTTTTGGCTGTCTTTTGAAGTCCTCTTACAGCAAACTTTTATAGAGACAGTTACTGTTATCGCTGCAGCCATTGTTATTGGCCTATTGCTATTGCGGAGAGTTTTTTTTCGTTTTCTGTAAAAGAAAACTATTGTGTCAGCTTCGTCTGTCCGTCCGCACTTTTTTTGTCCGCCCTCAAATCTTAAAAACTACTGAGGCTAGAAGGCTGCAAATTGGTATGTTGATCATCCACCCTCCAGTCATCAAGCATACCAAATTGCAGCCCTCTAGCCTCAGTAGTTTTTATTTTATTTAACGTTAAAGTTAGCCATAGTGGTGCATCTAGCAATGGTATAAGACAAGCCACCAGCGATCGGTGGTTAAAGTTTCATGGGTCGCGGCTCATACAGCATTATACTGAGAGCACCGAAAGACAGATCTATTTTCGGTGGCCTTGTTTATTACGCTGTGGCGGCTGTACAGGAAACTCGATTGCGCCGAAGAAACTTCGGATCATTTGTTACTTGTTTTTATTTCAAATGCATTGCAAATATTATTTTCTACTTTTATACAAATCCTTTTATTCGTTGGAAAATCGAATAAAGAAAAAATAGTCTAAAATTTCCCCAACGTGAATAGGATGCAAAATTGATTTCAGTTCTGAAAGCAAGAAATATAACTCTTCATTGCTCTTTCAGAATTTTTTGTTCATTCTTTTTTCTCGAATTCTGATTTTAACCTTTACTTTATTGCAGAATCGTTCCTCAACTCTTTTAAATCATTTAGCTAAATATTTTCGTTGAAGCTGTACTTAGGTTTCTTGAGCCTTGCAACGGTGTTTAAAGCTGCCCATATGAACTGCCGCATTCAGACACGAGATTTATCTCCTTATTTATGGGTTTGATTGTAGATATTAATCTAAATAGTAAGTCTCAAACTGCTTGGAAATAATAGGAACTCTCTCCCCCCTCTCTCCTCTATATATATATATATATATATATATATATATATATATATATATATATATATATATATATATATATATATATATATATATATATATATATATTATATATATTCATGGCTGGGTTAGCTGACATATTTTGTACTAAGAAAATGCTGGTGCTTGTAGCATCAGCAAAAACACAAAGAGTGAGAATGATTGTGGCTATAGAATGACAAAAGAAGAAGAATGAACGAGTTTTCATAGGAGACTGAATCTGTGCCAGATGGGTCTGGAAAATGTGAAAGGGCTGTTGTGCTGGAAGACATGAATGCAATAGTACATGACAGATGAAAAGATGAAGTTATCGGTAGTTGTGGGGTTGTGGTATATGATAAAAGAAAGATTCCGGTGGATTTATGTTTGGTGTCCAATGAAAAACATAATTGCAAATGTTATTAAGATAAGTGAGCTAAATAAGAAGTGTAATAATTATACAAGAAGAGAAGGAGAAACATGATCTATGGTGTGAGACTGTCGCGCAATTTTTGTGAGCAAAGCACACAGAAAAAAATAAGCACTCTATACACAACACCTAACACGATGTGTTTCCCTTCAGGCCGATCGTAATTCGTGGAAGTGGGCCGACAGAGGTCATTTCCTTAGAACGGCTCTTATCTTGCAATGGACGCAAAAAGAAATTCAGTTGACCTGAGACGATGTATTCTCCTTTCTGCGTGACACGACTGGGGAAGTGAGATCAGGTTGTTTTCCGCCTTCTCTCTCTCTCTCTCTCTCTCTCTCTCTCTCTCTCTCTCTCTCTCTCTCTCTCTCTCTCTCTCTCTTCATGGCTAACATAAGCACAGCAATTTCCATTAGTAGATGCTACGTAATCCTGGTCAAATCGGCCAGCTTAGAAATGTCTTGAATAAACAGACTTCTTAAAACTTATAAGAAAATCTTAATCAATACCCTTTTAAAGATAAATAAAACCTTAAAAAAACAGTTTTTCTTGATAAATATTTATTTCTTTACAACTTAACTTACGTTTGAAATTAACGTATATTAACTCAAGGTTATCGAAAACCACAGAAACTAAAAGATTTCATCTATTCTCGAAACTGCAACAGAGAACGCCAGCTTGATCTGTTATGAATTTGCCCATATGCCTACTTAGCAAAGTCGACTCGATTTGCATCAGAAGAGGGCTGTCATTTTAATAACTGATTTGTGAACTGATTTCTTGGGGCGTTTTCAAGATTCTCCTCAAGACACAGACGGTTGCCAATGAAGGAATACTCGAGAGAACTTTGCTGGTATAACGATTTCCCTATAAACAGGAAAAAAAAGAGAAAAATTCTCAGCCCGAGTCCAAAGAGGGACAAAATCAAAAGACGGCTCGACCCTTACAGAAGCAGAACATCAAAGGGGGAACTAAATCAAAGCCTCGCGCGTTTCCAGGACGACGTAAGGAGCAACCCTCTACCAGATCCGGAAAATAAGTTATTTTTATGTACAGAAAAATAAATTATGATTTGACCCGGTCATTTTTGGACTGCAGGACATCAGTGGTCTACAGTTCCTCAGAGTTAGGGTTACATATTACTGGTACATCTTCTCTTACGATGAATTACATGGAAACTATAGCATCAAAGCTTAAAGATATTACGTCAAACCGCGGTAATATGGGCATTAATAAACTGCTTAAGGCCCAGATGGCAAGCACTTTTATATGTACTGTAATTTGTACATTGAGCTAAAAAGTGGTAGGAAGATCAAAATACCTATTCTCTTGCTAATCTTTTTTCTCCTTTTTTGTTCTTTATACAACTTTAGACTGCCTAACTCTTTTACTTTTTCAATAACTGCTGAGTAGGCATACTCTCTTTCGGAACTATTATAACTATAAAGAAAACAGTGCGATTAATCAGCAAGCAACGTTCTTAGCCTAAGATTTATGCAGTGAATCTTAAAAGCAAAATTGCCCACTTTCTTTTGAGGGCAAACCTCAGCTACGTTACACATTCACAACTCACCGACTGTCTCTGAGGAAATATAAACTTATTTTCACAAGGATTCGTGACAGCTGCGTCCAGAGGATATCAGATCAGGGAGTCACGTTTCAGGTCCCAGACGGTACCAGGAACTGGCTCAGCCCTGGGAAAGACAACTGTGATGACTATGCTGGGGTAACACAGCAAATTTAGAGGCAGATTGCTTTGTACACACGCAGACACACGCTGTCAGGGCTTCCTTAGTCAGGTGCCTAGAGGCCAGTGTCAACAGGTTTCCAATGTAACTGGGCAGCAAGACAAACGTTAGAAATGTTAAGAATTGCCGGCTGGTTGTTAAACATTTACCCTATAAGTTTCCTCACGGGTTGTAGTATTTATGCTGAGATGAACTGTTGGTCAGTTTGACTTGGGGTCATGAGGTCAGTCTTTAACAATTTTCAGCTCTGTAGTCAGGTGGTTACTGACTTCCACAGTCCCTCTTCACAGGTGTCCCACAGCCTGGAATTACAGGGAACTCAGCTTCAGGTTTTACAGGAGAGGGTTGGGTGGTTAAGGGTTAAGCTGATCTGAGGGCTAAATGGTTCCAGTCAATTTATACTTATCCTGGGACCAGAACCAGAGAGAAATGGTGTCACTTCAAATACTTTTGGGCAGCAAGAGAGAGAGAGAGAGAGAGAACCTAGAAGACTACCCTATGAATTTTATTCTGTAAATATTTTAATGAATCTAATGAATGTCTTTTGACAGTTCTTGCAGGCTAAATTTGAGCTAAGGTTCTACGAAGTAATTTAGAAATGAGAGTCAAGAAAAGAAAGTTTGAAAAATAGAAGGTAGCGAAATGGCAAAAATATTACCGATGAACTTCTAAGTAATGAATTAAGCGTCCCATGTTATAAAATATAAATCCTCAGATCAGATTCCACGGGATCTAAGAAACTTATCATTAGGCTCGTCAGTTTTTAGAATTAATGCTAATATTTAAAATTTCCACGACCTCATTGTCACCTGCGGTACTGAGGCTGATATTTCAGTCTTCCCTTAGGTTATGGCAGCATGAAAAATATCATAAATGTTAGTTTAGTCTGCTTTTAAGGGTGGTCACTGTTATTGCAGGTAAATCCTGACGATAACAAGCCATTTTGCTCATGTGACGCATGAAATATTGCTATACACACGACTTGAATCCTACGTAGCTGGGGCTAAGGACGGGAAATGACTTTACAAACGCTCGCTGCCGCCCTAAATATAAGTATAGCGGGAGTGAAATGTACTTAATGAAGTGTCAGAATTTCTCCATTACCCATCGACATGTGCAGGGCACGACCTCGGAGATCTGAGTGACCTTAATCCCACGCGAGAATGTTCTCTCCAAAGCAGTTCTGGGTGATGAAAAGTGAATAGTTCAGGAAGGGATTATTTTCCAGGTCGTTCCAGGAGGCTTATAACAAGGTCTCATAGCTGCTCTTTCGAAAATGGGAATGTCACACTAATCTCGGCCGTTTCGAGGCTGTGTCCTAACGCGAGAGCCATTTTGGTACAAAGGATCAGAAGTACCATTATCGTTTAGTAGTCATTAATGTTTACAACAAGTGAAAAATGCGCCGAAGTTTCTTCGGCGCAGGCGAGTTTTCTGTACTTCGAATAATCAAGGCCACCGAAAACAGATCTACCTTTCGGCCTGGCCGTGGCCTATCCTATATCGTTGCCAGAAGCACGATTATGGCTAAATTTAACTTAAATAAAATAAAAATTACTGAGGCTAGAGGGCTGCAATTTGGTATGCTTGGTGACTGGAGGGTGGATGATCAACATACCAATTTTTGTTATGTTTTTGCCAGTGCTAACCTTCCTTTGTATATTATTGATTATAAATGATGATATATGCTTTATTAGCCGCTCGCCTCGATGGCACCACAGCAATACGGCTTTCAGGACCATCCTGCCGTAGTGAGGTGAACATAATCGTGCACATCGCATTGTCGGAATCGCAACCGTTCGTCAGCCTTGTCATGCGCATGCGCAACGATCCGGAAAACGATGCCTCCGTCACAGGCCGGACCTCATCGCTAGGAGCTGCATTAATGAGGACATTCTCATTCAGGGATCAAATATACCCAGAGACTCCATTTCATTTCATGCAAATGATATCGGTTCGAAGTGGAGCAATTCTGCAATGGGATTAAGAATGGTCGTCCGGTGGTGCACTGCTTCTAAGAATGCTTTGTGCTCGATTGCAAGCGGGCGACTGTCTGCAGTTTTATAGCTGGTATACAATATATATATATATATATATATATATATATATATATATATATATATATATATATATATATATATATATATATATATATATATATATATATATATATATATATATAATCTGAACAGTAATGAGGTTACTAATTATATCAATAAAAGAAGTGGGATTAATTACAAAGCTACAGACCATTCTACCGTTACTCTCTTTTCAACTTTCGAAGCCAGCTAATATTATAAAAATACAGACTGCTGGGTTTAGACAAATTATTATCATCACTGACTTGAAATTCTATAAGCTTCCAAAGAACGTTGGTTTCAACCTCCCACCGCAGCATACTCCCCAACACTGCGGCAGTAACTGATCATGATATACAGAGCCAGTGGTTTTTCATCGCCCCGGGGAGACGCGAACCTCCCGCGACATCTGAACAGAGGGAAGCCACAGTAGTTATTTTTAATAATTCCAAAAGCTTTGCGAGTGTTATATGATAATATGCTGACCCTTAATGAAAGAGAAATAAGAGAAGTATAATGAGGTAACAGAGGTTCAATTTCCACACGTGACCAGCCCGAGACCACGGGACTTGTAACTCTTAAGCCGTTGCTTTTGGTATTTACATCTTTTATGAGACCTTAATAGATTATTATAGCATTAACAAAAATTTACAGCTTATTTTCTGTGGAGATAGTAGGGCATAATGTCTCTCTCTCTCTCTCTCTCTCTCTCTCTCTCTCTCTCTCTCTCTCTCTCTCTATATATATATATATATATATATATATATATATATATATATATATATGTGTGTGTGTGTGTGTGTGTGTGTGTGTGTGTGTGTATATGTATATACATAGGTATGAATATATATATACATACATATATGTATACATATACAGTATATAATGTATGTATATGTGTTTTTTGTATATGAATGAATATGTGTCAATATTCTTAAGAGAAATCGCACTTGAATTATAACCCCCAGAAATAAAGAAACTGTCTCACCACAAGTGAAGATTCACACGATCTAGAAAAAGTGATCATCTAAATATAAAAAAATCTTTAAAATCATTTATTGAAAAAGAGACAGTGTATGGGCAAAGGGGTATCTTTCGCGCCGCTAGCTGCCTTTACAGCATCGCTGTTTCGACGTTCCAATGCAGCAAAATGGATAACCACATATTAAACGTCAGTCATTCGTATTAATTCGTGTTCCAACTGACGTATCGACTTGTGGGTTCGATTTGTGTTGGCACAAACTACCCAGCTTTTCCAACGTTCGCCAGCTTCTCAGGGTCAACTATTCTCAGGGCTACGATGAAGTTTGGATCAAATCATTTTTAGTTTTCTGTAAAGGAAAACTCCTGTGCCGGCTTTGTCCGTCCGTCCACAAATTTTTCTGTCCGCCCTCAAATCTTAAAAGCTACTGAGGCTAGAAGGCTGCAAATTGGTGTGTTGATCATCCACCCTCCAATCATCAAACATACCAAATTGCAGCCCTCTAGCCTCAGTAGTTTTTATTTTATTTAACGTTAAAGTTACTCCATAATCGTGCTTCTGGCAACGATATAGACCAGGCCACCACTGGGCCGTGGTTAAAGTTTCATGGGCCGCACCTCACACAGCATTATAACGAGACCACCGAAAGATAGATCTATTTTCGGTGGCCTTGATCACACGCTGTAGCGGCTGTACAGGAAACTCGATAGCGCTGAAGAAACTTCGGCCCATTTTTTTACTTGTTTTATTTTTATTTTTTTTTACAGAATTGCAATCCGCTGTAGAAATTCACTGGGAACATATGCGAATCCATTCACCTGACATTAAAAAGGACAATTATGTATCTATTTGGTAGCCATGACCAAAACCGCACGTCCACAGTTCGATGAGAATTGTTTGGTTCCGGCCGAAAAAACTTTTTTTTTTTTTTTTTTTCGATGCGAGTGGATATTCAGTCATCAAAATTCATTACTGTCTTTGGAAAAGGGTTTACTCTGTGCTGGACAAAATATGCATTTTATTGGAGCTTGCGGTTGAATATATATATATATTAATATTAATATATATATATATATATATATATATATATATATATATATATATATATATATATATATATATATATATATATATATATATATATATATATATATATATATATATATATATATATATATATATATATATATATATATATATATATATATATATATCTAGCACAAACCAGGTTTACAGACAATTTAGCTAATGCACAAATCTATTGATTCTTTTAAGCTGTTGAGGAACCGGTCCCCCCCCGGGCTTTTTCATATCGACATAATTAGCAGAGCCATTTGTGTTAATACCTCGAGGTCATATGCAATTTTAAACAAGTAAAAAATGCAACGAAGTTTCTTCGGCGCAATCGGGTTTTCTGTACAGCCGCTACAGCGTATAATCAAGGCCGCCGAAAACAGATCTTTCTGTGGTCTCGGTATAATGCTGTAGGAGCCGCGGCGCATGAAACTTTAACCAATGCCCGGTGGTGGCCTGTCCTGTATCGCTACCAGAAGCACGATTACGGCTAACTTTAACCTTAAATAAAATAAAAACTACTGAGGTTAGAGGGCTGCCATTTGGTATGCTTGGTGATTGGAGGG
The DNA here is from genome assembly GCF_040412425.1 of Macrobrachium rosenbergii. Lineage (NCBI taxonomy): Eukaryota > Metazoa > Arthropoda > Malacostraca > Decapoda > Palaemonidae > Macrobrachium > Macrobrachium rosenbergii. The sequence continues at coordinate 14,662,736 of NC_089772.1, forward strand.
TGGATGATCAACATACCGATTTGCAGCCCTCTAGCCTCAGCAGTTCTCAAGATCTGAGGACGGACAGAAAAATCCGGCACAATAGTTTTCTTTTACAGAAAACGAATGAAAATAAGAAAAGTCCTAAAAATGGAACATACCTCTAACACGAGCTATAAACCACAGGCACAAAATTTTTTTGCATAATCCAGAGAGATTCGTAGTAAACTAATATTTCTGGAGGATCGCTTGGAAGCGGCAGTAACTTCAGCAAGATTCTTCATTACATCTGGTTAATTAAGCCAGCACAAGCAGACGGATGACGCAGTCTTTAAAGGCCATTACGCAAATGTATGCGCGCTCTCTCTCTCTCTCTCTCTCTCTCTCTCTCTCTCTCTCTCTCTCTCTCTCTCTCTCTCTCTCTCTCTCTCTAAATTAAGCAGAGGCTTCACGTTTTACCTAGTGTTTAAATGGCAGTTTTCTTTGAAGTCATAAGATGTCCTCTCTCTCTCTCTCTCTCTCTCTCTCTCTCTCTCTCTCTCTCTCTCTCTCTCTCTCTCTCTGTTTACTTTAGAGAGAAAGAGAGAGGGAGAGAGAGAGAGACTCTCATTTTACATAGTATCTCTTAAATGACAGTTTTCTCTGATGTCATAAGATGTCCTCTCTCTCTCTCTCTCTCTCTCTCTCTCTCTCTCTCTCTCTCTCTCTCTCTCTCTGTTTAGTTTAGAGAGAGAGAGAGAGATTGATTCTCATTTTATATAATATCTCTTAAAAGACAGTTTTCTCTGAAGCCATAAGATGTCCTCTCTCTCTCTCTCTCTCTCTCTCTCTCTCTCTCTCTCTCTCTCTCTCTCTCTCTCTCAGTTATACATACATACATACATACATACACATACACACGCACTCACACGTACACAGCGTACTTCAATGAACGCTTACGGAACTTCCCTAATGATAAATAGTAAAAAACCTTTTATCAATAACTCGTACAGATATTAAATCTTATAAGTGTTCGTGACTCTCCTCACTCACGAATTGCAGGTATGGAATGGAATGGAATATCGAGTTTAGGCCCAAGGCCAAGCACTGGGACCTATGAGATCATTCAGCGCTGAAAAGCCGCGGCTAATGAAGGTTTTCACCACGGTCTGGTGGTGTAACTAGGAGGATATCGTTGCCAGAATTGCGATTATGCAATAATTGTTAACCTTAAATGGATAAAATCAAAACTATTGAGGCTAGAGGGGCTTGTTATGTGTGATGATTGGAGGGTAGATGATCAACATACCAATTTGCAGCCATCTAGCCTCAGTCGCTTTTAAGATCTGAGACCGGACAGAAAAAGTGTGGAGGGACAGACAAAGCCGGCACAACAGTTTTCTTTTCCAGATAACTAAAATCTGAGTTCATTCAAAATCAGCAGCGACATTGGCAGAATGTAATACTGGCATCTCTGTAAAAGCAATTAGCGCTAGTCCGCCTTCCCAATCCTTGGCTAAAGAGATTAAACACCTCTGGGGCTCTGGGCTGAGCTTTGAAGTGTTTCCGAGTTGCCAGAAACTTCCAGAACTTCTCGCGAAATAGAGGGAGTTTCTAGATAATCGGGTTTGGAGTGGCCTGTCCTATATATATATATATATATATATATATATATATATATATATATATATATATATATATATATATATATATATATATATATTATCTCGAATTCACTGTCATTTGCAACAACTTACAACTGAAGCGAATTATATATGATTAGTGATTGTGCCCTGATCAGGATTCGAACCTATGGCTTTTAGGTTTGACGATTGGGGATACGATGACTTAGCCACTGGACAAGAGAAATACAAGTTTATTTCGACTCTACTGCAAAAATCGAGGTCGATTTCAGGTTCAATATTTAGAGAGAAGCTGTAGACAGTGATGCACTGTAGGCATCACTTGAGGTTCTTTGTAGCGTGCCTTCTTAGGCCCCTAGCTGCAACCCCTTTAGTTTCTTTTACTCTACCTCCTTTCATATTCTCTTTCTTCCATCTTACTCTCCTTAACCCTCTCCTAACAACTGATTCATTGTACAACTGCCATTACTGCGTTTCTTCTCTTTCACTTATAACTCTTATTGTATACCTGGGCTTTTCATCTCCTGTCCTTATTACATTCCACTTCTGTGGAGACGCGAGACCCTTTTTCCTCGTCACGACATTACACCTTCAGGTTTCCTCTGATTTTGGTTGGCCTTTGTAAGAGAAACTGTGAAACTCTTCAATAAGACCGTCCTCTGGGGCCTTTGAAGAAACCTCTTTGTTCAGATGAGGACGGCGGGAGAATGGGCGTCTGAGCCTTATGACCAATAACGAGACAAACCCCGTAGGGAGGGTAGCGCCGTCAGTGCACCTTCGTGCGGTGCACTGTAGGCATTGCCTGATGTTCTTTGCAGCGTCCCTTCCTTAGGCCCCTAGCTCCAACCCCTTTCGTTCATTTAACTGTAACTCCTTTCATATTCTCTTTCTTCCGTCTTGCTATGCAGCCTCTCCTAACAATTGATTCATAGTGCAACTGCTTTGAGGTTTTCCTCCTGTTACACCTTTCAGACCTTTTACTGTCAATTTCCGTTTCAGCACTGAATGGCCTCAAAGGTCCCAGTGCTTGGCCTTTGGCCTCAATTCTGTACCCAATTCAATTCAGTTATTCAGACGTGAATCGTGACTTGAGGATCGAATCCCTTCAAACACTTGGATAAACTTTTTGTATTTTAAACTGAAATTTTGGTTAAAAGGAGACGCAGAGTGATGACTGTTATTTGATATTGTTGCTCGACGAAATTGAAGTCAAAATTCATAATCCAATCATTTTTTAAGAAGAACAGTTCGTTTTCAAAATAGTTCAAAACAATGTTACAGTGGTGAGGATGTATTTTTTTATCCTCTGCGAATATAATATATATATGTATATATATACATTGTACATATATAATATACATATGTATATATATATATATATATATATATATATATATATTATAAATATGTATATATATATATATAATATATATATATATATATATATATATATATATATATATATATATATATATATATATATATATATATAAAATATGTGTGTGAGTTTGTCCTTTCTTAACCAAGGAGAATCACATCAGGCGTATTACGTGCTTATCACTGTGGGAAATTCTGAACCGTGATTATTGTGTGTCTCGTTAAAGGTCTGAAATTGACTTGCACTTCATTCTTCTGTAATTCTCTGTCTTTTTTTTTTTTTTTTTAGCTTTTTCGCTTTATGTATTCGAAGTTTTTCTTATTTTATTTATTTGCGATTCTGCTCCGGGAAAAATACGGCCTGTGTCTTCCAGTATTCTAACCTTGACGTAAAAATAGACTTTTCTTCTCTCGCTCCTGAGAAAAGTGAATGGATTTCTTCTTCTTCTTCTTCTTCTTCTTCTTCTTCTTCTTCTTCTTCTTCTTCTTCTTCTTCTTCTTCTTCTTCCGCGGTACACAAGGCATTATAGCCACGCTTGCCTAAAGAACAGTGCTTTTTAATCTTTTGAAAAGAGGAGAAAAAAAAAAAAGAAGAAAAACAACACTTTTGCCGACAGGGGATAGACGGAGCGAGTCTTCAAAGTCTGCAGTGCGACAATGTCAAAAAAAAAAATAAAATAAAATAAAAAAAGGTTTTCTGAAACGAAAAAAAAAGAAAGGTTTGCTGCGGTTAGGAAATATTGGACGTGGCTCATAAACTAGGAGATTACCACATTCAGCGCCGTTGTTTGATTCAAGAAATTCATATTATTTCTCTTCGTTTTTAAAAGCAAATAAGATCCTGTAACAGTGTGAATTGACGTTTCACCTGGTGAAATCAAATTCATTTCTCTCTATCTTAAAATACTAAGCCTCCTCTACAGATCATCCGGTTCAATTCTCAAAACACTATAGGGGAGGTGCGGCGCACTGTAGGCATTACGTGAGGTTCTTTGCAGCGTGCCTTCTATAGGCCTCTAGCTGCAACCCTTTTCGTTCCTTTTACTGTACCTCCTTTCATATTCTCTTTCTTCCATCTTACTTTCCTCGACCCTCTCCTAACAATTGATTCATAGGCAACTGCTTTGAGGTTTTCCTTCTGTTACACCTTTCAAACCTTCTACTGTCAATTTCCGTTTCAGCGCTGAATGACCTCATAGGTCCCAGTCCCTGGCCTTTGGCCTAAACTCTGTATTCTGCTATTCCACAATCAACATTTTATTCCGCTATTCCACAGTCAACATTTCCGTTTATTGCAAAAGCCATTAAATACCTCTTCATCCGTTTTCCATATTTTGGCTACGTTTCCCACCGAAAGTCTTGAGATCCGAAAGGAATTAAGCAGAGAAAATCCACTTTCCAGGCAATAACTGAACCGTGCCTGCTTGAGAGTGAGGTTTAGTACTTAGCCGATTACATTCGTCGAGAAGGACGAAATTGCTTTTCAGATTTTTCGTACTTATGCCTATTAGATTCAGATGTAATTTTCGTAGGTCGAAAAGGGAAATTGTCATCACCGCGGTCACATTGGCTGATATATATATATATATATATATATATATATATATATATATATATATATATATATATATATATATATATATATATATATATATATATATATATATATATTTACTGTTTTGAATTACCAGCAATGGAGCCTTGCTTTCCACCCGGTGCGTCACTCACAAACTGACAGCCTACACAGCGCCCAGTGATGAACCTAATTCAAAATTTACAGGGTGAGGAGATCTGTGATTTATAAATGATCACGCTGAGAGTTGGAACAGATTATATTAAGCAATACTACCTTAATAATTTTATATATCACATTTACTTGCATTTACTCTCCGTGACGACTCTTGCTTATTAGTGATTTATTCGATTTGAACTGATGGCTTTACGATTAGTTGGACGGAAACCCCCTCCCTCGCCCCCCCCCCCACCACGGCCATGGTTGATATGGACCATCTTTCGGATTTACGATTTTTGTCCACACGATTGACTGCAAATGAAATGTAACCCACTCTTAAACCCACAGCCCCCGTAGGGGGGTAATGCCGTCAGTGCACCTCATGCGATGCCCTTTAGGCATTACTTAAGGTTCTTTGCAGCGTGCCTTCTTTAGGCCCCTAGCTACAAACCCTTTCATTCCTTTGACTGTACCTCCTTTCATATTCTCTTCTCTTCCATCTTACTTTCCTTAACCCTCTCCTAACAATTGATTCACAGTGCAACTGCGAGGTTTTCCTCCTGTTACACCTTTCAAACTTTTTACTGTCAAGTTCCTTTTCAGCGCTGAATGAACTCATAGGTGCCCCAGTGCTTGGCGTTTGGTCTAAATTCTATATTCCATTCGATCCCATTCCAATACCCTTGATTAAGAATTTGATCTCGTAATGTTATTCAATGTCTTCTCAAACAGAAGGGGAATCTTGGTTAACCGGCGTTTTAGACTTAATAAGTTTGGATAGGGCCGAATAGACAACTCGTCTGTGTTTACAAATGAAGAATGGAATTCTCGACCACTGTGGCCTAATTAGCGGTTAGAATAAACAAGGTGGTTGCCTTCACACAAGAGAGCATTCATAAACAAACTTAGAGCTTCTGAAACACATCTTGTTTGAATAGATAAAGTGACTGCTTAATATTACATCTACAGAAACAATGAATGGCAAGTAAATAGGCTTCCAATTCCGATCGTTTGTACCAACAAATGTGGTAATAACATTAAGCAAACTGTATGATAAAAAAAAAAAGTAAAATATGCGCCGAAGTTTCCTCGGCGCAATCGAGTTTTCTATGCGGCGCATAATCAAGGCCACCGAAAATGGGTCTATCTTTAGGTGTATGAGCCGCGGCCCATGAAACTCTCAGCAGGCCGTGGCTGTTTGCGTTTTGCGTTGCCAGAAGCACGATTATGGGTAACTTTAACCTTAAATAAAATTAAAACTACTGAGCCTAGAGGGCTGCAATTTGGTATGTTTGATGAACCGAAGGGTGGATGAATAACATACCAATTTGCAGCCCTCTAGCCTGAGTAGTTTTTAAGATCTGAGGGCGGACATAAAAAAGTGCGGACGGACAGACAAAGCCGGCACAATAGTTTTCTTTTACAGAAAACTAAAAGTTATGCAATCTTTCAATACCCAATTTATGCACATTCATTTCCCACATGAATATGTTGATCAACTAGGCATTAATCAAAACCTGGGCAAATATGTAAAGATAAATGCATCATGAAAACAGGACCAGTTTCTGTATAATACAAATGTATGAATTTCCAAATCTGTTTTCGTCCGAGGAAACCGTTTCTCGGGCCTTCGGGAATATTGAAGAGGCGTCTTTAATTAACTCTTTTGATATTACCAACATTGGCCAGTTTGTCTGCGGAAGACTGAACAACTGTGTAAATATCCATTAAGGATCGCTGGTCTTTTATGAGCTGTCAGCTAAGAGAGAGAGAGAGAGAGAGAGAGAGAGAGAGAGAGAGAGAGAGAGAGAGAGAGAGAGAGAGAGAGAGAGAGAGAGAGAGAGGTAAATTGAAATAATTTTTGTTTTTCTAGGTTCATATTTATTCAGAAGTTGGCGTTTTTCATATGTTTTCCATGTGAAATCTCAGACGAGAGGAAAGCAGTTAAAACTTGAACTAATGATCATTTCTCTTATAAATGTCGTTCTAATCGACCCCATTCTCCCTCCTGAGAATCTCTTTACGAGGCATAAACAGAGTTCGCTACCATTTTTAGTTAATATTAGTCTGGGGACGAAGCAATTAAAATGCTAATATCCATTAAGAAGCTCGAAAATTATTTAATATCGCCTCCAGATATTCTTTACCCTTACTTTGTGTAGGTGAGAGAGAGAGAGAGAGAGCGAGCTTATTTATAAAAGCATGTCAATATCCTTTTGTCTAAGTTAGAGTTTAATCTGTATTAAATATAAGTCTGATATATTTCATTTAATAATAATAATAATGATAATAATAATAATATAATAATAATAATAATAATAATAATAATAATAATAAATAATAATAATATAATAATAATAATAATAATAATAATAATAATAATAATAATAATAATAATAATAACAGGATTTAAAATTCACGGCGAAAGGTTCTTCACAATTTAAGACACTGGTCGCTTTTTTGACTTTGCTATTTTCCTTGTTCCTGTTTGCTATTTTTCTTGTTCCCTTTGCTATTTTCCTCGTTCCTTTTTGCTATTTTCCCTGTTCCTTTTTATTCCTCTTTATTCAGTCTCTCACTATCTCTCCAGATCATCACAGGAGCAACCTTCGTTGCAGTACAATTATTATCATTTCTGGGTTTACCAAACAATCACTTATATATATATATATATATATATATATATATATATATATATATATATATATATATATATATATATATATATATATATATATATAAAGTATGTGTTTGTGTGAGGTGTTAATGGGGGTATATGAGTGAGTTTAGTATTATAAGATAAAGGGTTTATTGTTATTGTACCTGGTCATCTAATTAACCAAAACTATTTCACTTTCATTCCATCAGTCAGAGGGAGTGGCAATTCTGCCTTAGATAGCTTTTGCAATAGAATAGTTTCTCCCACTAAAATATCTTTTAGCGCTATTTTAGATAATGCCTTTAAATGGACAGGCACTGCGCATGCATGCAACTATTTGGCTTTAGAATGTAGAAAATGAAGGGTAACAGAGTCAACGTAGGTAGAAATTAAGATTCTTAAAAGAATTACCGAGAAAGTAATTAGCTTTTCCTATAACATGCCGGCTGTTTCCCTTAAGAAACCATCTATAAATATGTATGTTTATACATACGGGAATTATTATCAAGCATTAAGATTACTTATGCTCTTTTAAACGTGTGTATATGATTATGTGTATGTATATAATATGTAAGTTGTTCTTGAGATAACTGAGGTATCTTATATCACTGATTATGTCAACTGCTTTATTCTATTTCTTGACTATGATTAATTATACACCAATGACTCAGGATGTTTTTTGATAAGCGAAAATGGAGACTTTTACCATGCCATTTTGACCGCTCGGTCGTTCTAGGTATGTACCAAGGCCGAGAGAAAGAGAAGGTCTGCTCACTTCCCCCCCAAATCCCCCATGTAGGCGGAGCTTCGTCTACCTCCTTATTGCGTCACCAGGTGAACTGCCGCAATAAGCAGGTACCTCTAAGATACGTCATCGCCTACGTAGACATCGTCTCTCTCGGCCGTGGTATGTATACCATTGGTGGTCGTTCTAGGGTTAATTAAAGAGAGATGTCAAAGTATACGCATATGCTTCGAGTTTTTAGCAAGTGAAATTAGATGACTTAATGCGATGTCGATATCTCTTTACAGAAAGGCTTCTCTGATGATCCGGACTCAGAACCTCTTAAATTATATATTTTGGTTAAACAATTTTATTTATTTCGGTTGCGTGTTGAAATGACCTAAAGAAATAACGCTGCCAGCATCAGCGGAAATAGTTTAAAATAGTTGTCTTACCAGTAAGTACTATGGGACTATTGTCTCTCAGTGCACAAGACCCCTTCAGATTTAAGCAAGAGTAAAATAACAGTTAATCCTTGGATACAAGCAGAATACAGCAGGTAAATGTCAAAGGAAAGGAATTATGCAAAGCCTCAGTGACCAGCCCTGCTCGGCAAACTCATTCGTGTGAGAGCGCCGCTGTGAGAAAGTTAGGATATTTTCGAGTTTAAAACTACTTTCCATTGATTTGGTTTGCGTCGCAGGTAGAGAGTCACGGATGGAATAGCTCTAACAATTTTGTGATGTTGCTGTAAAAAGAAAGCTGTATTATTATATATATATATATATATATATATATATATATATATATATATATATATATATATATATATATATATATATATATATATATATATATTTCTGAGATATAAGCAACAGAATGCCAAGTATTTTCGTATATTCCAAACATCTTCAGTGTACAAGTTTTGCCTTGAAGAAATGGAGATAATTTAATCATGCGTATATTTTTATGTGAATATATATATATATATATATATATATATATATATATATATATATATATATATATTGGAAAAGTCCTTTCTGTTTCCATAGAAATTCTTCCTTCCCGTTGAAAAGGATTTAAAGTTTTCCGTTCTTTAAAGTATGAATCAACATTCTGTGTAGAGTAGAAGTTCGAACACACAGGTTTTAATTAACTCTTCAGTGAAAATCTGACAACTTTTCCGTCCTCTTAAACTCGCAGAAAGGAAAAATCTTCCGAGGACTAAAAAAAAAAGGTCTTTACAAAACTGATAGAGCTCAGGCTAGTTTTTAAGATCAGAGGGCGGACAGAAAAAGTGCGGACGGACAGACAAAGCCAGCACAATAGTTTTCTTTTCAGAAAGCTAAAACTGACTTGCATATTTGGTTTATGACGATGAACAAACGTACATGTGCGTACAGCAGCAGAATCAGCGTCCTTTAGTTTTTCGACCTAACATTTGGTTGCCAGACCTATTGATTATTTTTACCAACAAAATCAGAAAGGGTAATTTCATATTTTTGCATCAAACTTTCCACCTTCATGTTGATTAAGCATTGCAACTAGTTTGAAAAATTTTTTCACTCTAGGTTAGGTTAGGGATGCGTTAGGTTAGGTTCGGTTAGGTTAGGTTAGCTTAGTAACAGTGTCGTGATTTGGGTGTGGGAAACATAATGAGATTATTTTCAATAGAATTCTATGGTTAGTTTTTAAGACATGGCGTCCCGCTTTTTTTCAGGGAAAGGTCCCGTACTCGGTTACATCTCCGGGAAAATGCGAGCCGGACTAAAACCTATTTATCGTGCATCCATCCTCTGCAATCTTCTCGAATCAGCATTTCGGGTTTATCCCATAATCCTCTGCGGTCTCCTTCCCGCAGAAACCTCGACATGAGATAGCCTTCTCATCGTAGTTCCTTGCGTACAAATCTTTTTTGTTTAGCAGTTTCTCTTTCAACTTTCCCGAGTGGATTCTCTGAAGAACAGAGATTAGCTCCCCCTTTCTCATCAACTGGAGACCCCTTTTTTTTAAGTCTGGGATCATGGAGGCGGCCTGAAAATTCGGAAAGTTCCTAAATCCCAGTCTGCTCAGGCTGCAGGCAAGCGTTTTGGGCTTTATTGATTAAGGACCTCAAATTTAGGAACATGGATTTTCAGAAACAAGTCGTTCTGCACTATTTCTGCACTATTTGTATATATATATATATATATATATATATATATATATATATATATGTGTGTGTGTGTGTGTGTGTGTGTGTGTGTGTGTGTGTGTGTGTGGGCTTCAGACCACCAGCGTTGAATTATGTCTTCATCTCAACAATTTCTCATTGTACATTCTTCCCTAATGACCGTACCACCAGAACTATCTTGTCACCTGAGCAAGCCATTTTACCGCGTATCTACAGTAGCGTTTAGGGGCGCGGTGTCTAGTCTGCGTCCGCTCGCGCATTCCTCTTTCTGAGTATGTGATCAGAATCTTCCTGTTTCTGGATGGCAATGCCTATAGCTTCCGCTATTAAAAGACAGCTATAGTTGCTTTCTTTATGGACGACCTGGGTGCCTCCTTCGTTCAGTTCTTGTGTGGATGGCTGCCTATCATTCGAATCGATAAAATGCTGGCCCGCTGGTTTCCAGCATTCGCCTCCAAATGGTCATAGCAGTGTGTCCGATGTAGGGTATTTTTGTGAGGTTTACCCACCTCCCCTGGGCATATGAATTAATACCCCACATTCGTACACATCTTTGGTTTCCACTGGAGCGGTGCTGTCTTTCATAATTAGGGCTTCTACTAAGTTAGGCTTGCATAGCCTGATGTTAATTTTCTTGTTACGCTTCTGTTAATGGTTCCTTGTATGCTTCGAAATTCCTCCTTGTACGCAGACCCATAACGCAGGCGGTGACAATGACCAGGTTCTCTCCAGCCGTCGTCGTGATAGGTTGGTAGAATTCGCCAATTTTCTTTTTAATTGCAGTTTCGATAATACGGTCAAGGTATCATCTGTTCGTGAACAAATGGCGAATTCTGTCTAATTTGTTGTTCACATTTTTCCAAGAAGTGAAGTGAGTGAGTGCCTCTTTGACTTAAGCTCTCGCTACTGACTTTTTGCAGGCATCTGGGCATTCCCCCCTGGCATTCAAACAACGGGCCCTGTAGGGGGGTAGCGCCATCAGTGCACGTCGCGGGGTGCACTGTAGGCATTACTGAAGGTTCTTTGCGGCGTCCCTTCGGCCCCTAGCTGCAACCCCTTTCATTCCTTTTACTGTACCTCCATTCATATTATCTTTCTTCCATCTCGTTATCCACCCTCTCCTAACAATTATTTCATAGTGCAACTGCTTTGAGGTTTTCCTCCTGTTACACCTTTCAGACCTACCTACTCTCTCTGAATGGCCTCATAGGTCCCAGTGCTTGGCCTTTGGCCTAAACTCTATATACAGTTCAGTTTAAGCAACGGCTAGAGTTCGTTGTTCTTGTGAATTCCGAAGTTCTAAATTGTCCTTCCTGTTGTTTAACTATTCATATATATAAACCCTTCTGCATTTATTTAAAAAAAAAGATATTTCCAGTTATAAAAGCGCAGTAACGTAACAGTGAAAGTTAGATACAATAGCTAAAGACTTCCTAGTTAACGGTAAGTGGGTAAATTCCACTGTCTAACGACGCACAGTCGAAAAATCGAAGGAACTTCAAATACCCCGTAATGGTATGCAAAGACCATTAACATGAGTTCCAAGGAGCACGAACGAGCGCTAACTTCCTCCGGGGGTCGGTCACACCTTAAAATCGTGTGTGTGTGTGTGTGTGTGTGTGTGATGCCTTGAAGAGAAGCTGCATCTTAAGTTTTGAGAGACGTGAAGGAAAGGAGCAAAGTTTCGACTACTTTTATGGGGACGCAGTTTAGATTTTAACGCGCGTCAGGGGTTAGAGGAATGAGGCTTCACACTTGCTGCGTACTCGCATGTATTCTGGTTTGTTTGTGACCGCACTTGGTTCCAATAATGGTTAAAAAAAGGTGGACGAGAGCGCACAGACCTCACCAACAACAGACCTACCCTCGGCGCTGAGACGGAAGTTGACAGTAAAAGGTTTGGAAGGTGTAACAAGAGGAAAACGTCAAAGCAACAACCTTAAGTAATGCCTACAGTGCACCGCATGAGGTGCGCTGACGGCACCACCCCCTTAATGGGGAATTAGCGTTGTGGGATGTCGGTTTATCTTTCATTTACCCCAGATGAGGCTGAGGAGAGCTGTGGTAATGGAAAGACCTTGTAGAAGTTAGTCGTGGCTGGGCGGGTATTCAGATTCATGCAAATGGAACACGGCGACTCCATCTTAATGTTTCAGTTCGTTCATAAAACAGTCGCTGAAATGATTCGAAGATTCATAATGATGTAAGAATTGTTGCAGGTTTCATTAAAATATTTTTTTTTTAAATACATTCGCAGTGGGACTTCTCTATACAGTTTTTTTTTTGTAGCTACATGAGTGCATTGACTTCCTATTATCGTAATATTGTCCTAAAATCATCGTTATTTTCTGGATAACATATATATAAATAGATAAGTGAACACCCATACTCACACACACACATACACACTCACACACACACACACACACACATATATATATATATATATATATATATATATATATATATATATATATATATATATATATATATATATATATATATATATTATATTATTTCCTATAAGTGATATTGCATATATGACCTCCATGATACAGTATATATATATATATATATATATATATATATATATATATATATATATATATATATATATATATATATATATATATATATATATATATATATATATATATATATATATATATATATATATATATATATATATATATATATTATTTCCTTTATAGTGATATATATATATATATATATATATATATATATATTATATAACTTTAAGTGACTGGCAGCCATAACACACTGGCCGAACTTCAGATATATACAGGACTCCTTCCAGACTTCAGGAAGGAGTTCTTTGAAGGTTAAACAAAACTGTACAACGCTGCAATATTTGTTCATCCCGAAACAGATAGCAGTTTTGACCACCCATCCACGATCTTCTTCGGGGCTACATTAGATTCACAGTGGAGTAACTTTGTAATGTAGAGCACAGTACAGCCAACAGTCATCTAAATAAAATAATCGAAAGATGAAAATTATTATTTCTAAGAGGTATTACTGTGTAATTATTCAGTTCCTTTGCAGTTTACATAACCGTATCTTCGTTGGGTTTAGTTTCCAAGATAAAATGCCTGAGAAAAATGGTAGATACTGCAGGTTTCCCTGGCCTTACTAATGATTTTGCAGATACTGCAAATGGGACCCTCTAAAAACTCGTGGAAAGCATTGGAGAATTATTCTGAAACTGCAGTAACTTGTGTATTAGTGTTTCAGGAGCCCATTAGGTGGCTTATCTCAATTTCGAAAATTTTTGCAGATACTGCTGTTTCCCATTTTAGGGCAGCGTAGATGAAATAATGGATTAAATAACCACACAACACGATTTTATAGAATCTAAACTCTTTACGAGTAAGTACTTGGGTGTGTAAGCAGGGAATATGAATCTAGCATTCAACCCATGCCATGAATTCTGAGCAGCGTAAATATCAGAAAGAAATTATAGATAACAAGATAGCCGATAAATATCGGAAGCTTTTCTTGGGGGAAATAGAACGTGGCACGGAAACAGGTTTAATATCTCATCATTTTCATTTTTTTTTATTTCTTCGTAGATAAGATATTTTAAGCGTTGCCTTTTGTTCGTAGTGATATACTTGAATTTGGAAACGTGAAATTGTCTCTTTTGATATCAGTCCTTATCTATTTAGAAGCGAGTGTCGAACAGCTAATAGCAAGTCCACCTAGCAGAGAGAGAGAGAGAGAGAGAGAGAGAGAGAGAGAGAGAGAGAGAGAGAGAGAGAGAAGAGAAAATATCTCGCCCCGAAAGACTTATCTGACCTTGGTTCAAGTATGCTAGCAGACACTATATATCCTTCATGACATATAACCCAAATTAGGGTATTAAAGGTCACGAGCGTTGTATAATCAGATTTGCAACGTAAATTGTAATCTTCTTTCAATGTTGATTTTAGGATTAAAGGAGGACTTTCTCGGAAGGGTTTAAGAACCTTGCACGTGAACATAGAGGCAGGAACATTTGATAAGAAGGAGATAGTATATACTAGTACGAGTATATTTGTTTATTCCATTCTTGAAATGATTAAGCGGACAGAAAGTAAAAAATCCAGATATTCTTCAAGAAGTCTGATACTAAAAGCCCAAATAAAACAAGCATAAAATACGACAAATTTTCTTCGGCGCAATCAAGTTTTCTGTACAACCACTACGGCGTATAATCAAAGCCACCGAAAATAGATCTATCTTTCGGTGGTCTCGATATAATGCTGTATGAGCCGCGGCCCTTGAAACTTTTAACCGCCACCCGGTGTTGGCCCTGTCCTATATCGTTGCCAGACGCACGATTATAGCTGAATTTAACCTTAAATAAAATAAAAACTACTGAGGCTAGAGTGCTGCATTTTGTTATGTTTGATTACTGGAAGGTGGGTGATCAACATCCCAATTTGCAGCCCTCTAGCCTCAGTAGTTTTTAAGATCTGAGGGCGGACAGAAAAGTGCGGACGGACAGACAAAGCTGGCACAATAGTTTTCTTTTACAGAGAACTAAAAAATTATCAACTTTTGAATATCCTATGAAATGAAAAAGCATACTTACTATTTGCGTAAATATAAAGAAACATATAATAAATACTTTCACCTATACATTCCCAAAAATCTCCTTTTGAGAAAAACCCGCCACTCACGCATTCCGAGAGCAGGCAGCAATATGGCCGACCATGTGATATGTACAAGCGTTCTGATAAGTTTGCTGTCACGTAAGTTGCCTGGTCCTGCGCCCTTCCATTTGTCCGTGCCCAAGTTGCCTTGTCCCGTGCCCTTCCATTTGTCCGTGCCCACGAGAGAGGCTCTGTTCGGCCGCCCGAGCGGTGAATATGTTCCTAAAATAATGGCGGACGTTCTCGCATGCATTCTGCCCTTCTCAAAACTGTGTCTCGCGTTTTGAGTTTGTTTTCGTTGTACATAATTTTTTTGCTTTTGTTTTGGTATTTGCTTGTTATCCTTCACACACACACACACACACACACACACACATATATATATATATATATATATATATATATATATATATATATATATATATATATATATATATATATGTTTTATGGAAGTTCATGGCTTCCCCCAATTCTGTCGATGACACGTAAGATATAATATCAATAATGATTTCTTTCACTTATACAGAATCACACAATTATATCCTGTTGGAATTACTTCCAGATTGTTGTGCTCACATTAATGCTTGTACGTACATACGAACTTACATACATACACAGACACACACACACACACACACACACACACACATATATATATATATATATATATATATATATATATATATATATATATATATATATATATATATATATATATATATACACATACATATACATGATTCGCAGTAAAATAAGTTCAGGTCTTCGACACGGCCTTGGACCCTCAAATCTCGTAAATGATGAATAATGAGACCAGTGTGAAGAGTAAATAGTCATGAAATATTTTAAGGACGAAACTTAATGATCAGAAGAATTCTAAACCTAATTCACTTGCAAGTAGGATTAAAATGTCCCACATTTCTGTTGCCTGCGCATTACTATTTTACTGTTATACTTGACACAGTACAACCAATTTCCAAGACCTGAAAATATTCATTTGTGAAAGTTCAGATGAAAGGAGAATTTAAGTCGTTTTCAGCAGAAACCAAAAAAAAAAAAAAAGTTGGTATACCCTCCGAATTCCTACCATCACGAATAGGTACATCCCTTTGTGCTGGCCTGCTCTCAAAATAACCGTCTCTAAAACCTCCCTGACAAAACGTTTTAGATATATCACACACCCCCGAGTAGTCAGGTGGCCAAGTGTCAGTCATATCACCCCCAACACTAATGGCAGAGGTTGACTCGAGGTTCTACCCTTCACTGGTCGTGTCAAATGTTGAGGTGTACTGCAAGCAGCCTCGTTCTCTGCATAAATAAATAAATAAATAAATAAATAAAAATAAAATAAAATCTACAAAAAAAGTATGAAAAACTAAAGCTAAGGAAAACAGCTTTCTGCTCAATCTGGGATGTTTTGTATCTTTCACCCCATCAACTTCTGGAGGTTAAGAGAGAGAGAGAGAGAGAGAGAGAGAGAGAGAGAGAGAGGAGCTAGCGGATCCAGAAAAACTTCGAGGGGGCGCACCAATTTTTATATTATACCCTCGCCTGAGGGTACAACGGGGCATTTATCCTCTAGTTCGTTCACTTTCCTGATTTTTCTAAAAGTGGGTAGGACAGGCTGATGAGAAAGAAAATGTTGCATGGTGGATTATCAGTAAAGTGCCTTCATCTTTACCTAATATTTTCCTTCTGAGCTCTTTATTTCTAAATCCAGTTGTTGTGGCAAACCTGGCGGATTTCTCATTTGCCTTAAAAGGTGTGCCGGCCCCACCTTGTCGACCACTTGCTTCCGGCACTTTTTTCAATGACAAATGGTCACGCTTACTGATACTTTCAACAGATTTTTTGTCAATAATGTAAACACTGTTGTTGTTGATGGTACTGTTGTTTATTGTTCCGTTGATTTTTACATTTTTACAATGTTACTCTTGTTATAAGTCCATTTATTAGTTTTGGTAATATACCAGCGGACCAGCTAATTGTTCTGAAAGAACCAAGAAAGAACTGTTAAAATATATTTGAAATACTCTTTTGAGCAGAGATAAAAGAAGAGAGAGAGATGATTCCTTCCCCCAAAACTAAAGCTATTTCAGAGCTCTCTTTGGAATCATCCTGTGTACCCAGGAGACCCTTGTCATTAAAGGCGTCTGCTGACTGGGAAAAGAAGATCTGAAAAAAGGTCTTGGTACAAGTGTCCAACAGAGGTGGCAGCTCCCAAGTCTCACCAGTAATAATAAGAAACCAT
Source organism: Macrobrachium rosenbergii (assembly GCF_040412425.1). Classification (NCBI taxonomy): domain Eukaryota; kingdom Metazoa; phylum Arthropoda; class Malacostraca; order Decapoda; family Palaemonidae; genus Macrobrachium; species Macrobrachium rosenbergii. Next base: position 14,679,914 of record NC_089772.1, read on the forward strand.
CATGCCATCGGTTAAGAATTATGAGAGAGAGAGAGAGAGAGAGAGAGAGAGAGAGAGAGAGAGAGAGAGAGAGAGAGAGAGAGAGAGAGAGAGAGGTGAGTACGGATTCTGAAATGAGAAGCCTGAGAGAGAGAGAGAGAGAGAGAGAGAGAGAGAGAGAGGTGAGATGGATTCTGAGAGAGAGAGAGAGAGAGAGAGAGAGAGAGAGAGAGAGAGAGAGAGAGAGAGAAAGTGGAGAGTATGGATTCTGAGAGAGAGAGAGAGAGAGAGAGAGAGAGAGAGAGAGAGAGAGAGAGAGAGAGAGAGAGAGAGAAAGTAATTGGAGAGTATATACCAACATTTTATGTTAACTTTATAGCGTCATAGATAGTTTTAATTCGTTGCACAAGAAGTGAGATGTATTTTAGTTAAGAAATCGTCTCTATATCATAAGAAATTGTTATAAAACGATCGACCTGCCGTGAAAATAACCAACTTTTTTATCTGGGGAAAATTTCAGATTTTGAAAGCACCTTCAAGCGCGTCTCAGGGGAATCTAGGTCTCCATATTCCTAATCGTGTTTCGTTCCTTTTACTGTACCTCCTTTCATATTTTTCTTCCATCTTACTTTCCTCAACCGTCTCTGTTTCAGCGCTGAATGACCTCACAGCCCAGCGTTTGGCCTGTGGCCTGAATTCTATATTCTGCTCTTAAGAACGGTTTAGCATTTTAAAATCGAGAAAGATATGACGCTTACTAATAGCTGACAACAATAATTTTTTGCTTTTGAATTTTCAAAACGTAAATAAAATAATTTCTGAAAATGGTCTTGAAAGCTGGGGTTTAAATTTAATGAAATACTTCATAAAAATCCGGATAAAAGTCTGTTATCGTTGAATATAGTCTGTGTCGGGGTCCTGTCCCTAATTTGCATTCTCTGATTGCATAAATAATGAATGGGAAATGCGCAACACGTGGTTTATTTGAAAGATTCGGCACTTTGATTTGGTGGCTAATCTGCATGTCTGGGTGCGATTCATTATGAATGAAAGCAGTGAATTTGTTGGTGTTGCAAAATCTAATTAATATGATATACCGGACAATTAATAACTTTCACATTTAATCGAAGATATAAATTTTGCTTCTTGGAGATTTTTAGTTTTCCGTAAGAGAAAACTCTTACAAACCTCTGAAGCTAGAGGGCTGCAAATTGGTATGTTGATCACCCACCCGCCAAACATCAAACATACCAAGTTGCAGCCCTCTAACCTAAGTAGTTTTTATTTTATATAAGGTGAAAGTTAGCCATAATCGTACTTCTGGCAACGCAACAGCACAGGCCACCACGGCCGGCTGAGAGTTTCATGGGCCGCGGCTCATACAGCAGTGCCGAGACCACCGAAGGATAGATCTATTTTCGATGGACTTGATTGTATGTTGTACAGAAAACTCATGCACACATCTATGTATATATATATATATATATATATATATATATATATATATATATATATATATATATATATATATATATATATATATATATATATATATATATATATATATATATATATAACAGTATAATATATATATGTATATATATATATGACTATTTATCACATCACGTGATTCATATACAAAGAAATACAAACGTCCTTCTACCCCGGAAGTAATATATTTTCATATATGTTACCGAAGGGGAATTTTAGTTGATAATAAGTCCACCGTCCCGTGGGATCGAACCAGCGACGGACGAGAATCAGGACTACAGTGACACACTAACCAGTCGGCCACCTCTCTAACCAGTCGGCCACAAGAGAGGTGGCCGACTGTAGTGTGTCACTGAGTCCTGATTCCTCGTCCGTCGCTGGTCTGATCCCACGGGACGGTGGACTTATTATCAACTAAAATTCTCTTCAGTATACGTTTGTAGCTTTTCTGATTATATATATTATATATATATATATATATATATATATATATATATATATATATATATATATTAACTAAAATCTAGGACATTCATATAAGATTAGTTCTTCTGCCCTGTCATGTCCGTAGCTCATTCAGGTTTAGAATCAGTATACTTCCATCTACACCATGATACCTGAGTACTAGGTTTGGTACACGTGGGTTTTATTTATTTTTTTTTTTTTTTTGCTGGTGTGTCAATTTTAAACATGCCTTTACTTTAGTTTAAAATTTTAAGTCCTAAATAACTCTTAAGAATTTACTTCACGCTGGGAATGATAAGTAATAAGTCTAACCCTGGTCTAGTAGATTCGAGCCTACACCTTTTGCTGGAGGGAAAGCGTAAAAAAAAAAATGCGTAAAATTAACAAACCATTCTAAATTTACACGTTTTGCAAACGTATCACTCAACCATCATGTTGGGGGGATTAAAAAAAAACAATGACAAAGTATAGCATCGAAATAAAAATTTCCATTTTCTACGTCCAGGTAACAATGAAAAATTTTGCATGGAAAATGTATATAACTTTTTGGTGTGTGTATGTAGGCGCCCGAGACTGAAAGATATTATACCCGAGTCCAGACTTTGGGAGTCAATTTATTTTCGTCTACGTCATTCGGAACAGAAGTGGCCCTCCATCCAGTTTCAGATCTGAACGAAAAATGAAGAGAAACGAAGCTGAAATAGAACAGAGGTAGAGAAATAAATAAATAAAAAAAAATTGCGTGGTTAAATGCCCCATATTTTGGAGTTGTGAGCCATATGCCACGTTAAAAGTGTCGCTCTTTCTCTAGAGTTAAAATTCCTTAGAGGATAGAATGAATGAAATAAAAGCAATATACTTCTTATTTTTTAACTAGGATTGATTCCGAAGACCTTAATCCGGAGTGAGTGGCTTTCCATGTCAGGGATCAAAAAAAAAAAAAAAAAAAAAAAAAAAAAAAATTGAAACAACAAACCTCCGTGAAGAGATTTGTGATTGTTAGTTCTTTCTAATATCGTCTTTCCTTTTTGGAAAGCTAAATGGAAGCGAAGTGAAAGTTACGTAAATATGCACATGTTGCGTGGAAGGAATTGTTTTTCCTTACTAATTCAATAATTATATCATTTAAAATTTATTGAAAGCTAAAGATATTACTGGGTAAGTAAAAAAAAAAAATAAATAAATAATAATATAAAACACAAAAATGATTGTATTTCTGTTTTAAACGTAATAGTACCTTTAATGCTATTGATGTTATCTCATTAAAAACCAAGCAATCTAGAAGGAGTCTAAACTTATTGCACGGTATTGTTCATTTTCACTGTATTTTTAGTTTTCTGAAAAGAAAACTATTGCGCCATCTTTGTCCCTCCGTCCGCACTTTTTCTGTCCGCCCTCACATCTTGAAATCTACTGAGGCTAGAGGGCTGCAAATTGGTATGTTGATCATCCACCCTTCAAACATCAAACATACCAAATTGCATCCCTCTAGCCTCAGTAGTTTTCATTTTTATTTAAGGTTAAAGTTAGCCATAATCGTGCTTCTGGCAACGATATAGGCCAGGCCACCACAGGCCAGTGGTTAAAGTTTTTTGGGGCCACTGCTCATACAGCATTATACCGAGACTATACCGAAAGATATAGACTAACACTAACAAAAGAAGTCAAGTAAAATTTCAGTTCCCCCAACTCTGGGTAAATACTATATAAACACGAAATCTTAGTCAGCTTATACAGTTGGTAAATGATGTATTTTCTTTTTCATTTGTCTTGCTTTCTTTTATTGCTTATAATTTTATACCATGTTTATTTCATTATATTTTTTTAATACTTTTCGTCTAATTTTAGGCTATATTATTGGAAATTAGATAATATCACAGGTAGAAATGGCAATGTAAAAATGGCACAAGTAAAAAAATAGGAAAAAAATGGCTCAAGTGAAAAAATAGGAAAAAGATGGCACAAGTGAAAAATAGGAAAAAAATGGCACAAGGCAAAAAATAGGAAAAAAATGGCTCAAGTGAAAAAATAGGAAAAAAAAATGGCACAAGTTAACAAATAGGAAAAAAATGGCACAAGTGAAAAAATAGGAAAAAAATGGCTCAAGTGAAAAAATAGGAAAAAGATGGCACAAGTGAAAAATAGGAAAAAAATGGCACAAGTTAAAAAATAGGAAAAAAATGGCACAAGTGAAAAAATAGGAAAAAAATGGCACAAGTGAAAAAATAGGAAAAAAATGGCTCAAGTGAAAAAATAGGAAAAAGATGGCTCAAGTGAAAAAATAGGAAAAAGATGGCTCAAGTGAAAAAATAGGAAAAAATGGCACAAATGCAAAAATAGGAAAAAAATGGCACAAGTGAACAAATAGGAAAAAAATGGCACAAGTGAAAAAATAGGGAAAAAATGGCACAAATGAAAAAATAGGGAAAAAATGGCACAAATGAAAAAAATAGGAAAAAATGGCACAAGTGAAAAAATAGGAAAAAGTGGCACAAGGGAAAAAATATACTGATTCATCCACAATGATACGCCGTTTAGCACTAGCCCCTCGCGGGTCAAATGTGTTTTCACCGTTTTTAGTACAAGCCCCTCGGCGGTCAGATGCACTTAGGGACATTTGGTCCCCGAGGGGCTAGTACTAAACATGGCGAAACATTGTAGGTGACTCAATATATTTTTTCCTTGTGCTATTTTTTCCTATTTTTTCACTTGTGCCATTTTCACCTGCGTTATTTTTACCTGTGTCATTTTTACTCCCGTTATTTTTGCCTATGCAATTTTTGCCTGTGTCATTTTCACCATAATCTTGAACTACTTTTCTATAATATTCTAAAAAAAAAACAGAAAATATAGATAAATAGGAGCTGGTCCTCGCCCGATATAATAAAACAACCTAATGAGAATATGTCTGTATTCGTCAGAATTTGATAATGAATTATTTCCAGCTCTCTTGGCAAATATAACGATCAAACATCATATCAGTTTTAGCCTGGCCATAAATTTTCCATTTCAGTTTGATTCAAATATTTAAGATGAACCATTAGTCATATGGGTAATTCTGAAAGTTGTTCATGATTAGTCCTCATTCATTCTTTTTAATTAAGAATGTTTGTTTACAGATATAGAAGAAATAAATAGCAAGAAACAAAAGAATGAAGTGTATTGTTGAACTACGAAGGATTAAGAGTACCAGAGAATATGAATCTGTCTGTCATTGGTGGGAAAGATCACTAGAATTTGCAAATCAACCTTTAGCCTGAAGCAATAAAGGTAGGTTCATTTAACAAAGGTAATAGTTTCCCTTTAGTAAGTCTTATTTGGAGAAGGAACAAAGGACGGTGCACCTAAAAATAATACAGATATTTTCTCTTATTTCTCATTAAACTGATTCATAACACCACCTCTCTGATTATAACTGCGTTTTTACGCTCAAGGACTACACGCAATTCATCATATTTGGGTAACCAAAACAGTAGTATGTGTTGTAGTTCGCCGCTCATAATGTTTGTCATGGATGTTGTACACTTTTATGAAAGTCTACAGTTTACGGCCACACAGTCCATGATACATAACATTCACTCAAGACTCATAACCACAACTCATTAATGGAAACTAATATGTACAGGCAAAATGTTGCGACAGACTTTGAACGCTAGACTTCGCAAAGCAAAGTTAATTACAGGTTCCAAGTGCCACTTTTCACCAGCGTCAATATTTCGAAGAGAATTATCTGACGCAATCCTTGTCTTGTGAGCTCTGATCCGTACTCAGAGGAGCAAAGTTAATTCCAGGCTCCAAATGCCACTTTTCATCAGCGTCCGGCAAAGAATTACAGGCTTAGTCTCATGAGCCGCGTGACGTGTCTGGCTTAGTCTTACGAGCCGCGTGACGTCAGTCTCACAAGCCGCGTGACGTCAGTCTCCCTATTCCAGAATTACAGGATTACGTGTTATTGCTTCTGCCTCGCACTCGTCCAGTCCTTTAGGAATTAGTCTTCGATATACTTCCTTCAGTCGGATTTTTCGGTTTGTTTATATTCGTGGTAGGCGGAAATATTTTCCATTTTCTGGGTGGTAAGAAATTCATGAAACTTTATGAAGGTATTGAAGTCACATAGATATCAATAGAAAAGAAAACGCCAAAACGCGAGGACCAGGCAAATGAAATAGCAGCAAGACAAAAGGACAAATAACGGCAAAGTAACAAAAATAAAATAAAATACCTAGCAGAAAAATAATGCAAAGAGGACGGACAAAAGAAAAACAAAAAACTATAAAAAAAAATTAGTTCAAAATCACCAAAATTAGCGAAAAAACCAGGATAGGGAGATTGCTACAAAGTCCCCAAATAAGCGAATAAAAACAAAAGATTCGAATGGAAATATAACGAAAAAGGACCCTGAAAATTATTTCTGTTTGATAATAATTTATTTGTTCGAATTTATAGCTAAATCTAACAGGCGGTGTTCACGAACTACAGTACAGTTCGGGGCAACTGACTTTATTCCGAAAGGCAGTATATTATTCCAGCATGCCATTACTGACATACCCTTGACCTAGCTTGACCTCTTTGTCTGGTTCCGAGAAGGAGACCAATCTGTCATGGATGCAAGAGGAAGTCGGCACGTACTTAATTACATTCCTGTGTCATACAGAGTGACTGAATGTGGCGTTGCAAGCCTTTAGAAAGTACATTCAGTATCTATGAATCAGACGGTGAATGACACTCAGCGAGAAAAACTTAAATCTAAATTAGGAAAATAATACTTTGAAGTTCTTTTACTTAACCTCTCTCTCTCTCTCTCTCTCTCTCTCTCTCTCTCTCTCTCTCTCTCTCTCTAAAATCTCTCTCTCTTCTTCTAGGAGAAAGCATTGTCCTTAAATAAAAATATCTTTCTTCAAGAGAATAAAAATTCCACTTTCCAATAATGGAATGCAGTAATATTCCTTTCACTCCATTGTTTATACAAGATATAAAAAAGATACATTTGGAATAAAATGCATCATATAATAATGATTTAAGCATAGGATTGTATAGAATTTACGTATAGTACTGTGCATACAAAATACAAAAAAAATCATAAGTACATTCAGAATACACATGCATTACATAATAAGGGTTTACGTGTAGGATTGTATAGGAGTTACAAGTACGTAGAGGATTGTATATACAAAATACAAAAAAGTCATAAGTGCATTTGGAATACATGTGGGAGACTGCAGTATCTGCAAAAAATACAAAACTGGGAAAAAATGGTAGATACTGCAGTTTTCCCTTACCTTACTGCTGACTTTGCAGATACTGCAAATGGGACCCCCTAAATACTCGTGGAAAGCATCGAAGAATCATTCTGAAACTGCAGTAACTTGTGTATTGGTGTTTCACGAGCCCAATAGGTGGCATATCTCAGTTTCGAAAATTTTGCCGATACTGCAGTTTTCCATTTTAGGGCAGAATTGAGGAAATGGAGCCTAGAACTGACATTCGAGCTACAATGATCACCTAACTGTCTTCGCAAAATCTCACCCGTTAAGCAAAATCCTGAGATGTATGCTAGTATTGCACCAGCCCGGGTTTTTTGGCCATGCCCCTAGATTAGGTCACGTTAGGTTAAGTTGATTTAGGTTAGGTTAGATTTTCAAGAAAATTCTATGGTTAGTTTTTCAGATATGGCGTCCCTCTTTTTTTCCAGGGAAAGGTCTGGTACTCAGTTACATCTCGGGGAAAATCTCCCCCGTTCAGCAAAATCCCATCCTCACCGCCGCGCCATAACGTGGAATCATATTATCAGTTCAACTTTAACTCGAAACTGGAACACTTTACCCCCAAGCGAGCAGGCAAGTGGACGATGAATATGAAAGACAAACAGAAAGGGAAATTACCATTGGAATCTGTGAGTCACATCCACGGCCATTGGAGTGTGGGAGAGTTAATTGGGTTAAGTGAAAGAACGATTTCATGAGGGGATAATGGAGAGAGAGAGAGAGAGAGAGCGTCGGTGGTAAAAATCCAAGAGCATATAACATACAGTATTTGGTTAAATACTGAGAGCGAGAGATTTATAACAACTGCAAAGATGGAGAATGCGAGGGTAAGGAAATATTGACCATTAAACTGCTATTTTCTTGAAACTTTGAAAATAGTTATTTTTCAATTATTAGATATTAGATTCAAGATGTTAAGCAATTATTATTATTATTATTATTATTATTATTATTATTATTATTATTATTCAGAAGGTGAACCATATTCACAGGGGCCATTGACATGAAATTCAGGCTTCCAAAGGAAATGGTGGTAATTTGAAAGAAGCAACAGAAGATAATAAGAAAAGCAGAAAGAAGAGATCAGTCATTCGAAAAGAAAAAATAATAAATTGACAAATTAATCAATACACAGATAAAAAAATAAGTAAATTATCAAAATACAAGGATAATTCTTTTAGGGTAGCAGTGCGTTGCATCTTCCCTTGAACGTGTGAGGTTCCAGATGTACAACAATTCCAGGGCGACTGTTCCACATCAAAACGGTCTGAAGAGAAAAGGACCTCTGGAATTGAGAAGTTCGGCAGCGAGGCACATTTACTGAATACTGGCGCTGCTGTCAAAGAGGATCAGGGATCAGTTGTCAGTGTGAAAATGCAACTTTTGATGAATTCGACAAACGAGACCATCCGTCGATGGTCCAAATCATAACTGTTGATGTTAGGAAACAGAAACCTACCACCAAGGACCGCTCTGTCTGAAAGAGACACATCTCTGGCAGAGGCAGACATCCACACCGGAGAACAGTTTTCTAGTAAAAAAAGGGACAAATGGCCCTAAACAGGTTGCACTGATATTACCACTCCTATAAATATAAGAAGCCCTTACGCACAATACCTAACTTCGTGCGGCGTCTACTGACACTTTCATTAGATGTTGATCAAAATTAAGACGTGAGTCAAAAGTTACACCAAATAGAGTTAAAGCTTCAGGCCCATTTAGCAGAGTCCCGTCCACCCAAAGGGGAGGATGAAGTGGGAAATCTGCGCGAGATCTGCTAATCAATGGTGTTTTTGTTTACTGAGGTTCTGCCTCATACCACACCTACACCATTCACTATCCAGCTCCATGTCACGATTGAGACCAAGGGCAGCTTAAATTTCTCGTAAGTGGAGATTTTAGTGCACCCACAAGTGTTGCATCATCGACGTATTAAACAGGCCTGTTTTTCATATCACTTGTATACACTAAAAATAACAGCGGACCAAGAACACTACCCTGTGGAACCCCAAACGCAATAGGTCTTGGTTCGCTAAAGATCCCATTAGCAATAACTCGCTGCTGCCTAATTGTAGGGAAATGTTGACATAGTCCTAAAACATATCCACCCACTCCGAAAGTATGTGAATTTCTCATGGTGCACGGATTGTAAAATGACGCGAATTGAAAAATAATTTATGGACGTTCATACGATAAATAATTTATTGATAAAAATCAAAGAATGATAAAGCAAACCGGATGCTAAAAACAAAATATGGAACATCAAAAAGAAGGTCAAGTTTTTCAGAACTGACCAAAACTCGCCTGACCTTAATTGATTTTCTTTTTTTTTATCTGTGATGAATGGAGTTCTGGCAATGCTTTAAGTCTCGCTAGTGAGTCTGGAAGTAAATTTCAGCTGAAGATCGATATGATTTATATTGTTTAGGAATGCATGTTTTTGAAAGGCGATACATTGATATGATTGACGAATTTGACTTAAAGAAAAGCGTTCAGGCAAGTATGTTTTCAAATCATTATGGTACGATTTTATTCAAGGTTCAGTGTTATCGGCAAAATTTTCGTTATCGACGCGAAATGTAACCGAGTACGGGACCTTTCCCCTGAAGAAAGCGGGACGCCATATCTTAAAAACTAACCATGGAATTTTGTTGAAAGTGATCCCATTATTTTCCCACATCCAAATTACGCTGATTGCACTAACATAACCTAACCCAACCTAACCTAACCTAACCTAACCTAACCTAACCTAGGAGCATGGCAATACTAGCATGCATCTCAGGAATTGGCCTCTAGATATCGATTACTGAAAGCAGTTTTGCGTTTATTGTCAATATGATGAGATTTGTTAACATGCTTGCACTGATAATGGTAGCTGTACGAGCGAAGAAAATATTTTGTACGAAACTAAGTTGTTGTTCGTTTCTTTTAAATGAAAAATTTTAGTGTAAATTTCGTGATAATGTGAATTACAATAATGATGCCAAGAGCTGGAATGGAAGCGTGGTTGGTCTGTGTCGCTGAATATTATTTAGGAGTTATACTGCAAAGTGAATATCAAATCTTTGCAGAATCGTATCACGATTTCAAAATACTTCGAAAACTAACCTTTCATACCAAATATACATTTTCACATTTGATATTCCTTAATTCTAAAAGTATGAATAGAAATGCGTCATTTTTAATTGCACACAGTTCGTTGTAAATACATCTCTCTAGAAATATTCGGGGAAATTCATGAGTTATACAAAAGCATATCATGACACTTTCTTTCATAGTAGAATTAAGGCTCGCAGAGATTCAAGGCTTCAATAAATTGAATGCAGATGTGGGCTTCAGAATATATTTGTTGCCTGAAGTGATATAATATCCTATGTTAAAACATTATCGTTGTATAAATTCTATAAATTCAGGATGTAAATGCCATTGCACCTACCTGAAAATTATTTTCAAAGCTAGCATAACAGATAAGTAATAAATCCATATGAATATGATGCATATGGACATCAAGCAGAATCTTCCATAATTGCAGACTGATTTCTATACTTTTTTAGTTTTCTGAAAAGAAAACTATTGTGCCGGCTTTGTCTGTCCGTCAGCATTTTTTTATGTCAGCCCTTAGATCTGAAAAAACTACTAAGGCTAGAGGGCTGCAAATTGGTATGTTGATCATCCACTTTCCAATCATCAAACATACCAAATCGCAGCCCTCTGGCCTCAGTAGTTTTGATTTTATTTAAGGTTAAATTTAGCCGGCAAATACTATTTGTATATGATAAAATAATGGGTACGGGGTTTGGCATTACTGGTCTAACGATTATTTATCTAAATGATGGTTAGTCAAATCAGATTACTCCGAACAACGCCGGCCATTGAAGATTTTGGTTCACCTAATAAATAATTTATTCAAAATGCATATTTTTAATTGATATTGATAAGTGTGTACCAGAAACTAAATTTTATTGAAATATGAGTTTGTCAACAAATGTAGACCGTACAAGATATGCGAGACGCAGATCCGTTGCTCTCTTATATATATATATATAATATATATATATATATATATATATATATATATTATCTCTTTATATATATATATATAATATATTTATATATAAGCTAACTATTTTAGAAATATTTTAAACATCTTTTTCTTGTTGCGTTTATTCCTAACTGGCCTTGGGCTAATCGTCACTGGATCAGTCGTTGTTGATCCGAAAGCAACATGCAACACAGATTTCCAGCAAAATATGAAAAGGATTTTTCCCCTCTGAATCGAAACTGACGAAAAGTAATGTAATTTGCAGAGAGGCTAAATTCAAGCTCCCACAGTGCTAAGGAAGAAATGCATGCATGGTGTTAAATAGATATTTGTATTTCGCTGTGGAAATATGAATAGCCCTCTTCTACTTAGAAGACATTCCAGATTTCTTTCGAAATCTAGGTGTATATGCAAATAGGTTAAGGGGCACGAAGTCGGCATTTTCAAAACTAACTTCTGTTATGAAACATGACAGTTATCTGAGAAAATCAAAGTAATGATTACAGCAAAGCAAACACACACAGAGAGAGAGAGAGAGAGAGAGAGAGAGAGAGAGAGAGAGAGAGAGAGAGAGAGAGAACTGAATAACATTCTATTGAAAGCTCTATTTACCGATCAGTCCCTTCAGCTAATCGAAATCGTGCCTGAACTTAATTAGTAGTTGACTCATCTGCACTTTATAATAATCTCTCACTGCTTTGTGAAGATGCTACAGTGATTAATTGAATGTGCAATAAACGATATTGAAAAAAATAGTGGATTGTAAGAATTGCTTCCATATACAGATATATATATACAAATATACAAATTTATAAATATATATACAAATATACAAATATATATATATATATATAATATATATAAATATATATATATATATATATATATATATATATATACCGTACATATAAACTCTCGGGAAAATTACCTAACAAGTCCCCTCTACGCTGAACTGATTATGCATTTACATAAGCTAATACGGGGTTTTATAATCCGTGGAAATTTTTATATTCCCAACATCCTCCTTCTCAAATACGAACGTCGTCGCCGGTCTGCTGAATTCCAGATGAGTTTAGGCTCCTTAAAAAGCGCTTAATGCACTTCGCAAGATTGCGTCCGGGGAGAAAACAGATACATTAATTCGTCCATAACATAAAGTCAGGTTCCTTTCGTCGTCACGGAAGAGTTCTCATGCCCGGTGCACTGTAGGCATTACTGAAGGTTCTTTGCAGCGTGCCTTCTTTAGGCCCCTAGCTGCAACCCCTTTCGTTCCTTTTACTGTACCTCCTTTCATGTTCTTCTTCTTCCATCTTACTTTCCTAAACCCTCTCCTAACAGCTAATTCATAGTGCAACTGCTTTGAGGTTTTCCTCCTGTTACACCTCTCAAAGCTTTTACTGCCAATTTCTTGAAAAATAAAGACTTTTAAAACAATTGCCTCCACAGCAGGAAAGGATTTCTTGCAAGCATTTTCAAGAATCTATTGCAAACGGCATAACTGGCTGTTTTTGTTTTTATGAGAGGTGACGTCACAAAGGAAGAACACAAGCACTGAATTTTGTTGTGAATTCCGTTATTTTGGAACTGCAAATCCCTCTTTGGAACCGGGGATATATTTTCTACTATTTGCTGACATGCTTAGCAGAAAAAGTCCACTGGATACCCAATATTCTATATAAAAGTTAGAAGGTATTCCTGGAACAGTTGTTTCGTTCGGTTTTTTTTACCGTCAAATTCCATGGAACACAGGACTGACAAGGCACCGAATAAAGATATGAATACCATTGAGTCGCAAAGTTTAAGATTTTACTGCCTCATAACCGCTGCAGTATGCGTCTTCACTAAGATTATTATTATTATTATTATTTTTATTATTATATAGTTGGATTATTGGCAGTATAATAGTTAATCCTTTTAACTTTACCCTAAGTCATTTTATTGAATGGATGTTAAAATTTAATATAATATAAAATTCGGTTATAGTAAAACCAAAGCGTTAAGTTTCCATGGGAAATATTACAGTTTTATTAAGATGCGTACCTACGAAAACGATGTTACCACAAAGTGGGAATTTGAGCCTTCAGTTCACATTTCTAGGACTATGAGATGTCTGAACAGTTTTGTTTAGAGGGGCCTTATGTCGTGACTTAAGTGTGGTTGAGTGGATTGAGTTATTTGTTGGAGAATGTGGATGAAGGTGAATGTGGGTTGCTAATTACTGAGCTGTATACTAGTATTGCACCAGCCCCCATATGGCCCTAGGTTAGGTTAGGTTAAGTCAGGGTAGATAAATTGCCATGCCCCTAGGTTAGGTTAGGTTAGGTTAAGTTAGGGTAGATAAATTGCATGCCCCTAGGTTAGGTTAGGTTAGGTTAAGTTAGGATAGATAAATTGCCATGCCCCTAGGTTAGGTTAGGTTAGGTAAAGTTAGGGTAGATAAATTGCCATGCCCCTAGGTTAGGTTAGGTTAGGTTACGTTAGGGTAGATATCAACAGTGTAATTTGGGTGTGGGAAACATAAGTAGATTATTTTCAAGAAAATTCCATGGTTGGTTTTTAAGATATGGCGTCACGCTTTCTTCAGCGGTGTGAACCTCCGGAAACAGTTGTTTTTAATAGATCAAGTTAAGACTGGGAAAAAGGAGAAAGGTAGAACAAGTAAGAAATGTGCCGATGCTTCTTCGACGCCATCGAGTTTTCTGTAAAGCCGCTAAAGCGTATAATCAAGGCCACCGAAAACAGATCTATCTTTCGGTGGTCTTGGTATAATGCTGTATGAGCCACGTCCCATGAAACTTAACCACGGCCGATGGTTGCCTGCCCCATATCGTTGCCAGACGCACGATTATGACAAGCATTAACCGTAAATATAATAAAAACTACTCAGGCTAGAAGGCTGCAATTTGGTATGTTTTATGATTATACGGTGGATGATCAGCATACCAATTTGCAGCCTTCTAGCCTCGGTAGTTTTTAAGATCTGGGGGCGGACAGAAAAAGTGCGAACGGACAGACAAAGCCGCCACAAAGAGTTTTCTTTGAAAGAAACCTAAAAATTAGAGACAAAATCCTAACCTGATGAACAGTATACCTAATATTCCTTCAATGGTTTCTCTTCCTTAACTTTCATCTTAATCTCCAATTTCCAGCATCATTCGTCAGCCTGGGCGGTCACCCACGCGATCTGGAACGAATTATTGTCCTTACATTAATTCCTCACTTCTTCTCCTCTCTACCCGACAGAATAAGCAATACCTTATGTTCTCCGCTTTAATCCTTCAAGTCGCTCGACCCCCACAATGACTCAGCTCCGGAATTCGAATCACATTTTTGCCTCATTTTTCGTACCTTTACACCTACCTTGCATATTAATTAACCCGTTAATCGTAGCTTTAAAAGTCTACTGATAATTACCTTATCATTATCCCGCTTCCTGAACTTAGTTAATAAGATGTGAATTTCCAGGAGAAAACTCCATTTTCTGAGCTGGACATCAAAGTGTGATCATTCTCTTGGTGGACTGAAATTAATTGTAGTGCGGACAGAATAAAGTGCGGACGGGCATGCAAAGCCGGCACAATAGTTTTCTTTGACAGAACACTGAAAATTTAAGAGTATCAGTAACCTGGAAGTTGATGTTAACCTTTTTCAGTGCCCGTACCCCATTGGTATCGCAGAAAATGTCCTCGTACCCCCATCCAACATAAATACAATACAAACATATGGAAAGGATTAGTGGTACAAACCTTGCCGAGAAATTATTAGATGTATTCAATTACTGAACAAAGGTACTTTTTTATTTCAAATGAAAAGTGACAATTAGTAGAATACAATGAATGTATATATAACACTAAGAAAATTATTTACAGCATTAATTAAAAAAAAAAGTAATTGAGACAATTCTAGTTAGAGAAAAATTAGGAAAATGTATTTTTACTTTCTCATGGTAAAAGTACCATGTCTAAGATTTCAGGCACCCCGGGTTAAGAACCCCTGGTTTTAAATCTTTTCGTTTCTCTCTGTGAAGAAGAGAAGGGAAAATGAAATGGAAATTCTGAGATCCAATTA
The DNA here is from genome assembly GCF_040412425.1 of Macrobrachium rosenbergii. NCBI lineage: Eukaryota > Metazoa > Arthropoda > Malacostraca > Decapoda > Palaemonidae > Macrobrachium > Macrobrachium rosenbergii. Next base: position 14,695,223 of record NC_089772.1, read on the forward strand.
TTCCTCCCACTGATTATTCTTCCTTTGCCTGTACTGTAAATCCTCATCTAATTATCTGAATTAGAGGTTTAAACACCAGTGAATTACAGATTTTTGCCCTGACGCATATATCGCAAAGCCAAATTTAGCACATTTTTTAGGCTTGGTAGTACACGTCTCAGGAAAAAATGATATAATTTGGATGATATATTTGACAAATTGGAGATCTAGCGGTAAATTGGTCTTTTGCGAAAATCGTTAAATAAAATAAAAAAAAAAAAGCGCTTGTAAAATAAGGGAGAAATACTGTTACAAAGGTATAGAGGCGTATACTGAAAACCAAAAAGAAATAAGAAAAAGTAAGAAATGCACCGAAGTGTCTTCGGCGCAATCGAGTTTTCTGTACAGCAGCTACAGCGTTTAAACAAGGCCACCGAAAATAGATCTATCATTCGGTGGTCTCGGTATAATACTGTATGAGCCGCGGCCCATTGAACTTTAACCACGGCACGGTGGTGGCCTATCCTATATCGTTGCCAGAAGCACGATATGGGTAACTTTAACCTTAAATAAAATAAAAACTACTGAGGCTAGAGGGCTGCAATTTGGTATGTTTGATGATTGGAGGTGGATGACCAACATTTGCAGCCCACTAGGCTCAGTAGTTTTTAAGATCTGAGGGCGGACAGAAAAAATGAGGACAGGAAAAGTGCGGACGGACGGACAAAGCCGGCACAATAGTTTTCTATTACAGGAAACTAAAACTGCAGGTTAAAGATGAAACCTTTCTTTACCTCATATATATATATATACACACACACACCTATCACACACACACACACACACACACACACACACACACTTTTACACACACCTCGTTGTGATTATCGGAAGCAGGTTCGTTTATAAAATATGACAAGCGTAATATCGAGAAGTTATATATATATATATATATATATATATATATATATATATATATATATATATATATATATATATTTATATTTATATTAAGATGATGAATTATCCTCCGCTCCACAGTACAGTAATTACAAACAGACGCTTTATCGCACTGCAAGACCTAATCCGCATGAAAAGAGAAGTATTCCTAAATGAAGAAAAACTAAAATTTTTCTCCGCGAGAGAACTTCAGTGGAGCCAATTCCTATGAATACGTAATGTCGAAGTAGGCGACGAAGAAGAAACATATGTCCTGTGGGGTCTTTACCCCGCTTTAGATTGGGGACCTGGGAGCTTTGCATATCTTTTGAGGTATACGATTATTGCGGCTGTATATTCTGATTCTTGACAGTGGACTTGCGAGGCTTTTTCCTTTATCTCTCTCTCTCTCTCTCTCTCTCTCTCTCTCTCTCTCTCTTTCTGACAGATGGCCTAATATTTTCCTTGTGAGGTCTCTCTCTCTCTCTCTCTCTCTCTCTCTCTCTCTCTCTCTCTCTCTCTCTCTCTCTGCTTTCTAGATGGCTTACTAATATTTTCCTTGTAAATATAAATGGGGACCGAGAACTGTAAGATGAATGAAGAACGCCAATAAACAGTGAATAATATTTTACATCAACAGGTCTTTCTCTATATTTTTGTATACTCTCAATTATTTGATGCACTGTAGACTTTGCAATATGTACAGATCCCACGCCCCCTCTACCCTTGAAATTCATGCCAGCTATAAACTATAAATAATGTCTGTTTGTAGACTTTTACACTTCATTGCTTATATGAGTATATGGATGAATGATAGATTTGATTTTAATCGCTGTTAATTTTATTTTATACTTATACACTTTACTATAATTCAGTGGATAAACAATGTTCACAGAAAACGGGAAAGTCTTATCGTAATGAAAAAGACAATTCATAAACAAGATTTGAAATGAAAATGGTCTTATATTTTGAATTTTTGGCATGTCTTGAGATAATAATTACAAAACATATGATAACAGTGATAATGCCTTTGACAATTTTGCAATTAACATAAAAAATTAGTAAAATAATAGGCACAATATGGCAACCCTGCTTGCGTCTCCCCTTGGAAGCTTCTGGCGTCCCTCTAGGGGCCCCGCCCCCCCAGTTTAAGAATCAATTTTGTGGATCTTGCCCCACATCCTCCGTCGAAACATCCTCACCAAATATTCCTTTTACTGTACCTCCGTTCATATTACCTTTCTTCCACCTTGCTATCCACCCTCTCCTAACAATTATTTCATAGGGCAACTTCTTTGAGATTTACCTCCAGTTACACCTTTCAAGCCTACTGTTCTCAATTTCCTTTCCAGCGCTGAATGACCTCGTAGATCCCAGGGCTTGGCCTGCGGCCTAAACTGTATATCCCATTCCAGACATTTCTATTTTTTTTTTTTTTGCTTAAAAAACAGCGAATTATCAAGAAACTAATTTATTGTAGAATATCAACGGAATTGGCCGAATGGAGACACGAATACTTCATAAGTCTGCCCTGATGTGATACGGAGTCTCGTGTTTAACGAACCTGGAATATTACGTTATACGCCCCGCCTCGTCAATCAAGCTGTCAGTCTGTTATTCGGTAACATATTTGCTCCTGTTATTAGTACCATTTGCAATGGACATGAAGCTCTGAAATATATATATATATATATATATATATATATATATATATATATATATATATATATATATATATATATATATATATATATATATATATATATATATATATATATATATTTAACAGAGCATTATACGCTGCACAGAAAACTCGATTACTCCGAAGAAACCTCGGCGCATCAGTTTTCTTCCTGTTCTTGACTTTTACTCAGGGATTAGAATGGGACTTGGAGGAATCTCCTGTTGGTTCCGAGGAGAATTCGTCGGGAATTCAATTCGTCCTAAAAGTTGGCCGGAACGCACGGCCGTCCTTTTTCTTAAAACGCGTTCCGAATCCTTTTTGGTTTTCCAATCGTCCAAATGAAAGGTCGTAGTTTTCTAATACCAAAATATCGACGAATAGATTGGACATCACCTGATGTATGTTCAAATGTCTTGGTATTTGGTAAGGATAATTTGCATGCAAGAAATAGTCATTACGGAATAATATTAAAAACTTATTATCTTCTCTATAATAATGCCGTCAGAGCAGCTCTTGCGGTGCACTGTAGGCATTGCTTAAGGTTCTTTGCAGCGTGCCTTCCTTAGGCCCCTAGCTGCAACCCCTGTCGTTCCTTTTACTGTACCTCCTTTCATATTCTCTTTCTTCCATCATACTTTCCTCAACCCTCTCCTAACAGTTCATTCATAGTGCAACTGCGAGGTTTTCCTCCTGTTACACCTCTCAAACCTACCTACTCTCAGTTTCCTTTGCAACGTTGAATGACCTCATAGGTCCCAGTGCTTGGCCTGTGGCCTAAACTCTATATTCCATTCCGTTCAGTGCAAAATAGTAAGATGTGTGAACGTGTTCTGTTAATTAAGAGAATTAAGAGCAAAAGCTCTACTTCATTTTATTTCTAGTGATACACTGACCACGTGTCATAGGCATTGGAGCCTGTCCCCCACTGGCTGTCGGCCTAAGAAACAGGAGATCAGCGCCTGCCTTATGAGCCTACAGAGGCCTAGGAGGACTTTAACCTTAATGCCCCAACAAAACACTGCCCCATCAGATCACCAAGATGAGGTTGGAACAGTTTCTCCTGCAGTTCATCAGCTGCTCCTGACAGATGTTCAAAATCTTATACCAAAAAAAGCCTTGACTTTTCTTTGTGGTTGCTGGTATAACCCCGCAATTCTGTTCATGTGTATTTGAGACTAATACTATGCCTTTCAAAGATGAAATGTCCGTGGATTTAATATCTGGGGTTGTTTGCTCTTTAAATAGGGAAACGTGCCTAGAAACGGTAAGAAGAGGAATGAATAAAAAGAAAACTCCATTGCTTCACAATAGTGAAGATGATTTTGTCGCAGTAGTGATGAATTTTATTTCGTCTGTGGTTACAGTACTGTATACTTAAGTTTTGTTTATAAAAGAGTATCAACATTGTGTATATATATATATATATATATATATATATATATATATATATATATATATATATATATATATATATATATATATATACATACACATACACACACACATTCAGCGAAATAATATAATCACGGCATCTAGAACCAAACTAATTCGTCTCGTCTCCACTTAAGACCAAGCACGTACAAATATTATTTTTTGGCCATCGCCTTACAATCCCACAATTTCTCATTTATATACGACATTTGTCTTCACTATTCACTAGCCTGCTTCTTCAATCATGTCGTTATTATTGTAACCGCATTGCCATATCTTTCGTTCGTCTGCGTTCTGTATAGGCAGCGTCTCTCTCATGTAAAGGACTGAGTTTATTCCTTAGTTCGTGTGACTCGAGAATTTGCTACCATTTGTTTCGTTATGTACATTTGTGAATTGCGGAACAAAGTCGTGTAGCTTTTCTATTGTTTTTTCTTTTAGTTTTCTTTAAAAGAAAACTATTGAGATGGCTGTTTGTCTGTCCGTCCGCACTTTCTCTGTCCGAACTTTTTCTGCCCGCCCTCAGATCTTATGAACTACTGAGGCTAGAGGGCTGCAAATTGGTATGTTGATCATCTACCCTCCAGTCATCAAACATACCATAATTGCAGCCCTCTAACCTCAGTAGTTTTTAAGACCTGAGAGCAGACAGAAAAAGTGCGGACGGAATAAAGTGCGGACGGACAGACAAAGCCGGCACAATAGTTTTCTTTTCAGGAAACTAAAATTAGGTTCCACGGGACAGATCATCTTCGAAGCTTTACGTATCCACAGTTGTCTCTCCAGCAAAGGTCTTTAGGACCATCGAGGAAGCAGGTGCCGAGGGAACTTTTGAAATACTGGTACCCGAGAGGATGCTGTCTCGTGAACCCCGCGCTTTCATGCAGTTTGATTGAAGCATAGTTGTCATCGGCTACACAGGCCGCTGCGAAACCTGTTTCTTGAATGGAAACCTTAGCCAGGGCCAAGGTAACAGCAAGCCCCAGTTTTTGACCGCGGTATTTGGGCAACGTGTAAGTGTTTGTCAGCACATTGAAAGGGGAAATGTGGCTCCATGCAACCGGTGAGTCAACCATGTTGCTTCCCTGCGCCGAATGTTCGTCATCTTGAATTCGCTGATGGTCGTTGCTTGCTTGGCTGTCCGCGACACCTTTGCAATGGCCACTGGTCTGGAAGACGCCCGCGCTGGGGAAAGCTCTTAAAAATCCTTTGTAGGCTTCTGTTGTCTCGCTGAAGTTGTTCTTCCAGTGGTCGTACATGATCCCGCCGTGTTCATCTCTGAGCCTTCTGAGTTCGAATCCTTCTGGGAGCCTGCAAAGAGGAAGAGCATCACTCGACAGGTCTGGCGAGCAAGGCCTATACTGCCCTAAAATGGACGACTGCAGTATCTGCAAAAATACAGAACTGAGAAAAATGGTAGTTGCAGCAGTTTTCCCTTGCCTTTACTGCCGATTTTGCACATACTGCAAATGGGACCCCTAAACAAGGCATTGAAGAACCATTCTGAAACTGCAGTAACTTGTGTATTAGAGTTTCACGAACCCAATAGGTGGCATATCCCAATTTCGAAAATTTTGCAGATGCTGCAGTTTTCCATTTTAGGGCAGTATAGGGTACTCTAATAAAATTATACAAAGCTTGCCAGTGTTTAACATCGAAAGATTAAAGGTGAATGTGAGAACGAATGGTATAATTAAGCCCCTGTGATTGTGTGTTGAAATATACGTATTTTTCTGGACTGAGAACTGATTAGGCGTCACGTGCACTATCACGACCTGCTTGAAAGTATGAATAAACCTCTCCCACCCTAGTGTGATTTTAGCTTATATCAACTAGCACAGCTTTTGAATTCATTTGCTGACGCAGCCTATCAAATCACGCACAATTTAAGGAGTGAACCTTAGATACAATTGGACTCTTTATGGCTGGGGCCTCTACTTCTTCATCTTTGAAGCACAAAATGAGCTCTTATTGCATATTTCCGGTTCACCAAAATTTCACAAGTACACCGACATAAAATTCCTGAATTAAAAGAAACTATGAATATGACAGAAAAAAAATCATTTCCGTACGAAAGCAGTTCCTTACATCGTCTTGAGACAAAGTGTACTACCAATAACCGCTAGTAATTACTTCATGTAAATAGTTCCTATGGTCTTTATTGTACTAAATTTTTTTTTATAAATTCCTTGGGTTCACTGAAACCTTCAGGATGGAGATTTCACTGAAGGAAGTCTGTGTGATAATTGTTAATGCGTGTTTATAGTTTAATAGGTTTTTCTAACAATACAAAACGAATGAAAAAGCCAAATCTAGTTCGGTAGTGTTCAAATAACAATTAATGGAATCCTTGTAAAATGATTATTTTTCTCATGGAAGGGCAATACAATTATTTTTCTCTTGGAAGGGCAATACAATTACAAGTTTTCACTGATACAATTACTCCAGGTCTGAGGTAGCAAAATATTCTGTAAAATCTTTCCGAGGTACTGACTATCCCAACGGAAGCTTCTTTGGCATACACACCTTGGTTCAAGTTCTGGCTGAGAAGCCAGCGAGTAGAGATGACAAATGAGTATTCTGTGAGGTGTCAGGTACCCGTCTCCAAGAACGCCCCTTAGAGCAAGCGTTTGTAGCTGGCATGAAATGGTAAAAGGCTTTGTGAGTAAATATCTGAGAAAAGAGAGAGAGAGAGAGACACTTATATTGTCCTAACAATTTAGATTTCTTTTAATTTTAATTCTTGTCACATGGAGGGGAGCGCAGAACTAGCGACTGGGCAAAATAGCAGCTTACCTTTTCCAGTAAAACCATTGGAACCGCGTAGAAGAAAACGGGCTGCGTCCAGTTGATTGCAGAAATACTTTTCAGCTGGTTGGCAATCAGGTGTTCGTCATCTTGGGAGACGTCCCAGAACACGGACAGACTCTGGACATCCTTCAGAACAGAGATATTACAGCGCTAATTAGAATGATAATCCAAAAACATAATTGAATAGAGTTCTCCTCGTATCCGATCGACTTTGTTCTAGTCCAACACAGAATACGAATGCGTTCCATTATTATTTCTGAATATTTGTTTCCAACTTTATTAGGTAAAGTGTCCAACTTCAACAAATGACAACGCCAATTATTCACGCCCCGTTCCGTTGTGAATGCATTTCAATCTGAACACGATGGTATGATGTCAATGCGTATCGCAAAATTCATTCATTATCGGGACATTGCTTTCGTCACAATCCTGTGGCCAGAGGCCACCCCTATCGCGGCCTCACCAGTCGAGTTCGGTTGGGAAAGATAAAATAACTGTGATATCCCGTCTTATTCATCTGAACGTCATGTTACGCCACGAAAACGAGGGCCACCGTAGGTCGCCATATTGTGAGGGTGGCGAAATATAAAGCATTTTAGGTATGCATGCGGCTAAGATAGGGAAATTGATAGGGAAATATATTTAGTACTGTATAAATATTATTATACAGTTTACTCGTATTGTATATATATATGTGTGTGTGTGTGTGTGTGTGTGTGTGTGTGTGTGATTGTGTGTGTGTGTATTATGCATAGATGTAACAATACAGAACTGACCTCTGAAAATGCCGGGATGAGGACCACCAGGGTTGAGCGAAAAGAGAAGAAAATCAGTTTCTTTACATCTTTGTGGCCGCCCGTGTATGCTTTTCGGGCCAACAGGTACCCGTAGATCTGAAAGAGACTCATTGGCGACAGAAACTAACAGAAAGCATTTCCAGGGCATTCGAAATATAAAGACTGAGGTCATAAAGTTTACCGGACAATTACAGCAGATATAATACTTAGACATGCAAATAGTTATGGTCAGTATAGAAGCAACATCTCCAGGTATTGCCTTTTATATAAAAAATGATGAATATACATTTCAATCATTTCCTGGTCTCTCTCTCTCACCTATCTAGAGGGGTGGTACCGTTATACAAGTGAAAATATATGTGAAAACTCTCTCTCTCTCTCTCTCTCTCTCTCTCTCTCTCTCTCTCTCTCTCTCTCTCTCTCTCTCTCTCTCTCTCCACACACACACACACACACACACACACACACACACATATATATACATACAAAAATATAGTATTTGTGTGTGCTTGTAATTCGTTTCTTCGTGGTAAGGTAATTGTCCTTAGATCCTTCTGATACCCAGGACCCGAGATCGGGTCTCGGCAAGGCATAAGAATAGCCTCATTTCTTTCTGAATCCACATCTAGGCTTAACAGTGACAAGCGTTTTCAAAACGTGAAGATATTAAGAAGTGAAGGAGCCATTGCGATTAATACAAAAAAAATTACAGACGTGTCTGGTACAAAGTGACCAGTAAATTCTGTATAAATAAATATATATATATATATATATATATATATATATATATATATATATATATATATATATATATATATATATATATATATATATACACATGTGTATATATATGTATATATATAAATCTAAAAAAAAAAATAGACAGCTTTCAAATGCATTGAACCGTTTCATTTACAAAGTTAAAAACTTGATTCAAACAGAAAAAAGTTAAGTATACTAAGAACCAATTGGTTACCTAGCCACGGGGACCTACAGCTTATTGTGGAATCCGAACCACATTATACCGAGAAATGAATTTCTATCACCATAGATAAATTCCTCTTATTCTTAATTGGCAGGTCGGAGATCCGAACTCGCGGCCAGCAGAGTGCTAGCTGAGAACGGAACCCACTCGTCCAACGAGGAACCGATTCAAACAGAATTAGTTAATCCTATTCAAAGATGGCTGACACAATGTCTGGCTGACTGACTTCATAAACAAAAGACTGAGTCTGGCAAACCCCGTTAGAAAAATTTAGCGCATAATTTAACCCGTTTTAGAGGTCCATTTCTGGGCAACTTGTATCTTCATTGCTTGATTCTTAAATGTTATGAACGTTGATGCAAATTGTCTATATGTACTGCATAGTACTTTCCAGTGTAAAGCAGTTCTTCTTTGGAGGGGTGGTAGAGCTTTCGACTGGAACGCTGTTGGCCCAGCGTTCGACTCTCCGAACCGCCAATGAAGAATTAGGGGAATTTATTTCTGGTGATAGAAATTCATTTCTCGTCATAATGTGGTTCGGATTCCACAATAAGCTGCAGGTCCCGTTGCTAGGTAACCAGTTGGTTCTTAGCCACGTAAAAATAAGTCTAATCCTTCGGGCCAGCCCTAGGAGAGCTGTTAACCAGCTCAGTGGTCTGGTTAAACTAAGATATACTTAACTTTTTTCCAGTGTAAAACTTGAGGTCAATTTCAACAGGAGTGATTACACAAATCATAACTGGATATTGCACAACTGCAGGTCTTAAGGTTTTGTCAAAGCGTCCCAAGTGAATTCGACCTCGAAGAGGGATAGAGTAAGATCAAGACAAACCGCAGAATCACACAGTTTCTCACCATGAAGGATTCTGGCAAATGCGTCTTCAGTGCTTTCTGGACTTTGTCGAAGTCTTTCGAAGTTTTCGCTTCTTCGAGGCCGATCTCAATGTTCTCCATTTTTCCTTCACTCACTGCGGCTGGAAGAGGGGAAAGCTTTCAGTAGATGCGTTGGGCCTTTCGTGTTACCTTTGAAATATACTGTACAAACAAAGAACATATCAGAAGAATTAGATAAACTATATACAGTATGTATAAATAGATATATATATATATACATACATACATACATACGTACATATATATATATATATATATATATATATATATATATATATATATATATATATATATATATATATATATATATATATATATATATATATATATATATATATATGAGTAGACACACTGATGATAATCATATGAAGACCTCTGAAAACTTTTTTTACAAATGTTCATTGAGATGGTCTGTTAATAGTGAAAATGTGTCGCAAACAAACCTGATCGGAATCGACCCGTTGATCGTAATATCTCTCTCTCTCTCTCTCTCTCTCTCTCTCTCTCCAAAGGCGCGTGCCATTGACAAATCCTTCACACACACACACACACAAAAGAATAATTTGAACAATCGAGATTTTTAGGTTCAAAAACCTCAAAAAAAGAAATGCCGTTGGAAGGAAAATTGTTCCCTTCACTTATGGGACTAATCATCACGAATCCGGGCGATCCAGTGAATGTGCAGCGTGTCCAGGAAATCCAACAATGCTACATTTACCAGTCGAGAGGACTGGGGTTCAAATTCCACCGCTCACTGGTGGCTTGGGTGGTGCCGTTGCATAAACCAGGTGGTCCGCCAACAAAATGGTCTGAAAACTCGTGAATAAGTAGGAGAATAGGTACCAGCCCTCGGGCTGGGGTGTTAAACAGTGGACCTAGCGACACACTGGCCACGTGTCTCAGGCATCGGGACCTGTCCCCAAGTGGCTGTCGGCCAGAGCAACAGGAGATCAGCGCCTGACCTATGAGCCTCACAGAGGCCCTGGAGGACTTTAACTGACACAGCTTATGCAGTTTACACTCGCTACTCAGTTTGGCTAAAAAAGGAAAACAAATCCTAGCAACAGTGGGATACTAGTAGTAGGCTTCATCGCTCGATTGTCTTTATATCAGCACTTCTGCTCGTTAACAGATAAGAAATCTTACATCGCGAGCTTCTTCTCTTTCAGGCTTAGCTTACAAAGAGAAAGATGTTAATGTCATCTGTGTGTGACTGAGCATCCCAGACGATCAGATGACTCGCGAGCAACAGGTCGACGATTAATTTTACCGGTTCATTTGAGGAGGAAACATTACTTCCTTGTCCTTCGAAATGAGCTCCCCAGAAATTCTCAGGCAGTTGCCGTTCCTGTCTTCCAAAGCAACGAGGCAAGTTAGACTTTAATGAAATAAATGAAGGTATGCGGTTTTGAATGTTAAGTACCAGCAAGGCGCCATTGTGTGCCAAACTTATATTTATGATCACGCAGTATGGCAGGGTAATTAAATCGAGGCCACCGAAAACAGAGCTATCTTTCGGTGGTCTCGGTATAACGCTTTATGAGCCGCGGCCCATGAAACTTTAACCACGGCCCTGTGGTGGCCTATCCTACACCAGATACTAACCCCTAGAGCAGGTGGTTCTCAATCTCTTTTAATTGGTGACACCCTAATGTAATCATTACCATGGCACCCCTTCTTCGTCATCCTACCATATCGCATGAATTAACCTCTTATTTAACGAATAAAATTATTATCCGTACTCAAACCAAAATCAGCACGCTGTTAAATGCAGAAATATACTGTTACAAACAAAGAGCATATCAGAAGAATTAGATAAACATAATTAGAGTAGACGCTCTGATGATAATTATATGAAGACGTCTGCAAACTTTTTTTTTTTTTTTACAAATGTTCATTGAGATGATCTAGCCAAGACCAAATTCATGACAACCTTGCGGCACCCCTATAGGCACTGTCTATGGACCCACCCAGATTGAGAATCACTGCCCTAGAGAGTTAGTCACGATTTTTTAGATTGTAGAGCAGTTGTTCCTAGTAAAGTCACGTTTCGTGGGAAAGAATATAACTGGTATTATTTATGAGTCTTTGTAAGCCAGTCATTATATCATTAAATATGAGACTGTATGCCATGACGAGCTGTTTGAAAAGACGCTAATTGCATAAACAAATTTTTGAAATTTGGACAGCCATTGACAAGTGAGTAAAAAACGATGAGCTTTCAATGATTGTGTTTAATCTTACTGGTTCTGTCCAGGCTACATTTAGACCAGTGCTCAGATATTGCTTATCATTCAGACTTTATCCTATGTAGAGTTTCATTGCAACCATATAAAGATAATTGTATTATAATGCCAAAGTAACGTCTACATCAGTAAAATGGAAAGGTAATCTTTAATGTTGCTTGCCTATGGAGCATGACGATTGGAGCAGTGAAGCAAGGTATTCATTCCATCTAAGTATCGTTCCAACGCCCAGCAATTAAAAAAACGTACGTACGACTTAGCTAGACTCTTATGCCGTATGCGTTTCATGGGCCGCGGCTCATACAGCAGTATACCGAGACCACCTAAGGATAGATCTATTGTCGGTGGCTTTGATTATGCTCTGTACAGAAAACTTCGCCGCATTTTTTACTTGTTAATTCATATAATAACAATAATCGTCTTCATTACTCTTAATGACGTTTCTGTCGTTACTGGGTTTACTAAAGCCTTACTTATATAACATTCAGTGATTTTTAAACGAAGAAATTCTGAAGTCGCCAACATCTCAGGCATAGCTGCCAATTTCACTCCCCAGAAATGGAAGTTCTTCCCTGACACTACCGACCGCGTCGTCGATATTATTCTGGAGTGAACGTATTTCCGTCTAAAGCTTCAAGATCATACTATACACATATTGGCCTGTAGCAGCTGCATGAGTTAACCTCTCTTAAAAAAAAAGGAACAACGAACAAGAACGAGGTCGATGGGTACATAAAATTGATACCCTGAGTGTGGCTTAATTCCAAACGCATGCCCTGATCATCGGCCAAGGTGCATCGTCTTCGCTTGATTTCTTGTTCACTAATACTATTTTATCATTATCAGTATATTCGTATATTTCTCAGCATCTCTGCACGTCTCGTCATCCCAGTTTTAATTATATTTTCGGATTAGAAAGTAAAAAGAATGAAATAGAGCAATAAAAAAAAAAAAACATTCAGTCAGTCTTTTGCTAAAATGAAAGACATTGAAAAGTTACTGAAGAATGTAGATAAAGCCGTATTGTAGCTTACTCAGATTTTCATTAAAGAGTCAGGACTATTAAGACTATAAAAAAAAAAAAGTAACAGTGCGCCGAAGTTTCTTCGGAGCAATCGAGTTTTCTGTACAGCGTATAATCAAGGCCACCGAAAATAGATCAATCTTTCGGTGGTCTCGGTATAATGCTGTATGAACCGCGGCCCATGAAACTTGAACAACGGCCCGGTGGTGGCCTGGCCTATATCGTTGCCAGAAGCACGATTATGGCTACCGTGAACCTTAAATGAAATAAAAACTACCGAGGCTAGAGGGCTGCAATTCGGTATGTTTGATGACTGGAAGGTGGATGATCAACATACAAATTTGCAGTCCTCTAGCCTTAGTAGTTCTTAAGATCTGAGAGCGGACAGAAAAGGTGCGGACGGAAACGTAATATATTTAAAAAAAAGCCTGAGAATGGTAATGACTACAGAAATCTCCTACGGGTCTCGCATGCTGTTAGTAACAGAATCTGGATGGCAATTTCCCGCTTTCCAATTCCCCCGTTTCCCCCTTAAATTAGGCAGTTGTCCGGAGAACAGACACTGCATTAGAGTTGATGTGTCCCAGGACAAAATTACCACGAAACTCACGTAAAAATGTTCCTCGTCGGAGGGGGGAAAACTCTACGTTTTCGGCAAAAGTTTCACCCTTTTATGACTGTTGATGGGTTGCATTTCGATTCCATTTGGATTGCTCGCTCTTTTCGTAGGCTCCTTTCCTTCGGTTTGTAAAAAACATACACAGCTTACTGTTTGTAAAGTGTGAGTTTGAACTATACAGAAAGGTCAATAGATTAGGAACAGAGAGAGGTCAGCCTTCTCAACGTTATTATACGGAATATTGTAAAAAAAAATTGATACAATTTTCTGGGATTTGATTAAATCCAAACTGACTTTTTAGTTTTCTGTACAAGAAAACTATTGTACCGGCTTTGTCTGTCCTGTCAGTCTGCACTTTTTTCTGTCCGCCCTCAGATCTTCAAAAATGCTGAGGCTAGAGGGCTGCAAATTGGTATGTCGATCATCCACTCTCCAATCATCACACGTACCAAATTGCAGCCCTCTAGCCTCAGTAGTTTTTATTTTATTTAAGGTTAAAGTTAGCCATAATCGTGCTTCTGGCAACGATGTAGGATAGGCTACCACCAGCCCGTGGTTAACGTTTCATGGGCCGCGGTTCATACAGCATTATACCGAGACCACCGAAAGATAGATCTGTTTTCGGTGGCCTTGATTATACGCTGTAACGGCTGTACAGAAAACTCGATTGCGCCGAAGAAACTTCGGCCCATTTTTTACTTGTTAAGATTTTAAAGGATAGAGCCCTTATGACAGCATTGGCACTCTATGGCACCCTGATCAGTCGCACAGCATCACAAGATGCCCACGATAATAATTCTTCTCATCACGTAGCTTAAACATTCAATTAAACATTCAGAAAATGAAGTACATTTTAGCAAGTGCTTGTTTATCCTTCAGTACATTATATCAGGCTTAAAAATAGCATTTCATCAAAGAAGGGCATAATTGCTTTAAGCTTAAACTATTTATTCGGTTACGGGCATTTTCGTAACGTACCACAGGTGGTGTTATCATTCACTAACCACTTCCTGCATAATTTGATCTATATCAGAGTGTTGATTTAATTCTCAGTACGCTTATATCTGACCATTTTTCAAAGTGTATACTCAGAAATGGACCTGAAGTATAAAATACCTCAAAATGTATCGGTGTCGTAATAATTACACGTTCGATCACTTCGCCTTCCAGTACAGTTCATCTCAGCTTCACTGTGAAATTTGTGTTAGCAATTTCCTCTTGGCGTAAATTTACACCCGACTCGGTGCACTCAGATTTGTGTAAGCTCGCCACTGGGGTGACACACAAGCAAAGCCTTTCACAAACGAAAGAGTAATCAGCTTAGTGGCGGGACGTGCGGGAGGAATCTGTAAGTATCGGTTAACATTTCTGGGATTGAACTCGATTTCTCCCTTGGGACCCAAAAGCATTTCGAGACGTTGTATAGATTTAATGATTCTTTAGGCAAGGTTAAGATTAACGCTTGTTCACCCACATCGTCAGTTGGAGTCACTTGAGGACGAATCTCTCTCTCTCTCTCTCTCTCTCTCTCTCTCTCTCTCTCTCTCTCTCTCTTTAAGTGAGCGATAACCTCAAATCCGACGAGGAAAGACGATATGGTGCAGTTTGCGACTGTAAATGTTATCAGTGAATCGTATATAATAAATTTTTAGTTAACTGTTGTGGGTCATTGCTAAGGTGGAGAGAGAGAGAGAGAGAGAGAGAGAGAGAGAGAGAGAGAGAGAGAAAAGAAACCAGGGCTGAATGTTTAATAGGTAATCAAAAACTACCCCAAGAACTGCAACATTGATTTAACCATTTTGAGATTGTGACTACTTGAAAAATCACCTTACTTCCATTCCTACTTTCAAATTTTTGGGGGAAAATACCCATGTTACCAAAAATATTGAATTTCGCATTTATTATATATGTGTTATAACCCACCCCTCACAACACCTAGGACAGGGTATTTCTAAGTCTGTTATCCATAATTCTCAACGTCAATTCTGTTACCAGGTCCATTTCCCATATAAGTGGCTATATGCCATGACTGGTTATGGTTTCTACCCTCTTCGAAACGTCTGCAAGGAACGGAACAATCTCCGTTAAAAAAAACAGAATTCACTCAAAATAACGCACCAAAAATACATGACACAAATGTTAAAGAATGACAAAGAAATTACCACTGCGAAAAGTGAGCATTGACTGTGTTAAACATTTCGAAAGGTTAGTCATTTTCAAAGTTCAATACTCATTCTTTCAGCAAAAAGGAAACCCAATTCCTGAGCGTTCCAGTGCGTCTAACTGCTCTGACTTTTCGCAAAGGAATGAATAACTCTTCACAAGAGCCGTTCTCACTTAGCGATTTTCACATTGCGCAAACTAATAAACATTTCTGTTTTACACACCTAGAAATCCGACTAAAACCAGGTAAAATGACCTTGAAGGTTCCACGACCCGGTGGTGGCCTGTTCTATAGCGTTGCCAGGCGCACGATCATGACTAACTCTAACCTTAAATCAAATCAAAACTACTGAGGAGGCTAGAGGGCTGCAATTTGGTATGTTTGATGATTGGAGGATGGATGATCAACATCCACCATTTCTGACTGAAATACCAACTCATACTTATCTTATTTAGTTTTCCTCTTTTCTTCTTTCCCTTCTGCTAATCATTCTTCTTCTTCTTCCTCTGGGAGATTTTTTTTTTTGGGGGTTCTCTTATCTGCTTTCACTGCGTTGTCCGAGATGATTGGATTGCTTTAAATGAAGTCGCAGGAGAAAGTGGAAAAACGTCAGTCCAGAGTTTTCCTACCCTAAGTAGTTTTTTATGTGGCAAAGGGTAAAGGTTAAAAAAAAAAATTAAATTTACTATGAAAAACTAATGATTCAGCGCAATGGTTTTTCGTCTCACCTACGACGTTCTTCTTTAACAGTTCCATTCAGGAAGAAAAATGTCTGGAATCAAATGTGACTTTGATGAATTATGAAGATCGACAGAAGTGTTTACGAAGGAAAAGGAAAAAATAATGCGAAGGTCCATGACTCATGAAAAGAGAATAATATTTGAACAGAGTTTTTTTTTTACATTTTCCCACACGCAAGCACATACTCTCTCTCTCTCTCTCTCTCTCTCTCTCTCTCTCTCTCTCTCTCTCTCTCTCTCTCTCAGAAAACAAAAATGAAGCTCGTTCATTGAATTTCTTCTCTCTCTCTCTCTCTCTCTCTCTCTCTCTCTCTCTCTCTCTCTCTCTGACGACAAACACGAAGCTCGTTCATTGAATTCTCTCTCTCTCTCTCTCTCTCTCTCTCTCTCTCTCTCTCTCTCTCTCTCTCTCTCAGAAAACAAAACGAAGCTCGTTCATTGAATTTGTTCTCTCTCTCTCTCTCTCTCTCTCTCTCTCTCTCTCTCTCTCTCTCTCTCTCTCTCTACGACACACATAATCTCTTTCGCTAAAAATAACCAGATCAACAAACAGTATTCTGAAAGTAATGAAAAAAAAATCTCATCCCCAATAGCATGTTAACAGCAACTTCACTTTCGCGCAGACTCTAAAACCATTAAAAATTATCAAAGCAAAACGCAACACATAGACTTGGCCCAAGTTTTAAACAAAAAAAAAGAATGAGCGGTGAGCGGAAAGTGATTGTTAGTTGACTTTTACGGTTTTAATTGAAACGATTTTTATTTTTTTTATTTATATTTTGGGTGTAGTCGCTGTGATACTTCGAGGACTGCGACCAGAATGGTTATTAAGGCATTGGCTGCGGCTGGGGATTTCATGCGTTTTAAGGGTTAATGGGTGATTCTTCATGTTGAGACCTGGAAACGTAGTCATCATGAGTTCATAAGTGTATGCTTTGATTTGATAAATGAATATATATATATATATATATATATATATATATATATATATATATATATATATATATATATATATATATATATATATATATATATACAGTGTATATCAATGGCACATATTATATACAGAGAAGCCAGCGCTTAGCTTAACCATTTTTAGTTTTCTGTGAAAAGGAAACTATTGTGCCGTCTTTGTCTGTCCGTCCGCACTTTTTCGGCCCGCATTTTTTCTCCCCGCCCTCAGATCTTAAAAACTACCAAGGCTAGAGGGCTGCAAATTGGTACGTTGATCATCCACCCTCCAATCATCAAGCATACCAAATTGCAGCCCTCTAGCCTCAGTAGCTTTTACTTTATTTAAGGTTAAAGTTAGCCATAATCGTGCATCCGGGAACGATTTAGGATAGGCCACCACCGTGCCGTGGTTAAATTTGCATGGGCTGCGGCTCACGCAGCATTACACCGAGACCACCGGAAGATAGATCTGTTTTCGGTGGCCTTGATTATACACTGTAGCGGCAGTACAGAAAACTCGATTGTGCCCAAGAAACTTCGGCGCATTTTTTACTTGTATATTTCAGCATCCGCACTTCACTTTATGAGTAGAATCTTTTCAACTTAAATGCGGAACTCATTCAGCTTACAAAGAAAGTACTGACTCGTCCAGCAGGAATTCGCTTTCTTGCCAAATAATCGCATTTTCCGTCAGCTCGAGCAATCAGGAGTGATTCAGGTAACATTGAGAATCTCGAGTCGAAATGGCTGAGTTCAGCGGGCAATCAACGAGGCATGGCGTCGCTGGACGTTTTTAGTTTTCTGCGAAAGAAAGCTATTGTGCCGGCTTTGTCTGTCAGTCCGCCCTCACATCTTAAAAACTGCAGAGGCTAGAGGGCTGCAAATTGGTATGTTGATCATCCACCCTCCAGACATCATACATACCAAATTGCAGCCCTCTAGCCTCAGTGGTTTTCAATTTATTTAAGGTTAAAGTTGGCCATAATCGTGCATCTGGGAACAGTATAGGCCAGGCCACTACCGAGTCGTGGTTAAAGATTCATAGGCCGCGGCTCATACAGCATTATACCGAGACCACCTAAAGATAGATATATTTTCGGTGGCGTTGATTGTACGCTGTACAGAAACCTTAATTGCGCCGAAGAAAGTTCGGCCATTTTTTTACGTGGATGTATTCTACCAGTATTTGAGTTCAGAAATTTCATCGCATATAATGTGTGTTAGTGACAGTGACCGAGCGTCTTAATCTAATGGATAAAAAGTACTTCAATGTTCAAAGCATAATAGTCTTGATTGTGATATGATTTCACGGTGAATTAATTTATAGAAACGGTCATTTAAATGAAGATTGTATAAATGCAAAAATGAAAAATATAATAAAAAAAAAAACAATATAATGGTGACATTTGAAATGCATTAGGATGGTGACACGGGGAAGACCACTATCCAAATGAACCCTGAAAATAAATTTCATTGACATCTAAACAATAGTTCTGTATTTGGTCAGTTGGCAGCGCTACAGCGCGAATGAAAAGCAAGTGGCGCACGGTAGTCAAACAGATTATAGTCGATTAACATGTCGAACCGGTAATTGAGTGGCACCTGTTGAATTGCGGTTAGTCGGGGGTGCTTCCCCTGTGGGTTTGTTCTCTCTCTCTCTCTCTCTCTCTCTCTCTCTCTCTCTCTCTCTGTCTCTCTGGATCGTGTAAGGCAATGGCAGTATTCTCAACTGGGAGTTTGATTCCAGCAGGGAAGAATTGTATCAGCTTCTTTAAGACGCATTGGACCTAGGCAATGGGCCATGTACCTGGCGGCCAGTCAACTGTTAGATGTCGTGGTCATATACATTAAAAGGATAAACATAGATACTTTGAAACAGAAATGAAAAAAGTAATAAATCATATAACTTATTCATAGAAATAGATAAAAATATTTTCCACTAATCTCCCAGTGTAATCAAATTTCATGAACGGTTTCAGGTATCTTAAATTTTCAGTAATAGCACATCTGAGATCATAGATTATTTTATGGTATTAGTCCAACAAGGCAATCTCATAATACTCCACACACGTGTAGAATTTTCGTTTTTAGTTTTCTGTAAAAGAAAACTATTGTGCCGGCTTTGTCTGTCCGCCAGTCCGCGCTTTTTCTGTCCTCCCTCAAATCTTAAAAATTACTGAGGTTAGAGGGCCACATTCTCTTCAGATTACCGTGAAACTTTCTGATTTTATTTGATAATTTTTAAAAGGAAATTTATTATTTTTGACGTGAGAACAGTAAGTTTCCTTGATAATATTTCCTGCACATACAATCTTACCAATACTCATACTTTTTTTTTTTTTTTGGGGGCCTTTGAAGCTCGTGAGAAAGTAAAACGTGCCCGTAACATTGGGGACCCCCGTAATTTCCCTGTAACCTAATAATTCTGATGGTAACTACGACAATAAACAAATGATTTATAATCATAACTACGAGTAAACCAAGACATGACGGGCTGGAGAATCGATTGTCTATATTTACGTGTGGTTAGTATGCTCCAGATTATTATTTATATATTTCTTGCCGCTCTCCATAAGACAAACTCTGAGTAATACCTGAGACGTCCGTAAACA
Source organism: Macrobrachium rosenbergii (assembly GCF_040412425.1). Taxonomy (NCBI): domain Eukaryota; kingdom Metazoa; phylum Arthropoda; class Malacostraca; order Decapoda; family Palaemonidae; genus Macrobrachium; species Macrobrachium rosenbergii. Next base: position 14,715,102 of record NC_089772.1, read on the forward strand.
AGGAGCGATGATGGTTCCTGGAAGCTTATATTAAAAATACGCGACACATATTATCGCAGATTGCACATTGCAACGCTTCATCAGAACGTTGATTTTATATATATATATTTTTTATGGTGGGGTTAAATATACTGGCATTACTTTTGCAAGGTAATGATATCGTGCAATCTGATGTGTTGCAACGACGTCGCCAGAGTGTCGGAAAAATGAAGCAAAACTTATCTTCTTCTCTTTCATTTCCTGGTGGCGAGTTTGAGCTCAATATCCCATGCTGTAGGAGCCGCGGCCCATGAAACTCTCAGCCGGCCGTGGTGGCCTGTTTTCTTGCATTGCCAGAAGCACGACTATGGTTAACTTTAACCTTAAATAAAATAAAAACTTTCTGAGGCTAGAAGGCTGCAATTTGGCATGTTTTGATGATTGGAGGATGGATGATCAGCATACCAATTTGCTTGCAGCCCTCTAGCCTCAGTAGTTTTTAGGATCTGAGGGCAGAAAGAAAAAGTGCGGACGGACAGACAAAGCCGACACAATAGTTTTCTTTTGCAGAAACTAAAAACTGTTGTTAGGCGTTGTCATCAGATTTTTCCCACAATGTTTCTGAATTGAAACTATTAACTTCTGTAAGAATAAAGAAACAGTATATTAAGAGAGAGAGAGAGAGAGAGAGAGAGAGAGAGAGAGTTTTTGGTAGGAACTTTCAAACTTTTGGAAAGTCGCCGACAAAACTCGTAACTCTGCATCAAACATTAATTAATGTTTTCAAGTAAAAATATCATTTCCTTCGTTATGACGACTTCAAACTGACTTTATGTTTTTGCACCTAACGTTTCCTTTCTGATGAAATATATATATATATATATATATATATATATATATATATATATATATATATATATATATATATATATATATATATATGTGTGTATGTGTGTGTGTTTGTGCACGCTTATGTACAAGAGAAGAGGATGTGAATATTATATTTGGTCTTAGATAACTTCAGCAGATGAAAATAACAATGAACTTACTTTCACTCGGTGAATGTTAATACATGTGTAATTGTGGAAATTATGGTCTGTGGGTGCTATCAATATTAAAATCATCCTTTCTTACTTAAAAGTCACTACAGCTCTGCTTTAATGCGTGGCAGAATTGTTATACAGGTTTTACAAGCATTTGTTAAGAATGAGATTAAAATGCATAACTCTCATAGAATTCCCCAATTACTTCTGAAATTCGGTCTTCAACGCTTATCAAAACAAGATATGAGTTTATGAGAAAACACATTTAGTTTCCTTTAAAAGAAAACTATTGTGCCGGTTTTGTCTATCCGTCCGCACTTTTTTTGTCCGCACTTTTTTGTCCGCACTTTTAGCTTTTTTTTTTTTACCGGGTTTGGATTCAATGAGGCTATGTGGTTAGCTACCAGTTGGCTCTTATTTAGAACACAAAACCAAACATCCCTTCTCTCTCTCTCTCTCTCTCTCTCTCTCTCTCTCTCTCTCTCTCTCTCTCTCTCTCTCTCTCTCTCTCATGAAACAAGACAGGGAAACGCTATTGAAGATTCAAGATGCGGTGTTGAAACTGCTTCCGTCCCCCTCAAATGGCAGCAATAAACGAAGGCATCTGATGGACCTCATATGACTTGCAAATTTAAGTGAACACCGTCAGAGCAATTAGCAGGAAACATTGACTTGTGACTTTAGTTATTCTCGGGGAAGAGAAAGCTTCAATGTGACACAGTCTGAGTGAATAAGCTCATAACTGACATAGTTAGGGAAACCATGGGCAGAATGATACTTAACTTGTTTAACAAAAATACATCAAGGGGAATTTTTTGCTTAAACACCCAAACATAAAAATCGATCAACGTGACGTTTGATGAGCAAATATGCATGTCAAGTAAGAATGATAGGAAAACTGAATGGAGGTCATTTTTGTCGTGTTATTGATATAGAGATACAGATTCATACATTACGAATCAGCCAAAATCTGAGAAATTTATAGAATCCATAAGAATGGTATAACTTGTGCAAAGTGAATGGCCCTTTGTTGAACTGATTGGTTTGAGCTGTCGTCAGCTTTTTAAGGGGAATATTTCAGTCAATATTCTTTTCCTTGAACTTTGAACAAAAACGGTAAAAAACTTATTTAACATCTATTTCCTAGTGAATTATTTTTTGCATACTTTTTCTTAAACGAAGTGTGAAATTCCAGGATGCGCCGGTCTGGACAGGAAGAAAAGAGAAGACACTATTGGAAATAGAAGGAAAGTGAGCTTCCACAAACCGGTAGTGGTGGGAAAGAAACCTTCAACGAACCAATCAACCCGGAGTAGATTATGCAAACGAGGTATGTGTTGGATGTGGTTGACCTAAATCGTAAGGAAAGTCGTTTATCAAACGCGAGTGTCCCTCTCCATTTAAAAATACAAGCCTTGCGTGTATAACCACGACCTGAATTGTCACTGTATTTACGCAATTTGGTTAATTAGAATACCTCAAGTGTGATGATATTTCCCAGTGAATTATTTTGAGATTATGAACATTTTCTTTGCATACTGCAAACCGCACATTGAAGAGATTCCCCGCCAGTCGTAGGATATTTCTGCCCTAAATTGGAAAACTGCAGTATCTGCGAAATTTTCGAAATTGAGATATGCCACCTATTGGGTTCGTGAAACACTAATACGCAAGTTACTGCAGTTTCAGAATGATTCTTCCATGCTTTATTTGGGGGGTCCCATTTGCAGTATCTGCAAAATCAGTAGTAAGGCCAGGGAAAACTGCAGTATCTACCATTTTTCTCAGTTTTGCATTTTTGTAGATACGGCAGTCTTCCATTTTAGGGCAGATTTGTTGATCTACAGAACGTTTTAAATTCTCAGGTAATATTCTGGGATGCCATTAATTCAGTCTACATAATTATCTCTTTATGGATGACGTGATATTTCTTCGATAGATTATCCTGTTAGCTCTTGGGCTTATAATATATGATCATTTTGAAGTGTAACCACTGAGATCGATTGGAATTTCTGGGATTAGAGAATATATATATATATATATATATATATATATATATATATATATATATATATATATATATATATATATATATATATATATATATATACACATATATATATATATATATATATATATATATATATATATATATATATATATATATATATATATATTTAATTTTATTTTTTTGCGTTCGTGAGCTCACGTGTACCGTGTGTGTGTGTGTGTGTGTGTGTGTGTGTGTGGATACGTGTGCTGGTGAACGTATATGTTTGCAAAACCATAACAAAATTTTCTGGTGCTAATTCATATTCCAATATGACGTCAGAGCCAAATATCAATAATTTCCCAAATGAATCCGGCAATAAAAGTAAGATTTAAAACACCTTCGGCAAAAGAAATGTTCCCCTTTCCGGATAAATTAAAAATTGCCTTTGCTTTTTCATGGAGTGTTAAATTTTCGAACATTTTCCACTCGTTCCTTAGGAAAACTGCCGACGAAAAAGACAGAATTCTTAATTTTCCTCGCGCGTTTTATCGCTTAATCTATATTGATAAATAGAATTGCTGATAATGAACGAAAAAATAGATGAGAGACGATTAATGAAACGTGTCTGCAAATAAACAGAAAACAAAAAGCTAATAATCCCAGATAATCTTAGTAATGACAAAGAACACGCTCACATCCTTTTTAGTTTTCTGTAAAAGAAAACTATTGTGCCGGCTTTGTCTGTCCGCCCGCACTTTCCTCTGTCCACAGTTTTCCCGCCCGCCTACAGTGCGCCACGTGAGGTGCACTGACGGCACTACCGCCCTACGGGGTCTTATATATGTTGACATGCATAAAATTCCTGTGTTGATTTAACTCTCTCTCTCATTCTGCCTCTCAGTAAATAGTAATAAGAAAGTTCAACTAAAAGAGACTCCAGGGGGAGGGGGAGGGGAGGGGAGGGAGGGAGACACACACACACACACACACACACACACACACACACACACACACACACACACACACACACACACACACGGAAAGGCAGCCAAGGAAATTAATATAATAGAATTCCTATGCTGAACCAAACAGGATATACAATCTAGATTTACCAATAGCAATGATGATGTGTAGAACTGTTATGTACCCAATTAGCACACTTAGAGAGAGAGAGAGAGAGAGAGAGAGAGAGAGAGAGAGAGAGAGAGAGAGAGAGAGAGAAGATTAAAAAATTTAGCCATGTGAACAGGGCAGTCATTCTGACGTTCTGGAAGCTATGAGTGACGAATAAAAAGCTTGTCAGTTAGCCTGCTTGTGCCAAGCAACCTGGACATTTGAAAAACAAAAAAATGCTGTATGCTAACTTACTGTACGTGTAAAAGAATTTCTGTGTTAATCTAACAGACTTCAATATATATTTTTATGCATATTCATTTACGCTGGATATTAGGAAACCCCTGTATAAGATTTAATAATTTGAAAAATAATATTTCGGTATTTACACTTTATATATATATATATACGAGTATATATATATATATATATATATATATATATATATATATATATATATATATATATATATATATATAGATAGATAAAGGAAGATATAGGAGAAAAATGTCATTGGCGCCATTAGACGGAAACCATTTTTATAAGGAATTGAAATTAAAACTTAAATATCACTGAAAGTTATAGAATCCAGTAATTGGTGAGAGCGTCCTCAGTTATGCACAGACAGAGAGAGAGAGAGAGAGAGATGACTCCCCCCCTTTTTTTTTGTAGGGAATCCTGATTTAGATTCCTTTGAAGAGTAAAACTTTATAAAATGCGCCGAAGAAACTTCGGCGCAGTCGAGTTTTCTGTACAGCCGCTGCAGCGTATAATCAAGGCCACCGAAAACAGATCTATCTTCCGGTGGTCTCGGTATAATGCTGTATGAGCCGCGCCCCACGAAACCTTAACAGCGGCCCGGTGGTGGCCTGTCCTATATCGTTGCCAGAAGCACGATTATGGCTAACTTTAACCTTAAATAAAATAAAAACTACTGAGGCTAGAGGGCTGCAATTTGGTACGTTTGATGATCGGAGGGTCGCTGATCAACATACCAATTTGCAGCCCTCTAGCCTCAGCAGTTTTTAAGATCTGAGAGTGGACAGAAAAAGTGCGGACGGACTGACAAAGCCGGCACAATAGTTTTCTTTTACAAAAAACTAAAAATTTTTTAATAACGCAACACATCACACCTTACAACGTATGTCTCTAAAACACACACGAATTCACAAATGCATAGCTAGGATTCTCTCTCTCTCTCTCTCTCTCTCTCTCTCTCTCTCTCTCTCTCTCTCTCTCTCTCGCGTATGCCTTGGCATTAGGACTGAATGGAGAGAACAGCAATGAATGGCAACTATCAGAGCCTGCTCCCAGTAATTAGATTTAAACAAAAGAGCCCCAGTTGTCGGGATTCATATCCATTACGTAGATTCATGGGCCACTTTCATAAGAGGACCGATTTTTCGAAACGATGGAAGATTCCCAAATGAAATGTCACAGACATTTTAGCAAGTGAGCACTGCAGAATGGCAACTGGAATCGTGATGATGTTAGGGTTTTTTGAATTCCAGTGTTAACTGAAGGAAAGTTGGTAGGGGGCGGGGAATATGGCTAATAAATGGAGAGAAATCTCTGGTCAAAACCTCATAGATAAATGAAAATGTATTTTAAAATTTAGGTACACATTTCAGTGTAGTGGCTAATGGTTCATTTTCCAATTTGCTAGTTAAAAAAAATAAAGAAAAAACACCCTAATTACTAAGGTGAAATATAAATTCCCGAGTACCTTTTAAGTCACCTTGACTATTTCGGTAGTATTTGAGGCTCGAAGATAAGGATTATATACACATATAAATACACACACACACACACACACACACACACACACACACACATATATATATATATATATATATATATATATATATATATATATATATATATATATATATATATATATATATATATATATATATTGTATGCTATTATTTATTTTGTAGACGCTGGTCAATTAGGTACCGACGAATTCCAAATATAAAATGTAACTTTGTTTCCATGTAGACCGTGTAACTTCCGAAATGTCAAGCTTGCATCTTTATAAAGTTCGATGATTTCGATTTTCAAAAGGGACAAGACAATCTCTCCCACAAATATTTCACAAGCAAAATCTCAAAACTTTCATTGGAGGGAATGATATACTGACCACGAGTTACATGTCTAAATAACAGATTGAAAAGAGGAATTGAACAGTTTCCCGAAAGCTTTCTGTACCAATTGATCTTTAAGATACATAACTGTGGACTTCTTTCTCGATAAAACTAAACGCTGAGTTGGTAAGGACGCTCTTCCTGCTATTTAAATAAACAAATATTGAGCGACCTTTTGATTAAAGACCGACAAAGACTCTAATTACGGTGAGGTTTATCGGTAGTGGCCGCGGGAGAGAATCCATTCCCTGATTAAAGGTTACTTTTTCTCTTAATGTACACGAGAGAGAGAGAGAGAGAGAGAGAGAGAGAGAGAAGGGAGGGGGTTAGTAATATGAAAATACCTTCATCGATTATATTTTATGCACCCCGTATGGGCGGTACCGCCGTCAGTACACCTCACGTGGTGCACTGTAGGGCATTACTTAAGGGTCCTAGCTGCAACCTCTTTCATTCTTTTTACTGTACCTCCGTTCATATTCCATCTGACTTTCCATCCTCTCTGACAATCGTTTCATAGTGCAGCTGCGAGATTTTCCTCCTGTTACACCTCTCAAACCTCCTTACTGTCAATTTTCCTTTCAGCGCTGAATGACCTCATAGGTCCCAGGGCGTGGCCTTTGGCCTAAATTCTATGTTCTGTTCTATTCAGTTCTATTCTGTTCTAAATTTTATGCAAAAAACAAGTGACGACTGAAACTTAAGGAGCTGGCATTAATAGTGAGCATCATTTCAATATAATATTCATAGATAATAAACCTTCATCCTGTAATAAAGACAGTCTTTATGCCATAAACCATTCTCAGTTGCAAAACAAAAATTAAAAAAAAAAAAATTAGAATTTTGTTACAAGACAATCGCTCTGAAGCCATTGTCGACGAATACATAATGACAAAAGAAAGAACAAAAAGATTTTTTAAAAATCCTTTTTGGGATTTGATATAAAATTCAAAAGCAATTAGTTGTTCTGGAGGACAGAATAAGGGTTGGTGCCTTCATGTTATTTCATTGCTTCTTTTTTCTTTTAGGTTTTTGTAAAAGAAAACTATTGAGGTGGCTTTGTCTGTCCGTCCGCACTTTTTCTGTCCGCCTTCAGGCCTTAAAAACTACTAAGGCTAGAGGGCTTTAAATTGGTATGTTGATCATCCACCTTCCAATCATCAAACATGCCAAACTGCAGCCCTCTAGCCTCAGTAGTTTTTATTTTATTTAAGGTTGAAGTTAGCCATAATCGTGCGTCTGACAACGATATAGGGCAGGCCACCACAGGACCGTGTTTAAAGATTCATGGTTCGCGGCTCACACAGCATTATACCGAGACCACCGAAAGATAGATGTATTTTCGGTGGTCATGATTATACACTGTACGGAAAACTCGATTGCGTTGAAGAAATTTCTGAGCATTTTTTACTTGTTGTTTGTACGTTACAAAGAACATATTAGATTTTCTAAGTGAAAAAGCAAGTGTTCCTCTTGCTGATGCCAATAAAATCATTGTCGTTTGCTCTGAGCAAGGTTATCTTCTAGGGGTACAATATCTGAGTTCTGTATCAAGAAGCTTTGCAGTATAAGGACTCGATAGACCTGTTCATTAGTTTGTCTTCACGAAATGAGTATGAGAGCAAGGTGGAACCTTTACGACTGCGTTCGTTTCAGGGAGAACCTCAACAACTCGAAAAGAAAGCACGTAAATTCGAATTATTTTTTCACTAATGAATAAATAAAGTTGTCTGGAAGGTTCAAAATCCCAGCAAGTTCGAGCTTCAGACAAGCCGAATCAGTTGCTTCAAATTTCTTCCAGAGCACAACAGGGAATGTTGGTTGATTTCAAGGAATAAAGTCGCCCGCACATCACACTAAGCCACGACTGATAACTGGTAAATCAACAACCTTTCCTACCTCACCTTTTGTAACGCCACTTCACAAGAAGTCATCTCGCTCTGCGCGCCCACTAAGTTTGGTTTAATCAAATCCGTCCGCGTGTGTACGGGTTGATACCCTTTCATCACTAATCCTATTACCCTGATGTAATCCGGCTTGCCTCGCATAATTTACCTAGTTTAACAACGCCCAATATTGAGTTAGGACCTAACAGAACTCAAAGGCGGGGACGGAGACGGACTTTCATCCCTGAAATCCATGAAATATCAACTGTTATGCAATTCATTAACTCTTGGCTGATTGCTTAGTTAGCGGGGTAGCGCCGTCAGTGCAATTCATGCGGTTCACTGTAGGCATTATTTAAGGTTCTTTGCAGGGTGCCTTCGGTCCCTAGCTGCAACCCCTTTCTTCCATCTTACTTTCCACCCTCTCCTAACAAGTTCATAGTGCAACTGCTTTGAATTTTTCCTCCAGTTACACCTTTCAGTCCTTTTACTGTCAATTTCCGTTTCAGCGCTGAATGACCTCGTAGGTCCCAATGATTGGCCTTTGGTCTAAACTTTATATTCAATTTAATCCAATGAAGATTTGCCTCCCCATATAACAACCATGGCTAATTTATATTCATGGTTTTATATTCTGGATAAGTAGATAATTAAGAAAGGGATGAGAAATATTAATCCAGAACCAACGGTGGGTTTAATGTAAAAGAAATGAAATATTTTCCATAATTTCGAGGATTTTTCTAAACTCTAAAGTAAACAGTTAAAAAATGCGCCGAAGTCAACTTTTCTGTATAGCGTATAATCAAGGCCACCGAAAATGGATCTATCTTTCGGTGGTCTCGGTATAATGCTACATCAGCCGCGGTTCATGAAACTTTAACCACGGCCCGGAGGTGGCTAGCCCTATATCGCTGCCAGAAGCACGGATATGGATAATTTTAACCTTAAATAAAATAAAAACTACTGGGGCTAGAGGGCTGCGATTTAGTATGTTTGATGATTGGAGGGTGGATGATCAACATACCAATTTGCAGCCTTCTAGCACCAGTAATTCTTAAGATCTGAGGGCGGACAGAAAAAGTGCGGACAGAATAATGTGCGGACAGAGTAAAGTGCGGACGGACAAGCAAAGCCGGTACTATAGTTTTCTTTTACAGAAAACGGAAGTACACAAAACAAAGAACGATCGCCTCTACGTAACTGAATTGGTTTGAAAATTATTTTCCTGAATAAATAACAGGGGCCTTTGCTAGTCGTCTACTACAGTAATATGAAATTACATTAGAAGCGAAGGAAAATTATTGCATAAATAATACGAGGATATCAGTGTCAGGAACCGCAGATATAAAACCACACAAAAACACGCAAGAAATAGAGAGAGAGAGAGAGAGAGAGAGAGAGAGAGAGAGAGAGAGAGAGAGTGAAAGGTTCGTAAAATAGTGCAGATGGCTTCCAGGGAAAGTCTACTTTCATTTTAAAATATTCACTGTTTAGAAAGCTGAACACAAGCCTCTCTCTCTCTCTCTCTCTCTCTCTCTCTCTCTCTCTCTCTCTCTCTCTCTCTCTCTCTCTGTCGTGGACAAGGGGGAAAAAAATACCGGGTCATAAGACAAGGCAACGTATGTCACTGCAAACACATCCAGGCCCCTGCACACACAACAGAGCCGGTAGTATTTGCTTCTTCTCATGCAAGTGTGAACGCAAACATTTGCACAAAGGGAAAGTGGCGTTGAAGAAGAAACCGTATTTGCACGCTAACACCTGCAAAAATTCCTTCGGGAAAGTATACATACATGATCACAAACATGAGGGAGATTAACAGTGTAGAGAACTGAACGTAGGCAAGTATCTCTCTTTCTTTATATGTATGTATGTGTGTACATATATGTATGTATATATATATATATATATATATATATATATATATATATATATATATATATATATATATATATATATATATATATATATATATATATACACTGACACTTTTAATTATTAATCTCCCACATCCACTGTTATCAAATCATCCTTCCATGCGGCTCATACTATTCTTAATAGTCTTCTTCTTCGAATTTTTATCCGGAGATGGAAATATCATTCTTATCCTTGAGTACATGAATTGTGCTTGTGACATGTACGGCAGTTCCTGCAGTTAAATTCACTGTTGGAGGCTCTCGGTAAAATAAAAAATATATACACAATTCAGCTTCATGATAAAAAACGGTTACCTAAAACCCGCACATAAATCAATCGTCGTTATGAAATGATATCTCTGAGTATTTTTGCATTGTAGAAATTACTCTCTATGTACTTTTTCTTTCGCTGCCGTAGGTGAACAACAGTGTCTATTCTTTCTATTGTTAGACGAATTTATAAACATGTTTTATCAGAAATTTATAAACAGATCAAAGATACAAATGAAAACCGTGTGAATATAATGGCTTTTGGAGATGTGAATCTCCTCCGCAAGAGCCATTAATATTCAGGCCTACAAAGAACAGGAAACAGATTATCATCTACCCTGAAATAGCGGTAGACTTTGCTTCGCTGGTTATATCCAAGTAATGGAACTGTATAATTTTGCTAACATAAATGTATATATGACGAACATTACCTCGTTAAATTTTAGGCGTAACGTGGTGGGCATTTGTATATTATATCACTGCAGGATTATATAACTCCAGATTGATCATTATCTGCAGACCCGGAAAACGAGTCTTGAACCAGCTGCCTTAATTGTACAGTAAGCGTTTCTCTGATAGCAGGCTGGCACAGTTACTAGATAGATAAAATGTGATTTCAACCGTATCACACTCGTCGTTTTCGTTTGAAATTCCCTACGAAAGATAGTCAGTTTTACCAGAGTATGATATGAGTTCCCTGTCATACTGACTCTCAAAGAACTGTATTTAATTCCCACGTGTCTTCAAAGCACCAAAACTATTTTCCAAAAAATTAGCTTACAACTGATTATACCTGAGATTAGCGGATATATTGTATCTTTTTGAAATGTCACTGAGGTTACCTGTATTATGGCAGTTTGAGAAGTAATTTTAAGATAAAATAAGATAAAACTTTTAGAGAAAAAACTGTGTTAAAGAATATAGACTATATATTGCCACGTAGAATATCGTATTTCTACATATCACTTCAGCGACGCGAAGAGCCAATAAATTGCTAGATACTGCGATATTAGAATTTATGGTCAGATAGGAAAATAACAGGTGCCTCTCTCTCTCTCTCTCTCTCTCTCTCTCTCTTTCAAGTCCATGATTTTAAAAGGAAAATCATTCTTCCACTATTCCGAGCAGTTGGGCGGGCCTGGGCGTTTGTTTGTGTGAAAGGCAGTAGTGAAATGTAAAGGAACAACATATTAGAATCGAGATAGGACTGAAAAGATTTTTTATCACCTTACACGTGCGTAGAATGCTTTTCTGAAACATATGGACAATGTTACTTTAACCAAATGGAAGGAGTGATATTCCTTTCCATGTTTTTCTCGAAACTTTTTATTTTTTATTTTGGCACCCCGTGCCTTGTCAAGAAGGCACTAATGGTATCGCTAACTAAAAACCACGAATAAATTATATTATAGCCTTGAGGATAGAGTTGAATTGACATACCACTCTCTGAGTACCAATTTTGCCTATTTATTTTTCCTTTCCTGGTTTTTTCGTTTTATGGCCCATATTGGTATCCACTGGGTATGAGAGGCGGTACCCTTTAGCATCGGTATTAAATCTCCCAAGAATTCGGGAGGAAAGTTTCAGTAACACTATTTTAGGTACTGGAGGTTTGGAGGTCGAGGGGAGTAGGGCAAACATATAACAAGTAAAAAATGCGTCGGAGTTTCTTCGGCGCAATCGAGTTTTCTGTACAGCCGCTACGGCGTATAATCAAGGCCACCGAAAATAGATCTATCTTTCGGTGGTCTCGGTATAATGCTGTATGAGCCGCGGCCTATGGAACTCTAACCACGGTCCGGTGGTGGCCTGTCCTATATCGTTGCCAGAAGGACGATTATGGGTAATTTCAGCCTTAAATAAAATAAAAATTACTGAGGCTAGGGGGCTGCAATTTGGTATGTTTGATGACTAGAGGGTGGATGATCAACATACCAATTTGCAGCCCTCTAGCCTTAGTAGCTTTAAGATCTGTGGGCGGGCAGAAAAAGTGCGGACGGACGGACATAGTTTTCTTTTCACAGAAAACTAAAAATCCTGAAAATAACACGACACTCTTCCAGATATACTAAGAACCAGGAACCGCCTTCCCTCCCAGCATGCCTTGAAAGGTTGGAACTGTTATGACTTGATACGAGCGATCCCGGCGCGGCTATTACCGCCACTCCGATTTCACAGCACATTGACGATTCGGGATGGAACTAACCAGCCGTGTTTTAGTACCTCTTTTATTTCATCTTATTCTCCCTCTTTTTTTGCGTTATCATTAACCCTTTCGCTTATGGCTGTTATGAGAATTACGTCTGTGGGCAGCGGTGGTGACTCGAGCGTTAAGCTTATAGAATTTTATACCTGTATTTGTTCAGAGACGCATATATATATATCTCCGACAGTGTATAGTGTACAGACGCATTCCTCGTCGTGAGCCTTTTATGTACCGTAGCTGTATGAAGCGAATAATATATACATACATACATATATTTATATATATACTCTCTCTCAAAATTGCATCCTCATATAACGATAAGCGTAGGAACACAGTATGTACAATGCCACCGATGTGAAAAGCATTTATCAACGAAATTCAAAAACCAGAAAAATAAAACGCTCCAAGTTTTATACCGACGATTCGGTGAAATGTGTTGTACGGGAAAGCCTCCGATAATTGAGTTTACGACTTCCATTGGGACACGAGGTTTGACTTGGCTTTTTAAATGCGTTTGATGCCGGTTTAATAAAAGGGAAGTTAATGTCTATTTTCAAAAAGTGCAGTCGAGTTATTAGATCTTGTTTCCATTATACTGGATGCAGACACGTTTTATGGAGGATAGTAGTGAACGGCCACTATCGGATCCAGAAAAATTTCATGGGGACACCACCAATATTCGTATTATACATAAACACATACATACACAAACACACACACACTTATATGTATATATATATATATATATATATATATATATATATATATATATATATGTGTGTGTTTATATATATATGTGTGTGTTTGTATATGTATATATATACAGTATATATGTAAAATTTTTATAAAAATTTTATTATTTCTATAGTAGATTTTTTATTATTTCCCCATTCTCTCTCTCTCTCTCTCTCTCTCTCTCTCTCTCTCTCTCTCTCTCTCTCTCTCTCTCTTGGAAACCTTTAGAAGGCGGTTTTTGTTATTCACAGAATAAAAATAACTGGGTAATTATCTTAGCCTTTGCTAATGAATGTATTATGCTTATTAAAATGAAACTTTCTTACAAAATTAAAATTACGTTTTTTTTTTCAATTTAAGGATATTAACATAAGTATTTTCCTAGAGGTCTTTCAACGCCTACTGATGCTTAGAATAGAGGCAATACCTCGTCTTAGATTCTAATCCTTAGTAATTATTTATTTTGGGCAGAACATTACAGTCTACATATGTTGATAAACATTTTGTGTGTTCACATAAGGAAATTTTGCTTATTTTGAAATTTATCTAACTGAAGGTTATGTATTTTTATGGGGGAACAATGATAATTTTAGTTTTCTGTAAAAGAAAACTGTTGGCCCGGCTTTGTCTGTCCGTCCGCACTTTTTTCTGTCCGCACTTTTTCTGTCCGCACTTTTTTCTACCCGAACCGTCCGCACTTTTTCTACCCGCAACGTTTCCGGCCGCACTTTTTCTACCCGAACGCCGCACTTTTTCTGCCCGCACTTTTTCTGTCCGCACTTTTTCTGTCCGCACTTTTTTTTTCTGCCCGCACTTTTTCTGTCCGCACTTTTTTCTGTCCGCACTTTTTTCTGCCCGCACTTTTTCTGTCCGCATTTTTCTGTCCGCCTTCAGATCTTAAAAACTACTGAGGCTAAGGGCTGCAAATTGATATGTTGATCATCCACCCTGCAATCATCAAACATACCAAATTGCAACCCTCTAGCCTCATTAGTTATTATTTAAGGTTAAACTTTTTCATAATCGTGCTTCTGGCAACGTTATAGGACAGGCCACCACCGGGCCATGGTTATAGTTTCATGGGCCGCTGCTCATACAGCATTATACGGAGACCACCGAAAGATAGATCTGTTTTCGGTGGCCTTGATTATACGCTGTACAGACAACTCGATAGCGCCGGTTTCATCGGCGCACTTGTTACTTATTGAATATAAATGACCTTCATATATCTGCGAGATATGAATGCTTATAAATATCTCAAGAAATAAAATAAAAGGAACAATCAAAATACTCAAAATGTTAAAAGTCTAGACAAAAATACGCATAATTTCGAAGGAACCTTAACTATGAAACACACAGAACGGGAATTAATGGCAAGAGCAAGTTATGGGCAGACTAAAAATATTAATATCGGTCAGCATTCCACTTTGGAATAATTGTTTGATGGACACATCGCATCCAGTCGGTTGTACGCACTCTGCATATACTATTAGCTATATTTCTTTGTTTTGTTCACATTCGTGAAGGAAACACTGATATACAAGTGAGATATAAATATATATATATATATATATATATATATATATATATATATATATATATATATATATATATATATATATATAAAAGTGTTCTTGCTGCCATGGGGAAGTGTAGAAAACATAAGACGGAAAGAAAGTATGACAGACTTCACTTTTGGACTTTTGTTCTCAGTCTTGTTTGGGTCTCGTTCGGGGCCCGTACCCCGCCCGCGCCCATTTTCTCTCTTGTGCTGGCCTTATGCCATTTGAATATGCGCGAGGAAGAGACTGACCGCCCAACATCGCAGACAGGTGTGGGATTTGTAACGTAACCATCAGCTAGTGCGATAAAAAGAAAGAGAGAGAGAGAGAGAGAGAGAGAGAGAGAGAGAGAGAGAGAGAGAGAGAGAGGGGGATATGTAAAAATGTTTGTCAACACAGAAATTCTTTTTCAGTCTAAAAGCACAATTTCGGGGTTGCCGTAATATCAACGCAAAGTTTTCATTAATAATATTTAAAAAGGTAAGTAAAAAAAACAACTCATATTCTGGTATGCAGCTTTGTAATACAGTACTATGTTTCTCGGTGAGGTAGGCATCGTCACTGGTGTGCTGGCATATACCACTGAAGAAGAAGTATAGACCGATTGGAAGTCTTGATAAGAAGATAGTATCTATGAACAACGGCATTGACTCCAATGGAAATATACACACACACAGATATACATATATATATATATATATATATATATATATATATATATATATATATATATATATATATATATATATATATATATATATATATATATATATATATATATATATATATATATATATATATATATATATATATATGTATATATATTTCTTTAGCTAAGAATATATATCTTTAGCAGAAGCAAGCAGTTAGTGCTTGAGCTTAATTAATGTTAAAATTGTATCGTTAACAATTTTGATCCCCAAGTATGCAAACTGATATTTTATATCATTACTATTATAAAATTAAATCTTAAGTGAATCAATAGGCTTAGTTACACCCGTTTGTTCGATTTTTAGTTATTTACTGAAAATTATTTTCGTGGGCCTAGTTGCACTCTCTATGACTTAGAGGCTTCGTTAGTCAGCAATAACACCGTTTCTTTTCTAAGTCGTTTTTATTGAATGAACATTCACTAAAAAAAAAAAAAGTCTGAGAGCGCTCACCACGATTTTACATTCACCATTAAATAAATTATTCCTCGGGAATACACGGAGAAAATGAAACTGCCTTTATGAGGTATCCAATTCTAAAAAAAAAAAAGGGGAAAGTTCATTAAAGACGAAGTTGTAGTGATTATTTCGAAATGAACGCTGCATTAAACCAATGAAAAGAGTCAAATGAGATATACTTTTTAATTTCATTTTAAAACATTTCTATTATATGTTTCTCTCATTATTTGTACACTCATGGGTAAGATAATTGCCATGTCATAACCACTTACATTTTTCATAAGCAAGGTTCAAAGTAAAGATGATAATAATTTAGGCGAAATATGGGTTTTTGTTTATGGAGTCACGTGTGGGTGGGAGAAGCCGCAACTATAGTCTTGTCATGGAAAAGATTGTATAATTATATACCAGGAGAGCACATCCTTTTATATCTGGGATCACCAATCATGAAGTTGCATAAGGAATATTTCCACGTAGAAAGGTGCTAATGGGAAAGAGAGAAAAGGAGAAAAATAAGAAAATAAATGAGTAAAATAGATGCGTAGGTATAACAGGAGGAGGAAACAGCCGAACGATAATTAGACAAGTGATGTAATTCCTCTGTTTATAGTTATAGCTCATTCACGGTCTTTCCTACCCTGTTGGCGCGTAGGAAGATAGAAAATCGGTATTTTCCTGTTCATTTTCCAGAATACATTTCGATAGTTTTGACGCTGTTATATCCTTGCGTAATTTTCTCTTATCTAGGAGGTTTCTGGACTCTGAAAGATAGTGCTCGGAAGCTTCTAGAGCGACTGTTTCACAGTAAATGCATGGTCTTGGACAATCTCCGGTCCTTTGCCAGCCACAATACATCGCAACCTTAAGCCGTGTTATAACTACTGTTAGTTTACGTGCAAGTCCTCTGGGATATGTTATGAGCTGGAAATTGATAGCTTTCACATACAATTCGCCAGTTCTTGAGCTTTCACAAGAGGCTTGCCTAACGCTGCCTTTTTCTTGCCGTTAACAATACGCTACAACTGTAACTTTCAACTTGGTTTGCGAAGGTCTTAGTGTAATCCATTGCAGGTTTCGTTTTGCAAGGGCGCGTACTTTATTCCCAAGTTCTGTCTGGCCCTGTTTTCTGCAGAGATAGTGCGTGGATCTAGGTCTACGTTCGGTCTCTAGGACATTGTGCAACTTTGCGATGAGCAGGACCTTTTCTCAGACGCCCATGGGCAACGTTATAACCGTTAAGCTGTGTCATTTTGATAATGCAACAATTTGTAACTGCTGTAACTAAATATGGTACACCAAAAAGTATAAGAAAAATCAGATATGGTAAAGATTTGTGGGTATAATCTGACATAAATGGAAACCACTATTGACTTTTGGCTAAACGTGTTTTTAACCATTATATCATATTCCTCAGTCTGATCCCATTTGCCTGTTACGCCACATCGCACGCAGATAGTGAACAAATAGTCAGTGTAGCCCCACTCTTATTTATCGATAAGTAAACTGGTTTATTTTATGTCTGGCATAATTGAGAGAAACACGACCACACGAGAATGATAAAATATTTCTGGACAACTTACCGAATAAAGTTAGACATTCTTGGAAATTGTAAATGAATTTCCTATCCTTCATTGCTTACGATAATACTCTCTTTATACATCAGCTGATTTAAAACCTGTAGCTTTACGTTGTTAGAGAGAGAGAGAGAGAGAGAAACATGACTCCGTACCATACCAAATTGTTTCTCATCAGGGTTGACACTAAGTCCCAAACAGTTTCATTCGGGCGAAGCTGAATTAGTCATGCCATAACTTTCCGCCAAGATTTATTGCAGGAACAGTCGTCTATAAATTATTTATCCATTTATGCATCCCCTGGAAAAGCTCTTCGTAACGATACTCGCTTAAAAACAAAAATAAATCAAGGACTTGTAGAGAATTGAACGTGGGCCTGAAAAACCAATTCGTGAATTTAAAGAAACTTCAGAATATTGATGTGTTTATGAGGAGCGGACTGATTACTTTCTTGGTGTAAAGACAGTTTATTTCTTTAATAATATTATATTAAGATAACAGGTTTTTCTTAAAGGGATTTCTAAATCAAAATATAATGATAAAACTGATAGAGTTAGGAAAATAGCAATTATACAAATATATTAATTTAGCCGACAAGAAAAGGCTACTAATTGTGTTTTCAAAAACGCACAGGAGGTTATATTAAAAAAAAAAAAAAATAGACGGTTTGGAAAAGAGAACCAGATTCAGAGAACAAACTGAAAATTAATGACCTCATACATTTCGGCATTCACTATTCTCATCATTATTATTATCACTATTATTGAGAATATATCTCCGTAGCGAAACAAATAACTTACAGGAACGAGGACCATACTGCCCTAAAATATAAAACTGCAGTATCTGCAAAATTTTCGAAATTGGGATATGCCACCTATTGGGTTCGTGAAACAATAATACGCAATTCACCGCAGTTTCAGAATGATTCTTCAATGCTTTATTTAGGGGGTCCCATTTGCAGTATCTGCAAAATCAGCAGTAAGGCAAGGGAGTATCGACCATTTTTCCCAGTTTTGTATTTTTGCAGATACTGCAGTCTTCCGTTTTAGGGCAGCACACACCATTCGATGAAAACAGATACCGAACGACGAGAATAGGTGCAACTTCAAGAAACCCAAAATGTCGACAAAAGACCCTCTTTGGGCTAATAGAAAAAGTTCCGTCAGTCTTGTATCCACAGGAATTCGGAGAATCCATTCAAAGAGTGTCTTGTAAACATCCCGCCGTCCACATAGCTTTGATAATGGTAACTCAGACTTGAAGGACTATAAATACAGATGTAGAGATGTTTGCCTGAGATGTGTGAGAAGACTGACTTTTTAAACATCAAAATGGTAGTAATTACCCTAAATCTGACAGACATTACTTTTAATATGACTTATATTTTTGTTCAGATAATATCAGTTACGATTATTTTTGCATCATGAAAAACAGTTTTGTCTAGTTTTTAACATGTTCAGCATAATTCTTTTATATATATATATATATATATATATATATATATATATATATATATATATATATATATATATATATATATATATATATATATATATATATATAATTGTTAATGACGATTTGCAAATACCTGCTAAGCATCACGGGGACATAGACTGGTAAGCATCAACTTCGCACTGTTAGTTTATGAAGGAAATCCAGTAATGGGTAAAGTTCCGTGCAAACGCATGACGGAGAATGATTAAGAATAGATTAGAATATAAAATTTAGGCCAAAGACCAAGCGCTGGGACCTCTAAGGTCATTCAGCTCTGAAAGATAAATTGAGAGTAGGTAGGTCTGAAACGTGCAACAGGAGGTAAACCTCTCAGTTGCACTATGAATCAATTGCTAAAGAGAGGGTGGAAAGTAAGACGGAAGAAAGAGAAAATGAACGGAGGTACAGTAAAAGGAATAAAATAAAAACTACTGAGACTAGACGGCTGTAATTTGGTATGTTGGATGATTGGAGTGTGGATGATCAACATACCAATTTGCAGCCCTCTAGCCTCAGTAGTTTTTAAGATCTGAGGCTGGACAGAAAAAAGTGCGGTCGCACAGACAAAGCCGGAACAATGGCTTTCTTTTACAGAAAACTAATAATAAAAATTCACTAATTTCCACACAATTTCATTCACTGTTCTAAAACAACTAGCCATTCCTGACAGTATGCTCCAAATTGGCGGCCTTTTCCGTCCTCCTCATTATCTCTTGCAGAGAGTAGTGTATTAGATGGCCCGCCATTGTTCCAAAAACAAAGCTTTAAAAAAAAGAGAGAAAAAAAGTCGCATTTGTCTTTTCTTTTCTTGGAGGGGCATCGTTATTTTGATAAAGAGGTCATCCTTGTCCTCCCAGTACTCTTTGTTCTGTCTGCCTGATTAACCTGCCGGACCTCTCTCTCTCTCAGAAAAGAATTTAAAATTAAAACAGGATCACTATGGACGGACAGGTTTAAAACCTTTCCACTGATTCAATCGTAATGGAAATATGTTAAAATAAGCAGCGAAAAACTTGCATACTCGTAGGGAGTGGATGAGTCGTTGCTTGCTAATTATCTTATTTTGTTGAGGTTATTTAATATTCGAATAGCAGGTGGATGTCTTATTATAATTCTTTTATTCAGCACAGAAATTGCCAGTCCAAAGTAACAGGAAGTGAGGTATTCTGAGAACAACACAACATTAAAAATAAAGTTGCTATATGCAAAACTTCTTGTATCGTTAAAGCTGGGTAGTGCCGTCAGTGCACCTCATGCGGTACACTGTAGGCATTGCTTATGGTTCTTTGCAATGTGTCTTAGGCCCATAGTTGCAACCCCTTTCATTCCCTTTACTGTGCCTCTTTTCATATTCTCTTTCTTCTATCTGACTTTCCACAACCCTCTCCTAACAATTGATTCATAGTGCAACAGCCAGGGTTTCCTCCTGTTATACCTTTCAAACCTCTTACTGTCAATTTCCACTTCAGCGCTGAATGATTTCATAGGTCCCAGTGCTTGGCCTTTGGCCTAAATTCTATATTCAGTTCAATTCAGTTCAGATTCAGAGCACGAAACATTCTACGAAATTTAACAAGTTAAATGCATTCAATTGAACAATATGAAAAGTTCCTTGACTTGTATTTTATTTGGTAATGAATCAGTGGTTAACTTTCTCACGGAAAATGTAAACATTAGCTGCTGTCATTTGTTTTTGTGTCAAGCAACAAAACTTACGTATTCCTTATTTCCGGGACTTTCTGGTATAAATGGCAAAGTTTTAGAACCCAGTTTCCATATTCTAGGAAAGGTATTACCACATTTTAGACAAAATTAGTGCAGGCAGTACCCTGGTTATGTCAGGGATTATGTTCCAGCAGTGCGCCACACTGTCTTATGGGACATCAGCCTTAACCCAGAACCGAATATTTGATGAGTATGTTTGAAAAGCGCCATAAGATCGGAACGCCGTAAGTCGGAACCGCCATAACCCGGGGACTTATTGTAAAACTAAATGAAAAAGGTATGAATAATTTAACACTGTGTCGAAGATTTCTCATAAAGTACGCTCAGCATCCAGAAGTGGGGAAATCAGGTATGCTCGGAGGTGCAGTTTGATAGGAAGCAGTCTGTCCTGCCATTCCTCTAAAATCATTTAAAATTTTTTATTATTTTCTGTTTATAATTAGAACTAAGTTATCAACCAGAATTTGGGTAGCTCTGCTGAACTCTCTATTAGTAGAATTCCATGATGAGCAGTGTGAAAGGGATCTGGGAGCAGAGGCGTTTCTCTAAAATTAGTTCAGGCATTTACTTTGGCCATTAAGGCTGAGAGCCAATACTCCGGAGATCGTCAGTGCTAACTGGTGAGTATTATCTGCTCCAAAGTCAAACCCTAATCATACTAATTATATAACCATTCACGTAATCTTCGTGTAAATTTGGATTCACAAAAGAAAGTTGACATTTATATGTATTTTTATTTGTTAAAAGACACTGCATCTCTTATTCTATAATGCGCAAGAATGATTTGCCAGAACAATCCTTTTATTATTTCTTCTTTCTTTTAATTCGGGAAAGATAAATTGTGTAAGGAATTTACGCTGACACGAAGCGATTCTAGTACACTTGTTGTGGTATCGGTTCCTCCATTGAGCGCTATTCAATACTGTCTGTCCAATATCGTGTTGGCCGATTTCTACCCCTGTTATTTTTCTGTTTTAGGCGCTTTTCCTTTCTTCCTTTTTTTTTATATATGGACAGTGACTCTACGGGATCAGATTAATTGGCCTTCTGAATTCTGTTCACATTTCCTTTTTCCTTCTGTTCGGATGGGAAGGCAACAGATGTTGTTTTCAGTTTTCTGTAAAAGAAAACTATTGTGTCGGCTTTGTCTGTCCGTCCGCACCTTTTCTGTCCGAACTTTTTTCTCTCCGCCCTCAGATCTTAAAAACTACTGAGGCTAGAGGGCTGCAAATTGGTATGTTGATCATCCACCCTCCAATCATCAAACATACCAAATTACATCCCTCTAGCTTCAGTAGTTTTTATTTTATTTAAGGTTAAAGTTAGCCATAATCGTGCGTCTGGCAACGATATAGGATAGGCCACAGCCGGGCCATGGTTAAAGTTTCATGGGCCACGGCTCATACAGCATTATATCGAGACCACCGAAAAATAGATGGATCTATTTTCCGTGGTCTTGATCATACGCTGTGGCAGCCGTACAGAAAACTCGATTGCGCCAAAGAAACTTCGACAACATTTTTTAATTGCTTTGTCGATGAATACAAAAAACGAAGCATCACATATAAACATCACTAAGTATATAAGATAATCCAAGATGAAAGGACTATTATGTAGCTTTGCAGACACTGCAGTCGGGCTGCAAATTCTTGGGCGGTATGGTGTTGGTGATGGGACCTGCAAGCAGGGTTTGGAATCCCAGGAGATAAAGAGATCTGAGGCAGCGCAGATAAAGCGTAGTCCCGCCATTAAGTGAGGAGATAGGCAGCCTCTGGTCATTAGCGATGAAAGGTCCAGCAAAAACCTTTTGACTGGAATTCTTGGAGTTGCTGACGTTCGAACTCTTCCTTTGAGCGCTTCTCTCTTTGCATTAATTCCGGGAGATTACTGACTTGCGTCGCTGTATAAGGGGAAAGAGACGGGGGTGATATTGTAATTCTTCTTTATTCCATAGTAAAGGTACATCATTCACATATTTCACATAGAAAACTCATGCGTCAGAAAAACTTTATTTTCTCAACAATACCGGAGGGTAATAATGTTTACAAAGAATAATTATGTTGCTGTGAGCTGTACAGATAAATAAATATACACTGACAACCTGTATTTACGCCATTGCTTTGTTATCCATTTAGTGTCAATCTTATTATTTGCGGTAGCATTATTATAGAACTGTGTTAACAAATGACGTTCGTTTGATGCAAGCCGTGTGTACTTCTGTATTGTGAGAGAGAAAGTGGAAGAAATTAACATTTTCCTTTCCTTTGCAACGGAAAATTACACACGCGCGCACACACACCTATATATATACACATATATGTACATACAGTCCATGCATACATACATACATTAATCTATTAATAGGATTTATTGTCGGATTCGCTATATTTTGGGAATTACTTACACCTGAAGTGAATTATATTGTCGTTTTCACTGTACCTTGTGAATTACTTACACCAGATGTGAATTATAGTGACAAGCGCCTCTACGTCGTCGGTGGGGATTCGAACCATCGTCTGGTTCAGAAACAACGACAGACAGTAACTCAGATTCAGTTGTTCGCAGAGCTATTCTGTCCTAAAATGGAAGACTGCAGTATGTCCAAAAATACAGAACTGAGAAAAATGGCAGATGCTCCCTTGCCTTACTACTGATTTTCCAGACACTGCAAATGGGACCCCCTAATTACTTGTGGAAAGCATCGAAGAATCATTCTGAAACTGCAGTAATTTGTGTATTAGTGTTTCACGAGCCCAATAGGTGGCATATCTCAATTTCGAAAATTTTGCAAATACTGCAGTTTTCCATTTTAGGGCAGTATTCATAGATCCCAGCTTGCTCCAAACCCAGATATCTCTTTGCTGTGACCCTCATGAATCAGTTAACTACCAATTATTTATTTCCTTCTAAGTCCAACAAATGCAAAATAAAAAAAAAATACTGAAATGAATAGGAACGGTTTGAATAAAGCAAATGGCAAAACGGTGATGCATTGATTTATTTGAGTATGTAACTACCTTTACATTAGAATTTCCGAAAGGTTACAGGTAACATCTAAAATTTTAATATTTTTAGAATGATTTTTCTCTACTTGGGACGCTGATGTACCAGTTTTCTGTTAGAGAGAAAAAAAAAACTCATAGTCATGATAATGTATGCATATCTTTTTTTTCTATTCCACAACTTAGCAATTCTCATGAACTTGTGTTGTTAAAGCCATTCTGTGCCGGGACGCAAATTCCTGAGATGCATGTTAGTATTGCACCAGCCCCGGTTTTTTTGCCATACCCCTAGGTTAGGTTAGGTTAGGTTAGATTAGCGCTGCTCAATAATTTGGGTGTGGGAAACATAATGAGATTATTTGCAAGAAAATTCTATGGTTAGTTTTTAAGATATGGCGTCCCGCTTCTTTTCAGGGAAAGGTCCGGGAACTCGGTCACATCTCGGAAAATTGCTGTCGGGACAATGCAGCATCTGTTCAAATGCAATAAAATCCATCGTCCGATGACCCTCCTACATACGGCGAAATTAGAAACATATTTGTCCTCCTCTGATCATAACAACCTTTCGTAAGTAGTGTGTTATCGTTGGAACTACGATAGGTAAATGCATCTCTGTTCGGAGATGAAACTATACTAGGAAGTGACAAAACGTGCAAGGAAAATGTGCTCTCTCTCTCTCTCTCTCTCTCTCTCTCTCTCTCTCTCTCTCTCTCTCTCTCTCTCTCTCTCTCTCTCTCTCTCTCGCGTGTGAATGAAAGGGCGGTTTGGTAACATCCTAATTCATTCCTCTTTGAAAGTAATGACATTGTCAAACACTAAAATGTCATGCTATTGTTTATGTAAACATAGAACCCCCTGGTTTTTAATGGAAATGTTCCGGCTCCAACGAGCTGGCTCGTAATGTATACACATTATTCGATTATCTACAATACTTTCAGGTGGAAACGATCACGAATTTTAATACTACATTGTTCTTTCCGCGTTTGATATTCCCTATTAACTTTTTCCTACCAAAAGAATTTAATTTTGCATCAAATATGTAGTTTACCATTCCACCTACGCGTATACTTCGTGGTGGCTTGGCTTGGCTTGGATTGGATTTCATAATGTTTGCAAAATAGATCTGTCTTTCGGTGGTCTCGGTATAATGCTGTTTGAGCGTTACCATGGCTCAGTGGTGGCCTATCCTATATCGGTACCAGAAGCATCATTATGGCTAACTTTAACCTTAAATAAAATAAAAAAAAACTACTGAAGCTAGAGGGCTGCAATTTGGTATGTTTGATGATTGGAGGGTGGATGATTAGCATACCAATTTGCAGCCTTCTAGCCTCAGTGGATTTTAAGATCTGAGGGCGGACAGAAAAAGTGCGGACAGAATAAAGTGCGGACAGGAAAAAGTGCGGACGGACAGACAAAGCCGGCACAATAGTTTTCTTGTACAGAAAACTAACAAGCTTGTCGTCAGCAGTGATAAAAATATATGTTTCTACTCGATGCAAATCAAGTATAAACATCAGCATTAGCCTTGTTTTATTCCAGTCAGTGAAATCCTTGAATTTATGAGAATGGTCTGTTATCATATTTTCTTTTTCGTCGAATTCGGTTAAAATTTCCTGATCGTTGTGTTATTCCGTTTAATACAACGTATCATTTTCATTCACTACACATTTTTATTTCTCTCTTAAACAGGGGAAAAAAGTTAATACTCAAACATAACCCTTTCTGCCCCCGTACTATTCAACTTTTAGTTATACGCTTATTATTCCAATAACGCCCCAACTGTAATCCGCCATATAATTGTAATGAATTATCAGATGCGGTTATAATAACGCTTTGCCTGCAATCCTTAATTATCTTTGCCAACCTTTTCATTTTCAAGAGTGTTCGATCCATCCGTTGCACAGGGGAGAACGCTGCCCGATTTAAGCACCACATAATTGCGAATCTCCCTTCCTCTATCAAATCGTTGACTTTCCATTAAAGTGAAGTTCAAGTTACCCCTTCTGGTGGAAAAGAATATCGTTTCCGCCCTATTGGATCCTTGCTCCTTCATTGTCTTCAGTTACCATCATTCACTTCGCTCTCCTATGGGAGCCCGGTCGAGGAAGTGTTCGTATCCCATGTTTAAAGCTGATCTGTCATGGTTCTCTATGCTACTGGGCGTGAAATTAAATATGAGAGCGTAATAGATATGCGGGAGTTATTCAAATAACGTGTTATTCTTTTATCATGTGAAAACCATTACTGCAGTTAAATCATTATGTTCAATGTGGACATGCGGGGAGTTTGAGTGTCAAAAAGTATGAGAGGTGTTCCTCTTTGTTTAATGTTACTAGAACGGAGTTTCTGCCTTCTTTACTTTATATTCAGTTTGAATATGTCGTTCTGATGTCATATTTTATTTTATTATTAACTCGCATTACGAATCATTTCTCAAAGGGATATTATTACTAAAGGTTTGACAGAAAGCAGCGGCCACTTTCCAGAAGGATAGATAGATATTCAAGAACTAAAATAGCATTTTTTCAACGATTGATTATATTAGCATATCCATCAACAATAACCACCTTTTAGTTTTCTGTAAATGAAAACTATTATGCCGGCTTTGTCTGTCCGTCCGCACTTTTCTGTCAGCCCTCAGATCTTAAAAACTACTGAGGCTAGAGGGCTGGAAATTGCTATGTTGATCATCCACCCTCCAGCCATCAAACATACCAAATTACAACCCTATAGTCTCAATAGTTTTTATTTTCTTTAAGGTTAAAGTTAGCCATAATCGTGCGTCTGGCAACGGTATAAAATTTCATGGACCGCGGCTCATGCAGCATTCTACCGAGACCACCGAAAGATAGATCCATTTTCGGTGGCCTTGATTATACGCTTTACAGAAAACTCGATTGCGCCGAAGAAACTTCAGCGCATTTTTTTTTACTTGTTTGGAGGAATTTATGACACTCTACTCTTCTAAGGCCTATGTTTCCTTCTGCATTGCCTGTTGTATAACTGGTCTCAGAAGGATATTGCTATAGTCCATCCCAGTCCAAAAGATTAAAATGTTCCACGGTCATAATTTGAATATGCAAATGAGATCAACCTCCAATTCCACTCCAGAAATTTGCAAATGCTGAAGGAATTCGAATAATGTCAGACTTACATTAAGTTACACGGCCCAATAGAAAAAAAAAATAAACAAATAAAAAATGCGCCAAAATTTCTTCAGCGCAATCAAGTTTTCTGTGCAGCGTATAACGCTGCATGAAACTTTCAGCCATGTCCCATGAAACTCATCCACCGTCCAGTGGTGGCCTCAGCCACGGCCCATGACAGTCTTAGCCGCGGCCCATGAAACTCAGTCACCGTCCAGTGGTGGCCTCAGCCACGGCCCATGAAAGTCTTAGCCGCGGCCCATGAAACTTCCAACTCCTTTACCTTGTTTTACATATGTTAGATATCTTATCTGGGAACAGTTTTAATCTGTATATAATAATAAAATCCGAGAGGTTCCGATCTTGTTTGCTCTCCCCTGGGTGACAATAGGGGGAGACATGACACAGCCACCCACCCCCTGCAAACCTGTTTGTCCGCCCTGGGTGTGGGCGGAGTAGGTAGGGGATTGGGAGGGTAGAGGAGACATCCACCCTCTTCCTGCAAAACTGTTTGTCCACCCCAGGTGGGGCAGGGTAGGTAGAGGATCGGGAGGGTAGGGGAGACAGTAGCCCTGGGTTCCAGTGCGTGTAACACGCGCCAACAATCTTGTCTGAAGGGACCTTAATAAATGTTAGCAAATACGACACCAAAGGGATATCCCATTGCTGTATCACCCACCTCGAAGATTAACAGCTAGGTAGATAGAGTGCCACCTTGAAAGGCCTTTTTGGATTTAGCACGACACAAAAATTCCAAAATGTTGGGTTTTGTTGAAAAATACATCTACTCAACTATTACATAACTAAAGCTTTCTCTTGAGGTCAGGAAACCATGGAACACATCCCAAACTATAGGCTTCACAGTATCACTGTTCAGAGTCTCATTTCTTTTCAGCCTAACCTGGTCTCTCCCAACAACTCATGCTTTTCGATAGACACTGAAAACATGATTATAAATATAGATTCAGGTCAAGAAAACGTGATTGTTGACTTATTGTCATTTCAGTGTCTCACTCCGCCGACAAAAACAGCGAATCACGCAATGGATAATCTTGCATTGAATCTTTCCTTTGTATGTTAGATTTTGCCTCGTGCTAAACCACACGAGAGAGCTGGAAATGTCAGACCTCTAATCAAATTAATCAGATGTTAATTCGGTGGTAATCAAATTCACCTCCGTCCGTCCATCAGGAGCGCTGCATATTAATCACTCCAGAGGAGGAACCTTTATCAACCTCGATATTGTCACATTACCAGGTCACATTAAAGTTGTACTTGATTACGAAAATTCATATTCAGATATGTCAAGGTAACATCTTTATGGAAGACAGCACTTATCGTATTCAAAATGTACAGCTACACGCAAATTAGAGAAAATGTAGAATGCTCTTAGTCAATCAATAAATCAATCAGTCATTTCCTGTGGCACCCACGGGAATGCATAGGGCCTCGATGAACTCACGCCACCACATTCTGTCCTAGACCAACTCCTCAAGTTCTCCCCAGCACTGTATCCTGCTTCCCGCCTCATTGTCCTCGAACCACGTCTCCTTTGGCCTACCTCTACCTCTTCTACCAAGGGCAACCCACCCCGGTGCATCTCGCACTATTCCCTTTCTTCTATACACATGGCCTAGCCACTTCCAGCGTGAGAACCTAACATACTCATCGACCGGTTGCAACCCCCTTACTTCTCTAATCCTGTTATTAGATATACTATCCCTCCAATTAATTCCTAATATTCTCGTAGTACAATATCATTTCCCGATCATCACTATATATAGGTAGTTCCTGACTTAAAGAACTGGCTAAATTACTATAAACCTCTAAATTAATGAGACTGACGTAGAAGCATTTGCATTTAGTAATCTATGCAGCCAAAGGAACATATATGCCGTTTCATTATTTATTAAAGACCTCAGTATTTTCACATTATTGAAAGTTAATATAATAGCTTTATAAAGTTCAGATTAGAGCGAAGGCAAAAAGGTTTAAAGCGTTTTTTTGCGTGGTTCGTTTTTACCGGTAAAGCTGTATTTTTAAGAAATATATAAATATAATTAAAACGTGCACTTTTCAAGTTGAAAGACAGATTTTCATTCGTATTTAAAATAATATGCTTCCTGCCGTAAGATATGGTCGTTCTATTTGCACGTAGTCAAAATAAACTCGCGTCAGACAACTGCCTGTAAATGGCAGAATTTTTTGTGAGAATCTGCGCGACCTTTGAATGCGCATCCGCAACGATCCGGAAAATAATCCGTTCCAAAACCGTTCCCACTTCACCGTCGAGAGCAGCATTCGTTGGAATATTCTCATTCGGGGGTCGAATTAATTCCCAGATCTCGTTTCATTCGGTGTAAACGACGTCGATACAATTTGGGAAAACGTTGACACATTCAGTTCCTACTCTGCTATACTCGGGTGGAAAGAATTCCTCGAATTAGGTAGTGCTGTGTTTATGTGTCTTCATTTATGATTTTAATTTATATATATATATATATATATATATATATATATATATATATATATATATATATATATATATATATATATATATATATATATATATATATATATATATATATATATATACACGTGTGTGGACAAGAAGGCAGATATGTATAAACACGAAACAAATAATATTTGAATTCATTAGCAAATTTTCTTAACCCGAGAACCATGACTCTCATTTTAAAGCTGGCATAAAAATGACCTGCTCTTTTAGTAGGAAGCCTCTGCGGAAAATTGCCAAGAACAATGGCACTTTCCTCTCTTTTTTTTTATGATTTATGAAAGAGCCTTTTCTCCTCCTCAACTGACGTCGTGCTTTTGAGCCCGTTGTTTTTAGCCTCGAGATCAGAGTTTTTCCTTACCCAACGGAAGCTGAATGCTTCTTATGCTTCTTAGTCATTCAGTTTTTCCGCTCTCAGATCTTAAAAACTACTGAGGCTAGAGGGCTGCAAATTGGTATGTTGATCATCCACCCTCCGATCGTCAAACATACCAGATTTCAGCCCTCTACCCTCAGTAGTTTTTATCATATTTAAGGGAAAAGTTAGTCATGATCGTACATCTGGCGCCACCATAGGTATCAACAACTCATGCCACCACCGGGCCGTGGCTGAAAGTTTCATGGGCCGCGGCTGAGAGTTTCATGGGCCGTAGCTGAGAGTTCATACTGCATTATACGGTGTATAGAGAATTCGATTGCGCCGAAGAAACTTCTTCGCATTTTTTACTTGTTTATACTAGAAACGAATTACAGAGGTACGATTATGGCAAACTTTAACCTTAAATAAAAAAAAAAAAAACTACTGAGGCTAGAGGGTTACAATTTGGTGTTTTTGATGACTGGAGGGTGGATGATCAACATACCAATTTGCAGAACTCTAGCCTCAGTAGTTTTTAAGATCTGAGGGCGGACAGAAAAAGTGCGGACAGAAAAGTGTGTGGACAGAATAAAGTGCGGACAGAATAAAGCGCGGAAGGACACACAAAGCCGGCACAATCACTTTATTTTGCAGAAAACTAAAAAGTGATCCAGAAAAGACCAGGAAATATTCATATAGAAGCCTAAACAGCAGTGAATGTCACGATCATTTCTCCAAGGCAGGTATAAAATTTCATTAACAAAATTGTAATAAAAAAGTTAAAAATTTTCATACGCCAGTCCAAATACCATATGAGAAGTTAAACAAAGTTACTTCCATAATTCAGATATTCTAAAAACAAACAACAAGCAAAAGCAACAAGAAGATATTACAATAAAGCAAAATAACAACAAGCGTTTGGTAATTACCTGCGTAAGAGTCGTGCACCATTAGTACTGCTGAGTTAAAAGGCCCTCGGGAACTTGTGGTGTCCTTTCAGCATTTTTTATGCAGCAAATTCGTTGCCCTTCTTAAAGTGGAACACAATTTAAAGTGTTCCAGTCTCACAGAATTTTAAACTACATAGTCGAAGCAAGGCAAAACGAGAAGCCTTGAGTGAATCTTGGAAAAGAGTAAATTTATGTACAGTGACATTAACAATGGAAGTCAATAAACATTTCGGCTATGAGTGAATATGGCATTTGCAGAATCAAACTCTACGACTTAAAAAAATAGAAATCAAGTAAAATGTCCATATCCTAATCATGCAGTGGTTCTCAATCTTTTTTTAGTGGTGGCACCCTAACTTATACAATCATTTGAGTGGCACCCCTTCTTCACCATCCCACCATATCGCATGAATTAAGTTCTTATTTAATGAATAGAATTATTATCCATACTCAAACCAAAATCAGCACCAAGTACGTGCAGAAATATACTGTACAAACAAAGAGCATATCAGAAGAATTAGATAAACATAATTAGAGTAGAAACACTGACAATAATTATATGAAGACTTCTGCAAACTTTTTTTTTTTTTTTACAAATGTTCATTGAGATGATCCAGCCGCGGCAATATTCATGACAATCTTGTGGCACCCCTGGGCACACTGGAAAATACAAGGAAACAAGTGAAAAAAAGCGCCAGACTTTTTTCGGCGCAATCGAGTTTTCTGTACAGCTTATTATCAAGGCCGCCAAAAATAGATCTATCTTTCGGTGGTCTCGGTATAATGCTGTATGAGCCGCGGCCCATGAAACTTTAACTACAGCCCTGTGGTGGCCTGCCCTATATCGTTGCGAGAAGTACGATTATGGCTAACTCTAACCTTAAATAAGAATAAAAGCTACTGAGCCTAGAGGGCTGCAATTTGGTATGTTTGATGATTGGAGGGTGGATGATCAACATACCTTTTCGCAGCCCTCTAGCCTCAGCAGTTTTTAAGATCTGAGGGCGGACAGAAAAAGTGCAGACGGACAGACAAAGCCAGCACAAGAGTTTTCTTGTACAGAAAACTAAAAAAATGAAACCAATTTCAATGATTAACAAAGACAAATTGGTTATGACAATCCCTGCCCCTTCCAAGTACTTGTTAGCGATGCCTTTCCTCTCCAGTAACTGTTGAATAAGACTTGGCTCGCTCTCTGCCGAGCTTCGAAGGTGTTCAAGCACCAAACTTTCTAATAGATGTTTGATTTGTGCAGCAAGCTTCGACACAGACAGTGTGTTAAGACCTGGAAGCCCGTGCTACATCAAGGCCCAGATTCTCTATGGAGTTTCTGTCTAGAGAGTTGGTAAGCCAGTCCTTGAAGTAATATATTCAATTGTTGCCCAGCCACTAAGGTAGTGGTTTAGCTTTGTGGAAGGGAGATTTCTCTTGTATAGAGACCCTAGAGAGTGGCACAGTAACTAAATGGACGTGGAAAATCACTTTGACGTATTTTCATATATATATATATATATATATATATATATATATATATATATATATATATATATATATACACACACATATATATATTAGCAGATGCTCGCTATCGCTTGCATTTGCTAGTGCCCATATCGGCACCATACCCATACCCAAACTCATATTTGTATCATACCCGTACAGCGTATAGTGCTGTATGAGCCGCGGCCCAAGAAACTTTCAGCCACAGCCCCGTGGTGGCCTGTCCTATAGTGTTGCCAGACGCTCGATCATGGCTAACTTTAATCTTAAGTGAAATAAAATCTACTAAGGCTAGAGGGCTGCAATTTGGTATGTTTGATGATTGGGGGTGGATGATTAGCATACCGATTTGCAGCCCTCTAGCCTTAGTAGTTTTTGAGATCTGAGGGCGGACAGAATAAAGTGCGGACGGACAGACAAAGCCATCTCAATAGTTCTCTTTTACAGAGAACTAAAAATTCAAAATATAACGTTTAGAAAAGACGGGACCAAATTTACTTTGTCAAACAGCAGAGATGTATTTTAATGACTGATCGCGCATACTGTAATGGTTTAACTCTCTTCTGATTTAGTTCGACATAATTTTCCACACACCTTGACTGTGTAGCCCAGCTGTGTACAAATACACATATTACTTTATTGGTGTATTATACTGTAGTGTACATTATGTTTTCAGAAGTATTCCATTCCTCAAAATGTAAACAGGTAAACTCATTGTTGTATAAAATTGTTTGACCTTTGCAATAATGAATATCAAATTTTAATGTTTTTGCTGTACAGAAAGATAGGTACATACACACACACGCACATATATATATATATATATATATTATATATATATATATATATATATATATATATATATATATATATATATATATATATATATATATATATATATATATATTTCTTATATTCTATCATTCATTAACTATCATGAAAAAGGGATTACCATAATTTGCTGGTATTTCTTCTCCCAGGCGATGATACAAAACTTTCTAAAGAGAATCACCTTAAGAAGAAAGAGTTTTTAGTGACTAAGAATCAATCTACTTCTCTTAAGTCGTTTTCGAAAACAAAGGAGAAAGAATTTGATCCTTATTGACATTTGATCATCACAGAAGAATGTTCTGTGTTAAATT
Source organism: Macrobrachium rosenbergii (assembly GCF_040412425.1). Classification (NCBI taxonomy): domain Eukaryota; kingdom Metazoa; phylum Arthropoda; class Malacostraca; order Decapoda; family Palaemonidae; genus Macrobrachium; species Macrobrachium rosenbergii. The sequence continues at coordinate 14,748,530 of NC_089772.1, forward strand.
ACGACGATTAGTTTCGTATGAATGTTTTGTTCCCTGTAAAGTTTCAATTGACAAACATGCATGCATACATACGAGTACATACATAATGTGCACGCCCAGGCACGCCAACGCTGCGTTATGTATGAGCTCTAGATAATTCCTAATAAAATTAATTAACCTAATTAACATGAAATTACACTAGATCAATGGAAAACAATACAAAGCATATCATGTCTATGAGATTCGCTAATTATATTAATTGAACTGTAAGCCAAGGCCGATTAATAATTACGTTTAAAATGAAATATGCTAAATACATTACAAAAGGTAATACTTTAAATTCATAACGACTTTCGAAGTTCGAAATTTCAGTCCTTTCTACATGAAACGTGATGCGGAAGCATTCATCTAATCACCAAGATCGAAACGTGTGTGGTCAGAATGCCATTCCTGTGGGCACTGTTGTACCTTGTTTATTTTATCTCATTATGCGTAGGGTAAATGGCACCACAGATATCGAGGGAATATCATCATTTGGTCATAAGTATGATGAAATTGTCTCTAGAAATGAGTAATGAAAATGGAATTATACCGCCCTAAAATGGAAACGGCAGTATCTGCAAAAATTTCCAAATTGAGATATGCCACCTATTGGGATCGTGAAACACTAATACACAAGTTACTGCAGTTTCAGAATGGTTCTTCGATGCTTTATTTAGGGGGTCCCATTTGCAGTATCTGCAAAGTCAGTAGTAAGGCAAGGGAAAACTGCAGTGTCTACCATTTTTCTGTTATGTATTTTTGCAGATACTGCAGTCTTCCATTTTAGGACAGTATACTAGAATACAAAATTCATTCCAAGCTAACAGATGCAACAGCAAATATGTATAGGAGGACATCATAAATACTGACTAAAAAAAAAAAAAAAGTTCAGACCAGAAGATTTGACATATAGAATTTAGTTGTCAATCCTAGCACTGTGGCACTTTCGGCCACTCGGTGACAAGGACAGTGAAAAGTAGCTGGTATGATTAAACAGCAGGATAATGAGATGCAGAAAATGAAGAAAATGTGACACAAGCATCTAAAGAAGTAACAGTTAGAAGTATTGAACTGAACTGAATACAGAATTTAGGCCAAAGCCCACGCACTGGGACCTATGAGCTCATCCAGCTCTGACACGGAAATTGACAATAAAAGGTTTGAAAGGTGTAACAGGAGGAAAACCTCAAAGCAGTCGCACTGTGAATCAATTGTTAGGAAAATGTGGAAATTAGGAACGAAGGGGGTTGCAGCTAGGGGCCTAAGGAAGGCACGCTGCAAAGAACCTCATGTAATGTCTACATTGCACCACGTGAGGTGCAATGGCGGTACTAACACCCTCCCCACCCCTCCCACAAGGGGACAGATAAATATTGCCATTGGCATAAGGTAGCGTTTCAAAGTATTGATTACTGTATATGACGTAAAGTGGTTACCTGTATGGCAATAAATAAAGTAGAGGAATAAGGTAAAGCATTCATAAAGGACATTATAAAAACCAAACGCGATGTAATGAAGTACAGGTTAACTAGGCATTATAGTACATGACTACTGAAATGTATTTAATAAAAATAAAGAGCAAATGACAGAGAAATCATATACTCTGCCAAATTTAACTGATTCAGTTATAGTCAATTAACTATAAAGAACACAGCCATAATTGTGGACGAAAATTAAATAAAGGTCTGTAAGATACTAAAAAGGTACTAGATATAAGTCCATTTAGAATTAAGAGAGGTGAAGATAATGACAAGAACGGAAATAAAGTTAAAATCAAAATAGTGGGAGACTGGAAAAGGAAGATAGTGCTAGAATGCAAGGAAACTTAATCTTTATACAAGAATGAGATGCGTGATTATACCTCTGGGTCTAGTTTTTTTTAGAACCAAAACAAACATATTAGAACTGAAAATTAAGAATAAACGTAAAATGTCAGTCACAAACTGGTATTATTTTTTTTTCAAATAATAAGTAAGAAGTTCTATTCCATTTTTTTTTACAGGAACCTAGTGTGAAGAAGACATTAAAGGGGAGCTGTTTACAAAGACTTAGCCCTCCGGCCTGTCCCTGGATATCTTGCCGTTAACAATAGTTCCAGTATCCTTGTGAGTGTTTCTCTTGAATATTAATATTCTACTGTCTTTTTGAAGGCTTGGTAAGTGATTGTTTATTTACCTTGCTAGGCGATATGCTACTTTAATTCATCACCAAATATTCACACCTACATATGTCTTTGATGTACAGTATTTCTAACCATTAAGCGTATTGTTGGTTTACATCACCTTTTTTGTTTCCCCAACCATCTCTCTCTCTCTCTCTCTCTCTCTCTCTCTCTCTCTCTCTCTCTCTCTCTCAAACGTTTCTGGCTTTTTCATTCATATTTTAGTCCAGAAATCTCGACTGTTCTGGGATAAGATTACTGTCAAAATATGTACGGAATAGCTTGCGTTTTCTCTCTCTCTCTCTCTCTCTCTCTCTCTCTCTCTCTCTCTCTCTCTCTCTCTCTCTCTCTCTCTCTCATCTGTACAACTATAGAACACAAGTTAAGTTGGACAGCTAGGTAAGAGAGCCCAAATGGTTACAGGAGTTCATTTATCTGTGAAAGTACCTTAGGTCAAATTTTTGAAGGCTGTCAAATTCTCTCTTTCACAGACATACATACATATATATATACTGTACATATATTATATATATATATATATATATATATATATATATATATATATATATATATATATATATATATATATATATATATATATATATATATATATATATATATATATAACATTTACACCTAATTCAGTCAGAAATCATTATAAGATTAAATAACTAAGCATTGCCTCAATAAAAATCTGTGGATATGCGAGGCTTAGTGTTCCACGGCAATTTGTCTATGATTTTCGAAGCGCTTGTATAGTAGCCCTCTGTTAACCCTTCTATTTTATTGCTTGCATTTCTAAAATCATACGGAATCTTTATGCCTTTCACGAAAGGAGACGAAATTTTGTCATGCTTCGTAGACGGGAGTACTGCTGTGGTGAAAATATCAGTACAAATGAAATGAGATATTAAGAAACAAATTCTGACTTCGGAAAAGGACCTATCTAAGCCTTTCTTTACCTAGAATCCTAGATAGTAACCCCCACGGGTTTTAGCCCGGTATGCATCCACCTTTACGGCGTGTTTAGTACAGGCCCGTTGGGGATTACCGTAAAATCATAAACAAAAGACTGTAAATATCAAGGTGTTGTAAGCATCAAACAGAAAAGGTATTTCAGTCTCAGAGGAACAAACGGATTCCTGAAACATGATAAACGCATTTCCTGCGGTCCCTAACAATCCTCTTTACCTCTGTGGAACAGGAAATGGGAAGCGAAGGCCTCCCTCCAGAAGTCAGTAATGGTAAAGATAGCAGTCCCTTTCTCGTGCGAGAGGACTCCCTAAACAATGCACACTCCTACTTCTGCATCTCATTCACAGAAGGGCTGACGGGTCATGGGTGAAGACGTCCATTTGCGGAAATTAGTTCTGGGAAATAAATAAAAGCGCTCTGGGAGCAAACCTCCCCGGGAATGCAGCAAGATGACTCCTTTTGTTTGTCAAAATCGATAAGCAGGCAAATATATGCAGGCATGGGCGCCTGCAGAATATTTTCCAAGGGGGCGCCAAATCTTAATACGTACATGGCTAGTTTCCAGTATCAAGCAGACAAACACTAATGACCTTTTGGACTAGCGGGTTAATTCCAATAACAGTATCAGCGCGTGTATTTCTTTAATGAATAAGGCAATTATTTATTTATATATACATATATAGAAAATTTTTCCAGGATTTCAGTGTGTGGGGGGAGGGGTGGCAAGTGGCCTCCCTTACCCCTACGTGCAGGCGCCCATGTACAGGTGTTGGAAAGGTGAAACACAAATAGGAAATATGCGTGATATGAATAATGGCTGAGAAAGGAATTTGCAAAAAAGGAAGGGAAGAATGAGAATGAGGTATGGCATGAGTGTTTTATTTCACCTGGGAAGGCTTCAAAGAGCAGACGGGGTGTAGCATATGGGTTAAATGTAAATATGGCAACTTTTTTTTCTTTTTCTTAACAACAGCTTCACAAGTCTTCTCCAGAACAGTTCGGGATGAGGTCATAACTGTAGATTCTATATTAGATTCTATATTAAGTTTGTGCTGTATTTAAATACACATTTCTATACTTGTATTTTATGACAAAATCGATAATATGGCAGAACTAAACTTTATATATATATATATATATATATATATATATATATATATATATATATATATATATATATATATATATATATATATATATATACCATCACAGGAGATGAGAGGGGAATTTCAACAGGAATAGAATGTCTCCATTATTGTCGTTAAGTAAAATAAAAAGTGGCTCTAGAATTAACTGAGGGGATGAGAGTAAGTTCAACCTGTTTAGAATTCAATTAAGATCTCCCGTTTCCCAAATTATCCATTAACGTTGCTAACATAACACAAGTGAAAAATGCGCCGAAGTGTCTTCGGAGCAATCGAGTTTTCTGTACACCATATAATCAAGGCCACCGAAAATAGATCTATCTTTCGCTGGTCTCGGTGCAATGTTGTATGTTCCGCGGCCCATGAATCTTTCACCACGGCCCGGTGGTGGCCTATCTGTATCGTTACCAGACGCACGATTATGGCTAACTTTAACCTTAAGTAAAATAAAAACTACTGAGGCTATAGGGCTGCAATTTGGTATGTTTGATGATTGGAAGGTGGATGATCAACATGGCAATTTGCAGCCCTCTAGCCTCAGCAGTTTTTAAGATCTATGGGCGGACAGAAAAAAGTGCGGACGGATAGATAAAGCCGTAGGGGCTGTACAGAAAACTCGATTGCGCTGGAGAAACTTCAACACATTTTTTACTTGTTTATAGTATTCTACAGAATCTGCTATTGATCAAACCCACTTTTGTCAGAGAGGGAGTCGGGAAAATCCTTTGGGAAAATGAATTTCGGCTCCAACAGAGAAGAAAAATAGCATCTCTGAATACTAACAGTCTTCATGTGTCAAGAGCCTTCACTCATGAATTGTAGAAACTTTGGAAATATTTCGGGGTTTTTTATGGCATATTTTATCTTAATGAAAGCGTGGGATTTTTATCTCCCCTTCCGCCATTCATTCATTCTCTCTCTCTCTCTCTCTCTCTCTCTCTCTCTCTCTCTCTATATATATATATATATATATATATATATATATATATATATATATATATATATATATATATATATATATATATATATATATATATATATATATATATATATATATATATATATATATATATATATATATATATATATATATATATATATATATATAAATATTTCCTGCTTTGGTAAACTTAGTTATGCAAATACCATTTTACAGTAAACCTATATATCTGTCTCTATGTCTTGCTTACAAGTTAATATGTAATGTGATGGAGGCAGAACGAGTACGCTAGACTTGTAATGAAAAGTTCAGTAATGTTATTCATATGAATCCAATGCCTTTACAGAAATGCATTGTAACGGTGAAGGACTAATGTGATGTGAGGGACTGAGGAAACTGAGATATAATTGTCTCATAATTTAACAAAAAAGGTTTATTATTAATTACTCAGAAAGCAATCCATAAAAAATAGACGCAATTCACAATTGTGGACGTGAAACTAAATGTATCTATTGAAGAAACTGTATCATTAACTGGCGATATTTGAGAAACTTTTCGCTGAGACCCCAGAAACTTTCAGATGTTTAAAAAAACAAGTAAAAATTCCGTCGAAGTTTTTTTCGGAGCAATCGAGTTTTCTGTACAGCATATAATGCTGTATGAAACTTTCAGAAACGTCCCGCTGGTGGATTGTGTTGTTGGTACCTATGGCGTTGCCAGATGCACGATCATGGCTAACTTTAACCTTAAATAAAATCAAACCTACTGAGGTTAGATGGCTGCAATTTGGTATGTTTGATGACTGGAGGGTGGATGATCAACATACCAGTTTGCAGCCCTCTAGCCTCAGTAGTTTTTAAGATCTGGGGGCGGACGAAAAAAAGTGGGTACAGAAAAATAGCGGATGGACAGACAAAGCCATCTCAATAGTTTTTTTGTACAGAAAACTAAAATGTGTAACAAGTGTGACGCCTGTAAACAAAGCAATGCTTTACCTTAGCAAAAACACACACACACACAGAAATAGGAAGAGAGAGAGAGAGTTATCGTTGTATCTTCTGCTGCCTATTCCAGCGACCGGTATAAATGTTTCCATTCAAGTTTAAATCTTGGCGGGGGAATGATTATAGACACATTTCCCTAATCCCTGGAAATGGTCCTTTCATACTTCCAAATCAACTTTCCAGGACATTTGCGCGACCGGGAATGCCTACCGGTTCCATCAAGTGTTTCCCATTCAGATGATCTTAATCCTTCTCGACCACGAGTATTTGCCTTTAATACAAAGTCCTCCACGTGAAACTCTATTTCGTTTCTAGATATCCCGACGATATTACGTTTTCATTACTCCGCCATATTAACGTAGACACGGCAGCAATTATCCACACACAGCTTTCTTCCTCGACTGAAGTAATCTCGCGGTAATTGCATTTCCATTTTATGATCCATCATTTTTTTTTTTTCTCGGCCACCTGCAGTTTGAAGTATAATTCAAACTCGGAAGTGTAGCAGAGGGCTTTTAATGAAGTCTTTTTTTTTTTCTAGCACCCTGATGGCGATGTTCGTAGCCTTCCGAAATTTTTGGGAGCTAGAATATTACAAATGCTTTTCTTAATGGTGTCTCCACTCTTCCCAGAAGTTGCTATACATGCCATAATGTGTATTGAAGGAAGAAAAAAAAAAAAAGAAAAAAGGACCTACATAGGAAAGACTAACTTTCACACACTGATACACACGCCTTTTGCGTATATCATTTTTTCCTCTTGGTGGCAAACCTGCAAATACACACACACAAATATATATATATATATATATATATATATATATATATATATATATATATATATAATATATATATATATATATATATATATATATATATATATATTATTTGAATTACTCGTACATGTCTGGAAGCAGATTATCACCTGTATTTTAAATCGTGACATAGGAAGAAAAGAAATTAAAGATTAACTAAAGTATATCACTGTTAAAAGCTGTTCGACCAGAGTGTCAATTACAAAAAGTTTGAAACAGAGTAAACACGTATAATCATTAATTATAAACCCCCACAAAAAAAAAATCCAAAATACGGAATGACAATATTAGCCATGCAGTTTTATTGTTTCAAAATTCAGTTTATTAAAAAAAAAAAAAAAAAACCGACCTTGGGTAGAACTGCAGGCGTCGCTCTGATTAATTTACCTGAATCCAGGAAGAGTAGAAAGTCAATTAGGACCCGGAGCCTTTTGGTGTAATCAGGAGTTCTCCTCAGGGACCAAGGGGAAGTTGAATACATTCGAGATGTAATCAAAGCTTAATTGATTATTGTGCAAGGGCAATGTTTCAAGCATTTTCAGTTTTCCGAAAAGAAAACTTTCTGCCCGAATTTATCGTGTCCGCCCTCAGATCTTAAAAATTACTGAGGCTAGAGGGCTGCAAATTGGTATGTTGATCACCCATTAATTAACCTTTGATTACATCTCGACTGTCTTCTACTTCCCGTTGATTCCCGAGGAGAAATCCTTATTGCGCCTCAATGCCCCAATTCCTATTTGGAAATTACGCCGGGGATTCTCTCGTGTTCCTTAGCGTATTATTCTTCAGCAGCTGCGAGATTAATTAAGAGCCAGGTAGGCAGTTCCATTAAAGGCAGGTCCTTTTGCTTATTGCATTTTGAATAATAAACAAGCGTTTCTTCGGCGCAATCGAGTTTTCCGTACAGCCGCTGCAGCGCGTAATCAAGGCCACCGAAAATAGATCTTTCTTTCCGTGGTCTCGGTATAATGCTGTATGAGCCACGGTCCATGAAATTTTAACCACGGCCTGGTGGTGGCCTGGTTTATATCGTTGCCAGAAGCACGATTATGGATACCTTTAACTTTAAATAAAATAAAAATTACCGAGGCTAGATGGCTGCAATTTGCTGTTTGATGATTGGAGGGCGGATGATCAACATACCAATTTGCAGCCCTCTAGCCTCAGTAGTTTTTAAGATCTGAGGGCGGACAGATAAAGTGCGGACGGACAGATAAAGTGCGGACGGACAGACAAAGCCGGCACAATGGTTTTCTTTTACAGAAAACTAAAATGTGCGGCCGATTTCCAAGTGATATTCCGGAAAGTGCTTTCTCTTTTGTGGGAGTTGATATTGTGACTGTCTTACATTTAAGGCTTTATTTAAAGTATGCTTTGGTTGAAAAGTACATAACTTGTAATAATGCATTATGAATTATTTTAGGTAACATTCGTTTTTCCTTCTAACCTTACGATTTTGGAATGCTTCAAAACATCTTCTGTTAACCAAACTCTCTCTCTCTCTCTCTCTCTCTCTCTCTCTCTCTCTCTCTCTCTCTCTCTCTCTGTTAATCTACACAGCAGTCTCTGCAGACATATCATATATGATTTGTCTCGACACGTTATCATTTATCCAGCATTCGATAGGCTGCAAACAATGTCATTTGGAAATAATCACAGATTAAGGCAATTATACGAATTATAACCTTAAAGAGACTCATACTTCTCTGTTATGTACACGAACTGCTTTTCCCCCCGTCCCAGAAGTCGCATGCAGCAGAGAACGCGACATATCCACTTAGGGACTGGAGCACTTCGCCAAGTCTTCTCGCGCTTAATTAGCGGAAGCTGAGTCCCTAAACTCAAGTCTGTTGTTGCTATTGTTCTTGGGAGTGAGCTGCTTTATCCTTGACCTAATATTCTATGTATGTATATATATATATATATATATATATATATATATATATATATATATATATATATATATATATATATATATATATACACATCCACAGACTTATTTTGAATCTACCCTGAAGAATGAATCGCCGACTTATTTTGAGAACTTTTGTTTTTTTTTTTTTATCAAGTTTTCAGTGATTAAAATTATTATTAATCAACGTAATTTTCACGGTATTATCATACGTCCATATCTACAGAGCTGACATTTTTTGAGCGAGTGCTGTTATTAGATGACGGTAAAAATACGAGACGTTTTTTCTAAAATGCGTCAAGTGGTGGAGTCGCCTACTTAGAGTTCAGTTAAATTGCCCATTATGCAGTTCAGTAGAATTAGAGCAGAAAGCAATTTGCTCATTTCGGCGATCATCTGTTGAGAGCTTCAGTAATAAATGAACTAAGATACGAAGTGCACAGATATTTCTAGCAGGGGGCGGGTCTCAGTTGATGGGAGGAGTACCCGGCCTTTCCCTGAAAAAAAGCGGGACGCCATATCTTAGAAAACTAACCATAGAATTTTCTGGAAAATAATCTCATTATGTTTTCCACACCTAAATTACAATTGAGATGCTATTCTAACCTAACCTGACCCAATCTAACCTAACCTTAGGGGCATGGCAAAACAAAAAAACAGGGGTTGGTGCAATACTAGCCTACACCTCAGGAATTTGCGTCCCGGAACTGTTGGCCAATTCAGCATGGTTGATTAGGGCGGGCCCTGGGAAGCTGGTATGGGTATGACAACCCGTTTAGATAAGGAGATGGCATTGGTGTTATTTCCATCCCTTCTCCTCCTCGTTGATAAATAGACGTAAGATAAAAGCTCTGATAACACGTACGAGGAGTTAACGACAAATATACACCTCCTACACCTTGAAATCTTTGAATCTTCGAGTACCAATAAGGAGTGTTCATCTTTTATTGTATTGAGAAGAGATGTTAATATAGGATAAAATAAAAGAAATAAATGACCAATAAAAAAAATTAATGCATAACGGTCGTTACAGCAATATTTGTACTTTCAGAGCCCATTGCTGCATCCGCCAATGGATAAACTGAAATAATTGGAAAAATGCTTTCAGCTTGACGATAGAATACAACAACGCGGGTCATTTCAATACGTTCCATATAAGTATTTGAATATATATTGGGATGCAAACAGTGGCGAATAAGCTAGCGAAAGGTCAGCTTTAACACGAGACATGGACACTTTCTCCACTGGACACCCCACTGGGAAGGGAAGGTACGGTGGACACTGGAACCAAGAATAGGACACTGGAACCAAGAATAAAGCTGCTAACGGCGTGTGAAGCATATTCTTCGTCACGGGGTCATTTGGTCTCGTTAACTAACTTTAGTAGTAAGCCAATGATTTTAGGGGGAGAGGAGAAATATTCAACTGCAATTATGTGGTAGTTTCCTTGACAGATTTTTTTTTAATTAATGTTGCTTATAAACAAATAGAATGCACTGGAAAATAGAGATGACCATTGACTATCTAGTGTATCGTCATTGAAACAGCAAAAGGAGGTAAGATAGGAATAACGGTCTTATATATAAAAAAAAAGATTTTAAGTCGAAGAGGAACCGTAATTCATTAGGCAAAAATTTTCACGCCATGAGAAGAATATTTATGAGGTAATGTTTGTATAATGAGGCACATGAAATAATAAAGAGATGAATAAAAAAAAATAGATAAAGGAAGGTTTTCTCTCTCTCTCTTTTCTCTCTCTCTCTCTCTCTCTCTCTCTCTCTCTCTCTCTCTCTACTCGAGAACTTAGTTTCTTCATTTACTTGAATAATTGTTCCCTTCTGTTGAATGGATTTAGAGGGTAAAATTGGTAACAAAAAAAAACCTTTTTTTCTATCAAATAAAAAAAAATTAGAACAGCTTAAGGTGAAATACGAATCATTTTTAGTTTTCTGCAAAAGAAAACTATTGTGCCGGCTTCGTCTGTCCGTCCGCACTTTATCCTCTCCGCACTTTTCTGTCCGCCCTCAGACCTTAAAAACTATCGAGGCTAGAGGGCTGCAAATTGAGATGTTAATCATCCACCTTCCAGTCATCAAACATTCCAAATTGCAGCCCTCTAGCCTCAGAAGTTTTTATTTCATTTAAGGTTAAAGTTAGCCAGAATCGTGTTTCTGGCAACGATATGGGATAGGCCAACACCGGGCTTTGGTAAAAAGTTCATGGGCCGCGGATCATACAGCATTATACCGAGACTACCGAAAGTTGAATCTATTTTCAGTGACATTAATTATGTGCTGTAGCGGCTGTACAGAAAATTCGATTGCGCCAAAGAAACGTCGGCGCATTTTTTACCTGTTTATATTTAATCTAGCTGAAAACTTGTCACGTAGAACCTCCGGGCTATTAAATATTTTCCTTAATATTTTATACCGTGTTCTATAGCCTTCAGAGCTATGGGACAGCGTCCACGTTAAAGTTTTAACAGATTTTAGAGATTGAGGTATTTTTGGCTTTTTTTTTTTTTACCTTTTTTTACACTTTAATCACCAACTCCTTCTTCAAACCTGTGTTATTCTTAACAGAACCTTTTCCTGTGCTTCATGTTTATCGTAACAAAACTGATTTTTTTATATATATTTATAACTTTGAAAAGTGAAAGTTTCCTGGTCAGCGGTTTATTCACGATTCAGAATTTTAAAATGGCTGTCTACCAATTACAGACTAACACACACACACACACACACACACACGAGATGCCATATATCAAAACTCATTTCCATTTCGAATTTCATTACACCAGGACAAATTGCAGTCGATGACATTTCCCTGAAATAACCGTGGCTGCGCTTTCACTTATCATTCATTTTCCCCATCCCGCGAACTTTTGCAATTTCTATCCCTATCGAAAACATCAGGTCCTTTAGGTTTTGAAAATAAATATTCATCGCGGCCAAGACAAACGAATATCCGTGACGATGCAAATGAATGTGTGTCATCACAATTTTTCGTTAATTTCTGTATGACCAAAGAATTAAACTGAAAAGCCATTGCGATGAAATAACAACTGCGGCCTTTGTATTTATTAAAAGGTTTTTTGGGAAATGCATGTTTCCCATTTCTCGTAATAGTGGATATTTGATGCGTAATTATTTTTCCTTTTTTTTTTTTTTTTGTTGACCTCTTTGTATTTTCTCCTGTTCATAGGTTTAGGCGATCATGAGATGAAATCAGATTTTTCATCCATATCCACGCCTGTATGATTAATGATTTACTAACAGCCTGCTAGTCCCCATTTACAAAGAAAAAGGGGACATCCAAGATTGTGCCAACTATCGGGGCATAAAGCTGATGGCACATACCATGAAAATCTATGAAAGAATAATAGAGGCCAGGCTAAGGGCTGAAACATCTATAAGTGACGAACAGTTTGGGTTCATGCCAGGAAAAGGGACAACAGATGCCATCTTTGTATTGCGACAAGTAATGGAAAAATATAGAGAAAAAGGAAAGGAACTACATCTTGTATTTATAGATCTTGAGAAAGCATATGATCGAGTGCCTAGGCAAGAAGTGTGGAGGTGCATGAGGGAAAAAGGTGTCTCAGAAAAATATGTGAGGATTGTAAATGATATGTATAGAGAAGCAACAACACAGGTAAGAAGCTCAGTGGGAACAACAGACAAGTTTGAGGTGAAAGTGGGACTCCACCAAGGTTCTGCCATGAGTCCCTATATTTTTATATGGTAATGGATGTGATAGTGTCTGGAGTGAAAGATCAGGTGCCTTGGAGCGTACTCTTTGCAGATGACATAGTGCTAGTGACCACCAGTAAGGAAGAAGCAGACAGGAAATTGGAGTTGTGGAGAAGTGCTTTGGAGGACAGAGGCCTAAAGATAAGCAGAGCAAAAACAGAATATATGTGGATGAATGGAGGAGACCAAGAGGGAAGCATCAACTTAGAGCAGGCAGAAGTAAAAAGAGCTACATCCTTTAAGTACCTTGGGTCGTGTGTCACTGATTGTGGAGGGATGGAGGAGGAAGTGAATCACAGAATACAATCAGCTTGGTGCAATTGGAGGAAAACATCAGGTGTGTTTGTGACAAAAGATTTAATGTAAAGATGAAGGGAAAAATGTACAAGAGCATTGTCAGACCTGCGTTTGTATAGTTGTGAAACATCCTGAAGAAAGCACAAGAGAGAAAGATTGGCAGAAATGAGAATGCTGTTTGGATGTGCGGAGTGACAAGAAGGGACAGGATAAGGAATGACTTCATAAGAGGGACGGTGAAAGTTACAGAAATATCAAAGAAACTGCAACAGAGACGATTACCATGGTTTGGACATGTTATGAGAAGAGAGGAGGATTCTGTATGTAAAAGAACCATGAATATGGAAGTGCCTGGAACAAGGAGGAGAGGTAGACCAAGAATGAGATGGAGAGACACAATTAACAGGGACATGCAGGAGAAGAATGTGAGTGAGGTAATGCTGCATGATCGCAGAAGATGGAGAAGACTTAATAAACAGCGACCCCATATAAAGATGGGAAAAGCTGAAGATAAAGAAGAAGATATATATATATATATATATATATATATATATATATATATATATATATATATATATGTATATATATAAATATATATATATATACTTATATATATATATATATATATATATATATATATATATATATATATATATATATATATATATATATATATATATATATATATATATAGGCAAAGATCCCAGGACAGAGAAAGAGTAGCCATGGGGGTGCTTGGGCGATAATATTAAAATGTCCATTTGAAAATGTCTTACCGTGATCTCTCATATTAAAAAAACTCTTTTGTTTTTAACTGACCTAAGACACGTGGACCAGTGTGTCGCTAAGCCCACTGTTTAACACCCCAGCCCGAGGGCTGGTACGTATTTTCTTACTAACCCTCTTGAGTTTTCAGACCGCTAGGTTGGCGGGCCACCGGGTTTATGCAATGGCGCCATCCCCAAGCAACCAGTGAGTGGCGGGATTTGAATCCCGGTCCTCTCGACTGGTAGGCGAGAACCTTACCAATCCGCCACCACGGCAAAAAGGGTAAATTTGAAAATCATCTTCTAATGAAACCTATTTCTTATATTGATGCGACATTACTATACCATAATCCCAAATGATGTGGTGACTGCATAGGCACAGAACTAAATTTAAACGAGAAGTTATGCAGTCCAATGCTATATTTAAATGAGCTGTAATTGGACAGGGAACCGAAATTTGGAAATCTTCAGAGTTTCCTCCGGTAAACTTCGAACGGAGCAAAGCTGCTGAAGAACAAAGAAGAATTGCATCTTATTCTGGTGCCCCTCCATTTCTTCTTCTTCCCCTGAGAGGGCCAATAATCTCCAAGGATCAGGATGAAGAGGGGTTAAAGGTCAACTCGAAGGTCAGTATCGCTGGAGGAATTCCAGTTATAAACTCTCTCTCTCTCTCTCTCTCTCTCTCTTTCTCTCTCTCTCTCTCTCTCTCTCTCCTCTCTCTTCACTAACGGCCAGAAGCCTCCCAACTCTTCATTGAATGGTGGGGGTGGGTGGGGAGCGACCTCGTATTATCTATGCTGGCTCAGATCTCTTCATTTTCGAGGATTCCCAGACACTGCTGCTTCCACCTCCGCCACCACCTCCACCACTACCTCCGCCACCACCTCCGCCTCCACCACCAAGCGGCGGAAAATTTGTCTCCTCGTAAACTTGGCTGCAGCAGCGGCAGAAGGCTCAGGTCGAGTGTTATATTCAACTGTTCATGGATAATTGTACGGAAAGGACTATTATGCTTCAAATGATGTGTATTTTCTGGGCGAATTGGTTTTGCAATGATGCACATGAAAAATATTTAGGGAATTGTTTAAGATGATAAATTTTTGTTCGGTCACAAACAGTTATTGACGTAGTTTGGGGAGAGAGAGAAAAAAAAGGTTATTTCCAGAATGAAGAATCCCAAGGTGTAAAATTAAAGCTATCTTTTCACTCAGTTGCTGGGGCGGGGGGGCGACGCTAAAATATCTATCATTTACGTAGAATATATATGTAATCTATGCATGAGCTTTTAATTAAAAGCCTCAGGATAAAGCGCTTTGTTGCTTTTACATGGAATATAAAAACTTTATCTTTGCCTCCAAGTTATATTAATTAAAACAATTAAGAAATGCTCTGAAGTTTCTTCGGCGCAATCTAGTTTTCTGTACAGCTTATAATGGTGTATGAAACTCTCAGTTACGACCGGGCAGAGCTCAATTGTTCCCCAGTTGCGGTAAATTGAAGGTGCGTCTGCGACGCCTCAGGAAAGCGTTGCCAGACGCACGATCCATGGCTAACTTTAACCTTAAATAAAATTAAAATAATGGGGCAAGAGGGCTGGAATTTGGTACGTTTGATGATGGGAGGGTGGATGATCAGCGTACCAATTTGCAGCCCTCTAGCATAAGTAGTTTTTATTTTATCTAATGTTGAGGTGCAGCCCTCTAGCATCAGTAGTTTTCATTTTATCTGAGGCTGAGGCTAGCCATGAACGTGCTTCTGGCAACGATATAGGCTAGGCCACCACAGGGCCGTGGTTAAAGTTTCATGGGCCATGATTATACGCTCTAGCGGCTGAACAGAAAACTCGATATATATATATATATATATATATATATATATATATATATATATATATATATATATATCATATATATATGTGTATCATATATATGTGTGTGTATTAGTATTAGCCGTGGGACAGGCAAGCTCAAATCTCACTCAGCCAAAGTCCGTTGGAAGTAAGAAAAACTGAAATATATAACTCTGATTCAATCAGGTGGAAAGAGATACGAATCAAAAGAACGGAAGAGAGAGTAGAAACAAAAACAGAAGAGCCTATACCGTTACCTATTAGTTATCCGGTCCAGAAAAAATCTCCTTCATCATCCGTTCTCTGTTGACAAGTGGGTTATAAGAACTAGAGCAGAATTCTCGTTGGCAGTCGAGGGTGGCATCACATAAGCAAGACTGAACTGCACGGCCTCTCTCTCTCTCTCTCTCTCTCTCTCTCTCTCTCTCTCTCTCTCTCAAGTAGTAGAGAAAATAAGTTTTATGTATATGATTTTTTTATCCGGTAGATAGAATCAGTTTGGAAATTTTGTTATATGAGGATTCGGTCTTGATGCTCTCTCTCTCTCTCTCTCTCTCTCTCTCTCTCTCTCTCTCTCTCTCTCTCTCTCTCTCTCTCTCTCTCTCTATATATATATATATATATATATATATATATATATATATATATATATATATATATATATATATATATATATATATATATATATATATATATATATATATATATTCTCACTCTGTCCTTCTATTCCTCACCACACCTTTATCTAACTGAAGCTGTTAGCACCTTGTCATTTTCCTTCTTGGCTAAAGACTTTTCTTCTTGGCTAAAGACTCACCGCAGTCAACTAACAACAAAGTCTTTTATTCCCTACTTAGGTCAATCGAAGCATTTGGCAATTTTCAGGGGAAAAAATCCTAATAACTCATACGTTCGTTTGGGTATTTCATGAAAAAAAAATCTGCTATCCAATAAAAGTGAAATATCCATTCACTCATACAGTATTTTCGTTTACATCTTCCTAATGAACAACTTATTCTTCGGAAGCTTGAGTTTTAAGTCAGTGTCCCCTTAGGTAGGCTTGTTCCATATGAGTAGGTTTCATATACTGAATAATAATAATAATAATTCATTGTTAATTAGATATGTCAACCAGACGCGTTCAGTCAGTCCAGGAAGAGCCTGACATTTTCACCAATATCAATGGTACTTTGTACAACTGGTGTACTGCAGCGACTCTGAACCTTTTAGCGCTAATTGATCCTTAGGTTCATTGAAGAGCGAGATGAACTCTCATCATGAAAAAGAGAAGAGTTGGGTTTAATGAAGCAGACAGATGCCCCACTTGTGAGGTGAAAAGAAAGAGCCCTCTTTACAGTAATGGCAATGGCGTTGTCGTTTCCAGAAAGTGTAGAGAGGAGCCGTTTTCCAACTCGTGTTTTTTTTGGAGCTTTTATTTTTAAGAACAATGGTGCGCCGTCTGATACGCCACCTCATCCCCTGAGGCGATGGGGACGCCGGGAAATTTGCAGCTTGGTATCATACACGAAGATTTCTCGTTCAAAATAAAACAAGTTACATATAATACGCCGAAGCTTCTTCGGCGCAATCGAGTTTTCTGTACAGCCGCTACAGAGTATATAATCAAGGCCACCGAAAATAGATCTATCTTTCGGTGGTCCCGGTATAATGCTGGATGAGCCGCGGCCCATGGAACTTTAACCAATGCCCGGTAGTGGCATATCCTATACCGTTGCCAGAAGTACGATTATGGCTAACTTTAACCTTAAATAAGATAAAAACTACTGAGGCTAGAGGGCTGCAATTTGGCATGTTTGGTGACTGGAAGGTGCATGATCAACATTCCAATTTGCAGCCCTCTAGCCTAAGTAGTTTTTAAGATCTAAGAGCGGACAGAAAAAGTGCGGACAAAATAAAGTGTGGACGGACAGACAAAGCCGGCACAATAGTTTTCTTTTACAGAAAACTAAAAGGAAGAAGTCGAAAACTATGCAATACTTATTGCAAAACGAAGTATTACTTTTTTACTTAGAAAGAGCTGAAGGAAACTCCATAAATGAGTTATCTCAGTGATTACTTATTCTTGTGAGAGTCATTTTGCTTTCTGTAGAAAAATTATTTGTTCAAAAATTCATGCCTTTTGTATGAAGTTATTTGCTAGATCGTTCCCATTTACTGCTAATCTAATGATAACTTATCATTTCACATTATGTACTTGTTCATCGAAGAGACAAATAACATTGTAGGAACGTTTATAGATTCTGAAATGACAAAATTCAGCAAGTTCATACGACTGTAAACTGTTCGGGCGTTTTCGAAAGAATCAATCTACGTAGTGAAATGGACAATGTACCCTCTTCAAAACGCTTTGACGAGGCATTAATAAAATATACTTCAACACACGTCACTTATGGCAGCAAAAACAAAAGAAAAAAAAATCGAATCCCCCCAAAAAAGAACAGAAAAAGAATTACTGTCTTCTGTCCGTTTCAAATCACATCAAGGATCAGTAAAATGAACAACAATTCTGTCCGAAACAAGTCTGGAACCTTTCCAGTTCACTGGATTCCCTTACCGGAGGTATCGGGCAATATACGTTTTATCTTATTGGTTTCTGTTCCCGTAGAAGATCAGTGTATTTTATTTGCTTGGGTCATCCTACAGACTCAATTAATTCGCCTCTCCTTCTTTTTATTCCCGGTTTATTCCCCGTTCCACTCCGACATCGCTTTTTTGGAGAATAAATGAAAATGCCATTCACTCTGGTTTTTAGAGCTCCCTGTCTTCCTGTGAAAATTTATTTGATTCGATTCCTTTTTCCTCCTCCTCTCTGTTGCTGTGATAAAATGGAGCTTCAGGGAAGTTAACAGCGAAGCTTGTGGTGCCACTGAACTGAACTTTTGCTCCAGGAAAGCATGACTAATCTTGAAAAGTAAATTTGGAATAGTAGTATTATGCTGAAGTCTATTGTTACCGAGGTGCAATCTGGCCTTTATTGCTATTCTATCTGCGTATAAAATTGGTTTGAAGTTTATTGTAATTTCTATTAGTATATAAAATCAGAGAGAGAGAGAGAGAGAGAGAGAGAGAGAGAGAGAGAGAGGGTAAACTAGAAGGGAAGGAATTGCTTGCAGTCGCATAGTATTACTTCACTGATGATGTCAGGTTTGACCTTTAGTTACTGAAAGTAGGTCAGTTCCATTTTAAATGCATCTTTGCATTTCTGTTGCGCTTTCATTAACGCAAACCTTTGTTCATCCTAAAGAACTTACTATTGGCTTTAAAACTATACTCATTATCAGTATCAGTTATTAGTTTTATTTTAATTTTCGTTGTTGCATTTTGTTGTTGCATTATAGCATACTCAGGTAACAACTACCCACTTCTCATTAAAAGAAGTCGGAACCTGAGAGCAAACCCAAGGAATTACCTGGGCAAGCTAACTGCTTGCATAGTTTTCCCCAATATCAGCAATGACCCAATGGACAACATTTCATTATTATCCCTTCTGAGTGAGTAATATGAGAGATCGATCCCCGATGAGTCAGAAATTTATTTCTGTTCCACACGTGATTGTGTGTTGATGATATATATATATATATATATATATATATATATATATATATATATATATATATATATATAATACTTTCCCTTTCCTCTTTAGCAGGAGAATATCTGCTCAGACAAGGACAAAAGGAAATTAAACGGCAATCATCAACAAAACATACGATCCCGTGAAAACGTGTCATATAGCTCTATTCTGAGGCGAGTTGGATTTCCAAAGGCTCTCGAGAGGTTTCCTTGTCAGTGCATTCCCCTGCTCCACTTCGAACCAAAAGAGTTCTTTGTGATTGGCTCCGGTGTCCGTTTTGGGTTATTGCTCTGGGTCGTTCGTCCGCTACGCTGGATTACCCAAATCTTTTTTAATTTCTTGTCCCTCGGCTTGATTAAATCTCTCTCTCTCTCTCTCTCTCTCTCTCTCTCTCTCTCTCTCTCTCTCTCTCTCTGAAGGCTGACGTTTAGTCCTTCAATACTTTACCGAGGTTATAAACAAAACGCAAAATTCAGGCATTGGTGAAAATCATATCAGAAAATCGTGTGCTCCAGTGTGCAAACAAACAAACAAACGTTTCAGTTTTAGCATTGTATAAGTAAGTCTGAATACATTTATTTTGGTTTTTATTTTGGCACCCGCCCAAGAACGCCATTGGGCGCAAGGACACGTTCATATGTAGGTTTCTGGGGCAAGAGGTCAGTTGTGTCAACCATGTATTGCATATAAGCGCTAACCTCTCGGGAGTGTTTGCAACCTGCAATGACGAGAGTCATACCGTCGCGGCGTTTTGGCTCTCCCCCTTTCACCCGAGGGAGGTTTGTGGTCAGCTATCAGTAGAGAGAAAATCCCCAAAAAGAATTAGATTTTCTCTGCAGTGCATTTTGCTTTTGTTTTTAGAAATTTTACACACTCTCTCTCTCTCTCTCTCTCTCTCTCTCTCTCTCTCTCTCTCTCTCTCTCTCTCTCTCTCTCTCTCTTTCTACGTCCACGATTTTTTCAATTCCATTATTGTGACTGAAAAAATCATTCAGTACTTTTGATAATTCATCATACTCAACTAATAACCTGATATTAATTAACTTTTTATCTGCTATTGCACATTTCTCTTTGTGAGGTGATTCGTCTATGAAGTCAATAAAAAATAATAAAAAAAAAAATCATCGCAGGCACTTGGCATCATTCAAGCCCCACGGGCCATGAATTACTTTGCAATCCGACTAGAATACCTCTTGTGCCTCTAGGGAAAGGTCAAAGGGCATTCAGGTCAAAGTGAAACATTTGAAAACCAACATAATATTTTATCAAAAGTAGGATCATCAGCTTAATATCTATTTAAATTTAAATGTCAACTAAAAATTTGTTTCTCACAAGGGAAGATGATGGTTTTCTAGATCATATGAATTCTACCATCGTCTTTTTTTTAGTTTTCTGTAAAAGAAAACTATTGTGCCGGCTTTGTCTGTCCGTCCGCCCTCAGATGTTAAAAACTACTGGGGCTAGAGGTCTGCAAATCGGTATGTTGATCATCCACACTCCAGTCATAAAACATACCAAATTGTCGCCCTCTAGAATCAGTAGTTTTTTAAAATTTTATTTAAGGCTAAAGTTAGCTATAATCGTCCATCTGGCAACCATATAGAACAGGCCATCACCGGCCCGTGGTTAAAGACTCATAGGCCATTCAGGGTTGAAACGGAAATTGACAGTGAAAGGTCTGAAAGGTGTAACAGGAGGAAAACCTCAAAGCAGTTGCACTATGAAACAATTGTTAGGAGAGGGTTAAGGAAGGTAAGATGGAAGAAAGAGAATATGGAAGGAGGTACAGTAAAAGGAACGAAAAAGGGTTGCAGCTAGGGGGCCGAAGGCACGCTGCAAAGAACCTTCAATGCGCCTCAGTTGGTGCACTGTAGGCATTACTTAAGGTTCTTTGCAGCGTTCCTTCCTTAGGCCCCTAGCTGCATCCTTTTACTGCACCTCCGTTCATATTCTCTTCCTTCCACCTGACTTTCCACCTTCTCCAACAGTTGTTTCATAGTGCAACTGCTTTGAGGTTTTCCTCTTGTTACACCTTTCAAACCTCACTACTGTCAATTTCCACTTCAGCGCTGAATGATCTCATAGGTCAAAGCGCTTGGTCTTGTCTCTAAATCATAATATATATATATATATATATATATATATATATATATATATATATATATATATATATATATATATATATATATATATATATATATATATATATATATATATATATACACACACACACATATATATATATATATATATATATATATATATATATAAATATATATTTATTCCTTTATTCCTGTTTAGCCTCTCGTAAAGAAAACCTCAGGGTAAAAATCGGCCTGGCAAGAGCTTGTTTCAGGAAGATTAATATATACACAAGCTGCCAGCTTTGTACCTGACGTCCTGTCTTGCCTTGAAAAATAAACTGCCTTTATCCTTTATTCATGGCTTACCAGTGGGGCGAAAGAGTATTTCTCCTTCCAAGATGCTTGTTGGAATTACCCGTCAGTCCTTAGGCATGTCTCAGTAATGCATGAACCTTTTAGGTTTGCAAATCAGGCGACCGCTTGGATAATTCTGTAATTCTTTTATAAATATATACAGTAACCATAATCAATGAATTTAGGATGATGGATGAAGAATTTTTTTTTTTTCCCTGAGACTTTCCATTGTCGGACCGAACTGGAAGACCCAATAACCAGAAATCAAGGTTTAAAATACGCTTCTCCTTAAATAAATTTAAATTAAACAGGTAAAAAATGCGCTGAAGAAACGAGTTTTCTGTGCAGCATATGATAATGTATGAAATTCTCAGCCACGGCCCGGTGGTGGCCTGTCCTATATCGTTGCCAGAAGCACGATCATGGCTAACATTAATCTTAAATAAAATAAAAACTGCTAGGGCCAGAGGGCTGCAATTTGGTACGTTTGATGACTGGAGGGTGGATGACCAACATACCAATTTGCAGCCCTCTAGCCTCAGTGGTTTTTAAGATCTGAGGGCGGACAGAAAAGTTCGGACGAGCAGACTAAGCCGGCACAATAGTTTTCTCTCAGAAAACTAAAAATGCGCACTTCAAATCCCAAGCGAATCCTGGGAGACCTTTTATACTGGTCAGGCTGGAATATCAAGGGAGAAAGGGAACGAAACCACATAAAAATGGGTAAGATATGCACAGGTGAGCAGAGGCATTTTTGTATATTCTGGTAAAAGCAATCATGAAAGAAAGCATCGGGGCGAGACGATATTTTATTCCAAAAATAAATCAGGACCATTCTTTACTTACTTTCTCATTATATATATATATATATATATATATATATATATATATATATATATATATATATATATATATATATATATATATATATATATATATATATATATATATATAAAAAGAGAGAGAGAGAGAGAGAGTAGTTTAATAAGGACATATCTAAAAATGCCCAGTAATATTCATATTTTTCTCCTAATAGGATAACAGATGGACAAAATTTTATTGACCTCCGCTGGTCAACAGAGATAGTTAAATTAATTTTTCGTCCTTCTCAATTTCATCGCCCATCTCTTTGTAATCAAAAAGATCAATATTTAATTGCGATTTTTCATCCGCTGTTTTCTAATTTATAGATAAAGATCCGAGAAGCATTTTCCCGAGAGAAGGAACCGAGTAATGGGACCTTTCCTTGACAAAAGCTGGACGCCATACCTTAAAAACTAACCATAGAACTTTCTTGAAAAATCTCATTATGTTTCCCACGCCCAAATTACTGAAAGAAAACTAATCTAAATTTTCCACGACCAAATTACTGAAAGAAAACTAATCTAACCTAACCTAACCCAACCTAAACTGACCTAACCTAGGGACATGGCAAAAATAACCGGGGCTGGTGCAATAATAGCATAAATCTCAGGAATTTGCATCCGGGCAAAGAAAAGAGAGAACGTAATGAAGAGAGAGAACCCGGAAAGGAAATGTATTATATTATAATATATACCATCAACCTCCTCCTTCAATGTGCTTTGGGATCAAACGCACGAAATATAAAACCTTAAACACATAAGTCTCAAGTCACTCGAATCTCTTTAGGGGGCTTCTGCCCCCTAACCGTCCCTGAAAGCTGCAATATTTGCTCATAAGAAATGCAGGAAGCTTGATTGGGCCCCCCTTTCGACTTGGGATTACTTTGTTTAATATTTCATGCAATGTCAATGAGTATTTGTGCTGTTGGTCAAAGTTGACGGTCTGAAGGAATATTAAGTCCCAGTGAAAGAAGGCGTTTGCTTTTCCTTTGGAAGTTGTACATTGCTCACTGTGATGAATGTACTTTATTTCTATTGGAAATTAAGCAATCATTACGTATACAATACCTAATGACTTCTTTCTGCCTCAGGAAAGGAGTTGTAATTCATTATTAATTGAGATCTTACGACTGTTTTTATTTTTTAGGAAATGAGATCATATCATAACCTTTTTATTTTTTTTATTTTCTCTAAATTAGCAAGACGTAATTTTGATTTCATAATCTAAAACAGGGTCCAGCTTCAAGATGAAATCCAAAATAAAACTGTCTTTTTTGTTATTTGTTAACTTTAGTAGGTAAAAGAAAAAATAAAATCTTTTTGGGGAGAATAAAAGTTTTTCTTTCATCTATCCTAGCTATCAGTATACGCGGTGGAGTTTTTTTTTTTTATTGAATTGAATATAGAATTTAGGCCAAAAGCCAAGCACTGGACCCTATGAAGTCATTCAGCACTGAAACGGAAATTGACAGTGAAAGGTTTGAAAGGTGTAACAGGAGGAAAACCTCAAAGCAGTTGCATTATGAAACGATTGTTACGAGACGGCACTAACACCCTACGAGCCTTGACAATGAAGACAAACTTATGATTTTGAACTCCGTCAGCGTCCTTATCCTGCTGAAGTACCGCAGTACCGCACTCTATCAAGCACCAAGGGTCTTTCATTCCCTTTAGTGCAAAGCTGGGAGGCGGTTTTACTGTCGGTATTATAAATGCTAATGCGTTCGAGTTTACGGCAGGCAATAACGACACAATTTTTGGCTCTTGATGTCGTTTCAGTTAGATTTTCCTGATCGTAGTTTTCATTTAGACTTCGTTAGACTTTTTAGTTTTCTGTGAGAGAAAACTATTGTGCCAGCTTTGCCTGTCCGTCCGCACTTTTTCCCGTCCGCACTTTCTCTGTCCTCACTTTTTCTGTCCGCCCTCAGATTCTAAAAACTACTCAGGCTAGAGGGCTGTGAATTGGTATGTTCATCATCCACCCTCCAGTCATCAAACATAACAAATTGCAGCCCTCTAGCCTTAGTAATTTTTATTTTAGTAGCCCGTGTTTTTATTTTCACAGGCCGCGGCTTAAGCATTATACCCAGTTAATACGATAAAAAATTGATAAGTGTCAAGACCTGAAAATAGAAATAAGAAGGATATGGGATATGCCATTGGAAATTGTCCCCATAATCATGGGAACACTAGGCACGATCCCAAGATCCCTGAAAAGGAATCTGGGAAAATTAGAAGCCGAAGTAGTTCCAGGACTCATGCAGGAGAGTGTGCTACTAGAAACAGCTCACATAGTGAGAAAAGTGATGGACTCCTAAGGAGGCAGGATGCAACCCGGAACCCCTCACTATACCACCCAGTCGAATAGAATGACTGTGATGGACCAAAAAAGAAATAATAATAATAATAATAATAATAATAATAATAATAATAATAATAATAATAATAAGTAATATCCACTTGATGCTGAGGTAACTAACACACCATCTATCTTTGTAGGTTTGGTAATAAGTATTTTTATTATAAAATATTAAAGTTTTGGAACCAAAATTCATCTTTATGAATGTAAATTTCCAATTCCTGGTCAAAGGTCAAATTGGGAATTAAGGCATTAATTGTGCAATGAGCAGTCATCCTTGGAAATAAAAGGTTGGTATCGCTTTAAAATTATAATTTACATAATTCAATTTTCCAGCTAGTCGATTCGTTTTAAATACATTTTAGATTATTTTCTATATTCCTTCGTCTATATCATTAAAAGATAGATTTTCAAAATATCGATAAAATTCTATAATTCTTGTATTCCATTTGTCCCTAGATTTTAATAATGTCAGACGATTATATATCTGTCATCATTAAATTTTATTTTTAAATTCTTATGGATGAAAATTGTTCTTTTTCACTTTAAAGACGTGGTTATATTTAATTTATAATGATCTACATTATAATTTTCAGTCTATTGTAACGTCATCATACCATAATCCTTCATACATATGAATTATAATTTCCACGTATATCAGATATTGTGTTGTCTGGAAATTAAAACATTTCCTCAGTCCTTTGCGTTGCGAAATTTGTGTAAAGTAAGATTGGGAATTGACCTGATTTATCTGTGAAGTCTTTTTAATATTTTAGTTTTCTGTAAAAGAAAACTATCGTGCCGGCTTTGTCTGTCCGTCCGCACTTTTTCTGTCCGCCTTCAGATCTTAAGAACTACTTAGGCTAGAGGGCTGCAATTTGGTATGTTGATCATCCACCCTCCAATCAACAAACATACCAAATTGCAGCCCTCTAGCCTCATTAGTTTTTATTTTATTTAAGGTTAAAGTTAGCCATGATCGTGCGTCTGGCACAGTTATAAGTGCCAACAACACAGACCACCACCGGGCTTTGGCTGAAAGTTTCATGGGCCGTGGCTGAGAGTGTCATACAGCATTATACGCTATACAGAAAACTCGACTGACCGTGAAGTTTTTCTTGTTTTCTAATGCATTGAGTTTTACTTAATATTCTGTATTTTTATACCGTGTCTAGTGGATTTTATGTCTAGTAGGGTATGCTTATTTATCCATTAGTTGAATTACTGTTGTTTTCCACATCATTTTTTTGCCAGCACTTACATCCAAACCTCGTCACTGATACATTTTCAGTTTTAATGGCTCCTGGGAATAAAGTAATAATAATAAACACCACGATAAAAATCCAGTTATCACAAGAGTAACTAAGAAGGAAATCTTAAAGAACAAGTCTGAAGAAGATCCGAAGTAAGGCTGACTAGTTCCCATCCCCAATCGTCAATGTGGTGTGAAGTCGTATCTAGCGATAATGGCCACACTGGGACCATCTGCATCAGGCCATACCAGGTGCACCCTTTCAAGGCAGAGTGGGAGGGAAAGAAATTTCCTTTTCCTTTGTACATCTGGAGGAATAACCTATTTCCTTTCAGGACATCCTTGGTTCGCGTTTAAGCCTTTTGTTTGGAAACGTCCGTGTGTCCTATTTTAGCTCATGGTTGGTAGAGTTGAGGATCAGGTACGCGTGAGACTGATCTTGTCTGATCTCTGTGCTGGAGACAAAATGTTGTGGTCATTGTGGCTAGTGACTTAGAGGGAAGCCTGTACAAAATAAGGATAGTGGTCAATGAATACTGCATCATATTCTCCATCTTTCGTTCTTTCACGAATAAAGAAATAAAACAACCTTTACGTTCATCCTATTAAAAGGACTGGTTTTATAATCTGCTGAATTTCAGTCATTTGTAAAATCCATAACATCTCTGTAAGGAGTTATGCAAAAGGAAGGAGAGATAGGATATAAGGAGAATGTGTGGTATATGTAATGTAAAGGAGAAGTCTAGGAGAAGCTCGCCTGAGATACTATGGCAATTAATAAGAAAGAGGAGGTAGAACCAATCAAGAGCGCCAAGAACATGCCAGTGATGGGGCGGAGGGTTTGACCAGTCAGCGGATCAGATTGATGGATGTGGTGAGGAGGGGTATGGGTGAGGTGGGACGGGGGTGGGGGGGAGGAAGATGCAAGGGATAGAAATAGATGGAGAAAGATGACTCGAGCGGCCGACCCTGCTATGAGGTCGAAACGAGAAGAAAAAGAGTTATGCGAATGAAATAGGTTGTTATATTCGCAAATTATCCTGTGATTAAATATCGAGATACTAAGAAGTGGCGTCTTGTAAACAAATCAGGATTTTATGAATAACATTTACACTTTCAGCAAAAGTCAGAATAACACAGACGTCATTGAGAAAAGTCAACCCTCAAATTCTTAATTCATTAAGTGATCTGTATCAGACGTTAATGGGTGCCGTGTGCTCTGAGCTTTAGAAATGGGTTTTTGCTACCTAGCACGTAGGTAAATGCCATTCCACTTTTTATCATTTTTACGATTACGCTAAAATAATATCATTGCTCTAGTTCATTTACAATCATATACCATAGTTATATGGCATTTAGTGGAAATCAGTGCAATTGATAGCGTTCG
Source organism: Macrobrachium rosenbergii (assembly GCF_040412425.1). NCBI lineage: Eukaryota > Metazoa > Arthropoda > Malacostraca > Decapoda > Palaemonidae > Macrobrachium > Macrobrachium rosenbergii. The sequence goes on from NC_089772.1 coordinate 14,776,061, forward strand.
TCTTATTAACAAAATTCTAAATGAAAAACTTGAGCCAGAGGCGTTCATTCATTCAGCCAGTTCTATTTTTTTTTTAATGTAAATCGTTATCTGTTTCTTAAGAATATTGAATGTGACCTTGGCTTAATTCCCAATATTCGCATAATCGAGGTTCTCTTGATTCTATTTCTGCCCTAAAATGGAAGACTGCAGTATCTGCAAAAATACAACACTGAGAAAAATGTTAGATACTGCAGTTTTCCCTTGCCTTACTACTGATTTTGCAGAATGGGACCCCTAAATACTCGTGGAAAGCACTGAAGAATCATTCTGAAACTGCAGTAACTTGTGTATTAGTGTTTCACGAGCCCAATAGGTGACATATCTCAATTTCGAAAATTTTGCAGATACTGCAATTTTCCATTTTAGAACAGATTTGCTCAAGAGAGAAAATTTTCGCAACAGTTTTGTGCCGCAATCTAGCTGTGATGAGATATAAGCACGTACTATTTTAGACAAAAACTTAATCCATAAATAAAATTCAGTAATTCATGCCATGTTATACCTGTTTATAAAAGATAGTACGACAGTATTTAATTATCTCAGTTTCTCAAAAAATTATGTTTACAAAGCTATTAATTGATGAGTACTAATATATTTTATGGGGGTTTTCTTAGCAAGGAACAGGGTGATGTAAAAGCTGGAATTAGTCAAATATTGGCAACAACCATTGGGCCCTCGCCAGTTATATGAATTTATTTTCCCAATATCAACAATAGCATCCATTACGTTTATTGTTCTGAAACCATAAATCATTTTGGGTGCATGATGTATATATGTATATATATATATATATATATATATATATATATATATATATATATATATATATATATATATATGTATATGATATTAAGGGTTGCACTTTTATTTGATGTGAATCTCTCCATTAACTCTCCCTAAAAGCCATTAATGGAGGCGCATAAAAAATTGATGCTGGAGCGGTTTTGATGCTGTTGCAAAGCTATATGGCTGTTGGTGATACAAATATATATATTATATATATATTACTGTTATATAATATATATGGCTATATATATATATATAAATATATATATATATATATATATATATATATATATATATATATATATATATATGCATGCATGAAAGTTTAATTTCCTCAAATAATTATGCTGTCTACTGAGGATCATATAATTGTCATTCTTTGTGACATTTCTCTTTATTTAAGAAGTTTTATGATATAACTATTCTGATATACGAACACATAGATAAAAAAAAATTATCTTTCTAAGAAAAGGAAAAAAAACTTCCCACGTATCATCAATAATATTCTCAACGTAATGCCGCAAAATACAAGATAGGATAATCAATAACGCGATGTCTTAGATAAATAAGATAAATCAACAACAAGTAAAAAATGCGTCGAAGTTTCTTCGGGCCCAATCGAGTTTTCTGTACAGCCGCTACAGAGTATAATCAAGGCCACCGAAAACAGATCTACCTTTTGTTGGTCTCGGTATAATTCTGTATGAGCCCGGCCCATGAAGCCTTAACCACGGCCCGGTTGTAGCCTATCCTATATCGTTGCCAGAAGCACGATTATGGCTAAATTTAACCTTAAATAAAATCAAAACTACTGAGGCTAGAGGGCTGCAATTTGGTATGTTTGATGACTGGAGGGTGGATGATCAACATACCAATTTGCAGCACTCTAGCCTTAGCAGTTTTTAAGATCTGAGGGCGTACAGAAAAATGCAGACAAAAAAAGTGCGGACGGATAGACAAAGCCGGCACGATAGTTTCCTTTACAGAAAACTAAAACCGGTGAAGAAACCCAAGAGCGATTCAAGTGTACAGAAACAGAATGACAGGAATTGAACCTGATTTCCCAAGAGAACGGAGCAAATCTAACTTCAAATGATCTCTCGTGTTTGGAAAGCAGTTTCCGTCCTTGAAGGATTTTCTTTCTTTGCTTTGAATGAAGGATTCTTTGCAGACGTTTGTTAAATATATACTTTTTCGTATTTAAGGCCTATAATGCTGTATGGAACTCTAAGCCACGGCCCATGAAACTCTTAGCCGCGGCCCATGAAAATTTCAGCCACAGCCCGGTGGTGGCCTGTGTTGTCGAGCATCTATAGCGGTGCCAGACGCACGAGTCTGGATAACTTTAACCTTAAATGAAATAAAAACTTCCGAGGCTAAAGGGCTGCAATTTGGTAAGTTTGATGATTGGAGGGTGGATGATCGACATGTCAATTTGCAGCCCTCTAGCCTCAGTAGTTCTTAAGATCTGAGGGCGGACAGAAAAAGTGTGGACAGAATAAAGTGCGGACGGACAGAGAAAGCTGGCACAATAGTTTTCTTCTACTAAAGAAGATAAACCACTATGTTCCAGCGAATTTCGCAGCTTCCATGTGGGCCAACGACCACTGACACTTTATATGTTTTCTAATCTACTGTAGACAGAGCAATAATCTGCCTCAGCTCGGTGGTAAACAAATACGGGAGTAGAAGAGTAGTCATAAAACTCCATTCAGGCCAAGGGAGGAGAGGATTGCAATGCATAAAGCGAGATTATACATCACTCAGTTCGACCCCGTGGGGAAATGAGCCGTGCCAAAGAGAGTCGGCTTTTCTTCTTCTTTTTTGTCTTTTGAATTTTAGTTTACGTGTTTCCTCGTCATTCTGTATTCGTGTCTTGTTGTGTCGTGCCCTTAATATTTGAAACTCTGGCCTTTCGTTTTGAGAACTTTCATTTTCCCCGCGGATATTTTCTTCAATCGCAAATGTGACTTTTCTCAGGTTACCGAACAATATAAATCCTTGTACGGTTACTATGTTCTGTTGAAATCTTTCGAATACACACACACATATATATATAATGACAATAATGGAAATCGAAACGCAATAGTAAGCGTAATGGAAATACGTCTGAATGTCACATTTGTATTCTGCAGGGGAATCTTGAGTGGGAATCACAGATACTGTCAGCCAAGCCGCAATGATTTTACACGCAGTTGGGACCTAAGTGCTTGCACAATGCATGAAGACTTAGTGAACAGCCTTCACACCTTGCACAACCGAATGACAGCATTTCATTCAATTACCAGACTGAATCAACATATAGAAATCATCTCAAAGTCACTTTTGCAAAAGAATTAGATTTCAATTTAACACGTGATGAACCCAGGATTCTAAAATAAGAGTCGATGTCGATAAGCAATGCATCATAAAAGTCTTTAAGAAAATTTAGTGCGGGTCATTGACAGGCTGCACACTTTGCATGCCATCGAGTTTTAGCCAGCTTCCCAACCCACCAGTAACTCCAGTGGTAGCATTATATTTGAATAGCTTCTTCTGAGTCAGTGTGATGAAAATCAATGCACAATAACAAGCGTAATAAAGTAAATCCTTATCTCACATTGATATCTACTGCATGATTCTCAAGTGAAATGCAGTAACAGTGCCTAAGAATCCTTCTAAGAAAGGTTTACACCTACCGGATCTTTCCTGGATAGTGACCCCCAAAGGTTTTCGGGGGTCGTTATCTAGGACTAATATTCCTTGGGGGTCATTATCTTTATGATATTTACAGTCTTTTGTCCATGTTTTTACGGTAATCCCCAACGGGCTTGTACTCAACACACCGCAAAGGTGGATACATACTAGGTTAAAACCCATATCTGCAAGTTTTCCCCGACCTCCCGAGCAATGCGATATCTTGGAAACCCATCAACTATCGCTTGAACAATTGAAATTAAATAAAATTTTACAACAGATCAGGACTGAACCCAGAACTCCTGAGTACAAAGTAAGAGAGGTAACAAACGTGTCACAAGATGCTTTGAAAGTAGTTGGAATATGAGTACTTACTCGGACCGCCAGGGATGAGCTGGATAGACTCTTGAGTGGCGGAATTTCGCAGATGCCCCTTGCATTCCAGAATGCGCTTGTGATGACCTATTACAATGCGTTGCTTACTTGGGAGGAACCTTTCTCATCCCACGCATTTCGACCTGATGGGTGGAAGTGCCTGTGTAAATCATATGTAAAAATTCATTCTTTCTAATGCTGAATTGCAGCTAAATAATAAAAGATTAAAAAATGAACTGCACACACTGATTAAAAATGTTAGCCTACCTTTGTCGAGTTCGTTAAAAATTGCAGAAAGTCATAATTGTAATAACTGAAGCAAAATCTCTATAAAAATGAATTGAAAAGTAAAATAAATGCTATACTATTTTAAATTCAACTCATGATGTGACACAAAGCAAGATTAGCTTTAAAAATACACATATTCAAATCTTTCAGAGGCGCTGCACAATTTTCCATGATTTTACATTCATGAAATGTCGGTCACGTTATGACTGAACAGTAAGAATCCGAAAAATAAGTCTGGATACTTGGTAATAACAAAATCCCTAATAGATTGACTAAGTGCAGCATTTACAAGAAGAGAGAGAGAGAGAGAGAGAGAGAGTAAAAATAACGCATATCGCATGTCTGTGCCGCGTGATACACACTTGGGACATTCATCCAAATTTGGATGACAAGTATCGCATGAAGTTGGATGTTACAATATGCTTTGTTGATGTACCAACATTCTGCTGAATCAAGTTTCACTTTATCTTCGAAACAGATTTACAGTATTTGACTGCATTTCATGCATCTTCTTCGATACCGGGCAAAAATAAACCTTTCGTATGTCAAAGCTATTAAGCCTCACACGTATCAAGTTCAGCGTGTTCCTTAAAAGCGTCGTCGGATTTAGAAATATAATACTGATGACACTTCACATTTAGTGTTTCATTCAGTGAGATTCGCCATTACATTTTTATCTCAGTACATTTCAGCGCTTACTGTCTATGCCTGTAAAATTTGATGATTTATAAATAGTATTTGCGTTGGTGTGCCTTTTATGATGTCATAAATTAGTGATATACATTGCAATTCTTTGTTTGGTTTCTGTACTCAGTTGGCTACTGAGAAAACAACCTATTTAAAATGAGTTTTCCTCTAATGCAACTTTATTGTTAAGGGATTAGCAGTGAAATTGACATAGCAGCTTATCCAGTTCTGATTTAGCGGTTTGTTTATAGTATATATATATATATATAGGTTTCTATATATATATATATATATATATATCTGTGTGTGTGTGTGTGTGTGTCTCAGGTAACTTAATTTTATTTGGGCTTAGATCTCAACACCCTATATCTTTCTTTACCAATACCTGACCTGAAATGTCCTAACCTTATCCTATTTCAAAAGCAACCGTTTTCCACTTAAAAAACCTGAGTTTCAATTAAAATCGTAAAGGTTACTTGTAGCTAACAAGCGCAGCCTCCCCCCACCATTCGCCTCTCTCTCTCTCTCTCTCTCTCTCTCTCTCTCTCTCTCTCTCTCTCTCTCTCTCTCTCTCTCTCCGTCTCTGGAATTGGAAATTTGTTTTTTTTATCACGCTTTTTAAAAGCGAGATTATGATTCCTAGGGTTCAGGACAGAGCAGTTAATTGGGCTCCAGTTTCTGGTTTATATTTTCTCTCTGAGTCTGCGTCTGCACCCATACTGAAAATATCAGTCCATCAGTCTATCTGCTAAGGGATGGAGAGCTTCTAATGGGTATCTGGTGATTAGTGAATAGGAGTCGATATACCTTTGAAATTTACTTAGAGAGAGAGAGAGAGAGAGAGAGAGAGAGAGCAGCTTTTACTTATCATCTGTCATAGGTCACAGCAATATCTTCGCTTTCCCAAGTGTCTTTCCTTTATTGATGTTTATCAGTCTTCCCAAATTTCTGTTTACCTTCAAACTTCTTACTGAACGGACCTTTAAAGGCGAACACTCCCCGTGAAAAGCAAGATCCTTGCTCGGCATCTCATGCATATCATGGTTGGCTTCATTTTTTTATTTTTACCATCCAATCTTTAGGGAAAAAATAAATAAAAAGTACAAAAATGCGCCGAGGTTTCTTCGCCGCAGTCGAGTTTTCTGTACAGCGAATAATCAAGGACACAGAAAATAGATCTATCTTTCGGTGGTCTCGGTATAATGCCGTGTGAGCCGCGACCCATTAAACTCTCAGCGGTCCGTGATGGCCTGTGTTGTTGCGTTGCCAGAAGCACGATCATGGCTAACTTTAACCTTAAATAAAATAAAAAATAATGAGGCTAGAGGGCTGCAATTTGGTATGTTTGATGATTGGTGGGTGGATGATCAACATACCAATTTGCAGCCATCTAGCCTCAGTAGTTTTTAAGTTTTGAGGGCGGACAGAAAAAGTGCGGACGGACCGACAAAGCCGGCACAATAGTTTTCTTTTCCAGAGAACTAAAAAATGAGAACAAGAACAGGAAGAAAGAAGGAAAAGGAGGAAGAATAACAGAAAGAATATGAAGGGGTAGGAAGAAAAGAAACCATATAAAAGGGTAGATTATCTTAACCAGTTCCAAACGAACGCAAGAAATAAAAGTCATACATATAAATATAAATATATATATATATAAAAAAAAATATATATATATATATCACATGACCTAAAGGTATTTAGAACCAAGTACCCCATCAACAGCAGATGAAAGCTGCAATATTTGTCCATAAAAAATGCAAGATGGCTGATTGCCCCTTAAACTCATCGCTTTCGACTCTTGAATTCTTTTGGTGAATATTTCATGAATCGACGACGAGTGTTTGTGTTGTTGGTGAGTCAGATTTTCTCAGCAGGAACACGAAGCCTCGGCGTTGTACATGAGCGTCGTTCTATGCTACCCAGGATGATGTTTATGGTTTATTTCAAATGTGGGAATGTTACCTATAGTACTTTTCAGTTTTCTGTAAAAGAAAACAACTATTGAGATAGCTATTTGTCTGTCCGTCCGCACTTTTTCTGTCCACCCTCTGATCTCAAAAACTGCTGAGGCTAGAGGGCTGCAAATTGGCATGTTGATCATCCACCCTCCAGTCATCAAACGTACCGAATTGCAGCCCTCTAGCCTCAGTAGTTTTTATTGTATTTAAGGTTAAAGTTAGCTATGATCGTGAGTCTGGAACCGCTATAGGTGCCAACGACACATGCCACCACCGAGGCGTGGCTGGAAGTTTTATGGGCCTCGGCTGAGAGTTTCACAGGTCGTGGCTGAGGGCTTCATACAGCATTATTATACCTTAAAACTCTTCGGCGCATTTTTTACCTGTTATTATCTCTACCTGACGATTAATTATCTATCATCATTACAGTACACGGTAATACGGTAATGTTAAGAGGCATACCATAAGAAAGACTTTAAGAGGTTGAAAGAGTTTTTCAGGAAAGAGACGTTTTCATTGTGGGTGATTGTTCAGTGCGCTGCTGATGCAAACTTTTGTTTATGGGCTAATTTTGTTCATTTTTGCACAGGTGGGTTCATCCACGGTTTGCTAGTTTTATTAGGAAAGTAGCGGTAACCGTGGGTTTCGCATTTTTCCTGGAACCGCTCTCCCGTAACGGGAACGGATATGTCTACACACACACACACACACACGTGTATGTAAATATATATATATATATATATATATATATATATATATATATATATATATATATTTATATATATATATGTATATATATATATATATGTGTGTGTATTCTTTCCTCTAAACAGTGAATACACAGGAAGGATTGGTGTTTATTGGTCCTCAAATTCTATAATCACCTTTGACTTCAGGCTCACAAAATGCCGTTCATTCTATGAATACTGACATACCATTAACATGTAAGCATTAAGACTGAGTTCTGAAATAAATATCCTTCTAAACATCCATTTTCATAACTAATGCAATATGTGCAGTCTAATGCACTTTGAAATAAAGGCATTGGTTTCGTACATCCGCAATTTGTAAACAGATCAGGGGATTATCGCCACTTTTCAGATACTTAAGACTGTCATTCGAATGCTATTCTTTAATTCATTCGTCAGAACATTTCCATACTATTATCTCTAAGGCAGAGTAGTTTAAAGTGGAGGTTTCTTTTAACCCTAAGTCGTAATTATATTCAATACTCTCTATACCAAGGGTCGCCAACCTGCGGCTTGGGAGCCGACTGCGGCTCTTTCAAAACACCTGTGCGGCTCCAAACGCTGAACAAATACCTTTTCTTATCCATTTAAAACAAAGAGATTATGTAACACTCCTAGGACAATATTTGATTAAATTTGATTCACTTTGAAAAGCATATTGTAGGCATCAATTTTATTGTTTTTTTTTTTATTGAGATATAAATATTTTCTGAGCTGAAAATATTAAATATTTAGAGAGAGAGAGAGAGAGAGAGAGAGAGAGAGAGAGAGAGAGAGAGAGGCTATTTTTGTCATGGGGGGACTCTGACAGTACTACATTTTTATGATTCTGTAAGTAAATGGTTCTTCTATCTTCAAAGGCTGGTGACCCCTGCTCTATACCATCGTAGGATGATAGCCTCTTTTGCCCTGTATAAGACTTTTTCCAGGGGGACCTTTTCAGATCTCAGTAACAAACTTACTCTGTTGAAACGAAATATTTACTCTGAAAGTCTCCGTGGCAGTATTTTTCAAACCGGTGGTTTATCGGCTTCAAACCGACAATCAACATCTCACTTGATTTCTGAATATTCTATTCTGTAAGGTGGGGCATACATGCTTCTACAGATGAGGAACGTCAGAAAACTCTCGTTCATAAATAGATTTGACCTTCAATGCCATGCCAACTAACTCACGCAGGGTATCACCCAGGGTCCTAAGCTTTATACCCTTTACCTCTTTTATTTTTCGGGTGGTAGAGGGGTGGGGGTGCGGGGTACTTTTTCTGGTCCTACTCCAAATATCTCTTATTTATTTTCTCGCTTATCGAGTATGTACTTTGGTTTGCTAATCGTCGTAATGATTTGCTAATCACTGGTGATTTTCACATTCGTTGCTCCATTAGTTTTCCTTTCCATGACAATATCTGATTGCATTCAGGAGTCAAGTGCTGTTTGATACATGATATTTTCCTGCATCAATTTTGATCTTTCATATTCTATTTTGCTTTTGTTCCAGTTAAGATAAAGCTAATTTGTTTTCGTGACTCACAATTTTTATTTATTTTGCAAGATATTGTTCGCTCATCAAAAACTCTCTTTAATATGAAATCAGTGAGATTCTCTACTAAAAAATATTTTCGTACTCACCTCGAGGGAATTGGGCATAAATATTGACGAGAGTATAATGTGCAGCAGACAAAAGATTGAATTGTCATTTGTGAAATATGATCTTACCACTGAGTGACATTTTTTCTTCTCTGAACAATACATATTATTTGGAACTGGGAAATATGCAGTATTATTTTTCGGTAATTTGGTTTACGGACAAAAATATAGGAAAATTGGCAAGAAAAATTCTTTCATTTTGAAAAGTCGTTCGTCTTAGCGCATGTGATATCCGCCAATGCAAGTTTGATTAAGCAGAGTACCTTGCAACAATTTCAATGCCAAACGGACTCCTCTACTTGCTCAAGGAAATCGATACCATTAAAATGAGGCGGGCTAATTTATTAATATCCAGATATCCAAAACAGATACTTCTCTAGATACCATCAGGATGTCGAAACAACAAGTAAAAAATCGAGCTTTCTGTGCAGCCGCTACAGCGTATAATCAAGGCCACCCAAAATACACCTATCTTTCGGTGGTCTCGGCATAATGCTGTATGAACCGCGGCCCGTGAAACTTCAACCACGGCCAGGTGGTGGCCTATTCTGTATCGTTGCCAGAAGCATGATTATGGCTAAGTTTAACCTTAAATGAAATAAAAACTACTGAGGCTAGAGGGCTGCGATTTGGTGAGTCTGATAACTGGAGGGTGGATGATCAACATTCCAATTTGCAGCCCTCTGGTCGCTAGCTTCAGTAGGTTTTAAGATCTGAGGGCGGACGGACAAAGCCATCTCAATAGTTTTCTTTTACAGATAACTAAAACTCTATACACATCTTTTAAAATGGATTAGTCAAAGGCTTTCTCTAAGGTTAACAAAAAATAAATAAATAAAAGGACGTTTCTGTTTCCAATTAAAAACCTTTGCCATTTGAGTGAATTCCAGCATGCAAATCGTTACAAACGGAAGAAATTCATTGCATTTCAACTGTCATTACTCTCATCGTCAAATTTCACATTTCCGTCATTTTTCTGTTTCTTTTCTCATTTGAAGAAACCCGTTTATGAGGACCGTCCAGAAAACGAAGACTTTTACCTGGCGTCGTATATTTCATAGTGACTTTACGTTTCCCTGTTTTTTTTTTATACCATCCCTCCTTTGCCACGAAAGCAAAAATCAGAAATAAAACTCAGGCTTGACATTTCCCATTTCTCTCCCCAGCGACTCCATTTAAAGCAATCCAATCATCTCGGAAGCCTCGAGAAAAACAGCTAAAATGAACCAGTTGAAAATATGATATGTCTAGAAGAGGAGGAGGAGGAGGAGGAGGAGGAGGAGGAGGAGGAGGAGGAGGAGGAGGAGGAGGAGGAGGAGGAGGAGGAGGAGGAGGAGGAGGAGGAGACTTGTTGGAAACTAAATCGCTACCCAGAAAATGCTGCGTGGAAGATTCATTTATTGATTGAACTGAATACATATTTTAGGCCAAAGGCCAAGCACTGGGACCTATAAGGTCATTCAGCGCTGAGACGGAAATTGACACTAAAAGATCTGAAATGTGTAACAGGAGGAAAACCTCAAAGCAGTTGCACTATGAATCAACTGTTAGGAGAGGGTTAAGGGAAGTAAGATGGAAGAAAGAGAATATGAAAGGAGGTACAGTAAAAGGAACGAAAGGGGTTGCAGCTAGGGACCGAAGGGACGGTGCAAAGAACCTTCAGTAATGCCTACAGTGCACCGCATGAGGTGCACTAACGGCGCTACCCCCTTACGGGGAGATTCATTTATTACATCCATTAATAGATTTCCAAAGCATTAAACCTTCAATTTTCCAGTGTAAAAGAAAATATAGAAAAACCTCGCTGATATAAAAACAACTTTTAAATATTTCAAAATTAATCGAGGAATTTTTTATAATAACAATTACTTGAATATCTTTACAAGTATGTATGTATGTATGTATGTATGTATGGTATGTATGTATGTAATGTAAAAACCAAGCCAGATTCTCCTGTAATGACGAAGAGTTGAATTAACGTATAGGAGCGAAGCTGCCTAATAAAACACAGGTATTACTTTATACTTAATCTAAATGAAGAAATTACCATTACATGATGATTATGTAAAATGTTTACAAATAGTCTTAAAAGTTGTGTCATGACGGTTTATTAGAAATTGAAATTCTTGATCGCCTATACACGCTACGAGCGGAGTTCATGGGAATATTGGATGACTTTCAGAGATGGATCTTTCAAAGGTAGACATGTTCCAGTGTTAAGACTTGGCACCTTTTTTCATCTTTGCTTTTGTGGGTGATTCTCGGATTATGATAAGAACGAAACGTAGATTGATAGAGAACTGTGATGTTCTTCCTCAATCGTGGAATATGTTGATATCTGTGTTAGCCTAAAGCACCGACTAATAGCTTTATATATATATATATATATATATATATATATATATATATATATATATATATATATATATATATATATATATCTATGTAAAGACAAAATCCACGAAGGTCAGAGAAGCAATGGAGTACTGCAATGCCGTTCGACTTACAGTTCAATAATATTAGTCGACCATTTCTATTTTGTTTTACGAAACACTCTGATAAACATCTGAGAAAAAGGGGCGTGAATACTACAAAGGACTTACGAGTGTCAAAATATGGCCTGAACGTAAATCTTTCAAGTAGAAATATGCATCAGAAAGATAAAAACATTGCGAACTTCCGAAAACGATCGTTCTAGACAGTAACTTGGAAAGAATTTTCCCTATTTTGTTAAGGACGTCTCGAAGCATAAGCGAAATGGAATTCAGTTCCACGACGGTGGCCTAGTTGTCATGGCAATGACATAACACCACCTGACACTCATTCCACCAGAGCCCCTCCAACGAGATATGGCAATATTGTTGATTCTGAACGTAACAAAAAAAAAAATAAATAAAAAACCATGCCGAACCAAAGGTCAAAGCTTCATCCATTGTGTTTTGAAGGAATGTGGTTCTTTCGAATATTTTTCTAATATCAGCGTCTGTTTATAGTTTACCAAGAAATACCTTGACACAGGCAAAAAGATAAATGGAACTCCACACCTAAAGAAACAAATATATATATATATATATATATATATATATATATATATATATATATATATATATATATATATATATATATATATATATATATGGTTAAAATGAACACATGAGAACGTGTTCCACAGAAATGAATTTCTAACTCACCAAGGGACCTAACCCCTGTCCTTCGAGGGAGAGACCAGGGCATTAGGAATTCGGGCACAGAGGTCTTAAAAGGAGTTGGAACCTAAGTACTTACGTACCCTAGGTTTTACCCGGCCAGGCTACTAAGGCCTAACATACATATATGTATGTATGTATGTATGTATGTATGTATGTATAACTGAATCACGAAAATTTGGAGCGTGATGAATATATAAATAAAGATAAAATCCACGAAGGAAACGGAAACACTGGAGTGCTGCGAGGCCTTTCGACGCTAGGTCCTTTACTTAGCAGCACTCCAGTGTTTCCGTTTCCTTCGTGGATTTTATCTTTATGTATATATATATATATATATATATATATATATATATATATATATATATATATATATATATATATATATATATACTGAATTTTTTATTTAATTTATACTTGCCTATTCAATACGGATACCTTCTGTACTTGGAAATCTAATAATCCCGAAAAGAAATATACGAATTCCTCCGCACTACGTTTCTCGGGGGTGTTATTGCGTTATCGTTCCATTCTCATGTATGTTATATGAAGACCGTTCGCGTTCAGAGAGAATTCCCCTCATATATCCATCCTCTCAGGCTATCAGGTTCCCGGGAAGAGAATGTAGGCAGAGTATTTAAGAAAACTTAAGTCAAAGTAACCATGCGATTATATGTCCTCATGTGAAAATGAAATAACGAGGTACCAAGGCTTTCAACTTTATTCCAAAGTCATTTAGCCTGGAGATGACTCTGGAATAAAGTCCTTCTTTCATTTTCACGTGAGGACTCATATACTTCATCCACGGGACCATTGTGGGATATACAAGACATATATATATATATATATATATATATATATATATATATATATATATATATATATATATATATATATATATATATAATAATAACACACTGTAGCATAAACAAACATAAGGGAAATCACGACCTCCATTCAGCTTCCAGAACAAGGTTAAAAATCATTACCTTCTTTGCCAGAAAGTTTAACGTTCAGTCATTTTTTCTCTTGTATGCATTTTACCGAAGTGGCTTCTTGTTAAGACTTGCTCCAACTGGATTAAATTATGTGATTGTAAGTGACAGAGAGAGAGAGAGAGAGAGAGAGAGAGAGAGAGAGACAGAGAGACAGAGAGAGAGAGAGAGAGAGAGAGAGAGAGAGAGATGGTCGCTGGCGTTGCATTTCAGGTAGATATGTCCCCACCTTTGTTTCAGCATGCATTGGACTGGAATCATAAACATCTATATTTATTTTCTATTGCCAGTTACCCTTCCACTATAATTAATTAGCCATCCGAAGAAGCCCTGCAAATGAAAGGTAGAGAAAGAGAGAGAGAGAGAGAAAAAGGACTTTGATGTGTTACTCGGTTGACCAGGTCTGAGCAACAAAGCGTGTAACGTTACTATCTGCAATTGCAAGTTGTACAGTGTATACCCTTTAATTTCGTCTTGCCTCTGAAGAGTGAATTCGAGCATTCTGTGATAGCAAAAAAAAAAAAAAACTCATTGGTTGTTGACCTTAATCGAGTTCATGAAGCAAGTTAATAATTAAAGGTACGAGTTAACCCAGTTTTATTAGATTTCTGTAAAAGAAAACTTTTGTGCCGGCTTTGTCTGTCCGTCCGCACTTTTTCTGTCCACCCTCAGATCTCAGAAGTTACTGAGGCTAGAGGGCTGCAAATTGGTATGTTGATCATCCACTCTCCAGTCATCAAACACACCAAATTGCAGCCCTCTAGCCTCAGTACTTTTTATTTTATTTAAGGTTAAAGTTAGCCATGATCAAGCATCTGGCACCGCTGTAGATGTCAACAACACAGGCCACCACCGGGCCGTGGGTGAGAATTTCATGTGCCGCGGCTGAGAGTTTCATGGGCCGTGGGTGAAAGTTTCATACAGCATTATACGCTAGATTTCATGCATTCTTATTTTTATTGTTCTCAAATAGGCGTGACAAAGGACTCTCTCCTTGTTTCCCAGACGAACAGGGACGGGATAAATTAAGGGAGAAAATATCAGACCCCTTCCAGTCAATAATATAACCTGTTACCTCACAACTGTATCACTTTACACTCCTAACATCACTAGCGAGGTTATTTTTGGCGGCCAACTTTTCAAATTCCATGCAGTTAGCAAGGCAGATACGTAATAGATTCCCTCACACTCACCCCCTAGGCTGAGCTAGAGTAGAGAGAGAGAGAGAGAGAGAGAGAGAGAGAGAGAGAGAGAGAGAGAGAGATGTGTCTCAAGCACATTTTTGATTTGGACTCTGCAGCAAGAGAGTCTGAGGCATAATTCAATCTGTGCCATCTTTATTTACAGAGCACTAGAGAAAGGCCCCTGGCGTCGAAATTAAAATTTGCGAAGGTGAGTTTGTTGACAGAAGAACAACCTTGATCCAACGTTGCTTCTGCCTGAATAGAAGACTCCTGTTTTTAAATAACATGCAAAGGAATTTTTGGCATTAACGTAATGAGGGTATACTTGTACGCGCTCAAATCTTTAACAGTTGAAAAGGTTCTGATATTCTCCTACATTAGTGTCACATTTTACGAATATATGTTTACATAAAGTGAAAGCCACCAATTCAGTTATATTGATTATGCAAATATTCAGTGTGGTCATAAGCTATTAGATAATGAAACAATTTTACTCGAGGTAATACCGGGAGAGGCTAGCCGATTTGATTCAGACATGCATACCCCGACTCCCACAACAAACACACCCACTCGAACACACACACACACACGCACACACATACATACATACATACATACATACATACATACATACATACATATATATATATATATATATATATATATATATATATATATATATATATCAGAATTTAGAAATAAGACATTTTTACGATATAGAAAAGAGAAATTATTATTATTATTATTATTATTATTATTATTATTATTATTATTATTATTATTATTATTATTATTATCAGGGCGTTCTGCAGTGATGAAGGTGGCTCGAAGCCCTATAAACAGCGAAGATATGTTAGGGTGATTTTCGGATAAAAAAAAAAAGAATAAGGATAAACGCTAAAACAGGAATGAATAGAAACCAAGAAAAAATGCGCCGAAGTTTCTTCGGCGCAATCGAGTTTTCTGTACAGCGTATAATCACGGTCACCGTAAACAGATGTATCTTTCGGTGGTCTCGGCACATGAGCCGCAACACATGAAGCTTTTACAACGGCCCGGGGGCGGCCTGGCCTATATCGTTGCCAGACGCAAGTTTATGGCTAATTTTAACCTTAAATAAAATAAAACTGCTGAGGCTAGAGGGCTGCAATTTGGTATGTTTGATGACTGGAGGGTGGATGATCAACATACCAATCTGCAGCCCTCTAGCCTCAGTAGTTTTTGAGATCTGAGGGAGGACAGAAAAAGAAAAATACTATCAATTGACAATACGAAGAAATATTCCTATCAGCAACGCTGAAACACATTCAGTGATCCCCGAAATATTTTCTCGCCGAATTTGCATAAATAATCCCTAATCAGCTTTGTGCATTCATTCTCCGTTTAAAATGAAACGCGTTGGCTTTGAAACGCAGCTTGGTTGTTTAATTATTAATATATATGTAATAAATCAATTGCCATACAGTATGCCTTCCAACATTCGCCAATGACGTTCTTCGCGAAGCATTTTAATTCATTCTTCCATCTTTTCCTGAATTGCCGTTCACGGTCACACCGATATTGGTAAACAGTCACCGATGCCTTTCAAAGCAAAATTGTCCACAAGAATCCGTCCAGCGGCAAGAGATCCAAGCGCTCAATGCAAAACCGATATCGACCACGCAAGCGGACCTTTCCCATAGGAACTAGCTGGAACGTACCGATAAGGCTAAGATCGAGCGCCATGATCATTTGTTTTCCATAATAAGTCATTTCTGACCCTTGTAAACCACTGGTCTTTGGCTTGTAGGATTTTGCAATGAAAATGCAAATATTGTTTAAGGTGAATTGAAAGGAAACTACGACACCTGTTTAAGGTAATCAATAACGTTTTTGCCCTATTTTTTTTTTTTATTGCATGTGCTGATATTAAAGACAGGACAACTCAGTATTTGCAAAAATACAAAGCTGAGAAAAATGGTAGATACTGCAGTTTTCCATTGCCTTACTACTGATTTTGCAGATACTGCAAATGGGACCCCACTGAATAAAGCATTGAAGAATCGTTCTGAAACTGCAGTAAATTGTGTATTAGAGTTTCACGAGCCCAGTAGGTGGCACACCTCAATTTCGCAAATTTTGCAGACACTGCAGTTTTTTTCATTTTAGGGTTGAACAGTATTCTATTTGAAAATTTTAAGTATAAGGAGTAGATTGGGTTTACATATTTTGTTTGTGGTGATATTGCATAGCGTCACAAATGCCGATTTATAACATTCTTTTTTTGGGGGGGTAAGATTTCATTTGACAAAATTTCAACAGGTGGTTGTACTTATTCAGTAAATTTCTGTTTAGCGTTGTTATTACGTTTGGAAGTTGAGTTTAAGTATATTCAGTATATATATATATATATATATATATATATATATATATATATATATATATATATATATATATATATATATATATATATATATATATAATGTTAAACTATAAACTCTCATCAAAATATTTATAAAAACATAAAAGTATATTTTAGTAAAATATCACTTGATACCAAATGGCAACACCGCGGCTCTAGCTTTCAAAAGGAGAGAGAGAGAGAGAGAGAGAGAGAGAGAGAGAGAGAGAGAGAGAGAGAGAGAGAGAGAGAACCATTTAAACTCCGCTGAACCAGCTAGTTCGGTCTGAGTGAATACCTTTAAATTCTTCCCGGCGAACGAATGGTTTAAATCCCCCTCCCCCTCCCCCTCCCCATCCATTTGCGAGAGTCAGCGGACACCTGCGCCCTCAGAACCCCACCGGGCCCTTTAAACCGCGCCTGGGGTTCACTGTAACGGGGCTCTTGATGGGCGGGAGTTTAAATACCATATTACTGCTTTTAAGGCGCGAAGAAAAAAAAAAAGCGATTTTAGGCCGATGTGATTTCGTTATCGATTTTTTATATAATTTAAGAAGTAAAGTATCTTCTTTCGTCTCTATGTTATTGTTTTTTAAGTATATTATTCCTGGAATTTATTTGTAATTTCGTTAAATATATATATATTTTCGTAGTAGCACAGGAAATTTACCGGTAGACTGTGTGAGTTAATTTGGAAAAATTAATATATTTGTATAATTTTTTAACATTCAACTTTTCATTGACAGTTAAAGGTTTGAAAGGCGTAACAGGAGAAAAACCTCAAAGCAGTTGCACTATGAATCGGTTATTAGGAGAGGGTAGAAAGTAAGATGGAAGAAAAAGAATATGAAAGGAGGTACAGCAAAAGGAATGTACTTTACGTAAAGTATTCATTCTATTTTGATAATCTTGACAAAGTGAATTTATCGAGGGTACAGAGAAATCACTGATGCTTCTCGTCCTTCGAATATATATATATATATATATATATATATATATATATATATATATATATATATATATATATATATATATATATATATATATATATATATATATATATATTACTGAGGTGTTAAGAATACCACACCAATATACAGCAAGAACTGAATCATTGTATTTTCAAATGGACGAATCCAGTCCGTGCTGTTGTCTTTATCTCTTTCATTCTCTTCTCACTGAGTGGAGCAAATTCCTTCAATTGCATTTGTATCGGTCGCCACGACGCGGAAAAAGGGGCTCCCGGCGTTATTCTATTATATAAAATCCGCCACGATGGGCAGCGTAATGCCCTTGTCTATTCCGGGCATACAGAAAACGAGATGGAATGGGAGGACAATTTGAGCCTGAAAGCGCTCATTTGCTCAGAGAGATGACGGTGCTAGTAAGTATTTTTATTTTATTTTTTTTTTTTAGTTTTTGGAAATAAAACTATCGTGCAGGCTTTTTCTGTGCGAACTTTTTCTGTCAGCCCTCAGATCTTAAAACCTACCAAGGCTAGAGGGCTGCAAATTGGTCTCTTAATCATTCACCCTCCAATCATCAAACATATCAAATTACATCCCTCTAGCCTCAGTAGTTTTTATTTTATCTAAGGTTAAAGTTAGCCATGATCGTGCGTCTGGCACGCTATAGGGACAACAAAACAGGCCACCACGGCCGGCTGGGAGTTTCACACAGGACTCTCTGTTGTACAGAAAACTCGACTGCGCCGAAGAAACCTCGGGGCATTTTTAACTTTTTTTTATAAGATAGTTTTCACTTTGGCCAAGATCTGATACTTCTCGTGCAATTTGGGACGTTTGATGATTGGAGAGTGGTTGATCAACATACCAGTTAGCTTAAATCATTTAAACTGAGGATTTAGTCTTGTGTTCCATTCTGCTTATGACTTCGGCATTATTTTGCTTTTGTTTTTCTTTTCATTCCAGTAAGATTAGCTTTTTTTTAAACATTCATTTCCTCGGTGAATGGCACCTAACATTAATAGTATACACCTCTAATGAGCTAAGCCTTCCAGCAAAAATAATGTACTGGGGGAGTGAATTTTCTGAAAAACATTCAATTGGGCTAAAGTTCCAGGGAGAATGCACCATTTCGAACTAAAGAAATCGAGGAATGGTCATTTAATTGCTGCAGATTCCCTGGATCGTCAATGAAGGGATAAACGAGAAATTAAATTGGCTGATATTTAATAGAAAAAAAAAGGAATTCTAAACTGAAGGGATTTTAATTCCAATAGCGATTAACAATTTTAGGTTCATGTGTTTCTCCAATAAAAAAAACTGTTATTCTCCTGTCGATATAAATAGAATCTAACGAACTACTTTTATAATATGATGAAGGATAAAACATTATATATATATATATATATATATATATATATATATATATATATATATATATATATATATATATATATATATATATATATATATATATATATATATATAATCTATTCTGAAATGAAATGAAGTCACGAGAAAGGGAACCAGAGAAAGGCAGAGCCAGAGAAAGCGAAGTTACGAATACGACTCTCGGTAAATAACCAGGAAACATTTCACACAACATGACGGGGAATGCTATTTCTGCTTTGAGGAAAGCATCACAGTATGTATGCCTGAACGCAGAGCTCTCGCGTGGTTTGTTGAAAAATGAAGGTACTGAGACATGGCAACTTACGTCATTGCAGACATATCCCAACGCTCGCGCATAAAACACAGTCGGGTTTGTATTCCCCTTTTTTTAAGAAAGCCTGAAAGTAAACGGGGTCACAAAGCGAAATGGAGAAGAAGGAGAAACCGTCGTTGCATATTCACGAGGTTTTCAAGGGAAGCAAAACGCAATGAATCCGTGAAGTCAAGAAACGGAATGTATAAACAAAAACAAATGACTAAGCCATGCTGAAGGTTTCAAATGTGGGTGTGCGTGAAACTATAGCAGCCCAACTCTTCATTTGTTGCATTGCCAGAAGAACGATTATGGCTGACTTTAACCTTAAATAAAATATAAAACAACTGAGGCTAGACGGCTGCAGTTTGGTATGTTTGATGACTGGAGGGTGGATGATCAACATACCAATTTGCAGCCTTCTAGCCTCAGTAGTTTTTAAGATCTGAGGGCGCCCGGAAAAAGTGTGGACGGACAGACAAAGCCGGAACTCAGGTAATCGGCTTCAAGAGGAGAAAATAATACGGAGGCATTAGGCAAGAGCCCAGGAATAAGTTCGAATTTCTCCCTTTGTACAGGTAATTTACATAGTTTCAATTACCTGTACAAAGGTACAGCTAATTGAAAGGATGTTTCCCAAGGTAAAGCCATTAACATCGGATTAATGGTTCGGAGTTTTCCCAGTTTTGTCGCTATGTATTGTTAAGGCATTTTTTTTTATAATGGTATCCTTTGAGACCCTATTCTCATATACATGCAGTTAGATGTCTGGCCTCAATAATGTTCATTTTGTTCTGCACAGTCATGAGTTTTTTGTCTTTAGTATATATTAAAGAATTTTACCTAATATTCGAAACAGAATTGATATCCGTTCATACGCCCCCTTTCTCTTTAAACGGTTCCCCGTCTCTACCTTGTCAGTTTTCTGTAAAAGAAAACTGTTGTGACGACTTTGTCCGTCCATTCGCACTTTTTCTGTCCGCCCTCAGATCTAAAAAACTATTGAGACTAGGGCTGCAAATTGCCATGTTGATTATCCACCCTCCAATCATCAACCATAACAAATTGCAGGCCATTAGCCTCAGTAGTTTTATATTTTATTAAGGTTAAAGTTAGGCGTAATCGTGCTTCTGACAACGCTATAGGATAGGCCACCACTGGGCCCTTGATTATACGCCGTAACAGCTGTGCTGTACGGAAAACTCGATTGCTCCGAAGAAACTTCGACACATTTTTTACTTGTTTTTAAATAGATATTTATTAGGCAAAGTCCCTCGCCTTTCATTGGCAGTTCATCAAATCTATTTCTTTCATTTTCAAACATTTTATTTTTCCATCATTTCATTTTTTATTTATTTCCTAGTTACATTTTACTTACAATAATGATCATTATAAAGCTTGTCTCCCCTCTTTTAATATCTCTGCAATAATGAATTTAGCAAGCGATGAACAAGGAGTTACAGTCTCATAACATAACTGAACACATTTACCGAGTCAAAGAAGTTGTGACAAATCCGAAGAGTTCCATACAAATCCTGAGATACTGGGAAGGGTCACTGTAGGGTCACCAGAGGTCAATGCTGACCTACTGATCATGTAAGGTTGTATTGTCACCGGGATTGAGTAACCATGCGAAATTTCAAGTCCATTGGACGAAGGGATATCGAAAAGTTAGTTACAGGATTTGACCAAAACAACAAACAAAAAAGCAAGATAAATAAAAACTATCCTCTTCTTGTTTTTCACCATTCACTACTAATAATTTTATAAAGAAAGTCTGCTTAAGGTGAATGCCAGTCTGTGATGAAATATAGACAGAGAGAGAGAGAGAGAGAGAGAGAGAGAGAGAAGAGTTTTTCTGAGCATCAGAATAATCATTTTAAAACGGAAGTCTGCTTCATATGAATGCCAGTCTGTGATGAAATATAGATGGATAGAGAGAGAGAGAGAGAGAGAGAGAGAGAGAGAGAGAGAGAGAGAGAGAGAGAGAGAGAGAGAGAGAGAGAGAGAGAGAAAGAGTTTTTCTGAGCATCAGAATAATCATTTTAAAACGGAAGTCTGCTTCATGTGAATGCCAGTCTGTGATGAAATATAGATAGGTATGGGAAGGGGAGAGAGAGAGAGAGAGTTTCTGAGTATCAGTCTAATAAAGGGCGGAGAAAAACACGCGCTGAGAGCAGTTTTGTAAACTGGATGTCTTACAACAAAAACAGTAAAACTTCCCATTGACACAGAACCCAATATCTCGGGAGCCTTTTTTGTTCAGACTCTGGAACAGGGAATCCAATTTGCTCCCGAAGTTTGTTGGAACTCACGTCCAACACTTGTCTTGCAACGAAGGCGGGGACGTATGGTTTTTAAGAAACATATATATTTCTTTGTAAATATTTGAATCGTGATTGATTGCAATGAATATAGCTTAAAGCAAAGCTCAAACCCTTGGTATCCTGGATTCAGGTAAAAAAAAAGTCACAGGAAAAATGGTCACATTAATCTTTCCTAGATAGTGACCCACAAGGATTTTTTAACCCGGTATGTATCCACCTCTGCGGCGTGTTTAGTACAAGACCCCTGTTGGGGATGACCGTAAAAACATAAACAAAAGACTGTGAATATCATGAAGATAATGACCCCGAAGAAATATTGTAAAGTTTTCTCTTTTAACAGTCATGGTAAACAGATAAGAACATCCATATTTGTATGTATGATATAAACAAGTAAAAAATGCTCCTAAGTTTCTTCGGCGCAATCGAGTTTCCTAAACAGCATACAATGTTGTATGAAACTCTCAGCCACAGTTCAATGAAACTCTCACCCACTGCCCATGAAACTCTCAGCCACGCCCCACGAAACTTTAGGCTATGGCCTGGTGGTGGCCTGTGTTGTTGGCACCTATAGCGGTGCCAGAGACACGATCATGGCTAACTTTAACCTTAAATAAAATTAAAACTACTGAGGCTACAGGGCTGCAGTTTGGTATGTTTGATGATTGGAGGGTGGATGATCCACATACCAAATTGCAGCCCTCTAGCCTCAGTAGTCTTTAAGATCTGAGGGCGGACATAAAAAAGTGCGGACGGACGGACAAAAATAGCCATCTCAGCAGTTTTATTTTACAGAAAACTAAAAGTCATTAAAATCCTGTAAGTCAGTCTCTGTTTTCTCATGAAAATATACTCGAATGATTCAAGCAATACAAAAAAAAAAAATATCGCATCTTTAATACCAGAATCACGCAAATCTTCAGAAACAGAGCTCTGAGGAGAGAATGACTCCAGTGGACAAAGTGATATTGTAGTTTTCAGAATACCTCCAGGGAAATCTTACCCTGGGTCGACCTGAGGTGATTTCAGTGTGACAGAGAATTACTCATTTGTGAATCAGGAAAGCGAGCTGAGGGGAATAGCTGAGGACGATGTGTTCAATATCAGGGACTCTTCAATATGTTGAGGAACTGTTGTGAAAAGGAAATGTCGATGAGAGAGAGAGAGAGAGAGAGAGAGAGAGAGAGAGAGAGAGAGAGAGAGAGAGAGAGAGAGTAACAGTCAATTATTTACTGTTGAATCCGGAGGGACGTGTGACCTACAAGAAGAAAGAAGAAGAAGAAGAAGAAGAGAGTTGGAATAACAAAGCATTATTGCATTTTGAAGTAAAGGGGGACACGAAGGGGAATAAGAGAGAGAAGAGGTGAAACGCTCAAAATCAGATGCCGAAATGTCAGTGAAGTCAAAATAAAACATTTCATTCTTGAATTATTACTATTAAACAGGATATTAATTTTCTTGTTGTATCCAGATGTTCTGGACTATAATTTGCATAGTGATGACATGCTTCTGACAGTATAATGTAAGCTAAGTATTTTTAAAATAATAAAGTGATAATTATTGTTAAAATAAGAAAAGTTTTGTGCAGGTTACAAAATTTGAAAAATTTAATGATTTAAAAAAAAAATTCTACTTCCTGTTCTAATTATATTTGTGCAATATTTGTTGCACATCGGTCATAAGACTAGCATGACTATTGGGATGTACTTTACTTGAAGTACTAACTGGCGCAAAACATATGTCTCAATTACCTAGAATTGTTTGGTGTTTATCCCTTTAAGGTCACAAAAATTATCTGAGAGTTAAAAGACATATTACCAAAATTTGTGTAGAAAAACAAATTGCGATAAAACCCTTAGAAACAAGACCCTACATAATAGATGCCCTCTTGAATACTGTGGCAACTGCTAATTCATCTCTCTCTCTCTCTCTCTCTCTCTCTCTCTCTCTCTCTCTCTCTCTCTCTCTCTCTCTCTCTCTCTCTCTCTTCATGATGCAGCATAAAGACAGCTTTCCAAAGTTTTTGTCATCACACATACACATGTATATATATGTGTGTGTGTATGTGGTGGGGAGGGTGTTAGAGTGTTTTAACTCAGTATGAGATTTTAGAGCATTTGTGAACTCTTACAAGATACATTCCTATTATCTCCCTCGTAATTTTTCTCTTTGAAATCTTTCAGTATGCATTCAAATTCACAATCCTTATATGTACCGCATTCTTCAAAAATTAAATTGCTTTTTAAACTTAAAATAGATAAGTCCTATTTTTCATTTCTTCTCAAGGGATACCTCTCTTCTCTTGATATAACATATACATTACCAGTTTTTTCCTATCTCAACATTTCGTTCCAAACTTCCGACCATACAATTAAATTTGCCACTAACTCTTTGCACAGTTTTATATATTTGTTGGAAAGTGTATTCCGTTCTCATTCACTTTCCCCTTCTCTGCCTCTGAAATTCAAGTCTCATTTGATATTTCAATTTTACTTCCCATGACCCTTTATCCTTTGCCTGAGGGAAGGGAACGAGATTCTTACAGATCCACGGCAAATAAAACCCATTAAAATCGTGAACAGCCAAACTATCTGGTAGCTAATAATTCTCTGACCAATTTCACCGTCTGCTACGTTTTATTATTTAAACACCCGTTCTCTCTCTCTCTCTCTCTCTCTCTCTCTCTCTCTCTCTCTCTCTCTCTCTCTCTCTCTCTCTCTTCGTAATTTTAATACGAAGGTTATTTGTTTTAAGCCTTTCGAAGGTAATCTAGCCACATTGATTAATGATGTGCTTGTATTAAAGATTTCAACATAGCTGCTTCCTGTTGTGTACCACTTTAGAAAATTTAAGTACTTTCCCGTTTTTATCTGTGCTAATCTAGTTCTTTTTTAGGAGCTTACGAAGGCTGATCTTTAGAATAATAATAATAATAATAATAATAATAATAATAATAATAATAATAATAATAATAATAATTATTATTATTATTATTATTATTATTATTATTATTATTATTATTATTATTTTTATTATTATTAGTTTTGAAAAGAAAGGAAGACTCAGTTCAGAAGAGTGATTTAAAGAAAAATGCAAAAATAAATTACACACGCGCACACATAACTAAAACACATTAAACACAAATCTAGGAATTTTATTAAAGATCGGAAATATGACACTGATTGGTATCACAACAGAGTTTAAGACTTATAATCAGTGACAGGACCCTTCTCTCAGGCAAAAGCAAGGTCAAGTGGACAGCCAAATCAGCAATATTCTGCAATATCGAGTCGCATCCAGGAAATGAATTCTACCTCGTCGGGATATCGGTGCTGAATGGTTAAACTGTAGCCTTTGGGTCAAATGGCTTGCCTGCGATACTGTGCGCCGCTTTCATTCGTACATATTGCCTAATCAAAATTCAAAAATCTTGAAAAAACATGAACAACTCATTGCCTACTGAATTTCATGAGACTTGATGTCCCAAAATAGTAATTCATTCTATCGCCGTTTCGAAACAACATGAATTAAATACAGAACATAGGCCAAAGGCCAAGCACTGGGACCTATGAGATCATTCAGCGCTGAAACGGAAATTGGCAGTATAAGTTTGAAAGGTTTAACAAGAGGAAAACATCAGAGCAGTTGCACTATGAATCAATTGTCAGGAGATGGAAAGTAAGATAGAAGAAAGAGAATATGAAAGGAGGTGCAGTAAAATGAATGAAAAAGGTTGCAGCTGGGGGCCTAAGGAAGGCACGCTGCAAAGAACTTTAAGTAATGCCTACAGTGCACCGCATGAGGTGCACTGACGGCACTGACCCCCTTACGGAGATTTGTTTCCAATAAGGGCGTTCCTTTTCTCAAAGACTTCAAACAAGAGGCTAATCCTGAAGTTTTATTTTTATATATTTAAAAATTTAGATCATAGGAAACTATTCTCAGTTTCTATAGCTTTAAATTTAATTTTTTTTACGAGTAAATAGACCAAAATTTTGAACTGATTGATAAATAATTAGCGTCACTGAAATGCCCCGATGGCGTGAATAAATAAGTTAATACACCGGTTTCTTCTGCGCAATCAAGTTTTCTGTACAGCTTATAATGCTGTATGAAACTCTCAGCCATGGCCCATGAGACTCTCAGCCGATGCCCATGAAACTCTCAGCCACAGCCTGGTGGTAGCCTGTGTTGTTGACACCTAAAGCGGTGCTAGACGCACGAACATGGCTAACTTTAACCTTAAATAAAACAAACACTACTGAGGCTAGAGGGCTGCAATTTAGTATGTTGGATGACTGGAGGGTGGATGATCAACATACCAATTTGCAGCCCTCTAGCCTCAGTAGTTTTCAAGATCTGAGGGCGGACAGAAAAAGTGCGGACTGAAAAAAGTGCGGGCGGACAGACAAAGCCGGCACAATAGTTTTCTTTTACAGAAAAACTAAAATGACGGTTGATGTTAAACAAAGGGCAAATCCTTTGCATCCCTTAATCCTTTCTGCTGAGGGAGCCCTCTGCTTCCGAGGTAGAATGTCTTTACTTTGTTTGGTAATTTTGTGTTCATATTTTTTTGATTTATTTTACTTAAGACTTAAATTTATTTTACTTAAGACTTAAACTCACTTATATATACATACATTTGTATATATATATATATATATATATATATATATATATATATATATATATATATATATATATATATATATATATATATATATATATATATATATAACTTTTGTTTGCAATGTTGTTTCAGTCCTGGTTGTTGTATTGTTGACTGAACTCTTGACATCCACCAAAAAAAAATCCGCAGCACTGATCATCCAGTACATCCACTGTCAATGGAAAGTCCCTTTTTTTTCTATTTTCCAAACTGGCATACGATGCCTATGAAAGACCTGAAACCCACTCAACTATTGTGCAAAAAAAAAAAAACTCTAGTGAAAAAGAGGTATTTCAAGTACCTTCCCTACCGACGTATTTCCAAAAAAACTGTTCTCGAAATATTTTGACAGTTGCGTAGGCAAAAAAAAAAAAAAAAAAAAAAATGCGCCGAAGTTTCTTCGTCCCAATCGAGTTTACTGTACAGCGTATGATCAAGGCCACCGAAAATAGATCTACCTTTCGGTGGTCTCGGTATAATGCTGTGTGAGCCGCTGCCCATGAAACTTAACCACGGCCCTGTGGTGGCCTGCCCTATGTCGTTGCCAGAAGCACGGGTTGCAACAGTTCATCTATTCATACATCCATATATTGATAAACACAAAGACAAAATCCATGAAGGACTGCTAAGTAAAGGACTACAAGTCGCAAGGCCTTGTAGCACTCCATTGTTTCTCTTTCCTTCGTGGATTTTGTCTTTGCTTATATATTCATCACGTTCCATATTTTCGTGATTCAGTTATTCATATATTGATTCACATATCTCCACATGCGTGCTTGAATTGGGGAGTTTGTGAGTGTATGTGTGTGTGTGTGTGTATGTGTGAATGTTCTACTTGTGGAAGTGACTGTTAAAAGATGAGACGATGGCAGTTGTGAATAGATGATGGGTCTAAAGTTATGAATAGTTGATGAGTCTAAAGGTTTGATACTCTCAAGCTTCTTCCTAGATCCACAATTGCAATCCGACAGTACACCATTCCCTGTGGACTAAGTAAAGTTATGCGCCTATAAATCTTGTAGCCACCTGGAGGTAATTCTGTGGGGTAGCAACTTCTGGTCGGAGTTTATCGCTAGCATTTAAATACATATATATATATATATATATATATATATATATATATATATATATATATATATATATATATATATATATATATATATATATATATATGTATGTATAGAATTAATGGTAAAACCCAGATGGTTAATACCACGTACATGCAATTAAACCGGTCTTGATTAACTCTCAATTGTCACACTTGTTAAATCCCAGGATGATACGCCTGTTATTCAAGAGAGGGACAACTTCCCAGGAAACGTGGATTATTTGCTTCGTTTGGCAAACCGATAATCTCGCTTAATTGTAACGAAGAATAATACTTATGGAGGCTTATTGGTCATCGAGCCAGAGCCGCTTATGTCGACTCTTCTGAACTGATGTGCTGTGAACTGTTTCCTTTCGAGTAATCCGGTATTCTGGACTTGGATGCGACAAAGGAGAATCTGTCTATGATAGACCATGTTTTTTAAGGATCATACAATTCAGCATTTTGGCAACAGATAAAAATGTTTTTCTACCGAGATTTTGTTGATGCAAAAGGTCTTGTTGTGTATCTGTTATCGACACTTCGTGCAATATGTTCAGTATTGTTGTTCCCTAACAATGTCTAGTCATCCTTACTCTGCCTCTACCCATGCAAGGGTGACTACCACAGAGCAGTGTTATTGAGTCCACATCTGCATCAGTTGCCAATTAGTGCTAAAGCTGTATAGATTTTCCGCGTCCTGCTGCTCGTTTTCAATCTAGCCTGGGCTGACTCAGGATTCCCAGCTTTTGTTGTCATATTCCCCTCTAAGTCTGTTGTTGTCGTGTTTATTCCAGCATAAGTCCCTCTTGATGAGATTCACGATCTTCATGCTCACAGAATGTTGCTCCAGTTGGTGACACTGAGCTGGGTTGTCTCTGATTTCTGCCAAACTGGTCAATCCTTTCTTATTTCAAGGCTAAATCAATGCATTATGACCAGATATCTCTTCAGCTTAATAGTCCTGATTTTTCACCATTTGGGCGCTTTTAACAGGATGGAAGACAAAAATAAAAGAATGCTATAAAAAGTTGTGATACAATGACATCAGATTCTAGCATACAATCATTAGTCTAAAACATTAATATATATTATATATATATATATATATATATATATATATATATATATATATATATATATATATATATATAAAGCAGGTATAATTACCTCGTGAAATGTTCAGTCTAAAACAGTAAATCCGCATGCAGATATCAAGCAGACACGCCTCTAAAAATACCAGAAATCAGGAAATGAAAACCTATTCAAGCTTTATGTTGCCCAGCTCCAATGCTAGAGAGAGAGAGAGAGAGAGAGAGAGAGAGAGAGAGAGAGAGATCAGGAGCATTGTCTCCAAGGCACTCTATATGGTAATGTGATAGCCGTTACAGCCACCTCCAGGGCGTAGGAGCATCGCGCAAATCCTCCCCAGTGCGGCCATTATATCTACATCTCTGTCGCGATTCGCTTTTCGCCCCATGAGTGAAATGGCGTGCCCTTTGGGTGGTTAATTAACACGTACAGATAACCCCCCTCCCGTTTGCGTTCTGGCAATTAACTAATTACTCTTTGCATTGCATACGGGAGCTCGTGGCTGTCTCTAATGTGAATTGAATGTAGAATTTAGGCCAAAGGCCATGCACTGCCTATGAGGTCATTCAGCGCTGAAACGAAAATTGACAGTAAGAAAGCTAAATGTCATCAGGAATGACAGAATAATGAATAATCATCTAGAATTCAGCATTCAAACTCTCTTGCTGTCAAGACATAGACCAAAGCTTTAGTGAAGCATAGTCACCATCCAGTATGTAGATCAAAAACAGCCTTTAATCTACTAACATTGAACAACCTGAAATGCGATCCAAAGAGTGGCTCAATGACAGTTTTCATTTGTATGAAATTTTTGTACATTGCCTCTTCAATTATCGTACCGATATTCGACTTTTTCTGTAAGTATCATTTTCTATCATCCTACCTTCATCCACTGTGATTAGTCTAAAATACCTCTATTAATAACTGCCCTCATACCAACATTCACTGCTCCAACTTCATGGTTCAAGGTGATTTACCAAAACTTTGCTCAAACTCAATTCACACACAATTTTCTTGCAAACTTTGCTGATGGTTTCTGCAGTTTATCTTGCCAATCATCCAATCTGAATCATATCAGCAGCAAGAGTCAGTCATTCCATTCTTCAGTCACAATGCTTTCTGGCTCCAAGTAAATCTTATGCCTCATAATATCCGCAGTAGTCTCTCAGTTTCATTTTGGTTTTCTGAAAAGAAAACTATTGTGCCGGCTTTATCTGTCTGTCCACACTTTTCTGTCCGCCCTCAGGTCTTAAAAACTACTGAGGCTAGAGGGCTGGAAATTGGTATGTTGATTATCCACCCTCCAATCATCAAACATACCAAATTGTATTCCTCTAGCCTCAGTAGTTTTTTTTATTCTATTTAAGGTTAAAGTTAGCCATAATCGTGCGTCTGGCAACGATATAGGCCAGGCCACAACCCACCCATGGTTTAAGCTTCATGGCCAGTGGCTACACCGTGACACAGTTGTCAATTCGACCCCGTCCTCTGGAACCATTCCCGCACGCGGATGTACTTTACAAACTCTGAACAGCCTCTGTTACGCTTCAGCCAATGGAATATGAAGAATATGAAATTTAGGCCAAAGGCCAAGCACTGGGACCTATGAGGTCATGCAGCACTGAAAGGGAAACAGTGAAGAGGTTTGAAAGGTGTAACAGGAGGAAAACCTCGCAGTTGCACTATGAAACAATTGTTAGGAGAGGGTTAAGGAAAGTAAGATGGAGGTAAGAATGTGAACGGAATTACAGTAAAAGGAATAAAAGGGGTTGCAGCTAGGGGCCTAAGGAAGGCACGCTGCAAAGAACCTTAAGTAATGCCTACAGTGCACCGTTCAGATAGCCATCTTATCTATATTCAACGTTCAACCGTTTTCAAGATCTCACATCAGACAGTTCTCCATTTGCACCTTTCATTTTGGCATCTATATTTATTCATTAACCCCTTTTATTCCCTTTTACTGTACCTCCATTCATATTACTTTCTTCCATCTTACT
Source organism: Macrobrachium rosenbergii (assembly GCF_040412425.1). Classification (NCBI taxonomy): domain Eukaryota; kingdom Metazoa; phylum Arthropoda; class Malacostraca; order Decapoda; family Palaemonidae; genus Macrobrachium; species Macrobrachium rosenbergii. Next base: position 14,806,872 of record NC_089772.1, read on the forward strand.
CTCCATCCTCTCCTAACAATTGATTCATAGTGCAACTGCTTTGAGGTTTTCCTTATGTTACACCTTTCAAACCTTTTACTGTCAATATCCGTTTCAGTGCTGAATGACCTCATAGGTCATTTGGCCTAAATTCTATATTCAATTCAATTTTTGCCCAACTCTCTTTACTGGTCTGATACCCTTTTTTTTTCCATCACTAATCATTTCATATCCCCGTCCAAGTACTAAATAATCTTCTTATTCTCTTGTCGAAAATATCTTTTACTAAGAAGCTCTCTTTGCCAGCTCTATGAACATTCCTTTGAAACCGACCGAGAGAACTGGGAGAATGTAGCGAACAAAACTGACACTAGACGCAATAACGAGAGAGAGAGAGAGAGAGAGAGAGAGAGAGAGAGAGAGAGAGAGAGAGAGAGAGAGAGAGAGAGAGAGAATACGACTTACAAGCGCATCTGGTTGAGTACTCCGGAACCACTTCCCTGACATGCAAATATATGGAGCAAAGTGAGGCGATGAAGGAACGGTATTGGGTGTAGAGATGTGTTCATTGGACCATCACTGACATAGAGTGCAGGCGCGGCGTGTGACAATTAGCACAGGAACCACTTGTGTTATTCGTGTTGACTTCGCACGAACTGTTTATTACGCGACAGACGTCACCGTTTTAATGACCGATGCTGGTTTAGTCCGATCACAAAGTCACTTTCTTTGTACTTGTACAATGATGAAAATTTTTTTTCAGCATGAATACATAAAGTGATCTGAGGTATCAATGGTTGCTGAGAAAGCGTTGTATTTTCTTGTTTATTACTGCATGCGGACGTTTGAATTTCAAACATGACGCCATTGGGGTGCTGAATTTCTAATGGTCGGCGGGTCTCATTCTCTTGCTGGGCAGCAGCATGGGCATTCCTGGCGCTCCGTAGGATGCGTCCCATGCTGAGGCTTGTATCCAAGGACACGATTCCCTTTTCTGGCCGATAGTCTTGATTTGCTTCGTTGTTGGGAGTCGTCTCTAGGGATGTTTTGTTGGTCATATCTCCCTTCGGATTCTCACGGGCGTCCAGCGGTTTCCCTGAAGAAGGGAGGGTGAAGTCCGCTCTCCTCTATATATTTAACGAAGGCCATTGTTGATTTATACTTACAGCTTCTGCTATTTGCAATCTGTGGAACCGGACTTCGCTATGCACGATCTCTGGTCGTGGTCGTCTACGTAGTGTTGAAATATTGCTCCTTGGTTGCGGCGAGACTGCAATTGCCTATGCAGAGTGGTAGTGGTGTGACCTATGTAGAAATTGCTGCTGAGGGCTTGACACGTCCCTTCGGTACACTTAAATTTGTATATTGCGTTGGTCGACACTCACATCTCACTACGGAGAGCCATGCTATTTCGCATTACATGTGGGCTTGCAAGGTTCGGGAGGCAGCAGACACGTAAGGAAATCCTCGTGTCAGGATTCGTAGATGTCAGTTATTCTCTTCATGGCTTTGACCTCATCCTTGTAATGGCTGTGATACGCGGCATGAAACCAAGAGTGCAATCCAGTTAATGCAACAAATCATTTCTTAGAGATATTCTAATGTGTTCAATCCTGAGTAATATCTTCCAAGAATGATGAGCAAACTTTATCATTATTCATTAACTGCTACAATGCAATATATATATATATATATATATATATATATATATATATATATATATATATATATATATATATATATAGCGCCCCTATCTGAAGTACCATCTTCTTGATCTTAGTTTTGACTTCCTTTATGTAAACATAAAGCCATAAAGCCATGCAACACAAAACCCGGGTTCTAATGTGAACTCTTATTTTACGTTTGATGCTTAAATCTGTACCATGATCAGTTACTGCTGCAGTGTTGGGGGGTCTGCTGCGGTGGGAGGTTGAAACCAACATTCTTTGGAGGCTTGAATTTCATGTCAATGGCTCCTTTGGTGTGCTTGTTCCATGTGAATAGGTTTCATCTACTGAAGTAATAATAATAATAATAATAATAATAATAATAATAATAATAATAATAATATTAATAATAAACTCTTACGCCGTGGTACTCCTGGAGGAAATATAAACACCTTAAATCCTTCCGAAATGAGGAAAAATTTAGTCATAGCGAGAGAAAGGGAGGGAGACATGATAAATTCCAATTTCCTTCCCTTCCTCTCCCGAGGTTTCTCTAATCCGCGTCATCTAATAAGACTCATCCTGAAATATCGTTCCTCATAAGAGGTACCTCTCAATTATTTTGATCAGAGAGGAAGCAGAAACATTTTCTCAGTTTCGGAAAACTCTCGAAAATTTTCTCCCCGAGTGTGGTTGGTTAAGTCCCTCTGCTTGTACGAAAACTTCAGGGCAGGATTTTTTTTTTGCCGCGTTCCCAGCATCGAGGTATATTATACATCACAAACTTCATTTTCAGCTCAGGCTTCAAAAGAAGACCTTCGGGACGTCTCTCTGTTTATTTTTTTCAGGTGAACACGGAAATAATATTTTTTTGTAGATATACCTTAGAAACACCTGGTCGAAAAAATAACTTTGATATAAACGAGGCTAGGAATGGAATATAGAGTTGAGGTCCAAGGTCGCGCACTGGGACCTATGAGGCCATTCAGCGCTGGAAAGGAGATTGATAGTAGAAAGAACAGGAGAACCTCAAAGTAGTTGCACTATGAATCAATTATCAGGAGAGGTAGCAGGATGGAAGAGAATATGAATGGAAGTCCAGTAAAAGGAACGAAAGGGGTTGCAGCTAGGAGCCGAAGGGACGCTGCAAAGAACTTTAAGTAATGCCTACAGTGCACCCCGTGAGGTGCACTGACGGCGCTAGCCTCCTACGGGGTAAATGTAATTTTGGAATTTAAGGTTTGTTCTGGGGAACAGTCTCTTATAGAGTAGATACTCGCATACATCATGAAAAGTAACCTCGTTATATTTAATGTAATCAGTATCTAGTACTGTTACTGTTAATTCAACAAATGATCAGAAAACGATTAATTACTTTTTTCAATAAGTGACCGGAACAAGATAATCCTTATTGTTATTATTATTATCATTATTATTACAATTATTATTATTACCTGTGTAATGGAAAGTGTAATAGATAACATATTATTATTATTATTATTATTATTATTATTATTATTATTATTATTATTATTATTATTATTATTATTATATTATCTGTGTAACGGAAATTGTAATAGATAACATCCAGCCAATCTCCCCCGTGGTAAGATAGTCTCTCACGAAGGTTAGGACTGGCCTTAAACAAGTCCCCTTCCACTTCTGAAACAAACAATTGAATGGAGCTGTTGATATTCTAGAGCACTGGCAGTAATTCATTTCACCATCTCGCAACTCCTTCTTATCTTCTTCCTCTGCATCTTTACCCACTTCCACGTGGGGGTCGATGTTCCTGACAGCTTTCCTCTTCCTCCACCTGGCTCGGTCAAACACATCGTCCTCTGACAATAATTGTTTGTCTCTCAGATCTTCTCTAACTGCATCCATCCACCTTCTAAGCTTATTCCGTCTTCCTCTCTCTCTCTCTCTCCAACCAGGCACCTCCATCTGCATCACTCTCCTCCCTGCTACATGTCTCATCCATTCTCACCACATGGCCATACATCTCGCAACTCCTCAGACAGAGTCCAAAACTCGCCTGCTGACTTTCTCTTCATTTGGCACTTGTGTACACATACTCTCTCCTTGTTGACCCTTACAGGACGGGCTTGACATATATTAAGCACAGCCCAAATCGGGCAAACTCTAAAGTTGGCCAATTTATAAAAACAAAAACACATCAATGGAAAGAGAAATATATATGCCAATGCATATGGTGTAAGAATCAAAAATTCCTCAAACATTTTCTGGGATATTCACAACCCTGAGCGGGTCATCTTTTCCATGACACTCGTAAAAATATGCTAATTTCACAAAGTTATACATGTTTTTATCTGATAATTCATTTTATTTCATCAGGATGACATTACTGAATGTATGAAATAGATTAATGAATATATCACAGCAGCGATTAGCCATCCGTGATTATAACAATAATACGCTAGTCATGAAAATGAATAAAGAGATTAACTTGCATGCAGGACGAATACAAAAATCAGAGCTTCGGAAGAATTGCAGTATGTTATTGTTTTCAATCTCTGAAAAGGTCATTTGTTCTAGCTGGAGTAATATGCAGAAATTTTATATATATATATACAGTATATATATATATATATATATATATATATATATATATATATATTCCTCTCCAGCGCTGAATGAGCTCATAGGTCCCAGTGCTTGGCTTCTGGCCTAAACTCTATATTCCATTCCATTTCATTCTCTCTTAATGGAAAAAAAACTTTATATCGTCGTAATGCCCGAATTAGCCTTTATACTCCATCTTAAAGTATAAGTACGCATTACGAACGATTTATTACTTCGGTCATTAAGTCATTATGTTTTATGATACATTTTGCTGCTAAGTGTATTGATTATTAATGGTACACCTTTGACAATAACCTACTTCGGGCTGGCGCACTAGAGGATACACAAAAATTTCATGGGGGAGGGCCACCAATTTTCATAGTATACGTACATATACATATATACATATGTATATATATATATATATATATATATATATGTATGTATATTTGTATACACACATGGAATGGACAGCAATCGGCTGTTCTGTCAGGAAATACCGAATCCGTTATTTATTATTATCATTAATTTTATTATTATTTTTATTATTATTATTATTATATTTTTCTCAACATTTTATTATTATTTCTGTAATAAGTTTTTTTATTTTTTCCCATTTTTATATTTCTCATTTACGTTATGATTATCCAGATCTTCAATATTATTATTTTGTCATCATTTTCCATGGGGGGGGACGTACCCCGGTGCCCCCCCCCCCGATCCGCAAGTGGGCTGGCGTACACCTACATTGTTGAATGTAACGATTATCTAAGAATGTTATACAATAACGAATATATTTCACAGTCAGTTAATGTAATAAGAGAGAAAGAGAGAAAGAGAATCCAAAAATGGAGACTAATATATTTGCCTCCCGACGTCAATATCCATCGGAAGTCATTTGTCCTTTTTTTCTTTATCAAATCCAAAAACGGATAAGTTTGAATCCCGGTTCGACAGTGACATTTATCATACATAGTTCCCTTTGGGTGGACTGTAGCTGTTTCTGACAGAAAGTGGATTCGAAATTGCAGGAATTTGTGGTCATATATACATATATATATATATATATATATATATATATATATATATATATATATATATATATATATATATATATATATATATATATATATATATATATATATATATATATATATATATATATATAGATATAGAGAGAGAGAGAGAGAGAGAGAGAGAGAGAGAGAAGAGAATCACCCAAAACTGAAAAAAAAAAAAAATATATAAAATGCCTGATAAGCAAAACTAGCGAGAATTGAAGCGGCAATTGCTCAACTTTCTAAATGGCAGAAACAACTTTTGACCTCCATTAGAATCTCGCGCGAGGGAGGCGCTCAGATCCCGAGGCTCCCATGTAACTTGTGTATAAATAACAACTGTGACATTCCCTCAGTCCCCAAGGGCTTTCTGTTGTTTACAAACTCCAGCCGAGGGTTCCGTCTCATTTTTGGGGGGTTTGGAAGTTGTTTCGCATAAACTTTCTCGCAGGATAGAAAAGGGTTGGAGAGTCACGTCACACGCCTCTCTCCTCAACATGAGGGATTTAGTTGGTGCAACTTTCAGTTCGACAACCTTTTTCTGGTTCCAGCTAACGTTACGACTGTATTTTTCAATAAAGATTTTCGATATTCCTACGTGTCTGTGTTTGATTCAATACACAAACACACACACACATATATATATATGAAATTTTTTTTATCACACCGTTATTTGTATACAATCACGAAGCTACAAACGTCGCTTAATAGCTCAGTGGGTAGAACGTCGACTGGAATCGCTGGATAAGTATCTGTGTCGTGGGTTCGAGACTCGGCAGTACCAGTCCATTTATCGCTTATAAATTCCCCATCGGTGATAATTCCCCATCGGGGATATTCCCGAGGTAGCGTGAATTTGATATTAAGACATTAGAAGCTTCATGACATTGGTATATATTCATGATTGTATGTATATATATATATATATATATATATATATATATATATATATATATATATATATATATACTATATATATAATTACATAAATCAATCAGTGATACTAAGAGCGTGCTCTGTCAGACTCAAATTAAAATGCAAAGAGGGAAACAACATATGAGGTTTTCTGTAAACGACTGATCGGATTGTGACAACATGGACAGAAAACCAACCGGAGTAAATTGAGAAAGATTGGAGATAACGGACTGAAATAAAACATTTTTTAATTATTATAATGATCATTGTCTTTGCATGTGTCTGCATGATTACGAACTGTAAAGAATTCCGGTTAAGATCACCTGTTCCAGTCTAGTGACTGACTCTTTATTGACCATCAAAGCCTCCTTTCAGCATTCAACAGATAATCTTCTATTTCATTCATTTCCTTGGCTGCCTTTCTGTGTGTGTGTAATTGGGTCCCTACCCTCCCCCTTCCCAGACCCCTTCCCACCCTCTTCCCCTCCCCACCCCTTTTCGTTGGTCTCGGTATAATGCTGTATGAGCCGCGGCCCGGAGGTGAGCTATCCTATATCGTTGCCAGAACCACGATTATGACTAACTTTAACCTTAAATACAATCAAAGCTGCTGAGGCTAGAGGGCTGCAACTTGGCATGTTTGATGATTGTAGGGTGGGTGATCACCATACCAATTAGCAGCCCTCTAGCCTCAGTAGTTTTTAAGATCTGAGGGAGGACAGAAAAAGTGCGGACAGGAAAAAAATGCGGACAGAATAAAGTGCGGACGGACAGACGAAGAAGCCGGCACGATAGTTTTCTTTCGCGGAAAACCAAAAACTGCTTTAAAGGCGAGTTTTAGCGACGAAATGAAATTCTAGAATTCGTCCTCCATTGCAGAGTGCGCCTCTTTTGTTTTACCAAATGCCCCACGGCGTCACGTTTGGAGCTTTTTTTTTTTTTTTCCTCGCTTTTATTTTTCTCTCTCATCTAAGGACTCTGCCTGCTGACACAAGCAGGTCGTCTTCTTTCCACGGCCTATCAAGCGCAGGCAACCCTTCCACGAAGTCGGGGTGAGCGAGCATTGCAGGCTCGTCCGAAGTGAAGAAATGATCGCATTTCCCAATCCATCGCGTCTGCTCTCGCTGGCAGTTCGCTTTTCGTTTTTCTTTTTTTTTTCTGTCTTGCTTCTCATTAAAGAACGGTCTGGAACCCTTCGCAAGTTCCACTTGACATTTATTCAGCTGGTCGATATTTTACGAAATTAAACTCTTTGTAATGATTTTTTTTTAAAGTCTGAAGATATCTTTCCTAGCTTCTCAGTCATGAATATGAAAGCTGCTGATATCTATGGTGCATCACTATAACGTGACCGGGAATGATAAGTAAAAAGCCTCAGTAATGTATATAACTGACTGTATTTTTCCAAAGTACAAAAAATGGGTTTAGAAAAGGGAGCTTTCGACAGTCGTGCAAAACGGTCAAAAACTCTCTTTTCTTACACTTTTTTTTGTATTTTGGGAAAAATACAATCGCTCATAAACATTGTTCTGGCTATTTACTTATGGAAGCTGTTCTTCACGAATCGATAAACTTCCGCTGAAACCTTTTACTGAGAAACAGAACGCCGGTATAATTCTGTGTTGTTTTAATTTTCGTTTACGTTCGTCATGTTCCACCTTCACTGTGGTAAAAGGCTAATAAGAATAGATTTCGCTAAGGGTAACGAAAAGGAATGGTGAACAGTAATAATGGCACAGGCATAAATGGCACGGTGAAAATGGCACAGGTAAAATGGCACAGGTAAAAATGGCACAGGTAAAAATGGTACAGGTATTAATGGCACAGGTAAAAATGGGACAGGTAAAAATGACACAGGTAAAAATGGTACAGGTATTAATGGCACAGGTACAAATGGGACAGGTAAAAATGGCACAGGTATTAATGGCACAGGTAAAAATGGCACAGATAAAAATAACACAGGTAAAAATGGCATAAGTGAAAAAAATTGGAAAAAATGGCACTAGGGAAAAATAGAAAAAAAGGCCACAAGAGAAAAAAAATACTGTATATTGATTCATCTACAATGTTTCGCCGTGTTTAGTACTAGCCTCTCGGGGATCAAATGTCCTTAAGTGCATCTGATCTCCGAGAGGCTAGTACTAAACACGGCGAAACACCACACGGGTAATTCATCAGAATAAAGGAACTGATTATCACAAAGTCGCAATAATATATAAACAATCTTCATCGAATCGTAATCATGCCCGTTTGTGGCTTACCGATGTTGAATTTCTAGTAGAAAATTACGTTGGTAATTTTTCTTTCATTTATTGACTTTTTTCCAACCGCTACATGTATTCAATATATCGTAGCTTGAAATCATTATGAAATCATATTGTAATACATATTGCTTTTGAAATCCTTTCATGGAAGCTATAGAAGCTTTTTGTATTAATTCTATGTTAAAGGTTAAAAGTCCTTTTGGGCCTTGCAAGGCTCATAAAGCCAGCGATGAACTCCGGTTTCTTAAACCGACATCCGTGGAGAAGTCCCGTTCCCTAAGACACTTGGCCAGTGTGTCGCTAGGCCCAGTGTTTAACCCCCCAGCCCTCTCGAGTTTTCAGACCGCTGGGTTGGCGGGCCACCGGGTTTATGCAATGGCGTCATCCCCAAGCCACCAGTGAGTGGCGGGATTTGAACCCCGGTCCTCTCGACTGGTAAGCGAGAACCTTACCACTGCGTCACCACGGCAATAATTCTATGTAGTCTGAAGATATTTGTAAATATTTTATGTAATTAATTATTCTAGTGATGCACGGGAAATAAAATTAATTAAACAAAAGCCATAAAGGACTTAAAACAGATTCCCGGGTAAATTGATGATTTTCGGAGTCAAAGTCGTTAGTCAGGACTACAAGCTCATGCAATGATTATAATGTTCGGTAAACTGATTTCAAATTTAAAAATAACATCGGGGAACGTGAATTTATGATGTGTGTGCGTGCGCGTGCATGTAAACTCTTATTCTTTCCTTTCTTTATATGAGTCTATTAACACAATGGCCGTCCAACAGCCGCCGACCTAAATCCTGACGTTAGGTGTTTGAACGACTACTTATGTTTATTAAGGACCTCTAGGCTTCGGGCTTTTATAGTGGTCTTTCCCTTAACAGAACCTCCTTTGTTTCAAGAACAATGTGCTCCAGAGGTTTCAGCCCCTTTTCTTCCTTATGAATTTTGTTCTCGAGTTCTGAAACAATCTATTTCCTGCAGTAACTTAATACACCGATGACGGCATATGGTTTTTATTATTCCCTTCGTTATATCCTAACTTGAAGATTAATCATTTTAATTTTATAGTTTCCCCTCCACTATTTTACAGCTTTTATGGTGATTAGATTATCCTGGTTTCCCCTTTTTTATAGCTAATTTATATATCACTTGAAAGTTAATGGGTGCGCTTATACACGCTGTCAGCATAATCACGCCATTCAACATTAACCTTTTTGAATTTTCACTTCTTTCTTTGAGTGTATGTTTGTATGTTTGTGCATGTGTGCGTGTATTTACATAAGTACACGATGAATCATTCTAATTTACTGCTAGAACCTTTAGCGATTAATAAGTCTGGTTTATCAAGCAGAAAATGGTAATGTAAATTACATTATCGATTTAAAACAGTGTTGCCATCTTTTTCGCTATTCACATCCTTCCTGTACCCCATGTCAAGCAGGGAAAAAAGTTGGCTAACATGGAATTATAATCTAATTTTAAAGTGAAAGCTTTCTTCTCCGACATGTTACCGAGTCTCATTCGTTTGAATGTTAATTAGATTAAACTGAAAGGAAAAACAGTATACTAATTAATGACAAACTCCTACCATGCAAATTACTTAAATTCGGGAATGGTGAAAGTTACTGATATCTTCCAGCAATACGGAACCGCTTTGCGCCATATTTTAGCTTCATGAGATATTTCAACGGTGTCTCCTGAGGTCTTTGGAAGGAAGTAAGAATTATAGAATTTAAGGGAAAGGCCAAAGCGCTGTGACCTGTGAGGTCATTCAGCGCTGAAACGGAAATTGACAGTAGAAAGGTTTGAAAGGTGTAACAGGAGGAAAACCTCAAAGCAGTTGCACCATGAATCAATTGTTAGGAGAAGGTGGATAGCAAGATGGAAAAGGAGATTATGAATGGAGGTACAGTAAACGGAATGGAAGGGGTTGCAGCTACGGGCCTAAGGAACGCTGCAAAGAACCTTAAGTAATGCCTACAGTGCACCGCGTGAGGTTCACTGACGGCGCTAGCCCCCAACGGGCCCTGGGGTCTTTGAACCCAAAAGAAAGCGATATTCAAACGACGCTTTCCTCTTCACAAAGGAAGGGACGGGAGAAAGAGAAAGTTGCCCATCGATTCCGATAGACTGCACATGGTGCCATTGTTCAGTTGAGAGGAGACGCCTCCGTAGTGAAATAAAACTGCTGACTGGGCAGAAAATTCCTGGGATGTATGTTAGTATTGCACCAGCCCCGGTTTTTTTTTTCTTTTTGCCATGCCCCTTTGTTCGGTTAAGTTAGGTTGGATCAGATTCTGATACATAAATTTGGGCGTGGGAAACATGATGAAATTATTTTCAAGAAAATTCTATGGTTAGTTTTTAAGATATGGCGTCCCGCTTTTTTTCAGGGAAAGGTCCCGGTACTCGGCTACGTCTCAGGAAAATGCGACTAAATATTGTGATCTATCTGATGTATTGCTTTCATACTGAATAACAGTGCAATCCTTCATCTTCTGCGAGCGTTTTGCTTCATATTTGCAGAAAACTTAACTAGAAATCATTTCATTTGAGATGTGGAAAACTCGCCCACAGTCAGATCGACAAAGACTTATGTCAACATATATACATGGCACGCATCTTACCTGTGGTTTTAAGTGCTTGATAATTATCTAATTTATTCTTTAATTACTTTTACTGGACATGACATGTTCTCAGCATCGGAGATGAGCAGTAAAATAAGGTCAACGTAAGATCGACTTTGAACAACAAACCTAAGCAATAGGTTGAATTATTGAAAGAATTATTGAATAATTGAAACTATTATTAAACTGTTCGGCAAGAGCGTTATAATAGACGGTTGAGAATAAATTCACAGAAAGGAAAATAGGTTATAAACCGCCATTTAGTTATTCCAAGAACTAATAAGAAAATATCCGCCCTCAGATTTTAAAAACTACCGAGGCTAGAGCGCTGCAAATTGGTATGTTAATCATCCACCCCCCAATCATCAAATATAACAAATTGCAAACCTCTAGCCGCAGCAATTTTTATTTTATTTAAGGTTAAAGTTAGCCTTAATCGCGCTTCTTGCAACGAAATAGGATAGGCCACCAGTGGGCCATAGTTAAAGTTTCATGGGTCACGGCTCATACAGCATTATATCGAAATCACCGAAGGATTGATCTATTCTCAGATGCCTTGATTATACGCTGTAACGGCTGTACGTACAGAAAACTAGACTGCGCCGAAGAAACTTCGGCGCATTTTTTACTTGTTTGAATGTTTAATCTCTTAGAAATAAATCTTATCCCTTGCATGGAAAGCCACTCAGTTTCAGACCGAGGTTTTTCAAAATCAATCTGCCAGGGGGCGAAAAAATTAGGCGATAAATTTTGCGTACCCCATTCTTTGCCTCAATGAATTCCATTCAAGAAAAAATAGCTTTAACTCAGCATGAGGTTTTCTTTTTAGATTCAAGGATTTGCCTATTTTTTTTTTTTTTTTTTTTGACCCACTAGTTTTTTTTTTTTTTTTTTTTTTTTTTTTTCAAGAACGTTTCACTACATTTCGCTTTCAGACTTGAAACTGGGTCGAGGACAGCTTCTATCTGGAACGACATGACGAAAATAAGTTGACTTCCAAATGGAAATGAAGTCATATCTCCTCAGTCACCTACTTCCATAAGCATTTCTCTTGGATGGTTTACAAATTATAAATATATATATATGTTACAGCCAGATAGCGAAACCAGGCATTTCGCGAACCGCCTGAAATTTCAGGCAGATAGCGAAATGCACTTAGGGACATTTGACCTCCCCCCCAACAGGGGCTAGTACTAAACACGGCGAAACAGTGGCTCGCCTACATTGTTTCGCCGTGTTTAGTACTAGCCCCTGGGGGTTCAAATGTATTTCGCCGTGCTTAGTACTAAGTGCATTTCGCTATCTGCCTGAAATTTCAGGCGGTTCGTGAAATGCCTGGTTTTACTTCTGCCTTTAACATATATATTTATAATGAGTAATTTCCTACTAACATAAAGAACGATACTATTTTTTTAGGTATCTTTCAGAATTTATATCCTTTCCAGATAGGCCATTCATATTTTTTTTTCATTTAATTCTGGGAAGATAAATAGTATAATATCATTAACCAACTTGACACAAAGGCTACTGCCAAGGACTCCAACTGATAATTCACGATGGGAAGTGATGATTCTAGCTAGCAAAATGGGCACTTAAATATAACGTAAATCTATCAACATACAAGTGAATTCAGCCTTAATGCCATGAAATATTTACATTTTAAAAGAATGGGCCCTGATATCAGTGATAATTCTCATATGTCTGCATTGTTAAAAAATGATATATATATATATATATATATATATATATATATATATATATATATATATATATATATATATATATATATATATATATATATATATATATATATATATATATATATATTCACTTCCAGCAATGCAAACATATAAATGTCATGACAAAGTTAGAACGGAAGGAGAGAAAAACATGATTTATCCATTGTACTCCTTTCTGAAGTCGTTTAATACCGGTAGGGTGGAAAGAAACGACATCAGTCCTCGCACGTTACTGCATCGAACACCACTTCCTCCTCTCTTAATTACAAGTTCCCCTCCGAATACATTCAAAACAGTTATTTGCAATTAACCCCAATGTTATGCTTCGACGAGTCGAAAGGGTTTTTGTCCGACTGAGAAACAGCTTTTTCTTGTACTAGAACGATGCATTGACTTTAATCCGGATCTATTGTTCTGTGATTTTCCTGCCTTAACTGGCCGAGCAGGGTAACTCTGCTAATGAATCGGTTATCGTCACGGATGCCTATTTTCCAATTAAAAAAAAAATATGTGGGAGTGCTTCATTAGCAATCTAATATCAAAACAATTAAGCGTCAATGATATTATCATGTTAATGGATATCACTAAAGCGGCATCAATGAAATGCTTTAAAGCATTTTAAATCATAATCAGTCTTGGGATCTTTCTTAGGTAGTGACCCCCAAGGGTTTTCGGGGTCGTTATCTAGGGCTAATATTTCTTGGGGGTTTTTATCTTTATGATATTTACAGTCTTTTGTTTATGTTTTTACGGTAGTCCCCAACGGGGATACATACCGGGTTAAAACCCTTTTTTGGGGGGGTCACTATCTAGGAAAGATCCCAATCTTGCAGGACTAGCCTCGTCAATGTACTGATTGAATTAAGCCACGTGTTGCACTGTTCACATTCCTTCGCATAAAATCATCTGGAATGAAAAACTAGGCACCGATCCCGACTCCGGACTCTCTCTCTCTCTCTCTCTCTCTCTCTCTCTCTCTCTCTCTCATTCTTATCCGGTGTCATGATGGTTTCCCATTACCGCTGAGACCTGAGTCGTACCGGGTCTGCGGCGCCACCTGTTCCAGGACCCTTTTTTTTTTTTTATTTTCCTTCTTCGCCACGAGCAGTCGCCTTTAATAAAACCGTTTGCCTGGATTGGGCAGGCTGGATATCTTCATTGGTTTAATCATACGTTTATCTCTTTCTTCGCTATTTATTTTTTCTATATATTTCTATAATATAGAAGAAACTACTTCTTTAGCGTCTCTTAGACGTCGCTATTGTTTTTTCTTGACATGGACACAAATTGTCCTGTTCATCTGAGCATATCTTTAAGAATTTTTTTTAAATGCTGTTCTGTTCTCTTTTCAGATTTTTTATTTTTTCATAATTGTTCTTAAATGCTAACTGACTTTAAAGGTTTCTGGAACTGAGTGGATATCTTTGAAAAACAAGTTGATATATGCCAGTGCCGCATGTTTCTCGGAAACATAAAACAATTTTTACCGGCCTAAACGCATTTCCTGGTACAGAATTGGGGTATTTAATATAAAAACGATAAAATTCTATATGCAAAATATACAGATATTAAGGAAAGTAACTAAAAAGTGTAACCCTAACTACATGGAAAAACAAGATTTGTCAATGCAGATGCTAACATCTATCCCTGATAAAATGGGAACTGCTCCATATTTCCTTTCAGGTATGAATAATTTTTTCCATCAGGCTCTGTGTTCACTTGTACGGTCATTGTATTACATTTTGTACATTTCAGTCTATCTGAGTTCTCTTTGTACGGGTTTAAAATCTACAAAGAAACATGTATGGATTTGAATCCTATGTTCTGCTTTTTTATCCTGTGGTACATATAAATCAGTCTACCTATATATACGGTTTATCTGCATATTTATATCCGTATACGTATAATATAGTATATATATATATATATATATATATATATATATATATATATATATATATATATATATATATATAAATAGTCTATATATATATATATATATACACATTTCACAAGGAAGCTTGAACTTTAATTGAAAGTGGCAGCCCTTCCATAGAAAAAGCTATGAAAAAATAGCCCTATACAACATATACATTTATTTTTTACTTGTAAAAATAGTGCGTCAATCAAAAACATATCTTTGATATTTGTTTGCTCGTAGCAAAACAAATTTTCGCCTCCAAAAACGAAAATTGAAAAACTGTTCACAAATGGTTCCGCGCCAGTTTCATTATTCTTTTGAGCAATTCTCAATTAGCAATTAGCGAAGACAGACAGCCAGAAAGACAATGGACCAGGACACGTTTTAGACGCGGAAATAAATCATAAATGTGTATGTCACTGGCTGAGGCTGAACCCATCGTTAATGAGAAACTGTCTTATCAGAAGGAAGGAACAAAGCAACTATACAAAGGTATAGGGATCTTTCTGCTTACCATTTTGGCAGGGGATGAGAATTCACATTTCAAGTCCAAGGCTTGGCGTTGAGGTGGCAGCAGGGTCGTCGCAGCCTAAAAAAAGATATATAATAATTATTATAAAAAAGATCCATGTGAAATTATGAGATAATAGATTGTAGAAGGTATGTATGATATTGTTTAAAAAAATAAAATAGGCTTAAAGACAAGCCTATGGGAGCTAACGAATTTTGCAATATGAACAATTGATCAATGAATGTTTTGTTATTCGAGCTTATATAAGATACATAGTACATCTCCGACATTATACGACCAAGGAAAAATTGTCTAGACTATATCAGAAGATATTAAGTGGGCTGCAATTTGGTATGTTTGATGACTGGAGGGTGGATGATCAACGTACCAATTTGCAGCCCTCTAGCCTCAGTAGTTTTTAAGGTCTGAGGGCGGACAGAAAAAGTGCGGAAACGCAGACAAAATCCGGCACAATAGTTTTCTTTTACAGAAAACCAAAAATGAAATCATAACCAAATTCTAAATCCATTAATGCAGTGGACCAACATTCTTCTCAACTAAAATACTGTGTACATATATCACGCTTTTTCTTGTATCAATGTATATATAATTTCATGAGTTCTTACAATTATTTTTCGTATCTAGCAAAGCGAGTATAAATTATTTTCAAAATAACATTTACAGAAGTCGCAAATCCCATGTGTATTTTTCGAACACTTTCTTATCAAGGACTAGTGGAACTGCTAGGTTCAAAAATAAACTAAATATATTTTTGGTTTTCTAAAAAGAAAACTATTATGCTGGTTTTGTCTGTCCGTCCGCACTTTTTGCTGTCCGTCCTTTTCTGTCCAAGCTCATATCTTAAAAACTACTGAGGCTAGAGGGCTCTTCATATTGTCAATGAAATTCTATATAAGTACAATAATGAATACAAAACGCACTGCGACCCATTTCCGCTTTTCTTTACTTTCCCAAACTCTCCTTCCTTTCTCCTCAGTTCCCAACACGCTCCTAAAAAAACAGTTTTTATTAATGTGGTGCTAATGCACTCAGGCAGATTACCTCGGGGACCAAACAACCTCGTTAATTTTGCTGCTGCATAAAAGGTGGAATCCAATCCCGCATCGGAACGACTGATTCGTAGTCTGGGTCTCCGAGCTTTTGAATATTAAAAGAATATCAGATTAATATTTTTCTAAAGCTTTACGAACCACTGATTCTAAATAAACCATCAGATTTCTTCTTAAAACTTACACGCAATATCTCAAAAAAGTTGTATTTTTTAACTTTGAAATTGTTAAAATACAATTACCTAAATATGTCTGTGAAGTTAAGTATATCTTAGTTATGTCTGTGATAAACCCTATTTCCAATTTACTTCAGTTCGTTCACGTAGAAGAGATGATATTGTCTTCGCACAGAAATGTACAAAAGATTACGACCGTCAGTGATAAACCCTATTTCCAATTTACCTCAGTTCGTTCGCGCAGAAGAGACTTCAAAATTGACACGACATTAAGCCAGAGACTTCAAAATTGACACAACACTTCGTCAATCTTCATTCGCTGATTTGTTTCTTAAACATCTCTACAAAAGTATGAATGAGTTCGTACTGCAGCTTATAAGACTGATCAATAACCCGTAAATATTTATTAGATAACTTGCATTAACTGTGATAAATGTGTTTGTAACTCGCAAACTACAAGTGTGAATCTACAATAGTATGCAATCTTATACGTACAAGCTTTTAAAAAATCTACATCCCATTCAGTTTTCTTACTCTGATGTAGCCTTCAACCATGCATTACATTGTTCGGGTTATATCATAACAGGCTGTTATCACCGTACATACAAGCCTCTGTTAGTTTTACCTTTCATTTCACTTCGACAGCAAAATATCCAAAAGACTGCAAAAGGCGACAGGTCTTAATCATTTTAATTAGCACACTGGAACTAGTCATTAATGCAGGGTACATATTCCGAACAGAAATACGCTCTGGGGGTAATTTGTAATTTAGATGCATGATTGTATTCAATTTAGCAAATGAGCATCGTGAGCATATTGCATGAAATTGTCATGTCGGTTTGATGTCATTATTTCAGGGATTGCCAAATGAATCGTCTGGTGTTTATAAAGTCCCCGGATTAGTTCGTGACCGGATGACAGCAGACAGATTTGACACCCTGTTGTTGTAGGTGGTGAGGGACGAAGGATAATAACCTGTTTGTTTGTTTGAATACTTGATAATTACGTAAATGTGGCTGCATATTGTAGATAAGCTAATTATGCAAAGGGGTTACTAGAAAACTAGTGAGAATGATTTTTGAAATCTTTTTCTATCAGCCAGAAGTTTGCTGTTATAGTATTTGCAATTAATAAGGTGGTTCTCAGTCTTTTTCTAGTGATGGCACCCTAACTAATGTAATCATTACCGTGGCACCCCTTCTCCACCATCCCATCACATCGCATGAATCAACTTATTTAATGAATAAAATTATTATCCATACTCAAACCAAAATCAGCACACCCTACATGCAGGAATATACTGTACAAACAAAGAGCATATCAGAAGAATTAGATAAACATAATTAGAGTAGACACTCTGATAGTAATTATATGAAGACTTCTGCAAACTTTTTTTTTACAGTCAAGATTCATGGCAATCTTGCGGCACCCCTAGGTACCGTCTATGGCACCCCAGGGTACCACGGCACCCAGTTTGAGAATCACTGGGCCGCTAGCAAGTCAGTTAGTAGAGACCTTATCTTGAACGTTTCAGGTTTACATCAGCTGAAACAAAAATTTGCTTTACAAATTGCCAACCTTGAAGACAACATTAGCCAACAAGGTATTTCTGGGGTATTAGGGTATCACAAACCCCTTTTGTGGTGTTGAGTCTTTGTACAAGAATAATTGCTATAACAAATGTCATTCCTAAGCCACACTAAGTCATACTACTACGAAGGTCTTTGTGAATATTGATCGACAGCTCTTAAGAAAGGACAAATATGGATGTATAAATATATACTACTTGGAAACTTCTAAAGCAACGGAGAACGGAGTTGGGTGAACTTAAAAATCTGTGATCACTACGCATGATTATGCAAACAAATAATCATTACTATTCAGAATAATCTAATGAGGAGTGCAGAATCATGCACTTGAGTAAAACACTTAGAAATAATTACATTTTCTGAAGATAATGATATGCAAATGTTCTTTATGTCACTAGAGGAGTGGTTCACTTAGACAGCTTACGGATCTCATTTTTAAATTTTTAGTCTTATGTAAAAGAAAACTATTGTGCCTGGCTTTGTCTGTCCGTCCGCACTTTTCTGTCCGCCCTCAGATCTTAAAAACTACTGAGGATAGAGGGCTGCAAATTAGTATGTTGATCATCCACCCTCCAATCATTAAACATACCAAGTGGCATCCCACTAGCCTCAGTAGTTTTTATTTTATTTAAGGTTAAAGTTAGCCATAATGGTACGTCTCTCAACGATATAGGATAGGCCACCCACGGGCCGTGGTTAAAGTTTCATGGGTCGCGGGTCACACAGCACTATACCGAGACCACCGAAAAGTAGATCTACTTTCGGTGGCCTTGATTATATACTGTAGGGGCTGTACAGAAAACTCGATTGAGCCGAGGAAACTTCGGCGCAATTCTTACTTGTTTTTCGTGTGGACAAAAAGACGTATAAACGAGTATACCATATAAAATAAGAACTTGGTTGTTTTTGAAAGCTACTAGAAAATTTACAAACTTTCAGTGAATTATTTCCCAACATCCAGCCAGGCTTTCCTGATATATAATTTTTTCTTGTATTGTTTTTCTTCCTATTTTCTCGATTTCCCCTTCCTTTTCTCTCTAGTTTTTTTATTATGCAACGGGGATAAATGGAATGTCCTGGTTCGCCGCTTCCGAGAAATAGCTAATGTATCTTTCTTTGATCAAAAATTTGAATTTCAGGTAGTGCTTGCTATTCCGGTCAAATGTACAGAGCAAAATATTGAGCTATTCTTCTAACGCTGAATAACATTTGATTTTGCTGAATACATATATTTTATATATATATATATATATATATATATATATATATATATATATATATATATATATATATATATATATATATATATATATATATATATATATATATATATATATATATATATATGCAGTTCTTATTGTAAAAGTGTTTGTTTTGAAAGCTGCAAAGATGCGAACACTAAAAACCTATGTGAAAGATTGGTCACATGACGTTTACTGGAACCCTTCTACATTTTATGCAAATTTTGTAAGTACCAAATATCAAAGGAGATTGCCAGCCGTGTAATCTTCACCTACTCATAGAATGGTACCCTATATAAAAACAAAAAAAAAGCTTTTATGAAATCTATATACTTCCCAGGAATGCGTTTCTTAGTAACACGTGTTTGCATACTTATATACTCAAACATAAATAATGTCTCGTGCGTTTATATACAGAAAGGTTTTCCGAATAACATCGTAACGAGAGATATCACAATGGCAACTGGAATGGAATATAGAATTTAGGCCAAAAGCCAAGCGCTGGAACCTGTAAGGTCATGCAGCGCTGAAACGGAAACTGAGAGTAAAAGGTTTGAAAGGTGTAACAGGAGGAAAACCTCGCAGCTGCCCTATGACTGGAAAGCAAGATGGAAGAAAGAGAATATGAAAGGAGGTACAGTAAAAGAACGAAAGGGGTTGCTACAGTGCACCGCATGAGGTGCACTGACGGCGCTACGTGGGGTGGTAGTAATGGTCCCGCCGCCCTCTTGATGACGCAAGTTATACCATAAGTGTAATGAGAAATCTCACTGGAATGTAAAAGAAAATCGGCGTGATAAAATCGAGGGGTTTGACATGCATACAAATTATTTACTCACGTAAAAGCTCTGACAATGCTCAAAATACCCATTTCGCTCAAAACAATGTTCTGCAAAGAGCAGAACTGGTAGATATTCCGATACCAAATTCCCTTGCAGGGGAATATGAAAACGGGAATTCCAGTCGGAAATTGAATTCTGATTCATTCCTAGAATTTTACCTCAATTGGTAAGATTTTCGATTTCATTTTTGGACATTTTTTATTCGCTGAATTTTACTGAGGCTCCCTCTCTGCAAAATAACGAAAATGAATAAGCCTTTCGTGCCCTTCCGAAAATAGAACAGGGTTTTATTTTTTCTTTCCATCTAGATTTTTAAATTTCCCCATCAATCAGCGCTATAACTCTTTTGTTTGTTTTCTTATGCGGCAACCAGAGTCAGTTATTACCCGAGAAAAAACTTACGAAGCTGTTCTCTAATCGACCCGATACACTTGCGTATGGAAATAACGATTTATCAGAACCATGACAAAAGGAAACTTTGAGCCTCCCTCAACTGAGATAGCTGTCAAGTGAAATTCAATTGGCTCGGTGATTTATCAAACGAAAACAATTTGCGTCGGTACCACGGTAATTATCCTGCTTAGCTATTTGAGGCATATTTATAATTAAAATTAACTTCAAATATATTTTTTATCTTGAAAACAATAAGACCTATATATCACTGGACTGATGGATAGTGTTAAGGAAGAACCGAGTTCTTAGACACTGCCAGGCTGATAATCTTGGTTAGGCAATAGCAGAGGCTACTATATCTGGCTATCTACTGCGGTAAAATTCCTATTTATGAATTGTGGAAAATTTTGCATACCTTATTTCTCAAGGGCCAATTATTTCCGACAGCTGCATCGAGGCATCGTACTAAATTCCATCGGTTCTGAAAATGTGACGAGAAAAAAAATTGGATATTAATATCATTTGGAAGTATACATATCGGAATGGGCAAATTCTCATCATTTACTCATATAAAAGACAGCCTTTGGAATAATACGAGTATCATTCAAGGCAAGTACAAACTTGATTCATGAATTTCAAAATAAAATATGTAAAAAGTTTGAATTGTAATGAAGGTAACAGACATGTATGGGAAAAAAATAATTAAGTATTTAAAGAGTACCTGACCCCAGCACGAGGGGGTGTGTTTCTCTACCCCAGGGCACCTATCAGATGGGGATGCTCAGTTCCCATCGGTCTGTATGTTTTTTGACCTGTGTCCCTCCCAAATATACTGCGAATTTGTACCACTATGCGTCAGTGATTCGTCAAAAGCTTAGAAATGGAGCCTGAATCCGACCATGACCTACCCGTAGTCTTTTATTTATCCCAGTCGTAATGATATATATATATATATATATATATATATATATATATATATATATATATATATATATATATATATATATATATATATTTGTCCCATATGTACAACAGAGTCCATATCATCTTATACCCTTCTGATTGCTCAACAATGTTCATAGTAACTGTATTTTCGCTGCTTCCTCTCCCAGCCAACCAGCAGTTCGAATCACGCTGGTGACAAAGCACCTGTTACTTCTAAGTCTTCTTGGCTGTAAGTTATTCTAGAGAAAATGGATATTAAACTATATTTGTGTCTTATATATATATATATATATATATATATATATATATATATATATATATATATATATATATATATATATATATATATATATATATATATATATATATAGATATATATATATATATATATATAATATGAAAAAGATTTTAAAAAAGATTTTAAAGGCACATTCCTTCAAAAATACAAGTAAAAGAGAAAGGATTATGACTACACAACCAGAATGTGAAGCATTAAATCATATAATGATTACAATTTACAGTAAAAAAAAAATCAAAAGCAAATTTTTCTTGACAGCTTTTAGAACCATGAACAGCGTAACCCTTGCGTTTCAGTAATGTCTTCCGACACATATTCCTAAAAATTTTAAGCACTGAGAATGAAGAATTTCTTGTTAGAATGTGAATTTGTAAAAGATATTCATTTTTAGCTTCATTATCGTCTTACTCAGGCTCCCAGAAGCTTTGCTCTTTGTAGTGTTGAAATGGAAAATGTTTCTCTTCAGTCTGAAATATCCTTTAGGGGGAAGACATGAGCAGGTATTTTTAATATTCATGGCATCCTAACGTCAGTCACATTAAGATTCTTTTAGCCATTCCTGAAAGGCTTTATTCAGTAAACAAAATAAAATTAAGAGCAGTGTAGGTAGCATTCAAATATGACTTCAAAGGTAAAGAATAAAACTGTTTTCGAAACTGGAAAAGTTTATGGTGTCTCAATATCCCCTTTTTGAAGCTATAAAACTGCGATCCACTTTTTATTTTTTTTTTATCTTTTCTTGCCCGTCAAAACAATAACCAATTACAAGTGGGATTTTTCCTAGCTCGACGATGAGCAAAGCCTATTGTCCGTTTACAACAATGCCTCATTTCTCTTCAAAAAGATTTCAGGCTGTGGTGAATTTCATAACTCCAAAGATATCAGTTAATCCTTAATGGCGCAAAAAGCTATAATTTTCTCATATATTACATACAGCCAGGCTCTCTTAAGTATTCATTTTCTGTTGGAGAAGAAGAAAAAATGGATGAAAACACTAACGCCATCTAGAGGAAGCCAAAAACCTGCATTTTAATCAACTGTATTCCATAAGCCCTTCAAATGTCATCCGCACAGAGGGTCGAAGCAGGAACGTTCAGAGTGGACCACGTTTCGCTTTGGTTAGATAATTCCCTTATTCTTTTTTTACTCTAGGCACCATAACTAATCAACGACTAAAGGTCGGATGTCGATCCATTTCTCCAAGTACATTTATGATGAATTTAGCCAGAGGCGTTTGGGGGGCGAATGGAAATCTGGATGAATAACGTTTTGGTATCTTACAGCAAGAGTAATTGTTTTGTGGTCTGGGAGTTCATTAGGCCTGCAGAGGCGGGGAAGAGGAAAGACTGGACTGGTTCCAGGGTGGCCGGTAAAAAAAGTCACGGGAAAAAAGTCACGGGAAAAAAGTAACGGGAAAAAGTCACAGGAAAAAAGTCACAATTTTGGCTAGGCAAAGGTCACAGGAAAAAAAGTCACGCTAATTTATGGTGGCCGGTAATAAAGTCACGGGGGAAAAAGTCACAATATTTCTTGGGGGTCATTATCTTTATGATATTTACAGTCTTTTGATTTTATGTTTTCACGGAAATACCCAACGGCCTTGTACTAAACACGCCACAAAGGTGGATACGTACCGGGTTAAAACCGTCGGGGGGTCACTGTCTACGAAAGATTAACGTGACTTTTTTTTCTGTGACTTTTTACCTGGATTCGTTTCCAGATCGTGATTTGAAGCGAAACATAACAGCCGGATTCTAATTCTCTTCGAAAGGCTTTGATTCTATAACCAAAAATCCCTAATATGCTTCAGGATTTAGACATGAAAGTTGAGTGAATAAAAATCGAGATATATTCAGTCCTTCGCTTTTGGTAGTTAACCTTACCTTTCCCAAAAACATCCATTTTCCTAGAGTTCTTAATCATCTGAGTATTTGTGATTTCTGCGATTTGGTATGTCATTTTTACTGAGTTTCCCTACCAGCTGTGTTTTAGATATATAAATATATATATATATATATATATATATATATATATATATATATATATATATATATATATATATATATATATATACATATATATGCAAGGAAACAGACACTGGAATAAACTTCCAGATCCTGGTGACAAATTTAATGACGTTGGACAGACAGGAGAACCGAGTCATTAAAACGGCAAAGGATATAAATTTATATAAATTGGCCACTGTCCCTTCGCAAGCACCAGTCGCATTCAATTTGAGAAATGCATGATCGAACCAATGAATACCTCATATATGTAGAAGAGAGAGAGAGAGAGAGAGAGAGAGAGAGAGAGAGAGAGAGAGGGGGCCATTCCTCCCAGAATATGCAGCACATAAGATAAGACGTTTCATCAATAGCTTCGTCACCTGAAGTGGGCGGCATTACAAACGCCAGATATACGGACCTGGAGGTATTGTCGGAATACAGAATGCGCAGGGGATTGTCACACGAAAAAAAGGTCACATTAATTTAGGGTGGTCGGTATTAAAGTCACAGGGAAAAAATTCACAATATTTCTTGGGGGTCATTATCTCGATGATATGTATAGTCTTTTATGTTTATGCGGAAATCCCCAACGGACTTTTACCAAAAAAAAATAATAAAATAAAATATATATATATATATATATATATATATATATATATATATATATATATATATATATATATATATATATAATGTTATATTTTTAAAGTTATATATATATAATGTTTTTAAAGTTGCACTACTGTACAAAAGTGGAGAAAAAGCAGACTCAAAAATGTAACCCATGAAAGTGTAAATCATCATGATCTCTCTCTCTCTCTCTCTCTCTCTCTCTCTCTCTCTCTCTCTCTCTCTCTCTCTCTCTCTCCGTATTAGGTCTGAGCGCATGTCTGAGTGACACACCAATCACAACATGTTTGCTTACAGCTTGAATAACGTTTCCAATCAGTAAAATATAATGGCAATGAAACTCTCGTTTGCAGTGGACTCATATTGCACTGCATGCAGGAGAAAGGTGGTATTGATTGAGTTTTTTCTTAATGGGACATTTAATACCTTCATATCATTAATGTCAACTCTGATATACCAGCATAATGTTCGTACATATTCACACATACACGTATATATATATATATATATATATATATAATCACTAAGTCGTTAATTCGTTCTAAGACGCAGAACTGAAGCCGGAAAACGACTTAAGGCGAATAAGGAGTTTAGAAAACATATAACCTAGACACCCTGTACTGTAAAACCCTGTATGAAAACCCCTAATTACCGGCAATGCATTCACACAGTACAACAATTCTTCGATAGTGAAACACTTTGTCGTCTTTTTAATACGACAAATTTATGAATAATAATTATGAAGACTAGAAAAACTAACATATATAGAATTATATTGATTGATCTAAGGTGTACACTGCACCGCACGGTACCTACCTCCTGACGGGTGATGTCGATATATTCAGTTGTCGGGAGAACTCATAGCCGAATGTCCTGTAAATATAAGACCATTATTAATATTTGTATCATTTAGAAGAATTTATACCCTACATCTCATTACACGCATATGTAAATCTATACATATACATACATAAATACATACATACATACAGTTGATAGTTTTCTATTTGTATCATTTAGATGAATTTATACCCTACATCTCATTACATGCATATGTATATCTATACATATACATACATAAATACATACATACAGTTGATAGTTTTCTTAACTACTTTGTTCGTTTCATGCCACAACTGAATTACAGTTGTTCTATAAAGCGACAGTATTTGAACAGCTTGGTGGCGGGTATTCAGAGCTCTTTTCTAATATGTTTGGTGAATTTCGGCTTGATTAATCTATCTCTCTCATTGTCCTTGCGCGGTTACGTTTTCAGTTTAGCATTTACAAAAGTGGAGTGGAATTGAATATACAATTCTAGGCCAAAGGCCAAACGCTGGGGTCTTCGAGGTCACTGAGAACAGAAAGTCTTTGAAAGGTGTAACAGGAGGAAAACCTCAAAGCAGTTGCAATATGCAACAATTGTTAGGAGAGGGTGGATAACAAGGAAGAATATGAATGGAGGTACAGTAAAAGGAATGAAATGGGTTGCAGCTAGGGGCCGAAGGCACGCTGCAAAGAACCTTAAGTAATGCCTACAGGGCACTACATGCGGTGCACTGACGGCACTAGCTTCCCAGGGGGTAACTGAACTTTGCTATTACTTTTGTAACTTAGCAGACCACAAAGACTGCTACAGTAATCTAGGTTCTGGTTACGTAGTTGGATTCAAGCACTTTTAACTCATCTACATTTAAGGGTTTCTTTTGAAGGCTACATTCCTTAAGTGAATGGCTCATTTTTTCATTACTCTAAATATTCGATCTGTCATTTAAATGAGCATCGATTTGTAATCACCCACTCCTCGGCCTTTACTTTATAACCCTTTAAATCATTCATTTAATTATTCCCCTTTTCATCGAACTCGTTATGTAATTAATCCCCTTATTTTTATTTCAATATGTTACCTAAAACCAGATAGAATATAGTGTATCATCTACCAACAATTTACACTTTTAAATATTGCCGTTTGGTCATCGACACGGAAAATAAATGGTCATTCCTAGACTAACAATTTAAGACCTGACACGTAGCTCTTAAGATTATGTTGAAGATTAGTCAACACCCTGTATTTCGCTAATTTTTTAATTTCCCTGGAAATACAAAGTAACTAGTCCTCTGAGCTTCAGTTTAAACTAATACTGCATAGTAGGCTTTAGTCATTACGTAGTTAATGAAGAAGTGTACCATTTTAAATTTTTCCTAAACATGCGAGTGGCTTGACTAAATGAATACTAAAATGTCAAAACTCACGTTTGTATGTTGCACTGTGTGAATAGTTTCAAAGCAATTGCAAAAAACTGTGGCTTATTGAAAAGGAAAAAATACTGGTTCATAGCAAAATTGTTATGGTTACAGTAGAAAAATAATCTTAGAACTATCAACAACTTGGAGGGAAATTCGCACTTTGCAATCACTAAGCGTACGGAATGATCACCTGAGTTATATGCTATTTTATCAATTTATGGCTGCGTTCCTTATCGGACAGCTGCTCACCATGAGCGTATGTTGGTTTGAGAGTCCTTTGCTAATTAACAGTGTGTTGACTTCTCTAACTTACAGCCTATGCACTGTCTAATCCCTGTTTTTTGTTTCATGACGTTTTTTTTTTTTTTTTTTTTTTTATTGGTTGCTAATATCTGCTGCTCTGTAGTTCCTGTTTTTCTTCGATGTGCTTTTTCTCACAATGGCTGAGATCTGTTTGGTTTGTCAGTCCTGTGTAAGATGCGAAGTTGTGCCTCGTCTTGAAAAGGAATAGCTTCAGTTAGTTTTTGCAGTACGTAAATAAATTACAATCCATTTTCATTGGCAGGCTGTCGTGTCGTTTTTTCCATTAAGTCTATATCATTTTTCATAACAGTCTTTACATTCGAATCCCCCATTAAACGTTTTCAGTAACAACACTCTTTGATTCTCAATTTTTCACTAATTCACTTTTCTCTTACGTCTTGGCCACCATGATTCATATTTTATTGAATTCATTCACTTGTTTTACCAGTAGTTCGTCAGTGCCCAGCTAGAGCTTTATTGAAATATTTAAAAGATTATAGTTTAAACTTGAATTTCTCTGAATTACTTTAGGTGACCAAAAACGTTAATGTTTGTTACCGGTGGAAAAAGTGCCCAGTGACAGCAGGTGACGAAGGTATTCCTTATTTACCGGTTAACTATCTTGCTCGAAATTGTAGATTCTCTCTCTCTCTCTCTCTCTCTCTCTCTCTCTCTCTCTCTCTCTCTCTCTCTCGATTGTTTGTTGTACATATAGTTCCTAAAAATCCTTCCAATTTGAGTGCTGACTAATGTTTACTAACTGCTCAAATAGGGTCAACAATAAAGAGATAAACTGGTGTGTAGGACATATATCTTTCACTGATCAAGGCAGTTACGAAGATAACTTTCAGAATTTTGTTTTGCCTTTTGATTATGGTCGAAGTCTTCGTATCATTATTATAAGTTAGTTTTCTTTAAAACAATTGCCGTTTTTATGATAATTCAATTTATACTGACTTCTGCAATTATTTTTTTATCCCGTTGATGAGAGTAATATAATTAATAAATAAAACAGTGTAAACTGAATGCCACTAGCGCAGCTATTATTATTATTATTATTATTATTATTATTATTATTATTATTATTATTATTATTATTATTATTATCCGAATGTTCAACCCTTCTCGCTGATTCCCTTGTGGTGAGGTGATTGAGGAGATGGTATCCGCGGTTGGGCATTTCGAAGGAGTGGAGTGTGTGTCGTTATCTTGTTCATTGGGCGTTCTAGGTTTGGTTACTAGATCTTGGGGCTAGAGTTATGGGTGTAATATGGAAATTGGATTCCTGGTTGCTGAATATATAGGGCTCTTATGACAAGGCGCAGCGAATCCAGGTATAAACAGTCACAGGTAAAAATGTCACAAAAAAAAAAGTCACAGGGAAAAAAAAGTCACAATAATCTTTCCTAGATAGTGACCCCCAAGGGTTTGTAACCCGGTATGTATCCACCTTTGCGGCGTGTTTAGTACAAGCCTGCTGGGGATTACCGTAAAATCATAAGCATAAAAGACACTAAATTAATGTGACTTTCTTTCTGTGACTTTTTTTCCTAGCCAAAACTGTGACTTTTTTTTCTGAGAATTTTTTTCCCCGTGACGTTATTACCGGCCACCCTCTTCAAGAAAAAAAAAATGAGTTCTTGAATATAATTTCATTTAGTTGCTATATCTTTTTTGTTACTGAATCTTGAATGGCTGAATTACTCACATTGTGAGAGGACAAAGGAATATTATACCATGCCTACAGGCGTAAACATATCAATAGAACTAATTTTGATTGTCTAGGAGAGGTAACTAGACCATGACTCTCTCTCTCTCTCTCTCTCGCTATTAAATTTTTAATAAGAGCTATATTGTTTAATAATTAAAGAGTAGATAAGTTGAAAAATGTGGAAATATTATCATTTTTCAAATTCAAGTTCAAATCCAAAAGGTTTATTGACATATATTACATATACATCAAAAGGGGTGTCTCAGCATGCTGGCACACCCTCCAAAATAATTTAACATTGCATCATTCACCTTCCAAAATTGCTTGTTCCAAAATTGAAACTTATTCATTGTTGGAACCATATTACTGAAATTGGGAAACTTATTCTGTCCCTAATTCCGTTGGAAGTTCAGTTCAATATAATACATAATGACATACGGTATGAGAGTGTAGCTCCTTTCATAATTTACATGACAAATTATTATTACCATCACCAACATATCCCCATGGATACATGTATACTAAACTTTGAGCAGGTAGTAGAACAAATGCAAGGAATAGAAATGGTGTGAGAAAGCTGACTCGAGCGGCCGCCGCTGCTATACAGTGGGACTAATAAGATCGAAAGAAGAAGAAGAGAAAACACCTCCTCTTTTTCCCAGCTGCGCGTTGGAAGATGAAACTCTTCGGAGGCTATAAACCTAATCTTTGATTTCCCAGAAGATGCCAGCACTCTTGGCTTAAGCAGTGGCTCGGCTGGAGACTTGATCCTGATTAGTCTGTGAAGTGTAAGCATCATTTTCGTATAGAAATTTAAAAACGTGGTTTTCAACCTGGTTCAAACATTTTGATAAATACTTTATCAAAATGTAGACGTACGATCATGGCTAACTTTAGCCTCAAATTAAAATAAAACTACTGAGGTTAGAGGGATGTAATTTGGTATCTTTGATGATCGGAGGATGGATGATGAACATACCAATTTGCAGCCCTCTAGCCTCTGTGGTTTTTAAGATCCGAGGGGGAAAACAAGTGTAGAACAAAATCTCAATATTTTCCAAGAAAACTAAACCAAAAGCTATTGATGCAATATTTTTCGAATAAAAAGAATATGCCAAATTATATTTAACAAATATAACCTCCGGTAACAAACCTCAACAGAAGTCTTGCGATTCAGTCTTATGTATAAAATCCTGGAGGAAAAAAACCAGATAGCTGAAATTTGAAGTTCCAAAAGACTGAAGGAGAAGCAAAGGCTTTAGGTATGTAAATAAGAAGCGGGAAAAATGCCTCGTCCTTGGCGGCCATTTGAATAATGGCTTGGAAGAGGAAGACTCTCTCTTGACTGGAATTTCATTTAAGGCATGCCATCATTCGAATACACGAATCTGGTCAAGGGAAACTTGGCAGTGAGTAAAGCTAATATATACATATATATATATATATATATATATATATATATATATATATATATATATATATATATATATATATATATATATATATATATATGCATCTTCTAAAAAGTATATAGGAATAGATGGAATTTGTAGATCAGCAGGAAATAAGTCACATGCCTATGGGAAAAATGAGTGACAATAAGAAAAATTTAAGGCACGTTTGCGCATTCATAACCCTTAAGATTATGACACAAGTGAGTGGCAAAGTTTGCAAGCGCTTGTCCAGGAAGCAAGACTGTACAACAAAGAAACATAAGTTTCTTTTGTTTTGAACCTTTCATTGTGACGAGAGTTCCCTTGACAGCTTGGATAGGTTGTTTTTTTTTTAGTTTTCTGTAGAAGAAAACTTTTGTGCCGGCTTTGTCTGTCCGTTCGCACTTTTTCCTGTCCGCCCTCAGATCTTAAAAACTACTGAGGCTAGGGACTTGCAAATTAGAATGTTTATCATCCACCCTCTAGTCATCAAACATACCAAATTGCAGCCCTCTAGCTTCAGTGGTTTTTATTTTATTGAAGGTTAAAGTTAGCCATAATCGTGCTTCTAGCAACGACATAGGATAGGCCACCACCGGGCCGTGGTTAAAGTTTCACGGGCCGCGGCTCACACAGCATTATACCGAGACCACGGAATGATAGATTTATTTTCGGTGGCCTTGATTATACTCTGCAGCAGCTGTACAGAAAACTCGATTGCGCCGAATACTGTAGGTCTTACTTAAGGTTCTTTGCAGCGTGCCTTCCTTAGGTCCCTAGCTGCAACCCCTTCCGTTCTTTTTACTGTACCTCCTTTCATATTCTCTTTCTTCCATCTTACTTTCCACCCTTTCAAACCTTTCACTGCCAATTTCCGTTTCACCGTTGAATGACCTCATAGGTCCCCGTGCTTGGCCTTTGGCGTAATTCCCAGATTCAATTCAGTCCAGTAGAATCATTAGGTTGTTGAGATTGAAGTAGTTATGCATTAGATATTTTGCTACCGAAGTTATGGTCTCATATAATCCTCTTTCCCGCCTGCTATAAACAAAAGGTTTTGACAGATACAATAGTTACAATACATGTGTTGCCATATGCCTTCCATCACCTCTGCCCCACCCCATTGTCTCTCTCTCTCTCTCTCTCTCTCTCTCATAGACACGTTTGAAAAGAAATATTTATAGAAATAAAATTCAATAAGATACGTACATGGATATATATACACACACACAAAGAGAGAGAGAGAGAGAGAGAGAGAGAGAGAATTGCATTTAAGAGCTGGGAGCTCTTTCAAGCAGCGGCGAATTGGATGCAGCGAATTTGCGATGAGATCCCTCTCCCAAAAGCCTGCGTTCTCTTCTTGCCCACTGGCCGGAAGCAAACACCCCGTGATTAATATTGCATGCAAGCACAAAGGATTAATCATCGTGGAGGTAGAAAGAGAGCCATTGTTGGAAATTCCTTTTTTTTTATTATATATTTTTGCGGACGTGTAAAGCGAGAGACGGGGGGAAAAAAATGAGAGAGGATGACGGTAAGAGCAATAGAATGCTTATATAAAGTTAAATTGCACTTTTTCCATTATACGAAAATATCACAAAATTGTATCTTGAGAAAATCTTATATTTTCTATTTTTTAAATGAATATTTTTGATGACTGGAAATTGATATAAAACTAAAGTAAAAAATGCGCCGGAGTTACTTCGGCGCAATCAAGGTTTCTGTATAGCTTACAATCAAGGCCAACGAAAATAGATCTATCTTTCGGTGGTCTCTGTATAATGCTGTACGAGCCGCGGCCCATGAAATTTTAACCACAGCCCGGTGGTGGCCTATCCTATATCGTTGCCAGAAGCACGGTTATGGGTAACTTTAACCTTAAATAAAATAAAAACTACTGTGGCTAGAGGGCTGCAATTTTGTATGTTTGGTGATTGGAGGGTGGATGATCAACATACCAATTTGCAGCCCTCTAGCCTCAGCAGTTTTTAAGATCTGAGAGTGGACAGAAAAGTGCGGCCAGAAAAAACTACAAACAGGAAAAAAGTGCGGACGGACAGACAAAGCCGGCACAATAGTTTCCTTTTACAGAAAACTAAAGTAATGGGTGAAAAAAAATTTACATTAGAAGAAAAATGCGATAAATTGCCAAAATGTGAATACTAATACCTGAACTCAGAAACGATGGAGTAACGGTAATATGTATCACACAATTTGAAAAAAATGGATATATATATATATATATATATATATATATATATATATATATATATAGAGAGAGAGAGAGAGAGAGAGAGAGAGAGAGAGAGAGAGAGAGAGAGAGAGGGTGAGGAAGATGTATGGTATTGTAATGACTTTTCCTCCCAAAAGAATCTAATCCTTCAATTTACATCTGAGCGATATATATATATATATATATATATATATATATATATATATATATATATATATATATATATATATATATATATATATATTCAAGTTTCTGACTCGCCACGGGACCGAACCCGGTCTTTCGAGTGAGAGTCCAGGGCATTAGCAATCCGGACACAAAGGTCATAAAAAGAATTGGAACCTAAGTACTTACTTACCTAAGGTTTTTCCCGGGCAGGCTACTCAGGCCTAACATACCAGCGAATCTTATCCAACTCCCCGACCCATCAGAGCTCGAATTGCTAACAATTCGATTGACTTACCCCTTACACTGTGATATATGGTGGAATTGAACACATGAGAACGTGTTCCACAGAAATAAATATCTGACTCGCCACGGGACCGATCCCCAGCCTTTGAGTGAGGGTCCAGGGTGCTAGCAATTCGGCCGATGTATATATATATGTGTGTGTGTGTGTTTTTTTACAATTACATATTTTGCTTATACTCCATGTTCTCAAAACAAAATCAAAAGTCCGTATCAATAGCAAATAGTGAATAAATTCCCAGTATCAATATCACTTTTAAAGGTCTGAGATTTAACAGAGATTTCAGATATATTTGTTATATTTCAGAAAGCTTCAGTTTGGTATTGCATACGAATAAAATACCCTCCGTAACTACGTCGCAATCTTGAATCAAGTATGAAGAGAGAACAAGGGGTGATTTCTAGCAGGAAAGTCTTTGCCTAAAAATTTTTATCTCTCTCCATTTTCGCCACCGGTTGTACTATATTTCTTTTGATATTTTCAAAACCACCAAAGATAGAAAGGAGACCTTTCACACGAGGCGTTCAGCATTAGAAGGGCCTCTCACAACAATAATAATAATAATAATAATAATAATAATAATAATAATAATAATAAATAATAATAATAATAATAATAATAATAATAATTTGAGTTATAAACCACCAAAGTTTTGGAAATTCAACCTGCTCCAATTTCTATTTTTCAAGATACAATGTTGAATTTTGTATGATACGAAGTATTTGCCATCAGGAATAGAAAAGTATGCATACAAAAATAATAGTTCAACCCCCCCCCACCTTTTTTAGGAAAAAAAGGGAGATTTTTATAAAGCTGATCAGGCGAAAAACGCCATTCTCAAAAGTTGAACCCCTGACATCAAGAGATCCTTCACAAAAGGGATTAACTTGGAATAGATGTATATGGAATTTTAAAGGGTCGTTTCAAGATCAAGATCAAGGGGGAGCCCCGCCCCACTTACTTGAAAAGGGAGAGAGATTGTTAGGAAATTAATTTGCTTTGTTAGGAAAGAAAATAACGAATCGTGGAAACGCGTGAGGAGGGATTTGTAAGACACTTGTCCCAGAGAGGACGAAATAGCAAAAGAATCAAAACGATGTGGTTTTGATAGACAGGTTATTGGCAGGAGTAACTTTGCGTGGGCGCAGGGCAGAGAGAGAGAGAGAGAGAGAGAGAGAGAGAGAAAGAGAGAGAGAAGTGAGGAATGTTACCTACTTTTTGGAAGTGAATTTCTCACACTACCTGAATCTTTGCCTGAAATATAACAGAGAATGGCTCCTGGAATTTCTCGTTACTATATCGAATATATATATATATATATATATATATATATATATATATATATATATATATATATATATATATATATATATATATATATATATATATATATATATATATATATATATATTGATATAGTTAATAATTAAAAATTTCAATCCCAAAAAAACGCCACTAATATGAGCTAAACTTTACTTTAATATTCAAAATTTAAAGCTCTCATTGTGTAATTTGAGGTACATGTTTCTAAAATTCTATTCGTAAAAAAAAAAAGGCACAAAACTGTACAATACACAAGGGGTGAACTAAACATACCTATATTGTTAATGAGTGGAATGCAGCCACGAATAGCACATTTCCTGTAAGAGAAAATGCCTGAATTAATAATGGATCTTTCCTAGATAGTGACCCCTAAAAGGTTTTCGGGGGTCGTTATCTAGGACTAACATTTCGTGGGGGTCATTACTTATACGGTATTTACAGACTTTTGTTTATGTTTTTACGGTAATCCTCAACGGGATTGTACTAAACACGCCGCATAGGTGGATACATACAGGGTTAAAACCCCCGGGGGTGGGCGCTCTCTAGGAAAGATCCAAAACAATTATATGGGATAAATAGTGAACCTGCCAAATTCACTACTAGAATTGCTCAGACTTTAATTAAAAGCCAAATAACCGAAACTAACGCATACCGGCCAAGAGAAATAACCGACAATAAACAGCAATCTATGTGAATGTTACTGCTACAATCATTCGGTAATAAAACGAAAGAAAGACTCAGTCTTCGTGTTTTACTGGTTTCCCAGGGGATCTCATATTCACGCAGCTTGCTATTTTCGCTAATTGGAAAATGACCCAACTGGCTTTCAATGCTGACACGGACGCCTGCCATTGTCTCGCTCAATTAGGGCCTTTTGATATTTCCCAAATCTCTCGTTTGAACCAGATTATACCTCGTCTGTAAGGATATTACTAGGTAGCAATCGACGCTTATTACTTGACGCAAAGGTGATATTATATAAAATTGTTGTTGTTTTGAAAAATGAGATTGGCGGTCTTTCTTTGTCTGGCAAACGCTTACCGATAGTTTATTTAAGGTGACGACGCATATAAAAGTTCAGTAGGCTTGCATAGCCATTAAAAAATCAAAGCATCATATTTTTCTTAGTTTTCTGTACAAGAAAACTACTGTGACGGCGTTGTCTGTCCGCCCTCAGATCTTAAAAACTACTGAGGCTAGAGGCATGCAAATTGGTATGTTGATCATCCACCCTCCAATCATCAAACATACCAAATTGCAGCCATCTAGCCTCAATAGTTTTTATTTTATTTAAGGTTAAATTTAGCCGTGGATCGTGCGTCTGGTAGCGCTTTCCGGAGGCGTGCAACATACCTTTACTAGGACGCATCTGGGGAGCGACTAATCGTTGTCAGGTGGTTACGGTGGCAGCTGATAGCTTCATACGGCATTATACGCCGCGCAGAAAACTCGATTGGCACATTTTACTTGTTTTTTCTCAAGGGCGCCGATCCAATCCCGCCACTCGTATCTAACACCTTATTCTCTCTCTACAAACTGAAATTCCCTCTTCGTCCCTTGACAGAGGCGAAATTGAAACCTTCGTGCCACACTGCGAGAAGATCTCTCGACAACAAACACTCTCACTAATGGATGTGATGCTCAGTTTGTTGACCTTGAATGCGTTCTGCGTTGATCAAGGTACCCTTAATCAAGGGAATCGCATCCATTATGCTGTTGAAGACTGGAGGTACGATGCCATTCCTGCTAATCCCCGCCCACCTCTCTCTCTCTCTCTCTCTCTCTCTCTCTCTCTCTCTCTCTCTCTCTCTCTCTCTCTCGAGAAAGCCAGTGTTTTTACACTTTTCGTGTAAGTCTTTTTCCACTGCTATAACTTTGCCATAATATACTTTTGAGCAGAGTAAAAAAAAAAAAAAGTAAAAATGCACTGAAGTTTCTTCGGTGCAATCGAGTTTTCCGTACAGCCGCTACAGCGTATAATCAAGGCCACCGAAAATAGTTCTATCTTTCGGTGGTTTCGGTATAATGCTGTGTGAGCCGCGGCTCTTGAAACTCTAACCACGGTCCGGTGGTGGCCTGGCCTATATTGTTGCCAGACGCACGATTATAGCTAACTTTAACCTTAAATAAAATAAAAACTACTCAGGCTAGAGGGCTGCAATTAGGTATGTTTGATGATTGGAGGGTGGATGATCAACATACCAATTTGCAGTCCTCTAGCCTCAGTAGTTTTTAAGATCTGAGGGCGGACAGAAAAAGTGCGGACGGACAGACAAAGCCTGCACAATAGTTTTCTTTTCAGAAAAAAAAAAAACAGAAAACATTCTAAAATTAGAATCAGATATAATGCACAAAAGGGCAATGAAATAAATATCTGAATTTCTTGTAAGAGATGTTTTATCGATACAGTTGGCAGTGAATGATTAATGATAATAATTAACACACTTGTCTGAGACTGAAGCTGTTTCACATACATCGGGAATGCGGTGAGAGAGAGAGAGAGAGAGAGAGAGAGAGAGAGAGAGAAGAGAGAGAGAGAGAGAGAGAGAGAGAGAGAGAGAGAGAGAGAGAGAGAGAGAGAGAGAGAGAGAGAGATTGGGGGAGAGAAAAGAGAGAGAGAGAGAGAGAGAGGAGAGAAAAAGGGAAATTGAGAGAGAGAGAGATAAAGAGTGAGAGAGAGATTGAGGGAGATTGAGAGAGAGAGACGACGTTATTCAATCCAGCAGGAAGAGATGAAGAACAAAAATTGTGAAAGTCATCGACTTCCTGAATTCGCCTTAAGCAAAAACCCAGAACATTTCTGTTGCTACAGAAACCAATAACGAAGCGTCCTTTCATTTAGACTGAAACGGGAAAGCAATGGGGTTTGAAGAAATCTCCCTCCTGTTCTGGAGAGAATTCATCAGGAATCCAATTTGCCATAAAACTTAACTCTGTCCGAATGCCGCTTACTTTTTTGGCTGCCGGTAAACTTACTTTTGTCTGTCAGATTGGATGGGAAATTTTTTCTTTTCTTAACGATGCAATAAAACTCTTTGAAAGTCATAATAGTGATGTATACTACTGTACATACCTGCTTTGGTTGTTCACAAATATTGATGTATATGTGAAGATGAACTTGACTAAAGCAATATATATATATATATATATATATATATATATATATATATATATATATATATATATATATATATATATATATATATATATATACATATATATATATATATACATACATATATATATATATATATATATATATATATATATATATATATATATATATATATATATATATATATATATACAGGGAAACTTAGGGGCCCTGATTGGTCTAGCAACTGAATATTAAATCAAGAGATAATTAATAAAAATGTGTGATAAAAAGCATAAAGAAACAGGAAAGATATTCCATTAGGAGAAGGAAAATTAGAAAAACGGAGTGGTGGCCTATCCTATACCGTTGCCAGAAGCACGATTATAGCTAACTTTAACCTTAAATAAAATAAAAATTGGTACGTAAGATGATTAGAGGGTGGATGATCAACATGCCAATTTGCAGCCCTCTAGCCTCAGTAGTTTTTAAGATCTGAGGGCGAGCAGAAAAAGTGCGGGCAGAATAAAGTGCGGACGGACAGACAAAGCCGGCGCAATGTTTTTCTTTTCAGAAAACTAAAAACCTTCCCCTAGTGGGAACTGGTCTTTAGATAATGATCAAACCAGGATACATTAAAAACCAAACTTTTAGCTTTTAGGAAGAACAATAACAATTTTGCTAAACTATTAAAAAGAAAATTCGCTTGAGTAATTAAGGCTAATTTTTTTTTACACCTTTTATGTCTGATAAAAAAAATTGTCCTACAATAAATTTGTCTCTTGGTTTTCCGGGAGTGTTCGATTTTTCTTTTTTTTTTTTTTCTTTTTATTGCTGTGGTATATTTTAATAACAGTCGTAGTAGATACATAAGGCTATAATTTCCGAGACTTTTTGATGAAGCACTGAATTAATTCAGCAAACGCGTCGCGATGCAGATGCATACCCGATTGAATTGTCCGCTCCTGTTATGAAACACACGCGTACATACATACATACATACATACATACATATATATATATATATTATGTATATATATATATATATGTGTGTGTATATATATATATATATATATATATATATATATATATATATATTAATGACCCTATAATAATCACCATTTTACTGGTAATGCGTTGACTTCATTAAAATTTTAGTTCGGTAGTGTGTCGAGAATTTTTAGAATTTTGAATTTCGATTGTGAAGTAACGACAATGGTGCGTTTGTTTTGCTTCTCAGTTCATCCGGTGGACGCCATTCAACACTGTCTGTCCAATATCACGTTGTCCAATTTCGTCGAAGTTTCTTTTATTATTTGGCCACTTTCCTTTCTTTTCGCCCTTTCTAAAAAAATGGACAGTGCATGTAAGGGATCAGGTTAATTGGGCTTCTGGACTCCATTTCCTTTACTTTACTTCAAAGTACAGATGTTACTTTGAAAATCACAACTTATATAAAGGGTATGGATGATTTCCGTGCTCAGTTTTTAGTTTTCTGGAAAAGAAAATTATTTGCCAGCTTTGTCTGTCCGTCCGGACTTTATTCTATCCGCCCTCAGATCTTAAAAACTACTGAGGCTAGAGGGCTGTAAATTGGTATGTTGATCATCCACCCTCCAATCATCAAACATACCAAATTCCAGATCTCTAGCCTGAGTAGTTTTTATTTTATTTAAGGTTAAAGTTAGCCATGGTCGTGCTTCTGGCAACGATATAGGACAGGCCATGGGCCGCGACTCATACAACATTATACCGGGACCACCGAAAGATAGATGTAATTTCGGTGACCTTGATTAGAACGCTGTAACGGATGTTTTCGCTCGCGAAACCGGGTCAGCATGTGAGATGGAAGAAAAAATGAAAAATGATTTGAAACTCCGAAATAAAATTAGTGCTTTGGTTAATGCAGATTGTGTATTAAGCCAGCCAGCCTGTCCTCAAAACATCGTATATAATAGAATAATGTTGTAAACGACGAAAATAAAATTTAGTTTTATCTCTCTTTATTCCTTTATGCATTTCCGACAGAAAAACTTTGAAATTTTAGAGCTTCAGTAAAGTTGTAGTCTAGACAGCATCCGTTCACGATAGTCAAAGTGTGCGTGTGTGTGTGTGTATATATATATATATATATATATATATATATATATATATATATATATATATATATATATATATATATATATATATATATATATATATATATATATATATATGAGTGTATTATGTTTGTGTCGCATTATCCTTCAACAACGCAAACACCCGTTTTGTCTCACTGCGTTGGAAACCCAACTCGCCCGTTTTGTCTCACTCAACAACGCAGAATATTCACCCATTTTGTCTCATTCAATTCACCCGTTTTGTCTCACTGCGTTGGAACGACGCAGAATATTCAATTTTGTCTCACTCGTTGGAACCAGAATATTCAATTCACCCATTTTGTCTCACTGCGTTTTGTCACCCATTTTGTCTCACTGCGTTGGAACGACGCAGAATATTCAATTCACCCGTTTTGTCTCACTGCGTTGGAACGACGCAGAATATTCAATTCACCCGTTTTGTCTCACTGCGTTGGAACGACGCAGAATATTCGATTCACCCGTTTTGTCTCACCGCGTTGGAACGACGCAGAATATTCAATTCACCCATTTTGTCTCACTGCGTTGGAACGACGCAGAATATTCAATTCACCCATTTTGTCTCACTGCGTTGGAACGACGCAGAATATTCAACTCACCCATTTTGTCTCACCGCGTTGGAATGACATCGCACAAATAAGAAGAACAGGGGGCGAATAATGAGGAAGATAATAAAGATGAGACGAAAAAAAAAAAAAAAAAAACAGTCACCGCTGGCTGACATCCTTGAGGTGATTCGCGTCTGCATACCGAACTTTCATCAGCCCCAGGGAATTGGGAGGCTGTTCAATTCATAAGTCAAATTTACACTGGCAAACTTTTTGTCTGCCGACTTGAACTTCTGCGTTTGTTCAGGGAATTCTGCCATGAATCACAGAGTGAAGGACAGAAAGAGAGAGAGAGAGAGAGAGAGAGAGAATAAGTGTTCTACATTTATAATTCTTCTTACATCTTATTATCACTCTGTTTGAGTTTTCTCTCGAAGATTCTTAACCTGTGCCGTGGGAGGAGAGTGTTCAGTCTAGTTAGTGAAACCAAATGTATCTCGATTTCTATGTGGTTTTAAAAGTAATTATATGTATGTATGTATATATATATATATATATATACATATATATATTTATACATATACATAATCGAAATTAGTTGCTGTTATTCATATTATTATTATAAATCTTCACATAGTATTACTTAAAACATTTCTGCTCATGCCGAGTCCTCGCAGAAACGTTCACATTTTTCATTCTTCCGGAAGTTATTCTATTTTCGCTTTCGTTTTAAAAGGGTCATTGAATTAGAATTCCATTTGGTCAGATTTCCAAACGAATGCGCATTCACAGAGAGACTGACAGGCAATGATTATACGATCCCACTTCCGTTTTAGTGATTATGGCGGTCGTTTCGTCTCAGTTTTCGGTTTTACGTAAACAGAAGGAATTTAGACATGGCTGGTAATGATGGCTGTTACGTCATTTAATTCTCCTACAGAGGCGAATTAATTTCAAAGTTCCTTTTTTTTTTTTATATAGTTGTGGGATAACAGTGGTGCTAATAGATTTATTTTGATGGCAGCAAAGGAAATGAAATGACACGTATCCTTAATTGCACAAAATAAATGATCTAGAAAAAGAACATTACAGAATTATTGTAGAATGCTTAAAGATCATGGTAGGCTTCGATAACGCTTTATTATTATTATTATTATTATTATTATTATTATTATTATTATTATTATTATTATTATTTATACATAAAGCAGCTTCAAAGGACAGTCCTTTGCAGAGCTAGTCTCCATTCGTGAAAGAATAAGTACAACGCAAAATAATCACACGACGACATAGTTGATAAAGCAAAACAAATGAATACATAAACAACATCGCAAGCCAGATAAACCAAGGCAGTAATGGAACCGAATGAATGATTAAA
The DNA here is from genome assembly GCF_040412425.1 of Macrobrachium rosenbergii. Classification (NCBI taxonomy): domain Eukaryota; kingdom Metazoa; phylum Arthropoda; class Malacostraca; order Decapoda; family Palaemonidae; genus Macrobrachium; species Macrobrachium rosenbergii. The sequence continues at coordinate 14,848,215 of NC_089772.1, forward strand.
CCTTGCGTGAAGTTGGCCTGACTGTCCTGCATATCAGTTGAAGGCGAAGTTGGAACAAAGGAAGACTACTAGACGAGCGGATTTGAAAGACGGAATGGGTCCCCCATCGGAGAATGGTTTCTAATTAATTTTAGCTTTGCTTTGATCTTCTGTCAGTAGAAAAAAAAAAACACGATATAACAGATAGACCGAGGAAGACATTAAGCGACCCATCATTACAGGAGAGGGTAGATAAATGGCCTTCGTATGGTCTGATAAATGCGGCCGCCGTAGCATGCCACCGGGCAATCTCAAGATCCGGAGGTGAACCTCGCGTGTTGATGGTCGAATCAGGTCTGAGGAAAAAGGATGGAAAATTTGTTTTCCTTCCTCCCTAATAATGCGAGGTGAATGAAAAGATTCAACACAATTATTTTTCCCCTCAGTCGTAAAGGAACGGAATAGAACTGAAATGTACAACTGAGTGGAATTTGACGCAACTGATAATTCCACGAGATGAAACAAGTGAAAAATGCGCCGGAGTTTCTTCGACGCAGTACAGCGTATAATCAAGGCCACCGAAAATAGATCTACCTTTGGATGGTCTCGGTATAATGCTGTTTGAGCCGCGGTCCATGAAACTTTGACCACGACCCTGTGGTGGCCTAGCCTATATCGTTGCCAGAAGCTCGATTACGGCTAACTTTAACCTTAAATAAAATAAAAACTACCGAGGCTAGAGGGCTGCAAGTTGGTATGTTTGATGATTGGAGAGTGGATGATCAACATACCAATTTGCAGCCCTCTAGCCTAAGTAGTTTTCAAGATCTGAGGGCGGGAAGAAAAAGTGCGGACGGACAGACAAAGCCGGTACAATAGTTTACTTTCCAGAAAGGTAAAAAGCATATCAACACTCAAGTCATGCCTGTCTTATCGTTTCATAAGCAAAAATGGAAACCCGTCCTGGAAGTCTAGCCTTTATTATTCTCTATTTTCTCTACACATCACAGTCACTTGCGTTTTAGCCAGTTAATATTAGAAAAGTGTACTGAAGAATGTTTCACAACCAGGCTGTTACACACTTTTCACGCCTTTTTTGTTTTAATTGAAATTTATGCGTGATTAATGCTGCCCTACAATGGAAAACTGCAGTATTTGCAAAAGTGATATGCCAATTGGGCTAGTGAAACAATACACAAGTTACTGCAGTTCCAGAATGATTCTTCAGTGCTTTATTTAGGGGGTCCCATTTGCAGTATCTGCAAAATCAGTAGTAAGAAAAGGGAAAACTGCAGAATCTACCATTTTTCTCAGTTTGGTATTTTTGCAGATGCTACAGCCTTCCATTTTAGGGCAGAATGTATGCCTATATTTATCTCTTCATTTAAAGAGCCCCCAAAAGTCCATAATTTAGTTCCTAAAAGGATTCTGTCAAATATCTAAATGTATCCTCGGTAGATGTCTAATATGGCGGTATTAATGTTTCTGTGCGCCGTTTCGCTGTTCGTCAGTAATGAACTTTATTTCACTAATGCTCCAGTTTTTTTTTCTTTCTGAAAAATTCATTAGCGTTTAATTATCATTATCCGCCAACCAAAAAACGCAAAGGCTTATTTTCCACCAGAGATCTGAACTTTATTTCCAAGGGAAAAAAAAAACTGTTACAGATTCATCACAAGTAAGAAAAATGGTCCTGGTTATAAGAAATCTTAATTAGCTCGATGGAAAACTTTGGAAGGGGATAAAAATGCAAATCTTCTGTCCTATTCTCTCTCTCTCTCTCTCTCTCTCTCTCTCTCTCTCTCTCTCTCTCTCTCTCTCTCTCTGATCATACATAGTTTCTTTATAATGTGAACACGTTACAGTTCTTCACGGGACACTGAAGAAAAGGCAGTTATTTTAGACAGAGTTATTTGTTTTTGACGGAAGAATATTTGATTTTAGTTTTCTGTAAAAGAAAACTATTGTCCCGGCTTTGTCTGTCCGCCCTCAGACCTTAAAAACTACTGAGACTAGAGGGCTGCAATTTGATATGTTGATCATCCACCCTCCAATCATCAGATATACCAAATTGCAGCCTTCTAGCCTCGGTAGTTTTTATATTTTATTTCAGGTTAAAGTTAGCCATAATCGTGCTTCTGGCAACGGTATAGGCCAGGCCGCCACCAGGGCGTACAAACAAGAAAAATCCACGCGGATTTTATTATTAAAGATTATTTGTTTATTTCCACAGCTTCATTAACGAGAATGCATTACTCCTTTATAGTCAGTTATGCCCAAAGGCGCGGGTATCCCACCTAATTGATATTGGTGGCACAGATTCACACCAGGTCGTTACTGGCACACGCTCCTGTTGTCAGGTGCAATGGATTGGACGCAGAGTCCCGACAGAGATGTGGTCTCGGTTCGAATTGGAAGGTAATCACTCTCTCCTGGAGTTAGGTATGTTCTGTTCGGATTCAGGTGGATGAATATTTTACATTAACAAATTATGTTGTACTTATACAAAAAAAGATTCGGAGGCAGCCAACCACTGGCTCACAACACCTGCAAATAATAAGTAAGAGGAGACTTGAATGTCGGTACCTGGGGAATATATAAAAACGAGAAAAATGTGAGCCGAAGTTTCTCCGGCGCAATCGAGTATTCTGTACAGCGTATAAAATGCTGTATGAAACTATCAGCTAGACCGGGCAGCGCTCAGTTGCTCCCCAGATGCAGTTAAGTGAAGATGCGTCGGCGACTGGTATCTGTAGTGGTGTCAGACGCACGATCCATGGCTAACCTTAACCTTCAATAAAATTAAAACTACTGCGGCTAGAGGGTTGCAGTTTGGTATGTTTGATGATTGGAGGGTGGATGATCAACATACCAATTTGCAGCCCTCTAGCCTCAGTAGTTTTCAAGATCTGAGGGCGGACAGACAAATAGTCATCTCAATACTTTTCTTTTACAGAAAACTAAAAAGCAGCGCATTGTATGATTTGTTCATTCTTATGACCTCAAGAACTCTCTCTCTCTCTCTCTCTCTCTCTCTCTCTCTCTCTCTCTCTAGATAGGTGGAAAACTTCGTCACTGACCGAGTCTCGCCTTCCATAAAATCTTATGCATGCTATTAGTTTTAATTATTACGATAATGCCGTGTAAGTTACGGCTGCTCTTGAGAACACGTGGAAACTTTAATGATTTGTCAAATGAGAGCTGAACAGACGCTGCGGAGAAAGAATGCGCACCCATTACATTCCATTCATATCCAAACAACTTTAAAAATCTCGGACATTAAGAGGAAATAGTGTATTTTTCTATCAAACAATTTTTTTTTTGTCACGGATATATACCCTAATCATACATTGAATTACAATGAATTAAACGAGGCATTACAAAGTGTAAGTCATAGCATAAACCAAGAAGCTTCACAAATAGAGGAACCTTGTATGGCAAGAAGCAAGAGATTATGGGAATTTGGGTCGTGATTCTCAGAACGCGATTATCCACTCGTTCAGAGTTAATGATATGATTAAACAGAGTTAATGCCATTCGAGCGAGAACGAAGACCGGGTCCCATTTCATTTAATCCTACATACCAAGTGCAATCCCACCTACGCCGAAGACCGTATGTATTAATAAGAGTTCAACTTTAACTTAGGGTTGGAACATTATCCCCGGCGAACAGGGAAGTAGGTAATGAATATTAACGTTAAACGGAGGGGCGGGAATTACCATTGGAATCAGAATGACATCCTTGCTCGCTGGAATATAGGAATGTAGGAATTTTAATCGGGGTAAATGACAGATCGTTAAGTGTCACTGGCTAGAAGAAAATATCAATGGTAGAGATCTAATGTTTTCTCGAATATAATTGTCGTTTTCGATAGAAAATGGCAGGACGATATGAGGTGAACAGCAAATTCAAGGAATCATAAAAATAAGCTAAGATTTATCCCGTTGTTTTTTATTTGGTTACCACAGACTTAGCGTTACTAGAGTGAATTAGAGAATGGTTTCAAGTTGAAACTATATTACTTAAGGGAAAAATCTTAAACTATCATGATAGTTTCAGAGGTATTGTAAAAGAAACCTAAAGTTTTTGTTTACTTTTGTTTTGTGAGAAAAGCTTTGCATACAGATCATTGTATTATTAGATTATTTGCAAGCCGAGAGTATTTAAGTAAATTTTGAAGCGATGGCGGAGTGTAAAACGATGTACATTTTAATAGCTACATGATTTTGAGAAAGATTATGGGCTTCACCTTACTAGAAAGCAAATTGGTATATTGATCATCCGCCCTCCAATCATCAAACATACCAAATTGCAACCCTCTAGCCTCAGTAGTTTTTATTTTATTTAAGGTTAAAATTAGCCATAATCGTGCTTCTGGCAACGATATAGGATAGGCCACCACAGGCCCGAAGTTAAAGCTCATTCAGCATTATACCGAGACCACCGAAAAATAGATCTATTTCCGGTGGCCTTGATTATACGCTGTAGCAGCTGTACAGAAAACTCGATTGCGTCGAAGAAACTTCGGCGCATTTTTTACTTGTTTATATTATGAGGAATCATTTCAACTTGGGAGAGCTATGCATGATGTAAGTCACGCTAACATCAGTAACACTTGTCACTTTTTCATTAAAAAATTACAGAGCAGAGTTTGGTAATGTGGATGGCTGGCTAATCATTCTCTGAGTTGATCAATAGCAGGGCGTAATGCCTGACCATTCGCTTTGTTCATTAAATAAGATTCCTGTAACTTTGTGTTTAAAATCATTATCAATGTTCTTCTTTTCCAGCTGGCGCCAATATCAAACTAGCTGTATCCAAGTTAACTAACAGAAAAGGTGTCTGAAATATACCTGAACTTCTCTTTTGAGTAAAAACCTTGATTTTTAAAAAAAAATTTTTAACAGTTAAAATTCTGAACGATTTCTTCAACTGGGTAATTCAAGTATTGCACGCTTAAGAAAGTTAAATAAGTGAAATATGCAAGTTTTCGGAAATGGAAAAAATAAAGCATATTGAAAATGATGTCGTTCAGAAGCTTTTATGCAATCGATACCTTGCAAGAAGCAAGTAACAGACTTTTTTAGTTTTCTGTAAAAGGAAACTATTGTGCCGTCTTTGTCTGTCCGTCAGCACTTTTTCTGTCCGCCCTCAGATCTTAAAAACTATTGAGGCTAGAGGGCTGCAAATTGGTATGTTGATCATCCACCCTTCAATCATCCAGCATACCAAATTGCAGTCCTCTAGCCTCAGTAGTTTTTATTTTATTTAAGGTTAAAGTTAGCCATAATTCGTGCGTCCGGCAACAATATAGAAAAGGCCACCACCAGGCGGTGGTTAAAGTTTCGTGGACCGCGGCTCACACACCATTATACCTAGACCACCGAAAGATAGATCTATTTTCGTTGGCCTTGATTATACGCTGTACGGAAAACTCTATTGCACCGAAGAAACTTCGGTGCATATTTTATTTATTTATTTTTTTTATAGTGTCGTATATTCCATCATAAGTTTTATCAAAATATTATTTCCTGTCACGGAGATCAAAGACTCGACGAGGAATATTTTTCCTATAGATAAAACAGATTTTATTTCATACCAAATGCATAAAAACGGTGACAGTTTTCGACGTTTTATTCTTTTATAGATACAAATTTTTTTACATATTTCTCAACTAATTACTCATGCTCTAAATTTAGTTCGACCTACATTACTGAATATTTAAATCAGTTGAATTTGATGTAGTGTAAATTCCCAACATGTTTTAAAACTGATTAATTAAAAGTCACAATGAATTGCTGGAAGTGAATTAATATTAAACAAAAAAAATATAAATGATTGCAATTTGCAATGGCGTTAATCACAAAATTCATCTTTCACTAATGAAATATAGAATATATATTGAAATTTCGTGAATCTGTACCTGAATATTAATGATTTTCGATAAAACTTTGCTTTTTTTTTAAATAATTCAACACAAATTGTTGTTTTCATACTGGTGGCTGGGAATAAGCGTAAATAAAGTGGAACTTGGAATACAGCGGTTGTCAGGCAAACACGAAGTGATAGATTCTGACATTGCGTTCCAGACATGAACCAATTGCAAACGGTTTCTTATTTCCTGGAATCTCGTAATATACATGAGACACAAAAGATGGCTTCCATTGCGGAATGACGTCTCTGGGAAAATGAAATAATATTTTCCTAAAAGAATGCAGCGAAAATAGTAAAATGATGGCTTTCCTATTTTTTTTTATAGCCGGATTTATAAATCTCTTTAGCAAAATAAACCGTTTCATCCAATCTAGTAACTAAAAACGCAGTTTGTATTAAAGTAATTGCTTTGACTGACTGCGTGGTTTACGCATAAAAATAAAATTAGCTTTAGTTTTGGCGTTGCGCAGCTCGGGGTCACCCTGTTTTACCGCTGGCCTGAATATATATATATATATATATATATATATATATATATATATATATATATATATATATATATATATATATATATATATATATATATATATATATATATATATATATATTTGATTTTAAATCAATACAATACAAAAAAACAAAAAAGTCAAATTTTATTAAAAAAAAACATGCCTTATTCTCAGTTTTAGTTTTATGTAAAAGAAAACTACTGTGCCGGTTTTGTCTGTCCGTCCACCCTTTGTTCTGTCCGCACTTTTTCTGTCCGCCCTCAGATCTTGAAAATCACCTTTAACATAAAGAAAAATAAAACCTACAGAGGCTAGAGGGCTGCAATTTGTTATGTTTGATGATTGGATGGTGGATGATCAACATACCAATTTGCAGCCCTCTAGCCTCAGTGGGTTTTAAGATCTAAGGACGGACAGAAAAAGTGTGGATTGACAGACAAATAGCTCTCTTTTATTAGAAAACTAAAAATGGAATGAATAAAATTCTTTTTAAAAATGCATTACTTCACCGAGTCATGAATCAGTTCATTTTGCTTTTAGTAACAATGTCTCCCAATCTGATACTTATGTATGCATGAGAATAAATAAACACTTACAATTTTTAACGATGTAATAGGCTACTTAACAAGGTCGGGTCTCTTTGGAATAACGAAGTCTTCAGTTGTCAGCGTACCTAAAGTATTAATAAGCAGAGAGTATAAGTTGTAGGATATCGTATTTTATCAAATTGCTGAACGTGACCTGTGAAATATATATTTTTGCGTACGAAACAAAATCGCGAATCACTTCTGTGGCTTTTTTTATCTCATTGTTCTATTTCGGTTCCACTGAAATAGGATTCTATTAGACAAATTTTATATAAAAGAAGTGCAGACGGAAGGGGCGTAAAAGTGATGCCGTTTTTGTAATGATGGATGGTACTCTGCTAATGGCATTCACTGTGTGCATATGAAAAGGTTGATAATACGTGGAAGTTTTCTAAATGGCTGAATGGGGGTTTTCTCCTTGATTTAGTGAACGTTAAGGCCATTCATTTTCATAAATTTTCATACGGTGTTTTACCCGTGTAGATGGAAAGGTCGTTTGCTGCAGCGGAACAATGAATATTAAAAACAAAATGGGAAGAAGATAGAACGAATAGAGGTTAGGTCACTTGCCTGCGACAGCTGCAGAAAGGACAACAATATCAAGAGAATATTCAAGTAAAATCTGCATTTCGAGTTGCCTTCCTTGCTCGAAAGATAAGACAAAGAAAGCTTTTGCCGAGTGAGTTCTGAGGTCGATATTCTCTCCAGACCTGAACGGAGGGAAAAGTGCCCCTGGATCATCCCTTGAAGCGCGCTCAGGGATTATTTTAATGCTGCGGTAGAATTGATGGTTCTGTTTGCACCCGAGCCAATCTTCCTAAGTGCATTAACAGCCCATTAATAAACTGGGGGATTTAGGGGGATTTGTTGGGAATCTGGGAGGAGGCATCGCGGCTGGTCGAAGAGGAGGAACATTCTGGAAGAGTTCCAGAGCAGAATACAAGCTCTCGGTGTTATTGTGGCTTTTTGTGGACAGTATCTGTACTGAGTTTTTAAATCTGTATCAAACAGTTTCTCCCAGAGTTCATGATAATTATCTTAGAAAGATGGTATTAAAGTATATTGATTCTGTCACATAAATAGTCTTTAGTGTCTGGGAAAGTTCAAGGAAATTGCAAAAATGCAATATGCATTTATGTCTTTCTGAAAAATGTGATATGCCTTTATGTCATTCTGAGTAAAGTAGGGATATATATATATATATATATATATATATATATATATATATATATATATATATATATATATATGTGTGTGTGTGTGTGTGTGTGTGTGTTTAAGGTGCAAATCTTCCCTGCTTCAACATATTTAGATAAATACAAGAGTAGTGTTCAAAACTGCAACAGTTTATTACATATAGTGTTAAACACTCTACAGTCGAACACAGGGGCAAGAAAAAATTATTCAAAAGGAAAAATAGGATTAATTCTTAATGAAAAATTAACAGGTGTATAATTTTATTATCCCTTTAAACAGATTAAATTCCCCCATTTAAACTGAAATAGATCAAACGTATATTTTCCAGTTTGGTTTACACATTTTTTTTCTATATATTGAGGCCAGACTATTTTATTCAGCTCACCGCACTATTAGAGAGAAACAGTTAATACCATGAATATTGTCCTCTAACATAAATGAAATTACTGGGTTAATGTTTGTAAATCTTCCTAGTTTTTTAGTTTTCTGTAAAAGAAAATTATTTTGCAAGCTTTGTCTGTCCGTCCGCACTTTATTCTGCCCTCAACTTTTTCTGTTCGCCCTCAGATCTTAGAAACTACAGAGGCTAGAGGGCTGCAAATTGGTACGTTGATCATCCAACCTCCAATCATCAAACATACCAAATTGCAGCCCTCTAGCCTCAGTAGTTTTTTTTTTATTCGAGGTTAAAGTTAGCCATGATCATGCGGCTGGCACCGCTATAAGTGGCAATATCACAGGCCACCACCGGGCGGTGGCTGAAGTTTCATGGGCAGTGGCTGAGAGTTTCATACAGCATTATACGCTGTACAGAAAACTCGATTGCTCCGAAGAAACTAAGACAAATTTTTTTTTTTTTTCTTATTTCAATCCAACCCCTTTGTACATTTTTTATCAAGGGACTAAGCCGATTCCTATGCGTAATCGGTCCTTTATTCCTTTTCTCTAGGAACGAAATGAAGAAACAAGAAAACTACTGTTGTTTCACCATCCGATCTTGATATTCGCGAACAGAGCTTTGTTTTCCTCAAAGTGATCGACAGGTGTTCTACTTACAACGTTCTCTGTACACCAAAATCGATGCCTCAAACGTGTCAGGCGGTCTCGGCGATTTTCCAGTAGAGGCTTTTCACTCGTCGGGTTTATGGAAAATTCAGCAGCTCCAGGAACGCGTGCATAAACCACAGACCTTCCTTTAGGGATAGAAAAATATTGATGGCTTCGCAAACTTTTCCCACTTGGTGGCGGGGAAGCATCTTCCTGAGATGTAATCGAGACGCCATATCTTAAAAACCAACCATAGAATTTTCTTGGAAATAATCTCATTATGTTTCCCACGCCCAAATTATCCACTCGGTAATAATAACTTAACCTAACTTAACCTAACCTAACCTAAGGGCATGGCCAAAAAAAGGGGGCTGGTGCAATACTAGCATACATCTCAGGAATTTGCTGGCTGGAATCGTTAGGAATTCATTTTTGGGACGAATAATACGTCATTCCGTTTATTCTTGTCCCCTTCGACAAAAGTACATAAAATTTGCGAATGTCAGCGCTGCGACTTCTTCATGAACGTGCCTCAATAAATATTATTTAATTAGCAACGCAAATTATTCTTATAAGATAGTAAAAAAAAAAATTAAAAATGCGTAATCGAGTTTTCTGTAAAGTGTATCCTGTTGTTTGAGCCGTGTCCCATGAAGCTTTCAGCCACGGCCTGGTGGTGGCCTGTCCTATATCGTTGCCAGAAGCACGATTATGACTAACTTTACCCTTATATAAAACAAAAACTACTGGGGCTAGAGGGCTGCGATTTGGTATGTTTGATGATTGGAGGGTGGATGATCAACATACCAGTTTGCAGCCCTCTACCCTCAGTAGTTTTTAAGATCTGAGGCGGACAGAAAAAGTGCAGACAGAAAAAAGTGTTGACAGAATAAAGTGCAGACAGAAGAAGTGCGGACAGAAGAAAGTGCTGACGGACAGACAAAGCCGGCACAATAGTTTTCTTTTACAGAAAAGTAAAACAGGCTTTCACGGCAAGCCTCATCAGGAACTATAGTGAAAAAATTGTTATCTACTCAGAGAATTGCATATGAAATCAATTGTCTTCTGAAAGGAGAAAAACATAACTGTAAGTTCACATGTCCAAAAACTGGAACAAGAGAACCAGTTGATAAGGAAATATTCATAAATCTTCATACATGAAAAGACTGTGATCCACATACCCACACTTTTCATACCTCATACTGCATTTTCACAAAGAAAGGTATGAATATTCAATTACAGAGCAAAACAACAGCTGCGTTTGTTTCGACATCAGGACGCTGCTGTTACTTTCTGTCCGTTTTGTCTGAATATTTCATTTTATAAAAATAAAATTATGGCAAGAATTTTCTAGCCTGAATATTTCCATTTCAATAATGAGACCAAGAAACCTAAATTTAAAAAAAAAATAGGTTATAAAAAAAAGGCTAAAAAATATTTAAGGTTACTTCATTACATTTCACACTAATTTAAAATTGATATAGTTAGGTATGTATATGGCTACAAACAGACCTTTTCAAAACAAGGGTACTCATCCTTAGCGTCCTTGTTTGTCGGTAGTAACCCGAGTCAGAGATAGTGCATCATCTCTAAAAGGAGACTGGCTTTTCTATCTTATTTATTCCTCCTTTTCTGTAGGAGCGGGAAAATCCATTAAGGAAATGAGGGTTTTCACCAATTAGGAGGCAGGTAACATCAAAAAGGAACGATCCTTTGAAAGTAAGTTTAGGACCATAAACTCCTTCGTATTTGAGTGCCCATTTTTAGTTTCCTGCAAAAGAAAACTATTGTGCAGGCTTTTTGTCCGTCAACTCTTTTTCTGTCCGCCCTCAGATCTTAAAAACTACAGAGGCTAGAGGGCTGCAAGTTGGTATGTTGGTCATCCACCCTCCAGTCATCAGGCATAACAAATTGCAGCCCTCTAGCCTCAGTAGTTTTTCTTTTATTTAAGGTTAAAGTTAGCCATAACCGTGCATCTGGCAACAATATAGGATAGGCCACCACCGGGCCGAGGTTAAAGTTTCAGGGGCCGCAGCTCACACAGCATTATACCGAGACCACCGAAAGATAGATCTATTTTCGGCGGCCTTGATTATATTCCGTACGGAAAACTCGTTTGCTTCGAAGAAACTTTGGCGTATTTTTAACCTGTTTGCATCACTTCTAATCCCTTCAAATTATTTCAAATCTTATCTTCATCTGACATTTTTAAATATCTTATATCTTTGAACACAGAACATTATTCCAATGGTAGATTAGTTTCAGTCAAATGTAGTTCTAACACATTCTGCAAATTCTTAGGTAGACAATCAAATTACCTGTTCAACTACTTTCCTTTAATTCCCGTCCATAACCTTCTTTTTCAACAAATGCTTTATGAAATTATTTCTCTTATATTTTTTTCAGATTATCAGTATCCATTTTAGAGAAACAAATCCACAGTTATGTATATGTACATTTATCTGAAGATAAATCTGGAGACTGAAAAGAGGAATCGACCGAATTCCCGAAAGCTATCTGTACAGATTTATCTTTAAATATACGTACACATACAGAACTTTGGGTTCGTTTCTCCATTTTAAGGCTCATTCTATGAGTAATTTTTAATGATCTATTTTCTTCAGACAAGAGTTCGCCATCTTTTCCCTTATATTTTATTCTTTCTTCCCAATCTCAATCTGGGATAGCAACGCTTCCTGCTTCTCTCGTCGTGCAGTAGTCGTGCTCAGGGTGACAAGTTGAGGAACGTAATTACCTTCTATTCAGAGTTCTTGAAAGGGATTTTGTTTTCAAGCCTCGAAAAGGATGTGTAATTCGTTGAGGTTTCGTGGGGGACCCTTCATCATCTATAAAACTTATTCTTTTGTTAGTTTTTTGTGATTGGCATTTTGAAAAGGGTTTCGCGGAGTGTAATTGTTTTAAAAATTAAAAGGTGTATTCATGCGTGTCGTATTCGTCTAATTATTGGGTGTTTTTAATCACTTCTAAATTTAATTTTGACAGCGAACAATTATATTTCGTAGCTTTCATTATGATGTAATATGTGCAAAGTATTCATTACACCAATCTCTTATAGAAAGATAATTTTGAAGTCATTGATGCTATCTGACAAGGATTATTACTTTCCTGTTTCTCAATAAGTTTTAGAGTTTTAGAGTTGCCATTTTTAGTTTTCTGTAAAAGAAAACTATTATTGAGATGGCTATTTGTCTGTCTGTCCGCACTTTTCCTGTCCGCCCTCAGATCTTAAAAACCACTGAGGCGAGAGGGCTGCAAATTATGTTGATCATCCACTGTTCTAATCATCAAACATACCAAATTGCAGCCCTCTAGCCTTAGTAGTTTTTATTTTATTTATGGTTAAATTTAGCCATAATCATGCGTCTTTCATGATATTACTCACACAGCTGGCAGCGCTGTCCTTATCAGTCTCCCGCTCTTTCCAGTCTTCGGGTGGGTGGGGGAGGGGGTTGCTTCCCTCTGGGGCCTACTACTCCTCCCTGGGATGAACGACCTTCCGATGTTATCAATGTCATAGCCAAGCAGCAACTGATATCGCCCGAGAGTGCGGTACAATAATGTCATGCATTATCTACGGTGCCAGGGGAAGGGGGCGTGGCCGAGTGATATTCTTAAAATGCGTCGACTTTAGTGATTTTGTATATCATTATGACGTATCGACATACCAACGTATAACACTCATTCAACAACCGTGCTAAGGTAGATATAAATATTCATTCAAGAGTGTATATCATTTTCATAATACTGAACAAATTAGGCAATATCCAGATTAAAATAGATTCTTTGTACGCATTCTTCTATTACAGATAGACATGAAAGTTATTTTCATAATATTTTGCTTTTATTCTATTTATTCATTGTCAAGAAAAAGGGTAATTTTCTTGTACGATAAGAATTTGATCGTTACATTTAGTTTACCCTTCATCAAAATACCCATATTCCATCTATTGCTTCCGTAAACATCGGTAATATAGGAAAAGGCAGCAACTACTTGTGAATTTAGTCATCTGAACATGAATCAGAGAGAGAGAGAGAGAGAGAGAGAGAGAGAGAGAGAGAGAGAGAGCAGGGGTAGCTAGCAGCTTTCAAGCGCCTCTTCCGTCGACACTCGTGGCCCCAATTTCCATGAGACGAACAGCATGAAGTGGATTTTAGGTCAATTGACAGGAACCTCGCAAATCATTCGAAAAAAGTCTCAGGGTCGAAACGAACCCTCTGGACAATATCGAAGACCTGCAATTAAGCCTCTCCAAGGGGACGAGAGAGAGAGAGAGAGAGAGAGAATACTGATAATACTGAAGATGGGAAATGTATTCAATACGATGAACTGCTGCAATAACATTGGCGGATTTGATTTTGTGATGACTGAAGTTCACATTGCAGAGAATGGACGTTAACGAAATGAATCGTCAATCCGTTCTACAATACAACATATCAGTTACAATAAAGCATATCAGGCAGAATGGAAGCGTTCTTTCATTTTACTGTCGTTAACAAGAAGTAATTCATTCAGTACAAGTACAACTGACATAAATTGATTGTATTATATAGTGAATACGTCATCGAATAAATTTCTGAATTCAGTGAATGTTAGAAACGTACCTGTGTTATTGCGTATTCTTTTGTACTTCTTCAGGAATAAGATAAGTAATAAATACGAAAGAGAGGAAGATAAGGGAAGGAGTTAAAAAGTAAATAAAATACAAAGGTCACTTATTTACCGGTACCAGGCTGCTTGATTTGTATGACCAGATTTTTCGGAGCAGGTAGAAGTTGCTGCTTACTTTGAGTTTAATATTTTTTTTTTCCTCTGGTATATTCTGTGACAAACTGGAAAACCATTTAATTTTTTTTGCTCTGGTATATTCTCTTCCAAGCTAGAAAACCATTTAATATATTTTTTTTCTCTGGTATAATCTGTTCCAAGGTAGAAAACCTGCGATGGATTTTGATCCATGATACCATTGGGAAAACGTCAAAATATAGTTTAGATAGAAATGCATTCCTTTCCGCTGTCAGTAATATATCACACGTTCTCTTTGTGCAATCATATATTAAAGAAAGGGGCAGAGAGAGAGACAAAAGGAGTTAGTTTCGAAAATATGATTGTTTATTTCTGGAGATGTATTTATGTTTGGCTGCCGGAAAATGATAAACAAGAAGGTATCGCATTGTCCATAATGAGCTTTTATTAGCCACGAGAAATTCAGAGTCATACTATCTATCGTACAAAAAACCTAGTTAATAGATACTGACGCTAAGAAAAAAAGAGCATTCACTATAACTAGAAGTTAATTTCTTCGGCGCAATAGAGTTTTCTGTACAGCGTATGATTAATGCCACAGAAAGCAGATTTATCTTTCGGTAGTCTCGGTCTAATGCTGTATGAACCGCGGTCCGTGAAGCTTTAACTACGGCCTGGTGGTGGCCTGCCCCATACCATTGCCAGAAGCACGATGATGGCTAACTTTGACCTTAAGTAAAATAAAAACTACCGGGGCTAGAGGGCTGCAATTTGGTATGTTTGGTGATTGGAGGCTGGATGATCAGCATACCAATTTGCAGCCCCCAGCCTCTACTGTTTTTAAGATCTGAGGGCGGACAGAAAAAGTGTGGACAGAAAAAGTGAGGACAGAATGAAGTGCGGACGGACAGACAAAGCCGCCACAATAGTTTTCTCTTACAGAAAACCAAAAACCACAAGAGCAATTGTGCACTCGAAAGAACGACTGAAGGCTGAAAAACCTTCACGGTCGTGTGGGGTTTCCATGCTTTTAAAAATAACCGATTTTCTTCGTAGTGACATAAAACCTTACTCAAACGGATCTGGTGACCCAGTCAAAAGGATCAGACAAAATTGGATTGTCGAAGACTGGATGACTAATGAATACATAATTACGATCATTTGAATACGTTACTATCCATTTCAGGGAACGCGAGCCACTGTGTGCACGTTCTATGTGAATAGGTTTCATCCAGTGAAATAATAATAATAATAAGTAAGTACGTATTGGGAACGAGAAATTCTCTCGGGTACAATCATATTGGCATACGTAATAAGCTTATTCGAGGTCAGAAATTCTGACAGATATATTATAGACTACATTCTGTACTGACAGTGTTTGCTGATGTTACTCATTTCAATAATGATTGGATATATTAAGTAAACAGAATCAAAGAGCATTATGCGTACATATGTGGACATATGTATACATTTAACTTCATGTTTTTTGTATACCCAGTGCATTCTTCATCTTTATTATATAATTCTTTTTTCAATGACAGAAAATGTAATGTTGTGAACAGGTTAGGTTGTCTTTCTTGTTAAATTTCCTTATAGGGGATAAAGCTAAAAAAAAAAAATTATGTACAAATACAGAATATAAGAGAAAAAGACTATATACCAACTGACAGGCGTTTGTTTTTTTTATGAAGATATAATACCTATCAGGTATTATGTTTTTCAAGAAGTAATCCCAGAGAGAGAGAGAGAGAGAGAGAGAGAGAGAGAGAGAGAGAGAGAGAGAGAGAAATACCAACTGACATGCATTGTTTTTTTCAAGAAATAATTCTTGACAGGCATTATTTTTATCAAGAAATAATCCCAGAGAGAGAGAGAGAGAGAGAGAGAAATCGCTTGTGTCAATAGAAGCGGAAGCGGAGAAAAACAAAAGTCGAGAGTAATCGTGTTTACCGGATGGCCTAAAGCAATAACCCCAAAGCTTTCTATTGGTACAGAAACCAATAACTCGAGAGTATTTTTTGTTTAGACTTTGGAACGGGGTGCGGAGAGAGACTTAGAGACATCTCTACTCCTTGTTCTGGCAAGAATTCTTTGGGGGAAAACATTATTCTCTAAAATTTAACTCTCTACACATCTTTCATTCTCTTAAAAAAAAAAAAAAGTAAAAAGTCCGTCGAATGTCTTCGGCGAAATCGAGTTTTCTGTAAAGCGTATAATGTTGTATGAAACTCTCAGCCACAGCCCGTGAAACTTTCAGCCTTGGCCCGGTTGTGGCCTGTGCTGTTGGCATCTATAGCGGTGCCAGACACAATCATGGCTGGCTTTGACTTTATATAAAATAAAAACTACTGAGGCTAGAGGGCTGCAATTTGGTATGTTTGATGACTGGAGGGTGGATGATCAATATACCAATTTGCAGCCCTCTAGCCCCAGTAGTTTTTAAAATCTGAAGGCAGACAGAAAAAGTGATGACAGACAAATATCTGTCTCAATAATTTCCTTTTACAGAAATCTAAAAAGCGTACTATTTGTTGCATGGAGTCGTAAGATTTTAAAAAAGGAAATAAAACTTTTTCTCAAACTTTAAAAACTGATAAACGAAATGGATGTTTGAATGCAATTTCAACTTTTTCTGTTAACCGAAGTAGTTTCTCAAAATGAGCTTTAAATGACATCCTGTGCTCAGTCTATTCGGTTTTCTAATCAAAGCAGGTTTCAATCTCGCGCCTAATTTTTCCCGCTGACAGGCAGGAACCCAGTTACCAGATATCTGATAAGTTCTGAAGTTAATATCTAAGAAATATATATATATATATATATATATATATATATATATATATATATATATATATATATATATATATATATATATATATAAAATGGAAAATTAGTACAAAAGAAAATTGAGATATTATGTCAATTCGTATTTTAATATAATTTTTATGCAAAAATATAATCAAAGAAATAAAAACGGTTGATCCTAATCCTTTGTAAAAGCTCTTAAATATTTGTTGTTTATCAGGAGAGGATTTTTTCACTTTGTTAAAATGGCGAAAGGTAATAGATTTCTGAAAAGGAGCAGAACATTATCCAAGGGAAAGAGAACTGCCAAGTTCCAAAGGCTAATCAAAATACTGATCAAAACAACCGCATACCGGGAATGTTCTGGGTCCAGGAATAGAAGCTCTCTCAGCTATGTCAACAGCCAATTATTACCAGCAGAAAGACCATTTGGTAAGGAAGCATAGGCGAGGGCCTTGATTAGACGCACTGCTTTTGTTTCAGTCCGTCAAAGGTCATAAAACTCTTTTTCTATGACCTTGCTATTATTATAACTTATGAACATGATTATTATTATTATTATTATTATTATTATTATTATTATTATTATTATTATTATTATTTCAGTAGATGAAACCTATTCACATGGAACAAGCACTCCAAAGGGGACCACTGACTTGAAATTCAAGCTTCCAAAGAATGTTGGTTTCAACCTCCCACCGCAAGAAACTTGTGCTCATTTTTTACTTGTTTTTTTTTTTTTTCTTTTTACAGTGAACGTTCTCTCAAAATTCCGCTCTTAAATAGACATTGAAAATTCTCATCATCTCTGTCAAGGAAGAAGTGAATAACGAAAGCTAGCATTTTGTTAGAAAGTCTATATTTTTTTCAAGACTGCCTGGGTATGATTGAATGTGGAGGAACCGTTATTACTATGAAGTGTATAATTATGATCCGTGGGCAGATTAGAATAACCTTGAAAGCTGCTCAGATTTGGTTGTGTCGGAAGATTTAAATGGAAAGCTGGCAACTGATAAATGTAAAAAATCAGCAAAATGGAGAGAGATTTCTGAAAACTTTTTCGGAAATAGGCTTTTTGAGGAAAATGGTACTCAAGGAGTACATCTGAATAGTTGTATATTTTCAAATAGACAAAATTAGGAGTGAAAGTGAGGTATTTTGTTATTAGAGCAGATGGAGGAGCAAGTTGATGGCCGTAACAGTAGCGAGGAGAGTGTCTGGTTGTATAATAGAACTGAAAATAGGAGGCACTTGAGTTAGACCGCACTGGTTCAAAATGTGGCTATAAAATCGAGAACAGTATAATTATGAGAAGACAGATGAAGAATGAAGGAGGATTAAAGACTATTACGTAAAATTTAGGGACGGTCGCTCTTTCTTAAGGAAGTGTTTATGAAATAAGAGGTGAGGAAGGAGGAATGAAAACAGTAAGTAGAGATAATCATGCTTCTGGCAACGATATAGGATAGACCGCCACAGGGCCATGCTTAAAGTATCATGTGCAGCGGTCATACAGCATTATACCGAGACCACCAAAAGATAGATCTATTTTCGGTGGCCTTGATTATACGCGGAAGCGGCTGTACAGAAAACAGGAATGCGCCGTTTGAACGGAGCGTTTTTTACTTGTTCTTATATAAATATGAGGAAACTAGAGACCGGTGCCAAACAGCAAAGGGAGGTAGCAAAATCCCTGTAAAAATGGGATAGGAAAGGGGAGTCTACGAGTACAGAAGCCAACAGGAAATATTGGATTGGTTGTTGACAAAACCTTTCCAAGCTGAGAAAACTAATATCCGAAAGCCATGACAAATTTATAAGAGGGCAAATGAAAGTGTCATGTTACAGTAAGAGAGAGAGAGAGAGAGAGAGAGAGAGAGAGAGAGAGAGAGAGAGAGAGAGAGAGAGAGATGAATATTAATTACATGGGGATGAAAGTAAAAATTCAGAAACTTTTCAGATCAACAGTTTGCGTTGTACACTTGATTTAAGAAGAGTCGAAAACATTTTTAAAAAAATGTACAATTACGATGTGGTGACAGAAATTAACGGAGTGGAAAAGAAGGCGCAGTGGTTTGGGAACGTGGAAAGGACTTACGACAATATTTGGTGAAAGGGTTTTTATTTTAAAATTTTAGCAGAACGCGTAAAAATGAAACTGGATGAAGTCACTAGATATTGCTAAATATTATACCGTCTGTTCGGCAATGTCAGTATATCACGCTGAGAGAGTATTGGTGTACCTACTAGTTAAAGTAGATAAACTGAACGTGAACATGTGTTCTAGAATTCACCTCAGGTAGTATGCTGTCTAACTTCTTTCTTAACTAGACTGATATAAGGCTACCCATATGTTTGAAGTTTTAGTTAAATTCCTCCTGGGCCTCTGCGAAGCTCATAGGGCAGGCGCTGATCTCCTGTTTCGTTGGCTAACAGCCAGTCGGGGACAGATCCCAATGCCTAAGACACCCTCCAATCATCAAACCTACCAAATTGCAGCCCTCTAGCCTCAGTAGTTTTGATTTTATTTAAGGTTAAAGTTAGCCATAATCGTGCGT
This sequence comes from Macrobrachium rosenbergii, assembly GCF_040412425.1. Taxonomy (NCBI): domain Eukaryota; kingdom Metazoa; phylum Arthropoda; class Malacostraca; order Decapoda; family Palaemonidae; genus Macrobrachium; species Macrobrachium rosenbergii. The sequence continues at coordinate 14,867,594 of NC_089772.1, forward strand.
CTGGCAACGATATAGTTCAGACCACCACCGGGCCGCGGTTGAAGATTCATGAGTCGCGGCTCATACAGCATTATACCGAAACCACAAAAGATAGATCTATTTCCGGTGGCTCATTACACGATGTACAGAAAACTCGATCGCGCGGAAGAAACTTCGGCGCATATTTTGCCTGTTTTTCATCTCATGTCAAAATATACGTCTGTGGGGAAATCTAACGACCAGGTAAGATTTGGATATGACCAGGAATTATTCAAATATGAATTAAGGACAGGAACTGAAAAACAAAGATGATGACGTGAGAATTCAGTCTTAAGAAGGAAGTATTTTAGGAAAGGGGAAGTAAGAGAGAGAGAGAGAGAGAGAGAGAGAGAGAGAGAGAGAGAGAGAGGTGAATGGAAGTTTTTTGTTAACTAAAACAAATAGGGACAGGAAAGTAAACGGTGAATTTGATGTACCTGAGAATTATTGATCGCCGAATGATAAGAAGGATAATGTTAATCGTAATCATCGGGGGTGGGGGGAGAACAGAGAGAGAGAGAGAGAGAGAGAGAGAGAGAGAGAGAGAGAAAGAGGTGAATATTACTGGGATTTGCTGGTTGGTTAAGTTTATACCGAACGTAGATTGCATAAGCAACAAAGACAAAACGTAATGCGGAGAAATTTTGACAGGCAAAGAGAGAGAGAGGAGAAAAAGAGAACAAAGAAGAAGAAGAGGAAGTAGAAGTGGGGAAGGGAGAGAGAGAGAGAGAGAGAGACTGGAATGTTACTGGGCATTATTGATTACATAGCGAAAGTCGTAACAAAAGGGAAGAGCAATAATGACTGAAAAGAGACGGAAAATCTATAATAAATAGAAAGAAAGAGAGGAAGAGAGATAGAGAGATAGATAGATAGATAGATAGTTTATTTTTGTTTTATCCTGCTATTCATCATACTTTCCTCCCTCGGCTGTCAAATGCGTGGCCGGTAATGAAGTCACAGGAAAAAAAGTCACAGGAAAAAAGTCAGAATTTTGTCTAGGAAAAAAAAGTCACATTAATTTATGGTTGCCGGTAATAAAGTCACAGGGGAATAATTCACAATATTTCTTGGTCATTATCTTTATGATATATAGTCGTTTGTTTATGTTTATGCGGAAATCGCCAACACGCGGCAAGGGTGGATACATACCGGGTTAAAACACTTGGGAGCTAACTATCTAGGAAAGATTATTGTGACTTTTTTCCCTGTGACTTTTTTCCTGTGGCTTATTTACCTAGACGCTTCAAATGATAGCTCACTTAAATCTGTTTAATGTTCTGCAGACTCGTGCATTCATTGCGAAACTTCTCTTACCTCCATTCTGCAAGCCTGTTCTTAAACGCGTTCGTATCAGGAAGATTTATGAAGCAATATGGCAGGCTACTTTGTTTAAATACTATTTAATACCTTTGAAGAGAAGCGACGATGAAAGGAGAACAGAAATTGCCCCGAAGGATGCGGAACCGCGCGAGAAAACTCGTAAAAGGGAACTAAGAAATAATTGCCTCCAAGAAGGCTTCTCTTAATGATGACCCCGGGCGCTACTTTATAACCGAAAACGCCTTTGATCTTCTAAGGTAATGGAAAATTTCCCAGTGAACTAAAGGTTTATATATTATCTTAGTTTGAGGAGAGATTTAGTTATATTTTGAGGAAGACCTTCATTGCATGCTATATAAGAAATAACTGGTAATAGTACATTATTTAAGAATATTTCCTAGATAGTGACCCCCTAGGGTTTTAACCCGGTATGTATCCACCTTTGCGGTGTGTTTAGTACAAGCCCCTTGTTGGGGATGACTGCAAAATCATAAACAAAAGACAGTAAATATCATAAAGATAACGACCACCAAGAAATATTGGTCCTAGATAACGACCCCTGAAAACCCTTGAGGGTCACTATCTAGGAAAGATCCTTATTTGATTCTGTTCTCAATCACCAAAGCCAATGTTAGCCAGAAGTATGGGCAGTGAGAAAGTTTTCATCACAAAATATCTACCTGGGATCCCCTCTGTCCAATGAAGTACTTTTAGATACCATTGGTCATACGCAGTTTGGCTATAGATTAGATCATTAGGGGCTCTCAGTAATAGGCCATTATTTCGTTACTAATTGGCAAACTGGACAGGTTGATAAAAATGTTAAGTTTTGATGTGAATTGTTCTTTGTTCGTTTCTCCTTACATCTCCTTACTTTGTGACTTGTTTATAATCAAAAGCAATGTTATTGTCTTCTTATTTACTTTTTGCAATTGCTCTTAGTCTGTAGCTGCTACTTCTCTCTCTCTCTCTCTCTCTCTCTCTCTCTCTCTCTCTCTCTCTCTCTCTCTCTCTCTCTCTCTCAAATCACATCAGTATCAATAGTATTTAAATATTGGTATCATGGTAAATATTTTATTAACTTTGTCATTTAGCAACTGTCCCTTTCTTGATATATTTGAGTTAATTCAAGAAATTCTTACCTAACCATTTACAAAGCAATTGCAATTTGAATTCATCTAACCTCTAGGCACAGAGAGAGAGAGAGAGAGAGAGAGAGAGAGAGAGAGAGAGAGAGAGAGAGAGAGAGAGAGAGATATCTGAAGGCCTGCAAATCCCCCAGAAGATATGAGGGTTAGATGGAATTAACTCGGTAATTGAAATGGCTCAGCCAAGGAAGTGATAATCCCTTCCATATATTCAGTTCTGAAATTGAAAAAGTTTGAAGAAATTGCCAAAATAAGTTCAATGTGATTCCCAGACGTCATAAGAACATTAAATGTAATTGAAACTGCCCTAAGGTGTGTTCTGTTTTGATCCATGTTTTCTATATTCCGAATCCCATATCATTTTGAAATGGACTTCTCGCAAGGTCTGCTTAAGGTGATATCAGGTCCTGTCTTTCTGTAGATATTATAAAAAAAATGTGATTTTATTATAATTAAAAAAGACTTTTATATGTTTTAAAATGCAAAGCGATTATAATCGTTACCGGAATTTTTTTTTACAATAAATTACGATTAGTATTAAATATCAAACTCCATAGGTACATTGGGCAACCTCTTTTGCTTGACTATCAGATGACATGGAAGACAGGTGAGTCTACAAAGGCCCTTCCGCCCAGCAAACAGGATTCCCCTCTCAGTGAGCGATACAAATCTTCATCTGATACACTTCCTGTAATATAATTTAGAATTCATGACCTTTCCAACTCTCAGCATGAGCTTGGTATTGACTTTGGCTTAGCAGTACTTATATTGACTGGTTTGCCCTGCCTCTTCAGTTTCTCCCCTCTGAAGAGGGAGCGTGGCTCTCCGAGGCTATTTGTGGCTTTCTTCACCTACGTTTCAAATTCCCAGGGCTGGGAGACATTCGACCAGCAAACGTCTCACAGTCAGTGTTAACATTATATTTGCTTCTCATGAATTCCCGGTCTTACGATAAAAAGGACGCTTGCCTGTGTCTCCCTGTCTCGTTAATTCTATCTGTATGTTTGCAAATGTTTTATCGAACTAGTGCACGCTGTCATTGAAGTTGTTTGTATAAAAATATAGGGGCTCCGTGTAGTTACCAATTAGGATTCGTTATTCAGTCGTTATTGTCTCATAACTTTCTGACAACGAGAGTTTGGCGTGTGTCCCAGACAGCTGTCTACATGAAACGTTTTTAGTTTTCTGTAAAAGAAAACTTTTGATATAACTTTTTCTGTTCGTCTGCACTTTTTCTGTCCGCCCTCAGATCTTAAAAACCGCTGAGGCTAGAGGGCTGCAAATTGGTATGTTGATCATCCATCCTCCAATCATCAAACATACCAAATTGCAGCCTCTAGCCTTAGTTGTTTTTATTTTATTTAAGCTTAAAGTTAGCCATGCTCGTGCGTCTGGCAACTCTATAGGCCAGGCCACCACCGGGCCGTGGGCGAAAGTTTAATGGGGCGAGGCTCAGACAGCATTGTACGCTGTACAGAAAACTCGATTGCGCCGAAGACATTTCTGCTCATTTTTTACTGGTTTCTTGTTTCACGGTGCTACCTACACAGTGGTGGATATTCTCAAGGGATGTTCCCGTTCAGACAAATAGGTTGAGAGAATGCGGACCGAACTTTATAGCCAATATATAAAACCGACAGCGCGTGTTGTGAATTATATCTGAGGCAATGTTCATTTTCTTCTGTTGTGAGATAGATATAAAATCCATGGCCGGGGTCGCCTCAGGGCAACTTTCACAAGATGGCGGTGGTCTTGAAGGCTTGACAAAATTAGATTCAGAATGGTACTTTGGTGTTCTTCATGTGTAATTATGGTACAGGTTAAACTATGACACTCAGGCCTGAAGCATCAGATTCTGTATACGATAAAGTGTGGTAGATAACTTCCTTTTTGCGTAGTATATAACTTGAGCTATATTGACCTGGACTGATCTGATGCATCATGTGACAAAATATGTTTCACTGTTGTTCAGATATCAACGAGACAGGTTTCGTCACTGAATATCTTGTGTCAATCCAGGTCAATCTCGAGCTACATGTGATTTATACTTTATTACATGAAAAAATCCGATGTTTCAGGCTCCGTCCATTTGTATTGCACAGTCGATCCCTTGATACGTTCGCCGTGCTATTTCAAACATTGAATTATTTGACTCTACTTTTACACTTTGTTCCCTCATGATTCCGTTCCCCAGTTCAAATATATACCACGTTCATAAATAATGTGCTAATTACCACTTGCAGTATAAATACTGACGTTGAACACGCATTTCAAATGATGTATTTTCATTTATATTTCCTGCCAGTGTTATGAACATTATATTGCACATTAAATCATGAATTATTCTCTTGATGACACATTAACCGAGTTAACCTTTGAACTCTTCTCGTTATTCATTTCTCTTAACTTTTTAAATGACCTTTCCAGGACTTCCTACACATTCTCATTTCTATTTCAATGCCCGGTTTTATATCCTCTATCATCAGTCTGTTGATTTTGCCGCAGATAAATTTTCTCTCCGGACTTAAAGTCTCATCTCGTCTTAGAACTTTGTTTCATCTCCAGAAAAAGAAAACAAAAATGATTCGTTACTGTTGGTGCATCAAACCACGAGAACATTCTCCCTTAGTTAGTTTTCTGTAAAAGGAAACTATTTATTTTATTTAAGGTTAAAGTTAGCCATGATCGTTTGTCTGGCACCGATATAGGTGCCAACAACACGGGCCACAACAGGGCCGTGGCTGAAAGTTTCATGGAACGCGGCTGAGAGCTTCATGGGCTGTGGCTGAGAGTTTCATACAGCATTGTACGCTGCACAGAAAACTCGATTGCGCACCAAAGGCCAGTACTAAACACAACGAAATACATTTGAGCCCCAGGGGCTAGTACTGAATACGGCAAAAGGGTGTGGATGAATCACTGTTTCGCTGTGTTTAATACTAGCCCTCGGAGATCAAATGTTCCTAAGCGAATTGGTCATTTAACAAATTCCTTAGGGATTTCGTGAAATCCAGGATTTTGCATGTTTACTGTAATATATATATATATATATATATATATATATATATATATATATATATATATATATATATATATATATATATATATATATATATATATATATATATATATATATATATATATATATATATATATATATATATTATATTTTATATATATATTATATTATATTATATTACTCACTCACGTCACCAGAATTTATTATATTCTTGCATTTGGGTCTCAGTCTTTCAAGTCTTTGGGAAGAATTTGAGAAGTGAAGAGGGCGCTGTGGTTATTACAAATACAAATGTTATTCACAAAACTAACAGGCTAAAGTACTGCGAACTTAAACAGGGCTTGTACTTACATTGTGTGGGTTGAGGTTTGTGAATTTGCAATTCTAGACTCAGCTATTCATCAGAACTGATCAATGGCAGGTTTTCGATAAGAAAAATAAGTATATTTTACTTAGATTAAATATTTGGCACGCAAGCGCACTCTCCTATCATTCCATTCTTTGTACTACTATCCATTTTTATCAAATATCTTTCAAACTAATTATTTGATCGAAATGGTACTTCGACACAGTGTACAAGTCACCTCCCGCTAATTTTTGGTAACACAGTACTTTGCCAAATGGTGTTGGTTAGAGCATCTTCAATTAGTCATGTGTCAGAAGTGAACGAACATGAGCGACGCTGGTGTACCAGGGCAACGAGGAAGTGACGACTTATTTCTGTAACTGTCTTTGCCAAGCAGTTGGAATGGTTATCGAGGTACCGGGTAAACATGCCAGTGTCGTATTGCTGTGGATGAAGATCCGTGAAAAAAAGAACTGGTCCTTCCATATAGAAAGTGGAATCGTCACCAACAGACATATTCAATGATTCGCCCTTCAATCCCCGTTCCATTGATCCTGGTAAGCTCCGAAGCAAGGAAATTGAATCCGGTAGGCTTTCAAAGGTCAGAGGCACATGAGATTCTACCAGTCCGTTTATCTACCTGTCAACATCAGGGGGAAATCACAGTCTTGTTCCGTCGTTCAACCGTGAAAAATTACGTCCTGTTATTGTGATCGTGAGTTAATCTAAGCTATAGATATAACTGGAATTTTTCCAGTTATATTCTATAGTATAGAATATAACTGGAAAAGGTCCATTACCTGCGAAAGGAATGTGTTTTACTTGGAGAAAACGAATAAGCATTGTTTCTTTGCCAGCAACAAATGTTTTTATATAAAAACTATGAATTCTCCACCTGAAAAAATTAGAATTATGGTAGCTGCCAATGAATAATACGGAATATGAGAAACCACTGCATATCCTTATTTTCTTTTCAAATTGCCGCGGATTGATACGAATTTCCCGTGACGCTATTGTAGAGAAATCCGGCTTTCAATTATATAGTCGATTTGGGAATGAAACTTTTTTTTATGATACATAACTTTTTTATCATGTTAACCTTACTAATCCTAAAGTTATAGGCTTTGTTACTGATATTGGTAAGACTAAGATAAAGCAAATTAAACAGAACTGTTCTTTCTAAAACATCCAAATCCCAGATTTCAGATTCAGAGAACTATCAAATAGTGAAGGAAGCCTATAAATCAATTATTTATTTTCCATGCCAACCATCTCTCTCTCTCTCTCTCTCTCTCTCTCTCTCTCTCTCTCTCTCTCTCTCTCTCTCATTTTAATGCAAAAAGGCGAAAGCAACCCAGTTAAGCCCAGGATCTAATGGAGATTAGCATTTTAATGAGCTTGTTCGCCGAGTAAAAGGAGCTCAAATTGGTAATAATCCATAAAATAATTAGAGATAAGTCACTGAATTCTGAATGAGTCTTGGTGTAAACCACTGCCAGAGAAAACGGAATTATAGAGCCGATGAAAGTCAGTACACTAAGAAAGCATATATTTCATTCATTTTGCCTATTAGAGTTTCTCCGATAAGAATCAGTTCCCTGATTTTAATTCTGAAAATACAATTTCTGCTCATTTTATGGTTATTTAGTTGCCTCTGGTTTCCTTGTGGGCATCGCGTTCCAATTTCCATTTGTTTTGTGTTGATCGGTACAGTGCTAATATGTCTGTTAGTATTTCCCAACCGCCACCCCTTTTTGGTGCCGTTGACGTCTTAACCCGCCCCCCCCCTCCCCAGTATTCTTCTACAGGAATGACCACTAAAACCTTAGTATTGTTCTTAGTCAGAAATGAATCTATAAACCACTGGTTCAGTAGTCATTGTAACATGACGCCATTGTTAATATTTGTGGCTTTCGTGTATTTTATATTTTTCTTCAACACTGATACCTGCATTTGCTATATTTAGACCGATTAACTGTTTCATGTCCAATACATGACGAAGTTTCACAGAAAAATCTTGATCAAAGTGCATTTTTCGTTGCGAATCTATTACTAAAAATGGCATCCTTTGATATTTGATCGACATATATAACTACATCCTGCAGTTCAGAAAAAAAGGAACCTTAATTATTCATATTACGACTCTTCCCTACCAGCGGCATTCAAGAACATCTCTGTACAAACAGAGAAGTATGTGTTTCGTGGAAAAAGTCCCGCCTTGTCTGTTTACAATCAAAGGTTTTTTTTTTAATCAGTTCAAAGCGTTACACCTATTTATAAACGTTCCATTATATATTTGCATGTCGAAAATGACATACTCTTTTAATATTATTCTCGGTAAGCGTTACGTAAGTTAGGCAGTCTTAGTTGGGGATATTTTTTCTGTATTGTTGTCGATAAACATGCAATGACATATATATATATATATATATATATATATATATATATATATATATATATATATATATATATATATATATATATATAGAGAGAGAGAGAGAGAGAGAGAGAGAGAGAGAGAGAGAGAGAGAGAGAGAGAGAGAGAGAGAGAGAGAGAGAGAGAGAGATGACTATAATCACACTAACTTGCCATTTCTATATATGTCCAGCTTTATCAAAGGAAAAATGAAACATTGTTTGTAAACCATGACCAGGTTAGACCTACTATCTGAGCCCTTTTTAGTCAGAGTGCTCATACTGTTACAAGAACAACAAAAAAAAAAAAAAACGAACATTCATACCTGACAGGTGAGAGGGGTTGGAGGTCAAGTTCTCTATGAACAAGTCTGCTTAATTAACCATTCGGGTGGCCGCCAACCTTTTTGCCGATCCTCGCCAAATTCATTTCCTAAAATCTATACATTTTACATATTCATTTTGAAACGAATAAATCACCAATTTCGAAATCAGTTTGGAAAATATAATAAATTTTAAGGATTCTGTGATATGCGTCTTCATCTTCTTATTGTGCTTCTGTTGAAAATATCTTGCCCAAAATCTCACTTCGCCCCTCTTTGTGGTGTCCATGGATCATAGACATCACTGTCAGCAATAGTTACTCGTTATGATTTTTCTTTCATGCGCCTATTCATCAAACAGTTCAGATCTTGAAATCATATCCGAATGGGAAGGAGGAATTGAGTGAAGTTCGATGCTCGAAGGCCATTCTTTAAAATCATTGGGTTTTTCCTAGATAGTGACCCCCAAGGGTTTTTGGGGGTCGTTATCTAGGATTGATATATCTTGGGGGTCATCATCTTTATGATATTTGCAGTCTTTTGTTTATGTTTTCACGGCAATCCCCAACGGGCTTGTACTAAACACGCCGCAAAGGTGGATACATGCCGGTGTAAAACCCTTGGGGGTCACTATCTAGAAAAAAATCACAAGCATTTTTTCTGAATACTTGCCTGTTGCGTTCTCTTTTCTGTCTGAAAGTATCACAATTCGCCCATTTTTTCATGAACAACATCCTAGAGTTCAAGTTGCTTTGTGTTTTGTTTTCTTGGAAAGGTAATAAAATTCAGGCCGCTCAACCTGCGTTGAAGAAATAAGATACTTTGTTTCTCTGTCATGAACTCTGTCTCCAGAGGCGAAGCTTTAATATATTGGTCTCATCTTTCTTTGTTTGAAATATTGCTGTATTCTTGAAGCGGTTCGTGGCACAGTTCTTGGAATTGGGTATATATATAATATATATAATTCAGGCCAGAGGCCAAGCAATGGGACTTACGAGGTCATTCAGGGCTCAAACGGAAACTGACAGTAAAATGTTTGAGAGGTGTAACGGAAGGAAAACCTCAAAGCAGTTGCACTATGAATCAATCGTTAGGAGAGGGTGAGGAAAGTAAGATGGAAGAAAGAGAATATGAAAGCAGGTACAGTAAAAGGAACGAAAAGGACTGCTGCAAAGAACCTTAAGTAATGCCTACAGTGCACCTTTTTGAGGTGTACTGACTGCACTACCCCGCTACGGGGCGCCGTTCTTGGAAGAATTGAGTTAAAGACAATTTGTCCAATCAACGACATGGCTCCCACTTCGTTTCACTTGTCTCCGACTCAACAAGGGATTTGTTCTTTTTCTCTTTCCAAATCCGTCTCATAATACTTACTCTTCGGCTACAGTCACAGATGCTCATCGTGAAAAATCAGTGAATCTTATTCCTCCCCCGTTGACTAGTTCCCATATTTTGCGTTGGTTATGTGCTAACCTTATTGCCTCTTTTTTCTATATATATATATATATATATATATATATATATATATATATATATATATATATATATATATATATATATATATATATATATATATATATATATATATATATATATATATATATATATATATATATATAGTAAAAATAAAGAAAATAACATTTAATTACATAAGCTTTAAGGTTTATGTCTCTCTCTCTCTCTCTCTCTCTCTCTCTCTCTCTCTCTCTCTCTCTCTCTCTCTATGCGTGATTAGATACATCCTAAGTGAAACGGACTGGCTATGGGCAATTAGTGCTAACCTTAATGGCTTTTTCTTATATGTGAATAAGTTCTCAGAAATACCGAGTGTGACAGCCACGTATGTTTTAAGTGTATTATGCTTGTACAATGCCCATACCTAATCTAATTGTGTATTTAATCTAACTGTGTTAACATAATGTACTTTTTCGTGAATGAATTTATGTAAAGAATACCCCACTATTGCACAGAATCCGAAAATGCAAATATTCGAAATGTGGTCACGGTAGATGCACTAATCATATAGTATTCCCTTTGGTTGATTGACTGATTATGGCTACCAAAACTGGCGTCACAGTACATAGTTATTGACGCCGTAATAAACTAAAAAAATGAAACTAGAAACGAAATAAACATATGGTTTTAAAAGTGGTTTCATATGACAAATATCTATCTATCTATCTATCTATCTATCTATCTATCTATCTATCTATCTATATGTGTGTGTGTTTATGTATATATATATATCTCTCTCTTGTACGTATAGACAAAAAGGCGTTGCATTTTCATATATTGGTTCTGAAGAGCACAGAGAAAATAGAAGAAAAAAGATATTGTACATATTTGGCGACAGTACCATATTACCCAATATTTTTGTTTATTGCAGAAATGGAATTACGCAACATAAAAAGACGGTGATAGCAAATAATTACGTTTGCAGTTTCCGTAATAAGTCTCAATTCTACATTAATTGAACAAAGGGCCTTTATAGTAAATCTAATAAAAGAGGACACAGCAGTTTAGATCAATGAATTATTTTTTCCAAGTATTTCATTTCAGATGAAAATAGGTCATTAATATCTGTACTACTAATAATTCTGCTTATAATGCTGCCTCTGCCAATGATAATAAAGAATAATAGTAAAAAAACGAAGTATGAAAAATATTAAGAATTATATGTTCAGCATATAACTCTCTCTCTCTCTCTCTCTCTCTCTCTCTCTCTCTCTCTCTCTCTTAGTGTATGTGTGGGCGCGTGCAAGTCTGATAAAAACAAGTAAAAAAATGAGCCAAAGTATCTTCGGAGCAATCGAGTTTTCTGTCCGGTGGTGGCCTCATCCACGGCCCATAAAACTCTTAGCCACGGCCCATGAAACTCAGCCCCGATCCGGTGGCCTATGTTGTTGCTACCCATAGCGCTGCCAGAAGTACGATTATAGCTTATATTAACCTTAAATAAAAAAAAAACTACTGCGGCTAGAGGGCTGCAATTTGGTATGTTTGATGACTGGAGGGTGGATGATCAACATACCAATTTGCAGCCCTCTAGCCTCAGTAGTTTTCAAGATCTGAGGGCGGACGGACAGACAAAGCCGGGTCAGAAAGCTAAAAAAATATGTACCTGGAAGATATGCAGATAAAAAATGACAAAACACAGAATGGAAACCCAGCCAAGAAATGGAGAGAGAGAGAGAGAGAGAGAGAGAGAGAGAGAGAGAGAGAGAGAGAGAGAGAGAGAGAGAGACCAGCCTCAAATAGCAGACAAAACTGGGTCTTTCGTACGTGGCTCATTTGGGAGGGATTTCTTTCAGTCATCCGAGAGGCATTTGAGAGAAGCCTCTAGATAGGTAGAGATGATAACGACCTCAAGATGAGGGAGGTTTATTTTCCAATTTTAAACTGAGGGCATAACCAGGAGTTCCCATCTTTATAAGTTCATGGTTTCAACTAAACGTCATGGAATAATAAAAACAGTTTAAGTGCCTCGATTCCATTTTGAAGTGGAATGGAATGGAATATAGAGTTTAGGTCAGGTGCCAAGGGCCGGGACCTACGAAGTCATTCAGAGCTGGAAAGGAAATTGAGATTAGGTAGGTTTGAAAGGTGCTATAAAATCATTGTTAGGAGAGGGTGGATAGCAATATGGAATAAAGATAGTATGAATGGAGGTACAGTAAAAGGAATGACAGGGGTTGCAGCTAGGGGCCGAATGGACCCTGCAAAGAACCTTTCAGTAATGCCTTCAGTGTACCTCATGAGGTGCAATGACGGCACTAGCTACCCTACAGGCCTCGATTCCATTATTCACAGGAACTTCTACCTAATCCGCAATAAAATGGATAAGAAATTCAGTGGGTTTTCTATTAATTCAGGAGATATATCACCATTCTATCAGTTACGCCATTTTATTTAAGGATTTTCAGATGAACTGACTAAATCCTACCAACCCGCGACTAGAAATGGCAGACCAGGCCAACAGAAATCTTCGTCAGTGTGACGAGAATTTTAATGGCAGCCTTATTCAGGATGCCGGAGAGGTAGAATGATTTGAATATTCAGTTACCAATTTCGAATGGTAATGTAGACAACTCTCGCCGGTGCCGGATGAAGACTTCGCATCTATTAAATACTGAAGACAGTCATCAAAGTCGCCTTTTCCTTTCCCCCCTTCTGAAAATTGTAGCGCCTCATGTGGTGCACTGTAGGCATTACTTAAGGCTCTTTAAAGAGTGCCGTCTTTAGGCCTCTAGCTGCAACCCCTTTCGCTCCTTTTACTGTACCTCCTTTCGTATTCTCGTTCTTCCATCTCATCTTCCTTAACCCTTTCCTAACAATTGATTCATAGTGTAACTGCTTTGAGGTTTTCCTCCTGTTAAACCTTTCGAACATTTTACTGACAGTTTCTGTCTCAGAGCTGAATGACCTCATAGGTCCCAGTGCTTGGCCTCTGGCATAAATTCTATATTCTATATATCCTATATTCACAACTGTTACACGTGACAAGTAATTTTACATGAGGGCTCCATTTACCTAATGAATATTTCTTCAGGTAAATGTTTGCTTCGCCGTGAATTCTTTTTACTCCACAGAGCAAATTTGCCTTTCAGAACCCGAGATTTTCATGTCTCTATGTTTAAGTAATTTGCAACGTCCAAGATGGTGTTAGGAAGATGGTGGCATGATTACGAACTACATATGCATGTCAGAGAAATATAACTCAAATTGAAACTCTGATATCCAGGTGATCGACGATGGCATAAAGTATATTATTCTTTTCTTTAAAGCATACAAGACCTCATTTTTATGTGCTGTCGCAAAAATTGATGGCTGGGGGAAAGAAAGTATGATTTTATGACTCTCAAAGGCTTTATGACTTATTGAATGTCAAGCCAGGTTAAAAGAGTAGTTGCGAACAAGTTAATTTTAAATTGTTTGATACTCCTTTTAAAATACGAATATCAAATGACTTTTTGGACTTTGGATAGAGTGTGCAGGGATGATAATTTTATTTATAGACCTCTGTCAAAATTTACATTTAAAATCCACGGTAAACCCTGGCTGTTTCATTTTTTTTTTATTTGAAATGTTTGGAGACTTAAGAGAATGTTGTCTCTGACTCGCCCCCAAAAAAGTTCTGCATATTTAGTTTTCTGAAAAGAAAACTATTGCGCCGGCTTTGTCTGTCCATGCGCACTTTTACTTTACTTGAATACAATAAACAGACCTCTACTAAAGTCCTGGCAAATTGACCTTTCATCATTTTACTTGGCAGCTCTTGACGTTGTGACGTTTCATATGGTCTGTTTTTGGGGGCCAACTTCACTTTGTAGCACTTTTGGGTACTTTCAGTCCCATGGCTGGCTAGCACTTGTTTTGAACACCCCTTTTTTTTTTTGGGGGGCTTATTGCTGCTTTGGCCAGAGGCTGCACAAGTGGTTGGTTTGTATATTTGAGAATATTAGATCTGTTGCGAAGGCTTCAGTTCATTCAAGTTAATAAACCCTTATTTTACTGACTCATCAAGAATCTTGGATTTAAGTTTTTTGACATTAAAATTTGTTTTTTTGGTGAGATGTTTACTGGAGCAGTTAATGATGACAGTGCAAGCATAATTCTATTATTAAAGAAGTCCTGTTTTCGATACCTTTACTCCACAATAAGGTTTCCAATGAGGTGAGAATGGAAACTGGTGTTATCAGTTCACTACACCTGATGACATATGTTGTCCTGCAGTGGTGGTTCAAAGGTAACTAGCTATTTGGTACTGAAATATATTAAATGATGCACATATGAATATGAACGTTATTACTATCCCCAAAAATAGCAATTGCAAACTGGATAGGTTTCTCGCCATAAATTCCGAACTAAATATCTTTAGAACTTCTCAATGTTTCCCCAGACAAGGTTAAATTAGTTTCAAAATCTCTATAGTTTTTGCAATGCTGAGACTGATATGAAGTGACGTTTAACTTCTAAAAGCCAATGTTGAACCATCTTCACCCTCACTTGGTTATGTTAGGGTGTTGGAAATCATTATGGTTAACTAATAAGGGCCAATGTTGAACCATCTTCACTCTCACTTGTTAATATTAGGGTGTTGGAAATCGTTATGGCTAACTAATGAAAGCAAATATTGAACCATCTTTAGGGGGTCGCTGACCGCCGAAATTCGATGAATTATCGATTTTTAGTTTTTTACAGTTTTGGAATGGTATATATCTAAATAAACATGTCCTGAAATATTATTGGTAAAAAAATATTTTTAGGTGGGTTTTTTTGCATTTTTGTTCACCGTATTTACGGGCATTTGAGCGGCACTGAACGAAAATTGTCTCAAAATTTCTGCATGACTTTTTAGGTGGAAGTGAGATAATGTGAATTTTAATATATACTTTACTTTCCTACTAAAATACTCATTATCTACGATAAAAACTGGCTCTCTCTCTAAAAAAAAAACATAATATCAGAGTCAATATGTATCTGTGTATCTCGATATCGCCCTGTGAGCGACACTGAGCGACAAATTGTCGTACAATGTCTGTATGGACTTGCCAATTCTGGAGAGCAGAAAGTGAGAAATTTACATCAGAGTCCTACTAAAACTACCCATTTTCTACGATAAGAGCTGGTTCGTTCTCTAAAACAAAAAATCAAGTCAAATCAAATAAATATATATCTATGTATCTCGATATTTTGAACTCGTCATAGTTGTATCACAGATGTACCGTGCCAGCTAGTATACATATATTATTTTATATTTCTTGACGTATTTCTACTGCGTATTTTCGGAAATATGAAATTATATAAGTAGGTAACTGTCCCAAACAGAGCGTCGGGTTTTACCAGTCAACCATCTCGATTTGTGTGTGTGGTTCCGGTTCAAGCGATATCCTATTATAGTGCTTTGCGGCGCATTTCCTTTTCGGATTTTCTTACCGTGCAGTGCATTCACGCAACTCCATTGCCATAAGCAAGAGAAGTACCACCCTTCTGAGGGAGAAATGTGAACGATTGCGTCTCGTAAGTTTGTCACAAGAGTGTGGACGAAGCAAAACGGGAATTGTCTCGCCTTGGGTAGCAACAACGCCAGAACGCCCATATCTAGGTAAGGGATTTGTTTTCCTATATTAGTGATATTCAAATTAGTGATTAGTGATATGCTAATTAGTGATTACTATTTTACATAATATTATAATTATACAAGACCACAAACCTTGATTTTACTGCAGTGAGTTGTCGACTGGCTTGTGGCTTGTGTATTGGTTGTTCAGCGTTTGTTTACTTTATCATCGCGGCTGTTTGTTTATTTGCCCGTCCAGTATCTGAACGGAAAACAAAACAGGATAAGTGGGTCCAGTGGGAGCGTATATAGGGTATGAATAAAATTTATATTGACAGCATATATTTTTATAGGTTATGAAGAAAACTTTAGGGTGAGTGTAAAGCGACGGGAACAAACCTCTCCCAAAATACCATGCCCTGGCCTAACCTCATTAGGGCACTTATTTTTATAATTTATGAAAAAAATTTCGCACTGATAGCCTATAGCCTAATATTTTTTATAGGTAGCACATACTATTTTTTATAGGTTATGAGAAAACGTTTTATTGATAGCATATATTAATGAATTATTATGTTATGAAAAACTTTGCACTGATATATATATATATATATATATATATATATATATATATATATATATATATATATATATATATATATATATATATATATATATATATATATATATATACATATATATATATACATACATATATATATGACTGAGAGATTGAAAACATACTGACCTCGTTAATTAAACAGAATTAACTTAGTTCCATCACCGTGTTAAACCCCTTTTTTTAATATAAAAACGCTAACTCCCAATGTGTTTAATTCATAAAAATTCTTTGTATAGCAAGAGCGATTTTATGTTCAACTTGACTATTTTGGCAGTTATTATTACACTATCAACATTAGTAGAGACACTGACAGAAAGCTTGAGAAGGAGAGAGTCAGCATTTTGGATGTATGCAATTTGAAGTCTGCATTTAAAAGGCATCTATCTTTGCGTACCTCTGGGCCAGCTGAAAAAAATATCCGGGCTTGCAAAGCTAAGTTTTCCACCTCTATCGATCGCCAGCATTCATCACGAGAGTTCTATTCACCTAAAAACACTTTTCTTTCCGGAATGAAGGCATTAAAGAGGAACCTTCCACACGAAAGAGAAATCTCTTACTTGGCGTCTACTGCTTTGCATGGCTGGTTCAAGATTTGCTTTTTTTTTATATGTAATTTTTCTTTTCCTGGAAGAAGAAATTAGCCTTGGGAAACTTTGGTCTGACAGCTTTCGTTCTTCTTAAGCGACTTCATTGGAAGCAGGGTTCAGTGTATGCACCCCTTTCAAATCAGCAGTCAGTTCTCGCGCCCCCTGAATTCCTGAAATGAAAAAAGAAATAATAATAATAACAATAATAATAATAATAATAATGATTATTATTATTATTATTATTATTATTATTATTATTATTATTATTATTTTATTCTATTTTATTTTATCTTATTTTATTTTTATTTTTTGCAGGAAAAAATAACACGCTTATATAAAAATATATTTTGCTTTAATTATTCATAGGCATCTCGCACCCCTTAGGAACTTATTTTTCCTTCTGAACTACGTAATTCATCAGATGAGCTAATCGTCGAGTGTGTATAATTCACAATAGAGAGTGAATAGATTTTTAAGACACCTAGTTGTATCATTTATTTAGCGAAAATGAAATACCTATAATCGTAAATAGTTTTATTCTTGAAATTCAAACAGAAACTTCGCTGATGACTTGGGGTGACAAGAACTTCCATTATTTCGTTATCTTCGTTTAATATATCAGATCATATCTTGATATAAACGCAGGGGATTCCAAAAAATATGTTCACAGGCATGAAAGCATTAATCACTTCGATACACGAGGGACGGCCGATCATAAATCACAAGGCTTTCGACACTTTCATTATTCAGAAGGCGGAGATGGCGACATTCAGCTCATTCTTTATTATTTACAATTATTATACGTTTTCATCTCGCTGTTCCTTTTGCTTATGCATTCCGTTTCATCCCCATCACCTCCAATGCCTTGTTAGGTAGAGAGCCACTGCGGAAGACCTCCACTCATCATGTCCTTTTGTGCTTTCTCTTCCACAAATTTCCACTCTGTTCCAGCCTCGCTCCTCGTAGGTCTCATCCAAAAATTGAATTTCGTTCTCGTACTTCTCATCCAGAAATTGAATATGTTCCACGAGTCGACAGAAAACGTTTAGGACAGAACCGAGATATGCGTTATGGAAGTTCTTGAGGTTTTATTTAATACTGTAAAGTGGGCAATTTGCTCGGAGTAACAATATGTGAATTACGATAAGGGTTTGGTTTAGAACATTCAGATGGGAGGACGTGGTTCTCACTTAAATATTGTGATAATAATGCGATTTTGGAGTTGACTTAGGAGCGAGCGTAATGGATGATGATAGACCTATAAGCAGAGTCTGTGGCAACGGAAAATGAATTCAGAAATAAAGCTGTCTATAAACTGTGCGTGAGTGAGTGTGTATGCATCTGTATTCCGTGTGCAAAAATTTAGATAACACTGACGTATCTGTCGTTGTGTATGCAAACATCCCTGATCCTAGCAATTCACCTCTACCGCATCTTACAAGCGCAGGTATCACCTATCATCTGTGGCAGGTTAATATTCAATACATCTCCTATGAAATAGATTCATATGCTGCGTGCTTACCTCTGCATCTCTGCCTCCGATATCGCTCTTTGATGCTAATTAGATTTCAGCTGGACATTCGGGTCATATTCCCACATTTCTATTGATTTGGTTCGAATAGGTTCGCTTAAGCTACTACGGAGACGATACTCTGTCTTACCGAGGTGTAATTGCTTAGATCCTCTCTTGTGACGAGATAAATGGTATTGAATCTTTCGATAGGCAGGCTTAAGCTTTCTCACTGAACTGGAAAAATATCGCTCATATTTATTGTCCTAATTTTGCAATAAAATAGGCGATTTGTCATCGTGACTACAAGTAAAATAGTAATGAATTTTCCTACCGACTACTACCACGAAGAATTGGGATATTATAATTTCTTTAATCATGACATTGGTGGCTTGGATGGTGGCATTGCATAAACCCGGTGGCCCGCCAACCTAGCGGTCTAAAAACTCGAGAGGGTAAGTAGGAGAATAAGTACCATTCCTCGGGCGGGGTCGTTAAACAGTGGGCCTAGCAACGTGTCCTAGGCATTGGGACTTATCCCCCACTGGCTGTCGGCCAAAGAAACAGGAGATCAGCGCCTGGCCTATGAGTCTCACAGAGGCCCAGGAGGACTTTAACTTTAACTTTTTGAATGTTCATTGGCATAAAGCCTTCTGCGTGTCATTCTAAAGCTTCCAGAGCACGACTGAAGAGTTTCTTGGACGTATAACTTAGAAGCAAGCAATGCGTATCACAAATGGTATACTGATCTTGTGGTTTTGATAGCTAGTTCTCAGTTGGCATTAATACTGTTACAAGATAACGACAGTAAATAATATGGGACAACAATGGCGTCAGAAGACGAAGAAAGAATCCTTTTTCTTCCTCTTAACTATTTCTTTTCTACAGAAGATTTTTCTATATAAAACTGGGAGTAAGCTTGTTGCAGTAAACGCTCATATATAAAGGCAGCATAATTTATTAGAACTGAGCATTCATAAATAATATTCCTCGTGCATCTTTATGATACTGTAAAAATCACGAAAGAATTTTGTTGCCACAAGTACCTCGTTTGTTAAAGGATTTTCTTTTATACTGCTTTCTCTTATCACAAAAAAATGGAATATTATGTGAAACAATATTTCTAAATAATCTCTCTCTCTCTCTCTCTCTCTCTCTCTCTCTCTCTCTCTCTCTCTCTCTCTCTCTCTGTATACAAGGTAATAAAGCAAACGCCGAACCTGAAGTAGACACTGAACACCCAGCTCAGATTAATTCGAAGAACAGGGGCCCGAGATGTTAGCAAGAGTGAAGCTTTAATGAACATCATAATATCGACATATTGATTTCTAAACAGAATTTTACGATTTGAATGACAGTACACAATGTACCAAGTGCAACTAGTAAGTGACAGGGAAATAAAAAAAGTGACTAAGGAAAATAGGGCCACGTCATTCAGCTACGTTACTTTAAAGGACAGGAAAAATCGCTTTGATCTCTCCTATCCTGCCCTGAAATGGAAAACTGCAGTGTATGCAAAATTTTCGAGACTGGGATATGCCACCTGTAGGGCTCGTGGAACACTAATACACAAGTTACTGCAGTTTCAGAATGATTCCTCAATGCTTTCCAGGAGTATTTAGGGGGTCCCATTTGCAGTATCTGCAAAATCTGTAGTAAGGCAAGGGAAAACTGCAGCGTCTACCATTTTTCTGAGTTTTGTATTTTTGCAGATACTGCAGTCTTCCATTTTAGGGCAATAACTCGGCTGATTACGCGGTTTACTACGGCATTATTAGTAACACTGGATAGACTGTTGCGTGAACCAGATCACTCTGGGTAGGAAATATATGACGGAACATTAATAATTAAATAAATTGTCTACTGATACATAATTACTGCCAAAAATATTCCATGCTGTAAGTTTAACGATAGATTCAAAGTCTCTTTATTCGTTCCAGTAGTTGCAAATGGCTGAACAATCAGAGCACGTGAACTGACGTTTAAAACATTAGTGACCTTAGCTAAACCTTAGGACTTACGGGGCCAATGGAACTGAAGCACTGGGCCGTACAAGTGTACGTGTGAAACAAGTGGTAACATTGGCAGGGGTAATTCAGTTACAAAACCCGTATCTCCTTGGAGCTGGTAACCTAAAAGTAAACTGACTACCAGGAAACAAGTTAAAGTATCCACTTATTTATGTCTGGTACTTTTCATCAGATAATGGTCACCTGTCTCTAACTGCCTCAGGCGTCCATGGATTGCTAGAGAGCTGACCTCTTTCTCTTTCATTCTGTCAACATTTTTAGCTCTTGGGAATCTGGCATGGTGTAGAGAAGGGTGAGTGGACTTATTGTAATGGATTCTGTTAAAATGACGCATAGAAAAGGCAAAATGAGAGCGAAATCAGACACTGAACATATACATATGATCTGTGGCTGGGGCTCTACTCTACACAAGCTGGGATTTGTGAGAACCTGATCACTGTCCAGTGAGACAAGTCGGGTCCCCAATGCACCCCATCTATAGCTCAAGCCAGCAATAGCAAAGTCGCGTTGAAAGTGAAATCTGTTAAACAGAGCGGGGCCGTGGTTAAAGTTTAATGGGGTATTTTCGGTGGCCTTGATTATACGATGTATAATTTTTTACATATATTTGATATTACACCTGGATTGAGGGCTTTGTAATTCAATTCAGTATCTGTTCGTTTTCAAAGGTTTAACGCACACAATTTTTTAGAGGACTGCTTGGTATCCCGAATGTGAATTATTTGCAATGCATAGGTAAATAACACACATTTCAGTAACCATTAGACTTATGATGGGTGATGCCACAAAATCCTTTTTTTATTATTATTATTATTATTATTATTATTATTATTATTATTATTATTATTATTATTATTATTATCTTGTTTTTCTTGCGACGTGGATGGAGTTTTAAGAAGAACGGTCACGGCAGAGAAAGAAAGACAACCAAAGAGAGAGAGAGAGAGAGAGAGAGAGAGAGAGAGAGAGAGGAGCCTCATCCAATATTGGTTCACGGTGTGGAAGAAGCCTGAGATTTGACACAGCTGACATATCCTTAGCCGGTCCTCGATAAGTTTGTCAATACGCAATTTTTTACACTCACGGAGCGTAAAAAAAATAAAAAAAAATCAAAGGAACTAGCTAGGGCCTTAAAGTAAAATATAACGCACTTTAAGAGAGCGAGAGAGAGGTGGAAATAAATGGAAAGAGAATGATATATCATACACCAATATATATATATATATATATATATATATATATATATATATATATATATATATATATATATATATATATATATATATATACATACACACTTTTAATCATTAACATCATCTTCATCATCGTCTGATACTAAGAGGATAAGCGAAATTCCTCCTCTCATGTTTTTCCGAGCTTCTACAAATCTCAATTTACCTCCAGCTTCCTTCCTCTACTTCCCATCAAAGTAAGTCAGGGTGTTCCAAAACTTATCGTTCTCATAGGAACCCAGCTGATGCCATCACGTTCTATCTCCTGAGGGGCCGTGCCAGAGACGCGTCCATCTTTGTTTTATCATCACGTCATCTACATATGTGAATGGAACTTCTAGGATTTCCATTATGGTGTAATATTACAGACTCTGTCCTGCAGTCTGAATCATGATAGTCTTCTTGAAGTTTTATTTTCAAGTTGAAAAATTCTTCTTGAAGATTTATTTTCAAGTTGACAAGTTCTTCTTGAAGATTTGTTTTCAAGTTGACAGATTCTCCTTGCAGATTTATTTTCAAATTGACAAATTCTCCTTGAAGATTTATTTTCAAATTGACGAATTCTTCTTGAAGATTTATTTTCGAATTGACAAATTCTTCTTGAAGATTTATTTTCAAATTGACAAGTTCTTCTTGAAGATTTATTTTTGACAAATTCTTCTTGCAGATTTATTTTCGAATTGACAAATTCTTCAGATTTATTTTGAAGATTTAGATTTTTCAAATTGACAAATTCTTCTTGAAGATTTATTTTCAAATTGACAAATTCTTCTTGAAGATTTATTTTCAAATTGACAAATTCTTCTTGCAGATTTATTTTCAAATTGACAAATTCTTGCAGATTTATTTTCGAATTGACAAATTCTTCTTGAAGGTTGATTTTCAAATTGACAAATTCTTCTTGAAGATTGATTTTCAAATTGACAAATTCTTCTTGAAGACTTATTTTCAAATTGACAAACTACTTTAGCTGCAGTTTCGTTACTACACAACAAGATTCTTGTGTGTGTAGTAACACGGATCTTACTGTCCTACGTAGACGTTCACTTTGCAAAAACTGGATAACGGCGTTCAATAAACATGGTATCGCTTCCTTCTCAAACCATTCTTCTCTAATGGCAACTTTATCGCCAATCGCCCGCCCTTTCTAGAACATGAGAGTCAACTTTATGACACTCGAGATCGATATCCAGCCGCAGGATGCGACCACTTACCTCGGTATTGGCAATATCGTGTTTATGCGTTGATGTGAGGCATTGCTAATGTTAACGGCTGCCATTATCTAAGCGCAGATTGAGGTCCACTGTAAACATGGCTTGTTTCTCTGCCACGGAAGGATGCTATCGCGATTTTACTGAATTGAGGTGAGTCAAGCCATGTCACTCCGTTACTAAAAATGGATGTATTGATTTGTAGAAGTCTGCAACATTATGAAGTAGTTTTTTTCCCAAAACCTGCTAGTTAGTTTCTGTCCGCACTTTTTTCTGCCAGCACTTTTTCTGCCCGCCCTCAGGTCTTAAAAACTACTGAGGCTAGAGGGCTGCAAATTGGTATGTTGATCATCCACCCTCCAACCATCAAACATACCAGATTGCAGTCCTCTAGCCTCTGTAGCTTTTATTTTATTTAAGGTTAAAGTCAGCCATAATCTTGCTTTTGACGACGATATAGGATAGACCACCACTGGGCCGCGTGGTTAAAGTTTCGTGGGCCGCGGCTCACCGAAAGATAGGTCCATTTTCGGTGGCTTTCATAGGGACGGTTAATCTTTCATTTCATCTCGCCTTTCCACTAAATATTATCTAGTGAAAATTTAATCCACCTCGTCAGGTGCCCACCATGTTAATTATTCCTGAAGAGGAGCCATTACCATTTCTAAAATATTCTAGTTCCCAGGGTGCTCTGAGGCCATATTTTCCATGAATATTAATTCTATCCAAATTCTGGTCACAGTTTAAGAGAGATAATATATCCTTTGCAGTTTCTAGTTATATTTAATTTGAAATAATATTATTAGTAAGTTTTTTTATGTTCAGGAAATTCGTACAGTGGTATATGCGAGATTTTTACCTTTTTTTTTTTATTTATAAAATGTTTCAGTTTCAGAAAGAGAAAGTCGGAAATTAGATAGATTGAATAATGAAAGTGCTCAAGATTAGATATTAATAATGTGTGTGTGTATGTATGTGTGTATGTATGTATGTATATAAATGTATGTATGTATGTATGTATGTATGTATGTATATATATATATATATATATATATATATATATATATATATATATATATATATATATATATATATATATATATATATATATATATATATATATATATATATATATATATATATATATATATATATATATATATATATATATATACTGAAACCATTATTGAATTGAAGACTGATCAGTATTTCTGTAATTATAGATTAAAGCTTGCATCATCTTAGTAATTTACGATCTGTGGCAGTACATAAAGGACTATCACTATAATTGTCAAAACTGATACTTCATACCACGATTATTTTTTTTTAATTAAAGGTTGGTTTTAATCACTGAGTATACGTAGTTATTATGATGATATTATTTCATAATAACTACGTATACTCAGTGATTAAAACCAGCCTTTAATTAAAAAAAATTAATCGTATTATGAAGTATCAATTTTGACATAATTAACACTTGCTAATAGTTCTAGGCTTTGTCTGTCCATCAGCACTTTTTCTGTCCGCCCTCCGATCTTAAAAACCACTGAGGCTACAGGGCTGAAAATTGGTAGGTTGATCATCCACCCTCCAATCATCAAACATACCAAATTGTAGCCCTCTAGCCTCAGTAGTTTTCTATTTTATTTAAGTTTAAAGTTAGCCATGATCGTGCGTCTGGCAACGATGTAGGATAGACCACCACCCTGCCGTGGCTGAAAGCTTCATACAGCATTATACGCTGTACAGAAAACTCGATTGTGCCGAAGAAATTTCGGCTCATTGTTTACTTGTTTAATTACATTGATTTGAATTGCTTTTCAGCCAAATTATCAAAATAAATCAAAATTTGTAATCCAGAAGTGAAGCGTTTACAAAATATGTCTGCTTCAGTGGTAACTTACTGCTACTAAAAGATTTGCCAAACTTATGTGTGAAAAAAACTCTTACCTATTGACCTTACGTCGTATTGGTTTCAGTAAATTCGTTTTTCATAATTTCAATATCTTTCTATATAGGAAAAGGCTAACTAAGCATCCAACAAGCAAGTTTCCCATTCAGGTCTATAACTATTATTGTTTATGGTATAAATTGTTATTGTTATAGATACTAAACATTATTGAAAAGGAAAAGGAAATGTGCATAGCTAGATTAATAAGAAGAAGAATATCTATTCTCTTTATCTATTGTTATGTTTCTCTGCAATCGAATTTTGCTGGACGCTTTCTGCTTGATGGACATGCAAAGATATTCGCCACAAGCAAGGCAAAATGCGAGGAGCAGCCTCCTTGTGTGCCTGAATGCTTTCACATGAAACTAATGGGAGAGCTGCGTGGAATGAAAGCTGGAAGTAAATTGAATTTCGAAACATGGCCTTTCTACGGAGGAATTTCATGAATATGCACCGTCCTGTACATGTTTGTTTTCTGAGGAATTTTAGAATGCATCTAGGTCGGATGCCTTAGAGCATTTGCAGTGTGGAAACTTCAGTAACACATATATTGTTATGTTTTAAGGAACATTCTGCCTATTCAGTGGTAAGTCTGTGCATTTATTAAATGGTTACAGTTTACGTTTGTTGCTGTAACTGAACTTCTGTAATTTTCTGTTTTATCAACCTAAGTAATGGTATTATTTACTTGTTCCTCATCATGGAATTATAGATAATGGAACAGAGGCTTTGGAAATGTTCGTTGTTTATTTAATTTGATTACACCTTTCAAACCTTTTACTGTCAATTTCCGTTTCAGCGCTGAAATTCTATATTCAATTCAGTTCAGTTCAATAACCCTAAAGGTTATTGAACTGATTATGTAGCCAAGTAATAAATTTGTGCTTTGTAAATAACTTCTACAGGTTAGGATGGTAAAGTTTGTTTTCCACTTGGGGAAGAAGGTACTTCTTTACATAAATTGAACTGAAAGCCTAAAGTATTACAAATTACTACTAAGTAAGCAGGTGACCCCAGGAAAATCTGGCTTACTTATGTCAAGAGGTTGAGAACTTCTGGCAGGATTGGACGCATGATTCCAGAGCCGTTGAGGCATAGCAAAGATATCCTGTACATTTTCTTAGTGGAGAGCTCAAACCCCATTTGAGGGCCGTATCATTCTGAGCTGTGGTCTTTGGATTTATGTAAAAATAAAGGATATATTCCTTAAATGTATACTAAAGTTCACCGCTTAATTAAGATTTTGGTTCGTAACATGACTTTCTAGAACTTGTCTGACTTGAAATTAACCGTTTTGTGCAAATAATCCCTGATCCCCATTTCCTGCCAAGTTTTCTGTGTGGTCTATCCTATATAGTTGCCAGAGGCAACCTTAATTAAAATAAAAACTACTGAGGCTAGAGGGCTGCAGTCTGGTATGTTTGATGATTGGAGGGTGGATGATCAACATACCAATTTGCAGCCCTCTAGCCTCAGTAGTTTTGAAATTGAGAGAGATGACAGAAAAAGTGCGGACAGAATAAAGTGCGGACGGACAGACAATAACAATAGTATTCTTTTACAGAAAACTAAAAACTATACAAACTCCTTTCCTATTACAGGCACAGCTATAAGTGAAAGTCGATTTGATTTGCTAAAAGTTGGTGTTAAAATACCTGACTTTTAGCTATTGCATGGCTTGGTCTTCTTCGGTTTCTCTAGCCCAGAATATAGGAATAAGAAATTTTTATGATATAAAAAAGAGGAATATACTTTTACTTATTTTTCTCTAGCAGGCCACTTTCAGAATCAAACGGGCACTTTTGGTCCGCGAGCATGGGGTTGGACGGGCCTGCTCTAGCCGAAAGAACCATGAAATATTAAATAATACTTGTACTGTATTTGATTTTACAAAGGTATTTTAGATTATGATTTGGTGAGACTTAAGCTGTGCTCGTGCTGTGTGACTTTATAAGGTTTAGGTGCTTCTCTTAAAGCAAGTGAGATGGGTCCAAATATTTGGTATGAGGAGCTTTAGTATCTAAAGTTAAAAAGTTTTGGTAGGTACCCGCCATGTTAGTGACAATCAAAGAAAACTGATCAGACCTTCAGCCAGTGATATTCTGGTACGATTTACCGTGTGTGTGTGTGTGTTTAATATGTTCATAGGCAATGAAAATAATGCATATAACATGGACTCCTTCTAAAGTAGTTTTGCTAAAAAAATACTTGAGAGTTACAAAGGAAATGTTTAACCTAGAACAAAGACTCCTTTATAGAATTCTCTTCAATGTTTGGTACTATGAAAGGATTACCGCAGTTGTGTTCACATGAAACCATTCTGTTCTCACATTAGGAAGCAACTTTTAAATGGCCAATATGAAAGTCCGAATCCAATTTTCGAAGTTCCAGCTGTGCCACCTTCACCCGAAACCACCCAAAAATAATCTCCGGCAGAACTGTTCGCAACAAACCCTCCATTATTGTGAATGTAATTTTCCAGGAATATAATTTATTCAAAAGCCCCCTTTTCATCCGGTGCAATCACGTCGATGCGAATTGGAGAAATTTCCAGGTAAATAAATATATTTCAATCCTTCGGTCGTATGAAATGACTTTCCTTCTAGTTCGGTCTCATTGTGTTCATGTGTTAGAGCATTCAGTGTTCGAGTTCATTTAGTGTTTTCCGCTGCTTTGCGCAAAGGATATAAAAAAAAAAAAAAAATTACCGTGAATTTCAATAATGAAAAACGGAGTCGCACCTCCTTCTCCAGAAGTTCGCCCTGCTTACGCCCGGATTCTTCGTTGTTAAGAACCTGACGAAACACCAGATTGTGATTTTGATTTTGAACGTCCCTACTTAGACAACTAAGTCCTTCATCACTCAAAGGACCCATTACCATCAGGGGCCAAAGTACTGGACTGGGAAACGATGCTACATGAATAAAGGAAAAAATCAAGAAAATTTGCAATATATTTTGCTATGCAAGAACATAGAGATTCCATAGTCCTACTTTTCACCCGTTGGATAGAGTCTATAAAAGTGGGTCCCTTCCAGCTCAAACTAACATCTACTAATGGCTCACAGTTCCCACTAGTCCATACTCCTCCTGGCTAACTGACTGACACGAGAATTTTATTTAGAATGTAAATCGATATTGATTTCCTTGTCTTTGAAGTTCATTGTCCGCCGATGAACGACCCGAGAAAGTGCAGAAAACAATCAAACCTTTATATAAATATCTGCAAGTTTTGTGCTTTGAATCCCGACCTATTGCCCACCAGTGGACCCAGCTGTGAATGGGTACCAGCGTTAGATAAAGTAAAATTGGCCTAGGACTAGCAATCTCTTCCTTAAAATCTTGCTGGAAAATGAAATGACCTTCTGGCGCCATGCAGAAAATCACGGAAGGCTTCATTGTGTTTACTTATAAAACTGATTGTTTCCTCTTTCCTAACCAAACAAGAACTCCACCAGAAGGCTTCACTTTATGTGCTATTTGCCTTGGTATTTGTCTGGAGTAAAATGCTAGGATTATTGGCAGTTGTGGCTGCTGGTAGCAACATAAAGCTTCCCAGCATATTGGAAGCAGCATGAGAATGGGATTACCACCCACAGAACCATTACATACATAAACATTTCATATATCTAGTAAATAATACAACAAAACAGTAGCACGAAATGATACCACTTTCCAGAGGTTATGTACAGGCCAGAAGCTCCCTTCAGAAATTTTATCCGTAGTACCCCAAAGGAATGGATAAAACATTTTATATATCTTTGATGGAGATTTCCCTTCTAAATAATTCATCTCTCCATTAATGCACCATACCTCGATTGTAGAATCTGAGTCAAGCCAAATAACTCTTTTTACGTAAATATAAACCTGAGGGACGATATCACTGGGATTATGAGTAAGCTCATCCCAAGCTTTTTACTTATTCAAGAAGTCATTCTCATCTGCGATGCTCGGTGGAAGCGGTTTTCATTTTCAGTGAAGGTAGGAACGTTGAGGTTTTATTATTCCTGCGTATGGGGGGAATACTTTTTATTTTCCAAGAGCCATCACTTGCCAGATGAAGTTATATGATGCCAATAGCATATTCCCTTTAATATTTATGAGGTTTAACTTACTCCATATCTAGATTCCCTTTCCTCCATCTTACTTTCCACCCTCAATTAACAGTTGATTCATAGTGCAACTGCTTTGAGGTTTTCCTCCTGTTACACCTTTCAAACTTTCTATTTTCAATTTTCTTTTCAGCTCTGAATGACCTGTTAGGTCCCAGTGCTTGGCCTATGGCCTAAATTCTATATTCAATTCATAGAAATATGACCATTTGTTTTATGTCAAGCAATATCAGCTGAGCAATAAAACCCGGTTTAAAATATTTAAAATCAATGCATAAATTGTTCATAAAGATTGCAGATAAGCCTGGCCTCAGGGGAAACAAAACGATACGTTTTTATTTTGTAAAGAGAAATCATTCAGAACATGTATTTTGCGATTGTAATATTTTTTTATATCATACTTTCTCTCTGGCAGTGGTCTGTCTATTCTCCGGCCCCAAGATCCGTTTTCGAATAATATTATTGTATGTTCATATAAGCTGTGCTTTCATTAAAGCGCTGTACATAATGTAAATCTCTTCTACAGTGCAAAAGTCCTTTGCAAAATATCCTAACAGAAGAAATCATTCTCTTCTGTATATTTATATTATGGTTTTTTACTATAATCTCGTATAAGTTCTAACTGATTCAAGACACATATGAACACAGTAACAGACACAAAACACACACAGACATTAATATTTGAGAGAATATTTATATATCCAAGAGGTTCATATATATTTTTTTTTTTTTAAATACTGTCTATGAGATTAACTGTTCAACCTTGAACCACTAATTTGGAAACTGCTTCGTCAGAGAATTAATTTTGAAAAATCTTTTATCCAACAGATTCATTCCCTGATAGTAAGCCGTGTGTGATAATCCTCTTCCAGAAACATTTGATGTAGATATTTGGATTCTGTAAGCTTTCATTTCAAGCTGTTCTCCGCAGAATCTTATGTTCGGTAGATTTTGGATACATATTATGTATGTATCTGAAATAATTTTGTCCTTGGCTGAACATCGGCATATATATATATGTATATATATATATATATATATATATATATATATATATATATATATATATATATATATATATATATATATATATATATATATATATATATATTTATATATATATATATATTCATATGTTCATTAATTATATTCATTTCAGGAATATATATATTCCTGTTCATTAATTCGTTCATTTCAGAATACGTAAAAGAAAAACAATCATTATTCTGCTCAATTTTACTTTTGCAAAACCACGTCCAATATATTATTATTATTATTATTATTATTATTATTATTATTATTATTATTATTATTATTATTATTATTCGACTGGATGGTATTTATAGCGTGGGGTTCCGGGTTGCATCCTGCCTCCTTAGGAGTCCATCACTTTTCTCACTATGTGCGCTGTTTCTAGTAGCACACTCTTCTGCATGAGTCTTGGAGCTACTTCGGCATCTAGTTTTTCCAGGTTCCTTTTCAGGGATCTTGGGATCGTTCCTAGTGTTCCTATGATTATGGGTACAATTTCCACTGGCATATTCCATATCCTTCTTATTTCTACTTTCAGGTCTAGATATTTATCGATTTCTTTCTCTTTCTTTGTCATCTACTCTGGTGTCTCAAGGTACTGCGACGTCAGTGAGTGACACCTTCTTGATTTTGTCAATGAACGTCAAGTCTGGCCATCTTATACCACTCTATTCTGTATAAGTTTATGTTGCAGGAAAAGGTTCGTGATGCATCAGAACCACTCTCTCTCTCTCTCTCTCTCTCTCTCTCTCTCTCTCTCTCTCTCTCTCTCTCTCTCTCTCATCACGTCGCTGATGTGGTCAGTGCAAACGAAAAAAGCTTCATTATTATGATCTTCGGACGGAGGTTCACGTTGAGGTCAGAGGCCGGGTGCGAGCGTGGTTCGTATCTCCAGGACATAAAAGAAGAAGAAGAAGAAAAATAAGAGAGAGTAAAGGATCGTGTTGGAGGGAGAAAGGATGAAAGGTGGAGGAGGAGGAGGAGGAGGAGGGAGGAGGAGGAGGAGGAGAAGAATTCCTAATGCACCCCTTTCATTCTTCTCTTTCTCGACTTAACTCTTTTTCCTCGGACATTTTTTCCTCTGATTTTCTTTATCGTTGGGAAACGACAGACGTTTGATTCTTCTCCTTCATTTTTGCCCGTTTTCAATTCGTCTGTGCTTCGGTCGCCTTTTCTTGCTAGCGCCAGGATTTTTTAACGGGTCATATGTCCTGATTGTGAAGAGAAATCTTAGTTAGGTTATAAATGGTATTTAAATCACTGCAAATAGTTGCGTCGCCTTTATTAGAGCTTATGTGAAAAGTCAAAAGTCACTTCATCCAAAGTGCTTCAAGCTTCTGTTATCTTTGTAATGTCTTGTTCCAGCATTTGTCCATTTCCAGAACTCTGCGATTAGTTGGCAAACTGCCTTAAATGAAGATTCAACCTTAATCATCCATTAGCTGACAGAGTACATCTTGCTTTCCTCTTGCTCCTGAAAATAATTTTCAGAGGATGCGTACTCAAGCAGAAATGGGCTTTTTAGTTTTCTGTAAAAGACAACTATTGAGATGGCTTTGTCTGTCAGTCCGCACTTTATTCTGTTCACACTTTTTCTGTCCACCCTCACATCTTAAAAACTATTGAGACTAGAGGGCTGCAAATTGGTATATGCTGATCATCCCCCTCCAATCATCAAAAATACCAAATTGCAGCCCTCTGGCCTCAGTAGATTTTATTTGATTTAAGGTTAAAGTTAGCCATAATCGTGCTTCTGGCGATGATACTGGATGAGCCACCACAGGGCCGTGGTTAAAGTTTCATACAACATTATACCGAGACCATCAAAAGAGAGCTATATTTTCGGTGGCCTTGATTATACGCTGTAGAAGCTGTACAGAGAACTCGATTTTTTTGCCACAGTTACTATTACATGTTATACCTCTACTTCGTAAACAAATTTATCACTTATAAAACTTAAATTTGAACCATCAGGCAACATTTGGGCATTTAATGATTCCTTTCCAATTTGCTTTATTCCATTCTTATATATCTATAAATTTCCCGCTCGCTTCTCTCGTGATTAGGCCTCGGATTTCGGTGTCTGTTTATCTTTAGTCCTGGATTAAATATGGACAACATGACACCAAGAACGCCGAAAAGAAAGCGAGGTTCAAAACTTGGATAAAATTCAAATGGGAAAATGTAAAGTTGAGGACATGCTTCGGTTCCGCATCCAGTTCAGTACGAAAAGCCCTGTTCGTTTCGTCATTCTATTTTGCCTGAAAAGTTGCACGGCAAAATCGAGCGATTTGAAGAAAAATAAGATAAAAATGAAATTGAAAAACTTAACCACAGTAGTGTAACTGAATTAGAATTCAATATTGGAATGAGACACTTCCTGCTGTTTCCATATTACAGCGAAAGAGAATAAGGTATCTGCGTTTCAAGTAGTATTGCTGTTAGTATAAAAGTACATACACAAACACACACACATGTATATAATATATATATATATATATATATATATATATATATATATATATATATATATATATACATATATATATATATATATATATATATATATATATATATACATATACATATATATATGGATAGCTGATGTACCCAAGGAATCTAAACTTGGAGATTTATATCAGCAAACGAGATACCGGATCTTTCCTAGACAGTAACCCCCAAAGATTTTAGGGGGGTAATTATTTAGGAATAATATTTCTTGGGGGTCATTATCTTTATCATATTGACAGTATGTTTATCTTTTTACGGTCATCCCCAACGATCTTGTACTAAACAAGCCGCAAAGGTGGATACATACCGGGTTAAAACCCTTTGGGGTCACAATCTAGGAAAGATCCAAAATTTTAATCTAAAGCTTTTTTCTCACCGCTGGTAAACAGAATGTGCACACCATTAGCCGAGAGTTAGAATTTTAGATTGGCCTACAGCCACTTACGATCTAATTAGGCATGATACTGAGGCCATGACAGTTGGATAAGAGCGCAGTTAAGACCATTTACTCCTGGGAGTGAAAGACTTGCATGAAAACCCGTTTCATTTTCTGTGCACACGTGACTTTATTTGCTTCAAAATAATATTATGTGTAAGCTTAAGTTCTTAAAGAAACCCAGGTAAAAAATCACAGGAAAAAAAGTCACAGGGGAAAAAGTCACAAGAAAAAAGTCGGAAATAAAGACACATTAATATTTCGTAGATAGTGACCCCCAATGGATTTAACCCGGTATGTATCCACCTTCGCGGCGTGTTTAGTACAAGCCCGTTGGGGATTACCGTATAAACAAAACATTATAGATTAATGTGAATTTTTTGCTGTGACTTTTTTTCTTGTGACTTTTTTTCCTAGCCAAAGTTGTGACTTTTTTCTGTGACTTTTTTTTCCTGTGACTTTTTTCCTGTGATTTTATTACCGGCCACCTCTAAAATAGGATACAGTGTTTCTGATATGGCCTAATTTCAGGAGGAATGCGCTTCGTTTGAATTCATCCTTTAATTGGCCTTCTTCATATAATAGACTTTTTGCTGGTATTTTAATTTTATTGTCAAATTTTAGCATAAACATTTTAGTTTAAAAAAATATATATAGCTCGTTTCGATGATACTGATTTAGTCGTTTACCACTGAGAATGAGAATGAGGGTCCTGGATCGTGTGGTATGTAACAAACAATTTAATTCAATTTGAACTGAATACTTCCTCTTATGAACTTTCCAGCTAGATTAAACTTCGTGCTTTAGGATAATAGGTGCTGCAGTTAGTTGGACGACATTGTCGGAAAACAACGTAGAATGTTAATGGGAACGAAATTTTTCAGAAATATTCACACTGCCATTAGAGAATTAGTTTTCCAAAAGTATACAGTGGAGTTTCATAGTACTTACTAAATGGAAAATAGTAAGTTTTCCTGAAAAGAGAAAGAGAAAGGGCTATAGTTAGGAAGAGCAGAGGAGAGAGAGAGAGAGAGAGAGAGAGAGAGAGAGAACGGTTGAGTATGGTGGCACTGAAATAAATGGATCAGTCACATATGCTTTGAAAGTTTCATTTGCGTAAGATGAAAAGGGATTATTTTTCTCTTCTTCGTGGGGCGATTGCTAAGCTGAAACTTGCGATGACAATAATTACTTCCAAGATGGCGTCATAAGACTCAGACGAGAATGACATCGCCACGTATGACATAAATGAGCGGTGGCAGGTAATAAAGTCACAGGAATAAAAAGTCACAGGAAAAAAGTCACAGGGAAAAAAGTCACACTAATTTATGGTGGCCGGTAATAAAGTCACAGGGAAAAATTCTAAATATTTCTTGGGGGTCATTATCTTTATATTTACAGTCTTTTGTTTAGGTTAATACGGTAATACTATCTAGGAAACATTATTGTGACTTTTTTTCCTGTGACTTTTTCACTTTGATTCAAATGAGCAATATGGGCAGCTAACTACCCTGTCCCGGACTGTCTGCACAAAGTGCAGTAACAGCTAACTGTCAGCTGCCAGTTGGCAACTTGTAGTCCTGGTAGATCCAGAAGTTCCCAACCAGGCATTAGACAGTAAAGAACGAGCCTGAAATGTCAGAGTTTGTTCTGAATAGGATGATGAGACCAAACGTACCGGGTGCTTTCAGAACTTCTATCATGCAAGCGCAAGAGGGCATGCAAACTGCTCTGGTCTCATTTCAAGGAAAATGGAATCTTGTATACCATATAATCTAGGCATATCGATAGATTTTTTATTTATTTATTTATCTTTTTTTTTTTTGTAAGACATTTTACATCACTTTTATTTCCCTAATTTTGTGTTGTATTATAACTGATCACTGATTCTACCCGGAAGTACACTTTTTAAATTTATTTCGTAAGTTTTACACTGCTGAGATATTTGCTCTAACGAGTTCTTAACGTTGATTAAAAATTATATTTGGCACACACACAAAAAAAATGCATTTCTCTGAACTCTGGTCACCGATTTTCTGCTCTACGCAAGGTTTTTTTTTTTATGTTTCCTAGAGAATGACCTCATTTCTGATGGGGACATTCGATGAATTTTTCCACCCTTGTGGAGATGAAGATTGGCAACTAGAAGCCTTCCCGGTTGCATTTACCCGAAAACTGAAATGAGTGAGGAATTCGACGCGTTAAGAGGGAATTCTGGTTATTACAGTCACATACCCACTTGATATTCAAGTCATGTTTGTTTCTAAATTATTCCACTGCACATGTTCTCTAACATAGTTTACAAAGTAAGCCACTTTTGCCTACCATGCACTCCGTCGGTAATGTTGCTTTGTGAGGTCATAAACACTGAGTTCAAAAATATCTTATAGTATAATGCATGCAAGGAAAGTCGATAAGGATCAATAAATACAAAAGGAGAGCCACTATGTTATGCCAGTTCTGCTATTTTAGCGAGATGGTACTCTCAGCGCAAAAAAGAATTCGAGCCCAAATCTACATACATAATTTGGATGTGTATGTATGTAGTGTGTGTATGTTCCAGCATAACTCTGAAACGCATGGGTCAATTTACACCAACCTTGGCATATGTATGACTTACTATCTGGGAAAGAATACTGTGGGGGTAAGACATCACTGGCACCAAAGGGGGTGAGGTGGGAGGGGGGTGATATGTAAAAATAACCTAAAACTACAGACATTAGTGTCTAATCCATAGTTTTCGAGGTCGTTTAGATGAATAGTGACACTTGCGATGCCCTGTAAGTCCAAGTTCAGTCCCGATAGGAAGATGGGGGTGAGAAGGGGTGAAATATAGAAGTAAAAAATGCTGGCAATGTAATTGAAGCAACTATCTTAATAGGAGAGAGAGAGAGAGAGAGAGAGAGAGAGAGAGAGAGAGAGAGTAGAGGGGATGATAGGGAGGACAGAGAGAGAGAGAGAGAGAGAGAGAGAGAGAGAGAGAGAGAGAGAGAGAGAGGTGTTAGGGAAGAGAAAGAGGAAATGAGTGAGGGAAACTTGGAGAGAGAGGGAGATTTATCGGTTGTCATTCAGAGTTTTCCCAGGCAGCGACGGGTTGGTCACCTAGAAATCTGTGTACGGAGAAATTAATAAATAAAGTAAATGGATCAATCAACAAAATAAACTCAGTAGAAGAAAATTAAACAAATAAATATATGAGGGAGTAAATGAACAGATAAATAAAGATTAAATAAATGGAGAAGCGTCTATAGATAAAATGAACCAAAGTAGGTGGACATTAGATGATCACATTTACTTTGAGATTAAACATACAGTTATATTACCTAGTACAATTAAGTTTTTTATATTATGTGATCAGTAATCTCTTCCCACAGCAACCAAAGTGAATCACCGACGCGAGACTACTCTTCCTCGATGTCCCGTGGGATTTGAAATGTCCGACGGCTTATCGCTACATAATCTGGGGATTGCGTCTCTGCCTCTGCTCTTTCTTCTCTAATCCTTTGTGGGATTTAGACCTTTGATATGCTCCCTTTTTTTTTTTTTTCTTCCTTTTCATATTCAGAGAAGTATAAATATTGAAGCGTTGTTTAACAGGTTTTCAAATGCGAACAGAATGGTATTATTTAGTTTAAGTAAGATATAAAAATAAAAAAGTTAAAAATGCGCCGAAGTTCCTTCGGCGCAATCGAGTTTTCTTTACAGCCGCTACAGCGTACAGTCAAGGCCACCGAAAATAAATCTGTTTTTCGGTGGTCTCGGTATAATGCTGTATGAGCCGCACGCACCAACGAATATTTGACCCATTTTGTGTAACTTCGCCTCAAAGTCAACATTCTAATTAAAAAATATATATATATGTAATTTCTAGGCTAGAAAAGATCGTTACGATGCATATGTTGTCTTTGCGATTCATCTGGTCCGCTGGTATGGTGGCTAGCGTCGTGTCGTGCGCATGCTCAGATGTCGCATGGGGTTCGCGCCTCCCCCAGGGCGACGAAAAACTCACTGGATCTGTATCACGATCAGTCACTGCTGCAGTGTTGGGGGGTCTGCTGCGGTGGGAGATTGATACCAACATTCTTTAAAGGATTTCAAATCAGTGGCCCCTTTGGTGCGTTTGCTCCATGTGAATAGGTTTCATCTAATGAAATAATTATATTAATTATATTAATGAAACTGAAGGCTGGAGTTGGTCCCACGATTGTGTTTTTTATGAAATATTGGAGATAATTTCCGTCCCGTTGGCAGCAGTCTAAAATATTAATTTCAGCCATTCCGGATTTCAATCTTAATGAAACGCTAAATGAAAGTCCTGATATAATTTAATTAATGGGTTGTAGCTGTGACTGTGTAATGAACCCAGGCTTGAGTTGATAAAGAAAATGCGGACTCATCAATGATTACACAATGGTTCTCAATCCTTTTTTAGTGATGGCACCCTAACTAATGTAATCATTAGAGTGGCACCCCTTCTTCACCATCTCACCATATCGCATGAATTATTAACTACTTATTTAATGAATAAAATTATTATCATTGCTCAAAATAAAATAAACACACCGTCCATGCAGAAATATATTGTATAAACAAAAAGCATATCCGAAGAATTAGATAAACATAATTAGAGTAGACACACTGGTGATAATTATATGAAGACTTCTGCAAACTTTTTTTTTTATTTACAAATGTTCATTGAGATGTTCTAACCAAGACAGAATTCACGACGATCTTGCGGCACCCCTAGGCACTCTCTGTGGCACCCATTTTGAGAATCACTGACGTATACATTTCCCTGACAAAACTATATCTTATTGAACCAAAGAAATTGCAACACTTAGTAAAATGCGTACAACCAACCTACGATGGCCAGTCAGCATTGAACGAATTATGTGTCTCACAAAGGCACTCAAACACATTATTTCCATTTTCTTTATTGATTAATGTGAAACTATTATACAGAAGTAAATCAAATTCGAAACTACTTCCACGAACGCAGTGAGAAATTACAACTCATTTACTTTTCTCAAAAACATACATTAAGATAATCAGTTCTCGGGTGCTTGGCTACCAATGTTTCCACCTTCAGGTAACTTCAACCTAAAATTAAATAAAAGCTACCGAGGCTAGAGGGCTGCAATTTGGTATGGTTAATGACTGGACGGTGGATGATCAACATACCAATTTGCAGCCCTCTATCCCCAGTAGTTTTTTAAGATCTGAGGGCGGACAGAAAAAATGCGGACTGACAGACAAAGCCAGCACAATCTCTTTCTTTTACAGACAACTAAAATCCAACGCTGAATTGAATAACAGGTATAGCTTGTTCACAACTATGGGAATAAAACACCAGCTGACTTTGCATACTTTATCGAAAGTTAAACATTCTTCAAAGGTTCCGAAATTATGCAAACATCCCCTGTCGTAAACCGTTCTTTTCGAAGCATCGTGAGCTTCTCAAACAACTTGCTAATATTTCTCACAATAGTTCCATAAAAGCAAACGCGTAATTCTTTGGAATATTTCCATATTCGTTTGCAATCTTAACTTTTTCCTCAACAACAAATTCCTTCTCGCAGGAGAATTCGCAACTGAATGAGAGTTTTTAAAGTGTCAAGAATCCAGACGAAAGTTTTGAAGTGTGTGTGGACTCCTCGCTTTGAGTAAGGAGAGTATTTGAGTTTTAAAGAGAGTATATTGAGTTTTAAAGAATTTGTATATATATATATGTATGTATATATATAAAATTATATATATATATATATATATATATATATATATATATATATATATATATATATATATATATATATATATATATATATATGAATTTATGAATGACCTTAGAAAATGTTTGCACGTCAGAGTAAATGTTTTATCACTTACGTTTTCACTGTAAAGTATGACTTGAAGTTGCTTAAACTGTGAATACAAATCTAAACATATAAATGGAAAATCATAAATATTGACAGACAATACTCAGTAATGGCAGTTTGCAGGAAATTAGAACCTGATGAAAACTCTATTTCCCAATACAAGAAAAACGTTACGTTCATCAGTCAAAAAAAAAAAAAAAACTCTTCCCTCCACTAGAGCATAATGTTATGTCAATTGCAGATGCCTGTTATGAAAATGCCCGGAGGGGAGATTGTAGTTGAGAGGGAAATGGTATTCGATGCAGTAAAATAGGGGTTCTCTTTTTTTTTTTACTGATGGCACCCTACCTAATGTAATCATCACCGTGGCACCCCTTCTCCACCATCCCACCATATCGCATGAATTATTAACTTCTTATTTAATGAATGAGATTATGATCCGTACTCAAACCAAA
Source organism: Macrobrachium rosenbergii (assembly GCF_040412425.1). NCBI lineage: Eukaryota > Metazoa > Arthropoda > Malacostraca > Decapoda > Palaemonidae > Macrobrachium > Macrobrachium rosenbergii. Next base: position 14,906,810 of record NC_089772.1, read on the forward strand.
ATCAGCACACCGTATGTGCAGAAATATACTGTACAAACAAAGAGCATATCAGAAGAATTAGATAAACATAATTAGAGTAGACACACTGATAATAATTATGTGAAGACTTCTGCAAACTTTTTTTTTTTTTTTTTTTTACAAATGTTCATTGAGATGATCTAGCCAAGACAAAATTCATAACAATCTTGCGGCACCCCTAGGCACTGTCTGGAGAATCACTGCGTGAGTAAATGAACGAAGATTGATTCCATTCGTTTTCATTCAGCTGACATGCAATGTGGCAAAGGAATAATAAATTACAAAAAATTCGACATTGGAGAAATTTATACGTGCTTATTTAAATAGTTATATCTCTCTATCTATCTGTCTATCTATCTACTTTTAGAGTTTTCAAGCTGCGCGGAAGACAAGAGATTCTATTTTTCATGATTAAAAGATTTCACAGGCAAAGGGATGCGTCTGTGACAATACTTAGGCAGAAGTAGGCCTCGTTGTCCATCAGTTGGTTTATGAATCAAGTGTTGTTGGAGGTCAGGAAAGGATATTAGTTGTAGGTTGAAAGTTGCAGGATACAAACGTGGGTTCTGAAAGGTGGGCAGAAGGCTAATGTTTATAGATGAAGAAAACTAGAAACTATTGGATGTGAATGATAGAATTTACATCAGCAGAAGTACTGATTTTTAAGGTTTGGCATCTTTTTGTTGGATTTGTGTAACGGCTACTTTATATATTTTTTTTATAAATAACTCCTTATTCTGCATTATTCCTGAAAGGCCGTTGCTTACTTCTCTGATTTGAGTTATGATGAGGAAATGTACGCCCTGTAATTTGAATGTATTCTTATTGTTTTTGTTAGTTTGCTGTCGTTTATTTTTCTTAGCAATGACCTGATATCCCTTTTCGTGCCTTTTTATGGGTTCTTGAGAACTTCCGTTCCTAACAAGTTTATTTCACTTCGGCTGGTTAATGGTGATTAAATAACCTCTTAGAAAGATCAACAGCAGCCATTTTGCTGTTTTCATAAACAGCAGGTACTTGTATTTGGTATCCATGCCCATGCAATGGTCTGTTAGCTTTTCATATATAAATTTTTAATAATATTTCCCTCTTTATAGGTACCCCCGTATGGTGGGAACTGTAAACATTACTTAAAGGGTCTTTGCAGCGTCCCTTCGGCCCATAACTGCAACCCCCTTCGTTCCTTTTACTTTACTTCCTTTCATATTCTCTTTCTTCCATCTAACTTTCCGCTCTCTCCTAACAATTGATTCAAAGTGTAACTGCTTTGAGGTTTTCCCCCTGTTACACCTGTCAAACTTTCACCGTCAATTTCCGTTTCAGCGCCGAATGACCTCCATTAGCCCCAGTGCTTGGCCTTTGGCCTAAATTCTATATATTCAACTCAACTCAATTCTTCATAGGTACATCCAGGAAAAGGCGTCTCCCGTCCACACTTTAGCCTTTTGTAAACAAAGCACGAGAACTCTCGCAAGAGTTGCTCGCCGGCATTCAGTCCTTGCCTCATTGTTTCTCCCGGACAAAGGTTCAGTGTGATACCCTTTCATGATGTAAGAGGTTCGCCACTGCAGCCACCACCATTCCGACACGTGCGATTTGTAAATGTAAAAAGTTTTCCGATAACCATTTTGTTTTGGGGGAGGAAGAGAGACCTGATGTGGCGAAGAAAAACCCGAATGTTTCGCCGAAAATGTGGGATATTTGCAGGAAGTGTGCTGGCATTCGGTGTTAACATTCTCTGAATCGGGGGAAAGGAGAGTGTGTTTTAGAAACGAGAAAATAAGACTTCGTGGACAATAGCCACAAATTTTAGGGAAGGTGAAACATAGAGGGCCATTACCGGCGCCCTATTCCCAGAGAGAGGGGTTGTTACCAAAACGGAGCAAGCTTTTGGGATGGGGTTGCTGGTCTTATGCTCTTTTTCTTGACTCCAGTAGAATTTGGTAGCAGTTTACAATGAGGTGGACTACTTGGCAGAATGTTCCAAGCATTCTGCCAGCCAGTCCACGTGGGCCGAGCTTTGTACCGATCCTGGTACCGCCCAGCCACTGTTCCCATAATGCTAAACTGATGGTGTATGGGTTACCACATCTCTTTTGTAGGTGGAATTTACTCATTTGGCTTACTTGTCGTTTTCAGTAAAAGAAAACTATTGTGACGGCTTTGTCTGTCCATCCTCATTTTTCTGTCCGCCCTCAGATCTTAAAAACTACTGAGGCCAGAGGGCTGCAAATTATTATGTTGATCATTCACCCTCCAGTCATCAAACGTACCAAATTGCAGCCATCTAGCCTCCTCAGTAGTTTTTATTTCATTTAAGGTTAAAATTAGCCATGTTCGTGCGTATGGCACTGTTATAGATGCCATATGCCTGGCTGAAGTAATAATAATAATAATAATAATAATAATAATAATAATAATAATAATAATAAGGAATAAATAGTTTACATTCAAGTATGCAATATAGATTTTGTACTGTTGCACTGAATCATTTCAACTACTTATTCCTTTGCTGTTGCAACGGGATGTGAACTTCTCAATTCATCCTTCAAAAACCGTTCAGAGGAAATTGCTATGAGTTCTGCGACCGCATGTTTACATTTTTCTGCCTCCCCTCTTCTTGTTTGGCGTCTTGTTTAACGACAAGGGCCTTTTACCATCTGTGAATCATTTAAGAAATGCAGATAAACCCTGGCCCCACTAGATCTTGTTACGCCGAACTGAAACGCCGAACTGAAACACTTGCCGAGAGATGACAGTTCTGCGACTGGCATTTTCAATTTGCAGAGGTGATGGGATTTTCTCTCTCCACGTTTGGCTTCAAAGTTCATTTGTCCCGACGACTTCGGCGGCTTTTGTTCAAAAACGACGCCTTCTCTTCACTAAAGATAACGGTTGTCCCTTATCTGCTATTCGGTGTTATAGATTCTTCGTGCGAGATTCATTCTCTGATCACAGCCGCTACGAAGTGTGTCTCCTCGTCTAGAGAGATATAAGTTCGTCACGTTCAGTCATACTTGCGCAGTTATGCCTGTGCAGGCAAAACTGAACGGTAGTCGGTTCAGTTTTGCCTGCACAGGCCGACTGTTCAGGTATAGCTGAACGTTAGGGGTTCAGATCATGGCCACATGAATATATATTTATATCTATCTATCTATCTATCTATCTATCTATCTATATATATATATATATATATATATATATATATATATATATATATATATATATATATATATATATATATATATAAATAATATTAAAATTAGAGATAACATAAATCTCAAAACGCAAAGAACGGTTTTTTCTTTCATGTAGACATAAACGAAAACTCATCTAATCTTGAACGCAAATGGAAATAGTTAACCTCAGTGTTTTATACACAGAATATATAGAATTTAACATTTTAATCCATAAGCGTATATCTTTAATATCCAGGACCCCTTTCTGCCGTCGTGGGAGTCAGGAAAATCCATTAAGGAAATGAATTTCAACTCAAAGAGAGGAAAAAAATAGCAGCTTAGACGAGCAACAATCTTCGTATATCAAGAGCTTTCAATCACGTGTTGAAGGGTCTACTTCGCAAATATTTAGGGGACGTGGAGGCAATTCCATCATAGAAAGCGTTGAAGTATTCTCTCTCTCTCTCTCTCTCTCTCTCTCTCTCTCTCTCTCTCTCTCTCTCTCTCTCTCTCTCTCTGAGGCTAATTCATGTATAAGCAAAATACTCTATCGAGGCTGATAGGAAATTATTTATATATAGCAGAAGATTTCGTAGCACAGAATACTGAACTGGGATTTGCACTCATGCTTAATTTGACTGAAGAACAGCATAGGTTTTATAAGGTCTTCTATCGAAGAAAATAGGTGGCCTTTATGGTGGTAAAAAGGTTATTTAAGCTGTAGTCTAGGTTTTGGTAATAACATTGAATGGACATTCGTGTATCGGTACCTCATTATCTCACGTCTTTTGTACAGAAATATATGATTTCATTGGATGAAGATTCAATATATTTTTAGAAGAAGGATATTTTAGACAAAATCATTTTCTTAATTGTAATTTCAAATTCCAATAACACAGTGAAGTATTTGCATAATGGCTCTCATCATACATCACTTCAATTAAAACCATCCGCGTACAGAAAAAAAGCTATAGACAGTTTGATTTTTTTGCTGTCACGGGAAGGAATTTCTCACAGTTATGTAGCGAGGGGGATATTGACAAGTGACTGGTGTATTCCTCCAGCATTCCACGACTATTGCTCTCGCGGTAAAAAGTCAAAATGTTGAGCTTTCCAACTTCAATTGTGAATTGGGAAATAGAATGCTGCAAATATTGGCTTTTTTTTTATTTCGAATACTGGGATTGCAGACATAGATGAATTAATCATTATTTAAAACAGGCTTGATGGCGCGCGCTACGCTGCGCTGGAACCCGGCGCTGCTTGTTATGTCTCTCTACCTTCCCGATCCCATACCTTCCCGGCCCCCGACCGCGGTGGGCAAACAGGTTTGCAGGAGGAGGGTGAATGTGTAAAGTCTCTCCTACCCTCCCGATCCCCTACCTACCCCGCCCCCACCCAGGGCGGACAAACAGGTTTGCAGGAGGAGGGTGGATGTGTAAAGTCTCCCCTACCATCCCGATCCCCTACCTACCCGCCCCCACCCGTGGCGGACAGACTAGTTTTCAGGAGGAGGGTGGATGTGTCGTGTCTCCCCTACCCTCCCAATCACCTACCTACCCCACTCCCACCCGGGGCGGACAAACAGGTTTGCAGGAGGAGGGAGGATGTGTCATGTCTCCCCTACCCTCCTGATACCCTACCTACCCGCCCCTACCCGTGGCGGACAGACATGTTTTCAGGAGGAGGGTGGATGTGGAAAGTCTCCCCTACCATCCCGATCCCCTACCTACCCCGCCCCCACCCAGGGCGGACAAACAGGTTTGCAGGAGGAGTGGGGATGTGTCACAGGGGAAGGAGCAACAAATCTCACTAGATGCTAGAAACCACTATTTATACTCAAGGGAGAGTAGGGACTAACATGCACAGCCATTGGAGACTTACAGTTTATACCTGACAGGTGTCGCAGGGGAGGGGTGGCAAAACTCATTAATGTTAGTGACACCATACTATGGTTACAAATCTGGTAATCCTTATTCCATACGTATCTATTGTCTACCTTAAATTTTAAACGTTTTTCAAATTTCTTTTGATATTGCAGGATCAGGCTTATATGTGCCTTGACTGATATTCGTGATTATATATATATATATATATATATATATATATATATATATATATATATATATATATATATATATATATATATATATATATATATTGACCTGTACGAATTAATAGGCTGCGTCAAATATCCGGCCATAACCCGCAATAGTAGGTGATACGGCCGTTCACACGTCAGATAAGCCTTTAATCATAGACCTCCTTAGCAAATAAGCAATTTATGCTTACTTTGCGCCTCACTGTGGTCGCAAATAATGACACCCCTTGACAGCTGCAACGCATCGCGTCAAGGTTTCAGCGTCGGCCAACTCGATATTGCCAATTCCGGGCCGAGTGGTCGTAAGTTGCAGCTGGATATAGATCTCGCGGGCTATAATATGGTCTCGCATTTCAGAGAAGGACGGCTGAGTGGCGATAAAGTTGCCAATTAGAGAATGATGGCTGGTTTTTGTGGAAGAAGCGACGTCACGACTGGATTCTGCCACCCCCGCTTTCAGGAATACATCATGTTGTTGCAGAATTGATCGAAATTCTGAAAGATAGTTCATTGAATTGCACTGGGACCTATGAGGTCATTCAGCGCTGAAACGGAAATTGACAGGCAAAGGTTTGAAAGGTTTAACAGGAAGAAAACCTCAAAGCAGTTGCACTATGAATCAATTGCTAGGAGAGGGTTGAGGAAAGCGAGATGGAAGAAAGAGAATGTGAAAGGAGGTACAGTAAAAGGAACGAAAGGGGTCGCAGCTAGGGGCCATGGAAGGCACACTGCATAGAACCTTAACTAATGCCTGCAGTGCACCGCATGAGGTGCACTGGCAACCAATTTGCAGCCCTCTAGCCTCGGTAGTTTTTAAGATCTGAGGCGAACAGGAAAAGTGAGGACGGACAGACAAAGCCGGCGCAATAGTTTCCTTTTACAGAAAACTTAAAATCAGAGAAAAAAATGGAGAAGACGTGTGAGCAAAACGAAAGGCACAAAAGAGTAAAGATTGTGACATTCCCATTTGTTCCATTTGGCTACCCACTCAGGCATACCCTCCGTCCCTACCGCTGGTGGCATGGCCCAAATCTCTACTGTACCAGGGAACAGAATCACTTCCCCATACCTTGTTGCAACATTTCTAGATGGTAAGAAAAAACCTTTCATACAATGTCTACTAATGTCGTGTGCAATTTTTTTTTTGCAGAAAAAACTTAAGACATTTAAATTTCAAAGAGAGAGAGAGAGAGAGAGAGAGAGAGAGAGAGAGAGAGAGAGAGAGATGTATCTGGAAATGGATTATTATTATTATTATTATTATTATTATTATTATTATTATTATTATTATTATTATTATTATTATTATTATTATAACAGGTAACCGCTTAATAGCAAACTTATTTTTTAGCTATTTATTAAAAGTAACTTTTTATTTCCATTCTTTGTTGTAATATCTTTCAGTTTTCTGTAAAAGAAAACTATCGTGCCGGCTTTGCCCGTCCGTCCGCACTTTTTTCTGTCCGCACTTTTTTCTGTCCGCACTTTTTCCGTCCGCCCCAGATCTGAAATACTACTGAGGCTAGAGGGCTGCAAATTGGTATGTTGACCATCCACCCTCCAATCATCAAACTACCAAATTGCAGCCCTCTAGCCTCAGTAGTTTTTATTTTACTTAAGGTTAGAGTCAGCCATAATCGTGCATCTGGCAGCGAAGTAGGATAGAATAAACCACCACAGGGTCGTTGTTAAAGTTTCATGGGCCGCGGCTCATACAGCATTACACCGAGACCACCGAAAGATAGTTCATTTTTCGGTGGCCTTGATTACACGCTGTACAGAAAACTCGATTGCTCTGAAGAAACTTGGGTGCATTTTTTATTTGCTTTTTACAATCGTTACTCTTGAGAAAACTGGTTCCTAGTTATGAAATTTATCAATATGTGGAATCTCTTTTAAAGGTAGTTTTCATATATATTCACAAATTAAGGATATATGAAGAAAAAAAGCATAGCCTTCCGCAGCAAGTTAGAGGAAAAAAAATTTTGTATATTGAATAAATAAAAGCAGGAATCAAAATCTTATTGAATGACCTGTTCCAACTTTGAACGAAAGCATCAGTGCAATTTTACAGTTGTTTATTTTCAATAGCAGTTATGATTCCATTCATGTACATGTTGACAAATCCTACTACGTACGATCCTTGCTTGTCAACCTTTTACTGATTGTAAATGTCAACAATGAGCTGGCCTCTGTGAACTGTAGCTTCAATAATATTAATAATTGTGAGGTAACATGCCTACAGTGCTCCACACGAGGTGCACTGACTGGGAAATAATGGTACACCACACACACATATCTTTAAACTGCAACCAACCATTTGAGTACATAAAGAACAATTAATGCGAGGATGCCAGCGAATGCATTGTCAGCTGACAGTCGTTGATCCGGAAATTTTTATCAGGGGTGATGCGTATTCCAAGGGACCAGTTGATAGACTGAAAAAAAAAATGAACTAGGACATAATAGCGGATTTCAATGACGCCGACGTGCTCCGAATGTTATGACGGAATTGTAAAGAGGTATGTTTACCTGGACAATGCAAAAAATAACGCTTTGAACTACAAGGATTCAGTCAGAACGCTATACTTGGCTCCTCTCTCTCTCTCTCTCTCTCTCTCTCTCTCTCTCTCTCTCTCTCTCTCTCTCTCTCTCTCTCTCTCTCTCATCGTGAGATGTTGGCAAATGAACATTGTAAACATGATGGGCGGAGCCTATAATTGCAATTTAGTGATTACGACGTATCGTTTACTCAGTTGTAAAACACAGGTGTTTGTGAGAGAGAGAGAGAGAGAGAGAGAGAGAGAGAGAGAGAGAGAGAGAGAGAGAGAGAGAGAGAGAGAGAGAGGTAAAATTTCCATGGATTCAATAAAAAATTATGTAACCACAATCCTGGTCATAGTAAGAATTGACAATTTTTTTATTGCTTTAAAAATATTACGTGAAAATTTGATTGGCTTAAGAATCGGTCAGATTTTTTCATTGCTTCAAAATACCTGAAAATTTTATTGGCTTGTTACCCTTGTTGTTAAAAAACTCTGATTAGTGAGACACAACACGTCACTGCACCCCGTGCGATGCACTGTAGGCATTACTTAATGTTTTTCATTTTACATAAATAAACACTATACTGCAAGGTCAAAATTGAACACAAACATGATACACACTACACTGAATCTTTTATATTAAAACGCTGTCTTGATAAAAACAGACATTTGCGTATTGATTAACTTTGTCGATCACTGATTCTCAAACTGGGTGCCGTGGCACCCCGGGGGTGCCACACACAGCGCATGCCGTACGTAATGTCATATTGAATTGAACTGAACTGAATTGAATTGAATGTAGAATTTAGTCAAAAGGTCAAGCACTGGGACCTATGAGGTCATTCAGCGCTGAAACGCTGAATCAGTTATTAGCATTTAAATCGTGAATAATTTCAAATAACTATGATATATATATATATATATATATATATATATATATATATATATATATATATATATATATATATATATATATATATATATATATATATATATATATATGTTTGTTTCTGCAAATGATTAAATATTTACACGGCCCTACATATATTCACATCTATCCGAGGGATGCTCAGTCCAGATCAATTAGTCTCCCAATTTCCCCCAACACTGCTACAACTGCCAATATCACCTATCATTTGCGACCGATTTATATTCAATATGTCACCTAGATAATTGGATGCACGTGCTCAGTGCATCTACCCCCGCATCTTCGCCTTCAATATCGGTCGGTGACACTAATTAGAATTGAGTTGGACGTTCGTGACATATTCAGACGTTTGAGTGCATTTTCCATGACCGGCTCCGTTGTTGAATTTGCTGTATGGATAATGCGGCGTCTTGTGTTCAGTTTAAATTGCTGATTCATTTTCTTGTGTATCTGATTAGTGGAACTGAAACGTTCCCTAATGCAGAGAAATAATGAGAGGAGAGAGAGAGAGAGAGAGAGAGGGAGAGAGAGAGAGAGAGACTGAACTGGTAAAATAGTGATACTTCAAGTTCTTTTAACTCACTTTTCACCGCATGAAATGCGTTATTATTTATCTCAGAGCAACAAAAGCGTGTACTAATCAATAATTTTTTTTTTCTGTTCCGTCAGCTTTCGTTTCTCAATACACTAATGAAACATTTCAGATTTAAAGTCTGTATTCTTTGCAATAGGTTTTATCAATGTCCTACAATAATATTCAGACCTAAAATATTATTATTATTATTATTATTATTATTATTATTATTATTATTATTATTATTATTATTATTATTATTATTATTATTATTATTATTATTCAGAAGATGAAACCTATTCATATGGAACAAGCACTCCAAAGGGGTCATTGACTTGAAATTCTTTAAGCTTCAAAAGAATATGAACACAACATTCTTTGGAAACTTGAATTTCAAGTCAGTGGCCCCTGTGGCTTGTTCCATATGAATTGTTCATCATATGAATACGTTTCATCTTCTGAATAATAATAATAATAATAATAATAATAATAATAATAATAATAATAATAATAATAATAATAATAATAATGGATTCCTAATATCTTAGGTCTGAATATTATTGCAGGACATTCAAACAGAGTGGCTGGGTCATTGTTTGACAGCAAAACGAAGTAAATATATGATGGTGGACATTCCGACCAAATCTTGAGGCCAGGGGACACTGACATTTTGGGACTGACCAGGTCAATAATTTGCATTGCACGCAAGGAAGAGGTTCCGTCCTTCTAACATGACATTTTAATTTGCAAGGCACTGATCCAGCCTTTATCTCATCGAAAATCAGCATAAACAAATGATTTTACATATATATATATATATATATATATATATATATATATATATATATATATATATATATATATATATATATATATATTAGTTTTTAAGATCTGAGGGCGGACAGAAAAAAAATTGCGGACGGACAGACAAAGCTGGCACAATTAACATGTTCCTCTTTGAATCATTAATATGTTATTCTCTGTTTTCCTTATTTCCTCTTTCACGTATAGACTATAAAACTACTCGATTTTTTCTCTACCTGGAATTAGGTTACACAGCGCTTCGAAACTCAAGCACACTTGAACAAACTTTGAAAAACTAAAGTTAATCGCTTAGGTTTTTTTTGTTTGCCCTCTCTCTCTCTCTCTCTCTCTCTCTCTCTCTCTCTCTCTCTCTAAGGTAGACTTTTGTATATAGAATAGAGGTAGATAGATAGATCGATACTTTCCGTGTAATTGAGATGTTCAATTACAGAGGGTTTAGCAAACAGAAATTAGATCCATTACCACCGTTTTTAAAAATAATTTTTGGTATAGAATATTGTTTCCTCTGAAATTTCATCTCTTTACATAATGAAGATTAACATCTTGTGATGCGAAGACATGGCATAACAAAAACTTTACGATTACCTCCTTAAATAATAATACAAAAATACTTTTACAAAAGACGTTAGGGGCATCTGAAAAATTATTGTCTAATAAACCATGTTTTTAGTTTTCTGTAAAAGGAAATTATTGTGCCGTCTTTGTTTTTCTGTCCCCCTCAGATCTTGCAAACGACTGAGGCTGGAGGGCTGCAAATTGGTATGTTGATCATTCACCCTCCGATCATCAAACATACCAAATTGCAGCCCTCTAGCCTCAGTAGTTTTTATTTGATTTGATTTAAGGTTAAAGTTAGCTCAGTAGATGTTATTTTCAGGACATTGTTCAAGGTATTTTAACCCAATGTATTCTGAAAAAGAGAATTAGTCATGTCGAAACCTTGATAACTTTCTTTTCCGCGTCTTTTATTTATTCTCTTCAACGGAACAAATAAAACAAATTTAATAGTTTGATAAAAATGAAATACTGTCAGGACCGCCTGTTACGATCGCACTTAAAAAGCCATCTGTTGTTCTACTTTACACGTTGAAGTTCAGGATGGGGGGTTTATATCAGACAGCTGCGACGTAACTTTACCAGACCTATTCACGCTGAGAACTCCACGCATGCGCCATACACACGCACACACATGTATATATATATATATATATATATATATATATATATATATATATATATATATATATATATATATATATATATATATATATATATATATATATATATACACATACACTTTTGCATCGGGATAAAATCATTTCAAAGCTGCGAGTTATGGAGAGAGAGCGTTTAGGGAGCTCTGATGAACTTTCGTCTGAATTTAGGGCCATAAAGATAGTTCTTTTTAGGTGTGCATTGGGAGAACAATTTCAGTCCGTAATATTGATTTAGGCTGCGCATGAGCAAATAGTTAAGTTTTTCGTATTCTGTATAAATTTATTAGAATGGAAAAGACGTGACTGAAACTAAGACCCATGAACTTTATATAACCCTTTGGAAAACAACTGTGAGGAATTTTGAATTTCCTCGAAGCGTGAAATGGCTTCGTCGAGAATTTTAAATAATATAACTTTAAGACTGTTTAAAACTTTGTTCACTTGATACAAATTTTTAAGCTGCCAAAAAATAGCACCAGGAATGTATTTTGTGAAAAAAAAACAATAAAATGTTCTAGAACTTTTTCCCCACAAAAAAGTTATAGAACACATTAACTTTATCAGCGAAGCTGAAGTGGCCGACCTCAAAGTGATAAAATCGTTGGAAATAAAAGCGGTGACAGGTATTAATAGCTCAAGGAGTTATCGGGAAATGGCTCTGAAAAATCCCTGGAAAATCGTGATTTTGGGTGGAGAAGGCCTTTATATTATTTATTTTTTTCTCGCTGTAGGTTACTCTTGTAAACGATATTAAATAGCGCAACTAGCTGTTAAATTATTGGTATTATGCTTAAGAATCTCAAGAATGATTTTAGGAACAAGCTTGAATTGATATTAATCCGATTATCCATATAATTGTTAATTGCTAAAATAGGCCTAAGAGATACGTTATGACTAAAGAATGTTCAAATCATGAAAACAATATTCGTTTTATCTTCAGAATAGAAATTACTTTCTTAGGGGCCTCAGTGTTACGAAATTACTTTATACATTTGTTCCCGGAATGCATTCAAAATAGATTATCTTTATTTAACCTACAAAAGATACCTTTATTTGGAGAAAATGACGTTAAACATAATGTTGAATTTATAAATGAAGACATGTAGTATCTAAAATTCAATAAAGATTCAATTCATGACTTAAGTAATGTTGTCTTCGATTTGGAAATTTCCAGTGGACTAATATTATGACCTGTAAAACTCTTTGTCTAATTATTATCTCTGTCTAATTATTATTTATCCTCTGCTATATTCCTTACTGAAATATAACTAAAACATTTGCCATTTTATGAAGTAGATCATCTAACAGTATTGCAAGCTTTTTAGTTTTCTCTAAAAGAAAACTATTGTGCCGGCTTTGTCTGTCCGTTCACACTTTATTCTGTCCGCACTTTTTTCTTTCCGCACTTATCTGTCCGCCCTCAGATCTTAAAAACTACTGAGGCTAGAGGGCTGCAAATTGGTATGTTGATCATCCACCCTCCAATCACCAAACACACCAGATTGCAGCCCTGCGGCTTCAGTAGTTTTTATTTTACTTAAGGTTAAAGTCATCCATAATCGTGCTTCTGGCAACGATGTAGGATAGGCCACCACCGCGCCTTGGTTAAAGTTTCACGGGCCGCGGCTCATACAGCATTATACCGAGACCCCAGAAAGATAGGTCTATTTTCGGTGGCCTTGATTATACGCTGTAGCGGCTGTGGAAAACTCTTGAATAAATTATTTTTACGCTGTGAGATTTGCACGGCTGTTTTACTTATCTTTTGAAACTAAGATGTATTTTCAATTGCTAAAATTCTCACTGTCTTAAGTAACAAGAATGTCAAATCATAACTAGTCTTTATACTGTCTTTTAAATATGACCCGGCTTGAGACTGTATTATTTAGCTGGCCCGCTGGTGTAGTGGTTAGTGTCGTGGCATGCCACTCAGATGTCACGGGAGGTTCGCGCCTCTCCCAGGGCGATGAATGAAAATCACTGGCTCTGTATCATGATCAGTTACTGCTGCAGTGTTGGGGTGTGTGCTGCGGTGGGAGGTCGAAACCAGCATTCTTTGGAAGCTTGAAGAATTTCAAGTTAGTTGGTGTGCTTGTTCCTTGTGAATAGGTTTCATCTACTGAAATAATAAATAATAATAATATTTGCCTAATTTCTGCCACAACAATGATGTTGATCGAAATCAGAATTCCTAAAAATCATATATATATATATATATATATATATATATATATATATATATATATATATATATATATATATATATATATATATATATATATATATATATATATATATATATATATATATATATATATATATATATATATATATATATGTGTGTGTGTGTGTGTGTGTGTGTGTGTGTGTGTGTGTGTGTGCAGTATATGTATGTATATATGTATGTATGTATGTATGTATGTATGTATGTATGTATACATATTGGGAAAATACAAAAGAAGTATACATAAAAATTTTGAGAGGTGAGAGCAGTTTGAACAAGGTCCTTTTTCAATTAGGAACTTGTCCAATAGCATGTTAGAGGAGTTGTCATGCTGTGAAAACGATTGAAATAAAAAGAACAGAAATGGCTAAAATGGCGTAGCAATAATAATTTAATGATGTTGATGACAGAGTAAATTGGGAGGAGATGGGACGGAGGACATGTGTTGGTGAAAAGGGTTTCCGCTTATACATAACTAGTTGAGAACTTTTTATTGTGTCCAACGATATTCAGTGAGCAGGAATTCTTATAAGGAAGCATTTTCCTCTCGAAATTAAATGAGTGAAAACAAATCTAGGTAAAAACTTAAATACTTATCATTTATTTCCCCTTGGGGTGTGGAGATCCTTAAACAACAGCGGATGGAATGAAGAATACCAGGACTTCTTTGGTGACTAAACCTTAATATTTTTTAAAACTCTGGAAGACAAGATCAGTGATCTCATTAACATATGAACACCATATAGACAGGCACTCGCAAACACGTATGCCTTTATAAAAACCTAAAACCGTTTTCATTTTCCTCCAACTATTGTCCTCTCATCCTTTCTTGCCAAGGGCTTTGGGACAGTTGTCCGAGCAAAATTGATTCGCTTCATCTGTATTCGGAGACACTTACAGAGCTGCCGAGCGTTCTTGCTCCACAAATATTTGGGAATTCGGGCAGGAATACTAAAGAGGTGGACCTTCCACGTCGAAGGTCGGATATGATACCGAGGAAGGAAAACGGTGTCTCGCATATTTCAAAAGTTATGAATCGCTCACTGTTAATTTCCTCTTCCACTGGGAAAAGCAGTTTTATCTGAACGTGAATTAAAATCGCGATATTACGCACTTTCAGAGCCTAATTTATTCATTTCTGCTCTCCTGTGTTCTTTTGCATTTTTGTTAGTTTTCTGTAAAATAGAACTATTGTGCCGGCTTTGTATGTCCGTCCGCGCTTTTTCTGTCCGTCCTCAGATCCTAAAAACTACTGAGGCAAGAGGGCTGCAAATTGGTAGGTTCATCATCCACCCTCCAATCATCAAACATAGCAAATTGCAGCTCTCTAGGTTCAGTAGTTTTTATTTTATTTAAGGTTAAAGTTAGCCATAATCGTGCTTCTGGCAACCATATAGGCCAGGCCACCACCGGGCCGTGGTTAAAGTTTCATTGGCCACGGCTCATACAGCATTATAGAGAGACCACCGAAAGATAGATATAATTTTAGTGGCCTTGATTATACGCTGTACAGAAACTTCGGCACACTTTTGACTTATTCTCCTTCAATACTGATAGAGTCACGTATGTTTATCTTTAGTTTTCAACATGAATGTTACATAACAAATACGTCATTTGTCTATCTGGTGTCTCTATATTTACGTACATGGGACGCTCTAATACCCTGGGAATGGGGTTTCCAGCTCCGAACCTTTGACAACATTGCAAAATAATGTGACGCAAAAGAGAATCATAAATAACAGTGGTTGATGTCATTGACAAGAGAAGACTGGATGTTTTGGCACTTAGAAAGAAAAAGGTTAAAGGGCAGCTTGTACAGAGATAAGGAGGACCAAGGAAATTGTATCTCAAGTACCTGAGAGGTGTATAGTTAGGAAAGTGGCAGTACTTGCATAGTTATAGAATAGTTCAGCACTTGAATAGTTTACGGGGACATGAAAGGGTTGCTTTGTGCCTGGTGATATGAAAGGAAAATGAACGGTGTAATTTGGAAGTATTTCAGTCCTGGAGAAAACTTGTATGAGTGATACAAGAAGACCCAGAAACGTGATTATCAGTGGGGAAAGTTTAAGAAAGTGAATGGAAATGTAGTAAGATGGAATAATGTTGCTAACATGGATTTTAGAGGAAGAAAATGTTTGATTTGTTTAAGCAGTTGAAGGTAAATATAACAGATGGTTGAATGAAAGATGAAATGGCTCATAAAATAGGTAGAGAAGAACTGTAGACCTAAATGTTCTAAAGAAGTCAGGGTGGGAATGGGAATGTTTGAAGTATTTCTCAGTCAACATTCCTTTACTGAAGTAATGTTTGGAAGCTAAATGTAGATGACTAAAAAACAAAAAGAAATTGAATTGTTCTTGTACTAATTGCCATTCATGAAGAACAAATAGACAACGATAGGCCAATGAGAAGAGTTTACATTTCAGAAGTAGTTAAGGGAAAGGAGGGAAGAAGACCTAGTCCTTTTACTGTACCTCCTTCCATATTCTCTTTCTTCCATCTTACCTTCCTTAACCCTCTCCTAACAATTGAGTCATACTGCAATTGCGAGGTTTTCCTCCTGTTACACCTTCCAAACCTTCGACTGTCAATTTCCGTTTCAGTGAGTGAATGACCAAATTCTATATTCAATTGGTCCCTGGAGATGTTTGGCTTTATGATGAGGAAGAGACATTGAACAGGATACCCAGGAAGTGGCCTAAATTCTATATTCAATTGAATTCAAGAAGACCTAGAGATGTTTGGCTTTATGATAAGGAAGAGGCACTGAACAGGATACCCAAGAAGTGTGAGAATGCTTGCATGCAGAATGGAGCTGAATGGCGGAGAGTGTAATGGAAGGATTGCGTGCCGCTGGTGAGCCTTCTGTGCAGTGTAGAAGGCAGATGATCCTGTGGAAATCTTATTGCATGATTTAGCAGTTGCAGGAGGATTATGGCCGTCACTTTGATTTGATTTCTTCTGTACCCACATCCTTTAAAGAGAACTGCCTAATTCGATATATGTGTGTGTGTATGTGTGTGTGTGAACTCATTTCGGGTAACTAGGTGAAGAAACTAGCACAGACGTATAAAGTGAGTTCATCTCTCTATCTCCCGCCATTCAAAAAGGACAAACTTTGGAGAGCAGGAGACGTGACCTGGGTAGCTGTCTGACGAAATTCGAAAAAGTTGGACACGGAAGCCGGTTTGTAGTTTATTCTAGCCGCTTCTGCGCGGTCATCGTGCCAGAACTTTACTTTGAAAAAGGAGATGAAACATCGCAGAAAGAATGAGTTACAAGAAACATATTTCCTTCTATTCTTTAACTTACTTCACATTGAAAGCCTCAGTTATTATTATTATTATTATTATTATTATTATTATTATTATTATTATTATTATTATTATTATTATTATTATTATTATTATTATTATTATTATTATTTCAGTAGATGAAACCTATTCGCATGGAACAGGCGCACTACAGGGGCCACTGACTTGAAATTCTTTAATCTACCAAAGAATGTTGGTTTCAACCTCCCACCGCAGCAGACCCCCCAACACTGCAACAGTGACTGATCGTGATACAGAGCCAGTGCTTTTTCATCGCTTTTTCATCTACAAAAAAAAAAATATATATTTCTTTGCTTGTATCATTTCCTTCCAGGATTGGTGCCCACGATTTTATCTTTGTAGACACGATTAATTGTAAGAAAATCCTGGTGTTTCTCAAAAAATTATTTTCCACTTTTTAATGCATTTTAGTAACTGAGAAGATGCTATTGCTTATATTGTTCATATGAAAATATTCATATCTGATTAATTCGCAGTTATTTATTGCCCATTTGCGTATAATACTACAGGTCTCTTTCATACGAGCGTTCGCTCATTCTCATTAATAATTATAGATATAGAAAACAATAGTACTCAATGACTGTAATCTTTTATAATGTCACTCCAAATGACAATTAATTAAATCAAATTGAATTTTCTGCCTCGTGTCGAAATACATCATTACTGCGAAATGTTCAATGTCCTTGACCTCCGTTATGCAAAGGATTGATTCGATGGACGCCATTTTTTTTTTTTTTTGTGGGATTCCCGGCATAGTCTGTGGCAGTGGTTCTTAACCTTTTTATTACCACGCCCCCTCCGAGAGTTGGTCCCTCCCTCCACGCCCCCGCCCCTCTTGCATCTGTGAGTAAAATTCCCTCCCAGATTTAAAGGAAAATGAAAATTAAAGAGAAAGAGAAGGGGTGTTTTTATTCGTAAGGCCAACGAGTCTCTTTGTTCATAAACTTCTGAATATTCGTTCCTCAATCTTGTTAAGATAATAATGAATATAATTAAAGAATTTTTAATTTTCTCCTAGGGCTTGCGCCCCCTCCCCCTGGAAATTGCTGGCGGCCCCCTAGGGGGGCGCGCCCCCAGGTTGAGAAGCACTGTTCTATTGATACGAAAAGGCATAAACAAAAGACTGTACATATCATAAAGATAATGACCCCCAAGAAATACTTAGTCCTAGATAACGACCCCCGTAAACCCTTCGGGGTCACTATCTAGGAAAGATCTCATTACTGATACGAGGCCGCATGTCTGTCGGAGAAAGTTCACGATTCCTTTTCTGGGTCGTTTCCAATCGCCAACCCTCCTTTCCAGTGACTGCTAAATAAAAAAGGCACGAAATTATTGAAACGTCCAAAGAAAGAAATGGACCCAGCAATGCTTAGAGACCCAAGAGCCTATATAGAAAAAAGGCTCCCGGAGGAGGCCTCGTTGAAGGAGCCACAAGTAATGCGCGAAGGAAAGTAGACCCTCTCCGATTTCTTTCGCCTGTGGCGTAGAGAAGATATATTACTTTTGCCGCCATTTATCAACTCCACACAGGAACCTTTTCTAAATGTAAATGAACGGCTTAAAGGTGGTGAAGTTTCCCTTCAGATTTGGTCCCCGTAAGAGGGTAGTACTGTCAGTGCACCTCATGCGGTGCACTGTAGGCGGTACTTTAGGTTCTTTGCAGCGTACCTTCGGCCCCTAGCTGCAACCCCTTTCGTTTTACTGTACTCCCTATCATATTCTTTCTTCCATCTTACTTTCCACTCTCTCCTAACAATTGATCCATGGTGCAACTGCTTTGAGGTTTTCCTCTTGTTACACCTTACAACCCTTTTTGCTGTCGATTTCCGTTTCAGCGCTGAATGACCTCTTAGGTCCCAGCGCTTCAGCTTGCTGCTAATCTTAGGGAGCTCTCTGGTTCTTTTCTGTCACTCTCTCTCTCTCTGTCTGGCAAAATCTCCTTCTTCATCATTTTTGGAAAAGTAGCCCGTGCCAAAACCTGCCGAAATCTTTGTTCCTTGGGGCCGTTTTGGTCTTGTCAGTCTTATGCGGATAGGATAGAGTCTTCAATTCGGATTCTGGTTCGCTCGGAGAGTATGACTTAAGCTTCCAGTTTTCCATTTCAGTTTCCGATGAAGAAAGTTTGCTACGTCCTGGAAACTTGCTTTTAAATATTCTTCTAAAATGTCGATGTGTATATTTGGTTTTATTCACAGCAGCAAATTAAATGCGTTCTTATTCACGTTTATATATACAAGCAAACATATATGTGTGCACGCTTATAAACACTTTAAATCATTCTGAGTTCTGTTGTTTCCAGACCTAATCAGCTCTTCTCCTCTTTGTCTATTGGCATAGGGTAAATGTATAACAATCATAAATTCATATATTTTATTCAGATTGTTCTTGAGCGAAATTGTTTGACCAGCAATTGTACTGAAACGGCCGTTTACATAAATGTAAAATGCCTATTTTGTAATCAGTTTTAGGATATCATTCGAAGTGATTGGTAACTGTTGTGTGTGTGTGTGTGTGTATATATATATATATATATATATATATATATATATATATATATATATATATATATATATATATATATATATATATATATATATATACATATATATATCTGAGGTAACTACGAATCATGAAAAAACATGGCTCCAATCAGGCGTGCAATGATGCAAAAGGCATCCATGTTAAGCTGCGCCATTCCAGATCTGTGGTATACGTTTCAAAGTGGGAAGTTTGATTAAGAAAAAACTTAGTTCTGTGGTTCTCGAGAGAAACTCATCCCAAAGTTTTGCTATGCGGAAACAAGCAAGCATCCGATCAAATTACCCTCCCCAAAGACCGCCTCAGAGATCAGAAGTTAATGGAAAACTGCTGCTCGCTTGTTTGAGAAATGTTATTCTCTCTCTCTCTCTCTCTCTCTCTCTCTCTCTCTCTCTCTCTCTCTCTCTCTCTCTCTCTCTTGCAACATGAGTGAGCGCTGACACAATTTTCAAAACTGGTATTTGAATACCTCTTCCTCCATGGGTTCGCAAAAAAAAGAGAACATGATAAAGAAAGTATATTATTTTAATGTGTTTCAGCTGATTGCTTTACGATATAGTGTTTTCTTCTTTTAACAGAAGTAGTTTATTTATTCCTGTAAAATTAAGAGGCTAGAGGGCTGCAATTTGGTATGTTCGATGATTGGAAGGTGGCTGATCAATATACCAATTTGCAGCCCTCTAGCCTCGGTAGTTTTTAAGATCTGAGGGCGGACAGAAAAAGTGCGCACGGACAGACAAAGCCGGCACAATAGTTTTCTTTGACAGAAAACTAAAATGCGACTGAAACTCTTCGAAACTGTAGGGCGGAAAGATTCGAATGATGAAAAATGTGTCTTGTTCATGTCCCGTAATATGTACGATTTTGTAATGCCCTAGGCACACCTACAAAGAGAAATGTTCTTAATTGTATCTCCAAGCGATGAATAAAGAACTAAAGACGGTGGGACAATAGCGTAGAAAGGGCTTGAGAAAACTGCTAAAAAAATAATTACGTGGCATCAGTCAACATCAGTGACATCCAAAATAACTATGGACGCACAGACCATCAATTCTAGCAAAAACATAAGGGTGTGTCGAGTCCACCAGCTTACAACCTCCAGTATTTTAGTTCAAAGGACAATGTCATTTTCAGTTCAGTCTCTGTTACAGCAGTTGCAATGCAGCGAGAGACCGGACCAGGATCCAGGTTTATGCGCGTAATCCTCAAAGGCCTTAGGTAGGGAACTAAAAAGCCTTCGGACCGTTTTATCTCCCAGGAATCCTTTTGATGATTCCGGTTTTGTCGTTGCGTGTTTATGCAGTGGTTTCGCTGATGCTTTTTGTATAATTCACAACGGTATATCCTTCTTTCTCTCTCTATCTCTCTATCTGTCCATCTATCCATTCATCGGTCTCAAAGCCAGTCAAGTACAGGGACAACTTGGTATTCATTTTTTTTGGGGGGGGCCGCTCCCTGTACAATAATTTTGCTTCACAAGTCATGTTTCAGAGTAGTTCAGATTTCGTAAAAATTAAAACCAGCAAAAACTATGAGTATAGTTTATTAAGTCTGATAAGATCATAAAAATTGCTCAGAACTACATTTCACTTATAATCTATATGTTTTTTTTTTTTATTATTGAAAATCCTCTTTCTAATTTTCACAAGTGGTACTCTATTTCTAGTCATCATGAATTTAATTGTTAATACGAACTCGCCTCGATGAATTTTTATTTTTCTTTACTTTGGGGATTTCCCTATGCAATCATGAGAAAATAGCTGAGGAAGGCTTCTACTTTCGTTTATCGTTACTTTTCTGAAAAGAAAACTATCGTGCCGGCTTTGTCTGTCCGTCCGTACTTTTTCTGTCCGCACTTTTTTCTGTCAGCCCTCAGATCTTAAAAACTACTGAGGCTAGAGAGCTGCAAATTGGTATGTTGATCATCCACCCTCCAATCATCAAACATACCAAATTGCAGCCCTCTAGTTTCAGTAGTTTTACTCAATTTAAGGTTAAAATTAACCATAATCGTGCGTCTGGGCAACAATATAGGCCAGGCAACCACCGGTTCATGGTTAAGTTTCCTGGGCTGCAGTTCATACAGGGAAAGATAGATCTGATTTCAGTGGCCTTGATCATACGCTATACAGAAAACTCGACTGCGCCGAAGAAACTTCAGCGCATTTTTTACTTGTTACACTTATCGGCTTCTATTGCTGTTCCATATTATGAGCCTCTGTATTCCTGTTCAGTATCAGAGCAACTCAATAACTTCATCTTCTTTCAAAATGGAAATCATTTTGGTTCCTTCGGGATACGAGACTTTTAATTTAAAAGATTTACTTCCACTGTCAACCTGATCAATTTTTATCGTCGTTCCCCTTCTCCTGATGACATGGGGTGATAATTTCTTTTCAGAATGTCAGTTCAGAGTGACATCTTAATTTTTGGTTGAGAAAAGGAGCCGTGGGTCCCCATGGGAATATGGTATATATAAAGGACAATCCCCAACCTTATTCCAATATACACTTCTCTCTCTCTCTCTCTCTCTCTCTGTGTGTGTGTGTGTGTGTGTGTGTGTGTACATAAAGCGTAGCGAAGACGTCTTGTTCTAGAGTAAATTGATGTTTGCTATTCTCTACAAGAGAAACTCTCAGCACATTTTCGGGACGTTTCTCCACAGTGAAAGTGGTTCACTTTTAAATCAGCAAATTTCAAGAAAAGAAACTCGAACGCTTTCTGTCACCTTTTGAGTTTTCTGAAAAGAAAACTATTGTGCCGGCTTTGTCTGTCCATCTGCACTGTGTACTTTTTCTGTCCGCCCTCAGATCTTAAAAACTGTCGAGGCTAGAGGGCTGCAAATCGGTATGTTGATCATCCACCCTCCAATCATCAAACATACCAAATTGCAGCCCTCTAGCATCAGTAGTTTTTATTTTATATTTAAGGTTAAATTTAGCCATGATCGTGCGTCTGGCAACGATATAGGCCAGGTTTTCACCGTGCCGTGGTTAAAGTTTCATGGGCCGCTGCTCATAGAGCATTATACCGAGACCACCGAAAGATAGATCTATGTTCGGTGGCCTTGATTACACGATGTACAGAAAAGTCGATTGCGCCGAAGAAACTTCGTCTCATATTTGACTTGTTAATTTTAGTGAACATTTCTGTTGGATTGTAAAGGTTCCCTTTAAGAAAACCAAACTGAATAGCTTCTAGGGAAAAAGGTCTTCATTGCTAAATGGAAAATGTAAGTTATTGAATATTTCATTCTAGTCTATTGGTTTAGCTGTATTGAACATTTTAACCTTAGTATTGATTGGTTAATTTCGGACATTTACGTTAGTATTATGAAAAGTTAACTGAGAGAAAGTTAATAACCTGTGTAACAGAGGAAGCGAATTAAAAATTCATATAACTTTTCCCGGTTATTATTTGATTTAAAGCTAGCAAGGGTATGGATATCCTTTCATCATTTCTAATTTTTGAAGACTGGGTAATAAATCAATGAACCTGCCACTGATAAAATAGTGCCCAAAAGATTAAAAGTATGATGAAAAGTCAGCAAAAAAATAAAATCTGTAAAACCAGTGTTAGCTAAAAATCTAATTATTTAATAACCTGTATGATATGGTCTTATTTTCGTTTTAGGTTTTTTTCTGAACTTCAGAATTTCCAATAACTTAGCGGATAATATCTAGAATAAAAGTGTTGTCAATGTTTTGGAAGTAATGGAAGTTAATCCCACAAAGGTTTTACGAAGCAGGTCAAAGGGTTGAAGAGCTTAAATAACCAAGGGATTAATTTCGCGACTGATATTTATTTTCCTCCATAATGCACAAAATAAATACAACCAAACTGTCGTCGCCATTTTCAATTAGGTACACTATTCTTTAATATATTACGCAAGATAAAGTTTATTCCATAAGCCAGTATTCAAGTTATATTAAAAAGAGAAATTACATTTCTCTGAAAGTGCCTTAATGACTGTCTACGCAGGCGTTCATAAATGCTTCGTGAAATGGTGCCTAAAAATAGGGTCCAAACGCTTATGATAATTCAAATGAGCCTTTCGTTGAATTACCAGATATTAAATTGAAAACATTCTTAAAACAGAAAACAGTGTTGCCAACACAGAGGTATTCAATCAGTGAAATATATTCCAGTTCATGTCCGTAGTGACAATTATTCGGCTACGTTTATTAGTTGAGTATTTTTTCCTCGACTGCTTATTAATATTGTACGCAGGATAATGTTCATCATTAGGACGACTTAAGTAAGGAAAAACCATGGGAAAATGTGGCTAATTAATAAGGAAAGTACCAGCGATATGTATATAACATTTTGGGGAGTTTGATTTACTATCTTGTGACTTAATTAATTTTCAACTATTTTTAAGAAAAAAACAAGTTAAAATAATAACTACTGAGGCTAGATGGTGGATGATCAACATACCAATTTGCACCCCTCTAGCCTCAGTAGATTTTAAGATCTGAGGGCGGACAGAAAAAGTGCGGACGGACAGACAAATAGCCTTCTCAATAGTCTTCTTTTACAGGAAACTAAAAATGATGCGGCCCGGACTATCTTACACATGATCTAATCGACCAACTAATGATGGATAGAATTATCTAGGTAAAAAAGAAACCCGTTCGAGCACCATGCTCCCCAGCTAGAGAGAGAGAGAGAGAGAGAGAGAGAGAGAGAGAGAGAGAGCATTGTCTCGACGCCACTCTATATGGTAATGTGATGGCCGTTACAGTCACCTCCTGGGTGTGAGAGCATCGGGCATATCTGCGCCCGCGGAACCATTAAATCTACATCTCTCCGTCTCCATTCTCCTCTGGGTGAATGGGTGAAATGGCGTCGCCTTTGGGTGGTTAATTAACACGTACAGATTCCTGTCGAGTGTCTCTTCTCTGCGAATGATTCCGACATGATCTACACGAAAAGGAACTGCTGAATTGAACTGAGTATGGAATTTAGGCCAAAGGCCATGCACTGCGGCCGATGAGGTCATTCAGCGCTGGAACGGAAATTGACAGTGAAAGGTTTGAAAGGTGTAACAGGAGGAAAACCTCAAGGCAGTTGCACTGTGAATCAACTGTTAGGAGAGGGTGGAAAGTAAGATGGAAGAAAGAGAATATGAAAGGAACAGAAAGGGTTGATCTTCCGGGCCGAAGGGACGCTGCAAAGAACCTTCAGTAATGCCTACAGTTCACCGCGTGAGGTGCTGTAGTTTCTCGTAGGTATTTCACTGCTTGAATGTTATGTCAAAGGCGAACCCCCTGACAGGATATTCTAATGTCCTCATCGAACCATTATGGAGAGGAACGGGGAGAGAAAACAGGTTTTAATCAGGAGGGAAGTAAAGAAACCGTTTTGAAAGTGACGATACAGGGATAAGAGAAGCCATACTCACGGAAGAAATTCAGGAGCTTTCAGAAAAATAAAGGACATGATAAAATCCAAATTAAGCTTCCTCTTCCGATTACCAAAAAACTAATTTCAACTACTATGGCAAACCCTAATGACGTGATGATTTCTAAGTCTTTTTCCACTCCCTTCTGTAAAATACTATTGTTGCATTTTGCCTCACCGCTCATTTTACCATCATTTGTAACCTCCCTTATTGTCAAAACATTACATAAAAACACGGCATCCGGGACACTTCCGAATTTAGTATTATACTGGAACTGCCAAATTTACGCAAAATGGATGTCATTTCGATGCTCATTACTTGGTTAAAATATAATGAAACTAATCAGCTTTCTTAATACATATCTAGATGATTGCACGACTCATATAATACCGCAGTGTGTTCCTGACAATACCATGAATTTCTCATTTTCCTGTTATTCGAATTTTCAGAATGAAGGGACTCGTATGAAACAATGTTCATTATCCTTAAGCAAACAAAGTATGTTTTAATTATCTTCCCTATTATTTAACTGACAATAGCTAGTCTTTAAATAGCTTATTTTACCAGTCCTTAACTACGTCAGAAATTATATAAGAGGATAAGAATATAACAAAAAAGTAATCAGAAAATTTCATAGAATTGTTGAGAATCACAAGACGTAAGAATATCTCTTTCACTCTAATATTCACAAAATTTGTTCTAGCATAAACAGGACATTGATACGTGTTGAAAGGTAATAGCCAAATGAGCGATCAACAATCGGGAAACAAAACAATTATATAAGAATTAGAATGTCGGTTGCACTTGATTATTATCATTAGCTTATTTACGATGATAACACTTTCCCCAAGAACAATTTTTTACCTGGAGCTTGAGTCAGGAAGGGAAATTGAATATTTCGATTAGCCTAAGTACCCAGAAAATACCTGGACACATTTTTAGTTTTCTGTAAAAGAAAATTATCGTGCCGGCTTTGTCTGTCCGTCCGCACTTTTTCTGTCCGCCCTCAGATCTTAAAAACTACTGAGGCTAGAGGGCTGCAAGTTGATATGTTGATCACCCACCCTACAATCATCAAACGTACCAAATTGCAGCCCTCTAGGTTCATTAGTTTTTATTTTGTTCAAGGTTAAAGTTAGCCACGTTCGTGCGTCTGGCAACGATATTGGACATGCCACCACCGGGCCGTCGTTAAAGTTTCATGTACCGCGGCTCATACAGCATTATACCGAGACCACAGAAAGATACATCTATTTTCGGTGGCCTTGGTTATACGGTGTACAGAAAACTCGATTGCGCCGAAAAACTTTGGCGCATTTTTTACTTGTTTCATTTTGCCTTTGAATTGTAGCATATGTCCAGGCTGCTTTAATTCTTGAGATCAATTTTGTCCACGTAACATTTCTAATTGTCCGAAGCTTGGAGATGAAGAAGAGTGCTTGAAACACTTCTCTTCTCTCAGGAAAAATACATCTCTTGCAGAATCGTCGACTGTTTCACACCCTTGATAGTTCTTTTTGGCCGAAGAGGAATTGTACACCGACAATGAACTTGCTGAATCGACTGTGTTACTGAATTTTGCAGATGTTGCATATTTTGTCACGTTTGCATCGATCCACATTTAGTACTTGGAACCTGAACGGCCATAAAAATAACCAAAAAATAACCAAGTTAAAAATGCGCCAAAGTTTCTTCGGCGCAATCGAGTTTTCTGCACAGCCGCTACGGCGTATAATCAAGGCCATCGGCAACAGATCCGTCTTTCGGTGGTCTCGGTATAATGCTGTATGAGCTGCGGCCCATGAATCTTTAACCACGGCACGGTGGTGGCCTATCCTATATCGTTGCCAGAAGCACGATTATGGCTAACTTTAACCTTGAATAAAATAAAAACTGCTGAGGCTAGAGGGCTGCAATTAGGTATGTTTTATAAGATGTGAGGGCGGACAGAAAAAAGTGGGGACAGAAAAAAAGTGGGGACGGATAGACAAAGCCAGCACAACATTTTTCTTTTACAGAAAACTAAAACTTCATGTGAAGTCAGTCGTCCATCAAAACGCCGATAAAATAATGATTCCGAACGTAAAAATTTTCACGTTTTAATCTTATGGGAACCAAAGAAAGCGCTTAAATAAGGAAATATTTAAAGAAATAAAAGGGGCCAGAACGTAAATGGACTGAATCGGATTTGGATAGAAAGCATTTCAGACAGAAACGCTCCCCGAGGGAAGGCAGGAATTTTATTCCCTTTTGTTTTGCGATAAAGGGTCAGGGGAAGGCAAAATTCAAATACCAAATGAGACTCGAATGGGAGGAGGGGACAGAACGGTGAACTGCAAGAGAAGGGAATAAACTTCGATATAGATTCGAGACGGGACAAAGATCAAATGGTTGAACTAAGAGAGGCCGATGGGAAAGGTGGAGCTAATTATGCAAAAATGAAAAGGGTTTGGTCTTCCATAAAAGGACAGGAATGATATTTGTTAGAAAGGTAAAATGGAATGCGTCTTAAATAGGAGACTGAAAGTAGAATCACGTAGAAACAAAAGATTGAAGCCCAGAAAAGGAATTTTCAGTATTAAATCAGAAGGGGAGAGTGTAGGCAGGGAACGGCTGACAAATCAATGGTTCCTGAAGCATTATAATTATTCTGTGTGTTTGAGGGTATGGATAATGTTAATAATATGATGATGTACAATAACATGAATCTGATCTCCGTGGATAATTGGAAACATGTGAGTTATTCAGTGCCAGATTATGTCACCTGGAAACCCTGAGAGTTCTGCTTTTCATAATTAACGAGGAATGAAACCATTCTGATGGAAGGATATTATTTTACAGAAGCAACATTGCAACTGAATTCTACAGAGATTTAGCTCAAATTAGTGGGTAATGCAAGTTATGGAAAAAAAAAGATGAATAGTCTTAAAATAACTGGAAATATGATTGCAGATAGGTCTAGAGCATACGAACAACCCTAGCAAGATAATTTGATTTCATTGATATGTTTCTCCCAGTTTAATCATTAAAATTTTAAGAATATTGCGTTAATTAGGAAGAATTCAGAGGAAGTAAAGTGAAATACATGAAAAAATAATAATAAATTAATAAATAGATAAAAAAAGTATTAAGTTGCAAGAAGAATAGCATTAGGGTAGTAATGCATTGCATTTTCGCTTGAACTTCTGAAATTCCATTGCACGAGATCCTCTGGGAGACTGTTCCACAGTCCAACGGTGTGAGGAACAAAGAACCTCTGGAAGTGAGAAGTTCGAATGTTGGCACATTTGCTGCACACTGGTGCTGCTGTTCACCCAATGTGGTTGCTCTCGGCAGATAAAGGGGATCAGGGGTCAATTGTGAATGCGAAAGATCTCTGTTGAAATACAACTATTGGAAAACTGACGAACAAGAGACCATACGTCGATGGTCCAAGTCATAACTGCTACTATTAGGAAAGAGAAACCTACCACCTCGAACAACCCTACCTACAAGAGATTAAAATCTGGCAGAAATAGACATCCGCGCTAGAGAGAAGTCTTTTTTTTTCCTCAATGTAGCAAGAGCCTGTTATGGCGACTTTCAGAAGAAAAAGGATTTCATTTATATTAAAGACTACAATGCCAAAATGAGATTTCACAAGAAGGCAGAATATGAAATAAGGAAAATCCGTCTTGGCAGAGCAGGCCACGAGGAAATTTCGATTATATTCCACTGCTTTTATCACTCATAAAATTTACAAGATACCCCTTCCGAGGATTTCCTCAAACTTTCTCAATTCTTTGGGAGAGAAAAATATGACTGGGATTATTGCATCCTTTGCTGAGCCTTTCCAATTACCCAAGTTAATTCCGGCTATCTATCTCATCTCTCTCTCTCTCTCTCTCTCTCTCTCTCTGGGGGAAAGAGAACCTCGACGTGGCAATCGGTTGATCATAGGGCGTGAGGTAAGTGGCAGACCATCACATGGCAGCTTAAATCTAAACTATTTTTCTCTTTCCTTTCTATTTTCGTAGCCTAACTTTTCCCTTTTTAACGCCTTTGGCATTTGATTCCTTGACGAGACAGTGGGAATAACTCTGAACCTTCTCAAAAGTCAGGGAGGGGTGAGGCTAAATGTCAGGCTCGTCACCTGACAAAACCGAGACAGGGTAGAAAGTGGGGGAGAGATCCTCAGTCAGAAACTTTGCCATTAACGAAGTGTGGGAGTGATCTTGAATAACGGATGGCACTCAGAATAGTCAGGATTTTAGCGGGAGAATTTAAAAGGAGCAAGGGTATAATAACTCTCCAGCGTAGCCTTTTAGTAAAGAGACACTTGTCCGCTGAGTACAAAGAGAAGTCAATAAATAATAACACACTGATTGGAGAAACAAATCCATAGTTATGTATGTGTACTTAAAGATAAATCTTGTACAGAAAGTTTACGGTAACCAAACAGTTTCCCGAAAGCTCTCTATGTAGATTTATCTCTAAATATTATGGACATATACATAAATGTGGATTTGTTTCTCCATTTCAAGACTCGTGCTACTATGAGCATTTCTTAATCATTACATTGATTATGATAAGGGTGGGAGTTTGAGTCCTATTGACAAATAACGTTATGTTAATGCTTTTACTGGAATGACCGGTGAAGCAAGATTTTAATGCTCAATTGTTTAATGAGGTCGTTCTAATACTCTTAATAGAACTGTTTGTAAAGTAAAAATTTAACACTGAAGTTTTTAACCCAAATACAGTCACTATATTATTGACAAACTTCATCGTTATGTTAAAGGCAAACACTATTAGTAGATTGCTTATAACTGGATCTGTAGATTTTTTTCAAATAGTTCGACAAATGTATAAGTCAGAATCAAACCATGATGTTACTATTGGTAGCTTTTTGTTATAAAACATAAAATTTGTACATTTTGTTGGACATTACCCTAGTTTTATTTTCAACAACAGAACTGGAAATGCCTGCTGGGATCATAATGTCATATTACTTTACATCTGTAAAAAGGAATTTCAAAGGTTTACGTACAGTATACCAAAGAGCAGATTGGTCTAGACTTCCCTTCATCTATGAATAATCTTATCAACTGCTGGTAACACATTGCGTCATTGACCTTTATAAAATTTCATGATGCGATGGAATGGATGGGATATAAAATTTAGACCAAAGACCATGAACTGGGAGCTATGAGGTCATTCAGCGCCGAAACGGAAACTGAGAGTAGAAAGGTTTAGAAAGGCGTAACAGGAGGAAAACCTCTCAGTTACACTGTGAAACAATTGTTAGGAGAGGGTGGATAGCAAGGTGTAAGAGAGAGAGAGATTATAAATGGACGGCACTACCTCCCTACGGGAATGAAGTCTCTCTTATTCTTACACTCAGCATGGGAAAGCACTCTGTCTCTCGCGTGGAAGGAAAGAATGAGGGAGCCAGAAATATCTGTAACGACCGAAATCCAACAACAAATTCCGATAAAACCGAGAAAATGCGCCTCAGAGCTCTGCTAACAAGAGGCCATTAGACTTCGTTTAACGACGTACGCTGAACTGTAGCCTACAAAAACATACGTAGTCAGGTTCAATAGACGCGCAAACAGCATTCTGTTCTTAGTTAGTCTGTTTACTCGGAGGCTTCGTTCGATCTACGAGAGAGAGAGAGAGAGAGAGAGAGAGAGAGAGAGAGAGAGAGAGAAAGAGAGAGAGAGAATCTTAAAAACTACTGAGGCTAGAGGGCTGTAAATTGATATGTTGATCATCCACCCTCCAATCATCAAACATACCAAATTGCAGCCCTCTAGCCTCAGTATTTTTTATTTTATTTAAGGTTAAAGTTAGAAATAATCATACCTCTGGCATTACTATAGGTACCAAAAACACAGGCCACCACCGGACGGTGGCTGATTGCCATGGGTCGCGGCTAAGAGTTTCATGGGCCGTGGCTGGAAGTTTCATACAGCATCATACGCTGTACAGAAAACTCAATGGGGCTGGAATCACTCTTTTTTTCATATTAAATAAGGACATAGGAGGAACTCTGGTGTCAACTGGAAAGATTTTCCTTATCTACAGACTTCCAGCATTCTATTGTTCTGTTATGCAAACCTATTGGATTGACAAATTTTGACATCTCCGTGGTGGGAATTCAATCTCTTCTTGAAATAAACTAAACGCTTTGGCAGAATATTATTATTATTATTATTATTATTATTATTATTATTATTATTATTATTATTATTATTATTATTATTATTATTATTATTATTCAGTAGACGAAATCTGTTCTCTGGAACAAGCCCACCAAAGGGGCCACTGACTCGAAATTCAAGCTTCCAAAGAATATTATGGTGTTCATTAGAAAGGAGTAAGAGGAAATAAAGAGAAATACAGAAAAAGTAGATTCCACTTATTAAAAAGAATTAATATCTAGATAAATAGATAAAAATGTATCAAAACGTAAGAGGACTACAGTAGTATTAGGGGAGTAATGCATTGCATTTTCGCTTGAACTTCTGAAATTCCAACCGCACGGCATCCCCTGGGAGGCTGTTCCACATTCCAACGGTGTGAGGAATAACAGACAATCTATTCAAGGAAAGTTTTCATTTTTTAAATTGAAAGAGACCTTGCAATAAACACTGCCTCCGTATCAAAAGCTATGAAAATGTTTCCTTCTAAAACTCGAAGGCCAGTAAGCGTACAATGTATTGCAAGAGGATTCGGTATCTGATATTATTTCGGAAATGTTAGAACCAGATTGAATACAATGTTATTTCTTAGTCAATAACGTTCACAGCGAGAGAAAGATTATCACTGAATTTTTCTCGAGTCCATTCAGAAACCTTTCGTGTGGAATAACGTGAATACGGCGGATTCTATCCAAAAACCCTTTTTCAGACCCGGACCGCCTCCTACTGTGCGAAAGTCAGCCGCAGGCGTGGTGAGGAACTTCCTTCCACTTTAAAGCGCGCGGCTGGAGAATGTTCTTGTCCTTTACAGTCCTTAAATAATGAAGGCGAATTTTCCTCTTCAGCGCCTTCCTCAGGAAAGTACAACTTTAATTGGGGCGTTTATTCACGCTGGCGGTGTTGGCGATCTCCTCGATTCTCGAGAATTATTACCATTTCCTTTGAATTGTTTTTGCATTCGATGTCCGTTCTCAGACTGGAGCGCGGTTACTTGCGCGAGAATACTATAAGTAGAAACTTTAGTCCATTCTTTTGATATGGCAATTGATGAACAATCATTTTCAAGCCCTATTGAGACTCTTTCCGATAAATACTTGAACCAATTCTAAACAGTTGCTAGGGTTCGTGCTAGTGCTTTCATGTTATTGGAGATGTCTTACAAGTTCCAGTGTGCGTTTTAGCTTCGGATATCAGTGATAGGGACCCATACACGTGAGTCAATATCTCTTCATCAAAATGCAAGACATTTGGACGCACACCGACGTTATTGGAACTTTTTCTTGTATACTATTCAGGTTATAAAATGTATATAAAACCGCACAGGTGAACAGTTACCGTATCACATATAAAATCTTTTTACTTATAGACATTCATACATAGAATTTCGGATTCCGTGATCATAAAGGGGTGAGTTGTAGAATTGGGAGACCGTTGGCAGAGCCTTTATACTCAGCCACAGGGACCACTGTCATGAGGTCTGCAACATTAATGTAAATGTTGAAGATTTTAATGTAATTTTTAGAGGTGTAGTTGAAAATGATGTTAGATTAGCAGAATCTCTGTTAATAAGAAAATTAAAACCAGCTCTAAATGTGCACTCGTCCAGGTTCTCTTTGAAGTTTTAATATTAGTGTTTTTTATAAAATTCTCGATTTTTATTGTAAATTTTTTTTATATTTGTATAATTATTAATAACCTTTTGAAATGGATGGAATGATTTCTTCATTCTTATTACTTGTTATTTTTGCCAAATATTAGCTGGTCCGCTGTTATAGGGGTTAGGGTCGTAGCATGCCGCTCTCAGATGTAGCGGCTTCGCGTCTCCCCCAGGGCGATGTAAAATCTCTGGCTCTGTATCATGATCAGTTACTGCTGCAGTGTTGGGGGATCTGCTGCGGTGGGAGGTTGAAACCAACACTAATTGGAAGCTTAAAGAATTTAAAGTCAGTGGCCCCTTTGGTGTGCTTGTTCGATGGGAATAGGTTTCATCTACTGAAGTAATAATAATAATAATAATAATAATAATAATAATAATAATAATAATAATAATAATAATAATAATAGAATCGAATAGCCATGTAACACTCTGGTTCCCTGAAACAACGACAATTATTTTCTGTTCTGAGACTTCATTAAGCATAGATCCTAATGAGAATATACTAGGCCGCAGAATCCTCTTTAATGTTGAGAATCAAATACATCATGAGACCTACTTTTAGAAATAGGCTAAAATGAGAGGTATTCGAAGAGAATGAAATTGGAAAAACGGAAAAGAAAATGAACAAGTAATTGATAGAACTTCCCCTTTTCCCTTATCAATATTTTACTGTGATATTTGTTAGTTAAAACTGGCTTGAATAAAATGGAATACCTTTCCGTACTCACAATGAAGAGAGAGAGAAAGAGAGAGAGAATTTCAATCAAGCAGGAACGGAAGGAAACGAAAAACGAGAGAGTAACTGGGTTGAGTGGATGGCCCAAAGCAATAACCCAAAACCTTTCCACTGATGCAGAAACCAATACCTCGCGATCTTTTAGCCTGGTCTTCAGAACGGGGACAGGAGGAATGGGCTTCAAGAAAAATCCCCCGATGGCTCCAGAGAGAATGAAAGGGGCGTGCGGTGTTCTTTAATTGTTAATGGTCTGGAGTACATCCTTCGTTTTTCTCTAGAGTTCCATATTGGATCATAGCTTCTTTTTAGTTTTCTGTAAAAGAAAGTTATTTTGTCTGTCCGTCCGCACTTTTTCTGTCGGCCCTTAGATCTTACAAACTACTGAGGCCAGAGGGCTGCAAATTGGTATGTTGATCATCCACCCTCCAGTCATCAAACATACCAAATTACAGCCCTGTAGCCTCAGTAGTTTTTATTTTAAGGTTAAAGCTAGCCATGACCGTGTGCCTGGCACCGCTATAGGTGCCAACAACACAGGCCACCACCAGGCCGTAGCTGAAAGTTTCATAGGCCGTGGCTGAGAATTTCATGGGCCGTGGCTGAGAGTTTCATACAGCATTATACGCTGTACAAAAAACTCGATTACACCAAAGAAACTTCGGCGCATTTTTTTTTTACTAAAGACAGTATAGCTTTTGGAAGACAACACAGATAAATAATTGAGTACCACATGCTTAAAGCTCTCATAAAAGTTGTTCAGAGTTTTCCTTTAACCACTGATGTAGATTCAACAAGTCAACTCCGAATGGAGACGCTATTATCGACATCTTTCTCCCAATTTCCTCCATACTTTTAGTGACTTATTCTCACTGATTTCTGGAAGTTCAGACAATTAGCCAGCTTAATAGTTTTCTTTTACAGAAAACTAAAAGACGTATGATATATTTATATATATTTGTAACAGTAATTGCTACAATGTCCTCTTAACTTCTAGAATTCTTCATACTTTTCGGATACACTTGTCTCTACAAAGCCTTAGATCCAAATGCAAGAAATGTGAAGTAATTCTGATGTACAGGAGCAGGAATCGCACCGGTTCTGTTTACTCAGGATGCGGGTTCGATTCCTGCTACATGACACCAGAATTACTTCATATTTCTTGCATTTGGATCTAAGGCTCTTATACTGACAAGTGTATCCGAAAAGTATGAAGAATTCTAGAAGTTAAGAGGGCATTATGGCTATTAAAATTACACACGCACACACACACACACACATATATATATGCATGGCTTTAAAACATAATAATGTGCTTTCCCGAAGAGCAATATGATCACGTTCCTGAAGACATCTGAGGAACAAAGAGGGGAACGAATCTGGAATCCTATGAATAACTAACGACTGCTGGGAGCAGTCTGGCGACGGAGGGAGCCAAGCTGGAAAGAGTAACCAAGCCCAAGTTCGGTCTGAAATAAGCTTGGAATTCCCTGATTAACACGTAGTAATAATATGTGAATGTTGCGAGGGATAGAGATACTGACATTGCCAAGTTTTTTTTTTTTTTTTCCAAACCTTTTACTGTCAATTTCCGTTTGAGCGCTTAATGGCCTTATAGTTCCCAGCGCTTGGGCTTTGGCCTAAGTTCTACATTCATTTCAATTCAATACAGTGATAATATTTTTTTTTATGCAGCCATCTTCATCATTGTGAGTTTTCGTGGTATCGCAAATCCAATTATACCCTTATTGCCTGTTATGTTATTAAAAAGAGATTTACAGTAAATTATTTAAGAATTATAAGAACCTTTAACTGAAGTTACTAGGCATCTCTCAAAGAAGAAGTTGGTTCAGAAAAAAATAAATGCACGGGACGCGAAGCAGGAGAGGAAATATTAGGCATTTTAGTTTTCTGAAAAGCAAACTATTGTGCCGGCTTTGTCTGTCCGTCCGCACTTTTTTCTGTCATCACTTTATTCTGTCCGCACTTTATTCTGTCCGCACTTTATTCTGTCCGCCCTCAGATCTTAAAAACTGCTGAGCCTAGAGGGCTGCAAACTGGTATGTTGATCACCCACCCTCCAATCATCAAACGTACCAAATTGCAGCTCTCTAGCCTCAGTAGTTTTTGTTTTATTTAAGTTTAAGTTAGCCATAATCGTGCTTCTGGCAACGATCTATAATAGACCACCACCGGGCCATGGTTAAATTTTCATGGGCCGCGTCTCATACAGCATTACGTCGAGACCGCCGAAAGATAGATCTATTTCGGTGGCCTTGATTACACGATGTAGTGGCTGTACAGAAATCTCTATTACGCATTTTTTACTTGTGTAAGCTTCACCCCAGAAGGACGTTCTTGCGTTTTGCTTTACTTTATTAAATTACATTGGAACTGTAATGAATTATGAGTTACAGAATTCTAGATCTGAAACGTATTTGGAAAGCAATCAAAACATTATACGTGTTCATTACAACTATTTACCGGGGGAATTCAATCAAGTCTTTCATATCAGATCATAATAATTAAACGAATATTTCTGCGGAAAAACATCGCATGTGTTGTAATGTTTTTTCAAAAATTCTCTGTCAAATATTTTCGACCTGGCAGTAAATTTACTTTCATTGTATAATATCATTTATTTGGTTTAACATTTATTTTTTCCAGGTCATATTTACTATATCTTTTCGAAGCGAAGATTCTACATCTGCGTAATCAGTAGAAATCCATCTTTGAATCTATAATGGGTATCTGAATAACTGAATGTAGCGATGAAATGTACAATAAATCATCATAATATAGAACAAACTCGTTCCTAATTTAGAGAATATCTTGTTATATTCGAAGGCATATAGCAATTATAATAACTCTTTGAATCTGTGGTGGTTATCTCAATAACTGAATGTAGGGATGAAATGTACAATAAATCATCATAATGTAGAACGAACTCGTTCCTAATTTAGAGAATATCTTGTTATATTCGAAGGCATATAGCAATTATAATAACTTCTTAAAGGTGTCAACTCCTCATTTTATATAAGAAAAAGACACACTCGCATATATACGCAAATCAACAGATTCATCCACATTCAAATCAGTGGGCAAAAAAATTTGCTTTTGGACACATCTACAAAGATATCGCAAAGGATAGCTTCTCGCGAAGGAGCCAAGGGCAATTATTCCTAGATCTGTTTGGGAAGTTGGAAGACAAATCTGCTATTGATGACGCCATTAGTAGATCGGAGGCGAAGTTCGTATCTCCACTATCAACAGCTGTTTCCAAGAGATGTACGATCCTCTGGGGGAGGAGGAGGGGCGTCTCTCTCTCTCTCTCTCTCTCTCTCTCTCTCTCTCTCTCTCTCTCTCTCTCTCTCTCTCTCGGTAAGCCATTTGCTCCACGTAGAACACAGCAGCCAAAATGTTTACGTGATGATCAAGGTCTGGTGATAACAAAACGAAATGTAAAATTGTTGTTTATAAGATCAGTGCTTGTGTGATCAATACCATTTTCTTAGTCTCTTTTTTTTTCTCCCAGTGTTCCAAAACCCTCTGAAATAAGAAGCGAGCTGCAATCTATTATGTTCCTATGCAGCTTTGCAAATTTACCAAATTGGTTTCTCTGGATAATTGCTTGTTTTTATTCTTGAAAGCATCTGAGAAGGCCACGTACCATCACGAATCGAACTTATGTCATTATTCTAATAATTTCACTGGCATATTCATACAGAAATGCCGGTTTTAAATGTGTATTATGCCAAAAAAATGTGAGATTTATGTATACATACTAATTTTATGTTGACTACCTAACTTTACATATCAAAAAGGCGTAAGATGTATCAAAAAAAAAAATTTTTCTCAGAAAAGTAGTTCCTCGGGTTCGTGAAAATTTCCAGAGTCTGTTATTTCCCCTTTTTCATAATTATGCGAAGTTATTTACCGAATCACTCCTTATTTTATACTATATTTGTATGAACATATTCACAGGGGAACATTAAAACAATTTGATTAGCAGTGAACGTTTGTAACTTCGTACTTTCCGGTCGACTGTATTCTGCCGCCGAGGTGTTACATTGCTGTTAAAGTTACGGTGGCAGAGTGAAGGATCCGAAAATATTTCTCGTAGTTTCTCGTATTTCTGGTTTTGGGAGATCCCCAGTTGTCCAAGGTTGGTAATGTTAATTTTGTTTTTATTAAGCCATGAATAGTATGAAAGCTTATGGGTTATTTTTCTTCAAAAAAACATATAAATCCCCAATTTTGACATTCGAGTCATAGCTTAGCCCACATTCCCAAAGAAGAGTATCATGGAGGTTGTTTTACGAGTTAAATATTGTACAGAGAACTGAATTATTTTTGATGGGTTATAAAAGACAGGTTGGTAGAACTAAGTAAGAGCTCTGCATTAGGTATTACTTTGGAAATTTATTTTTCCTATATTTTCGTTGCTTATTAAGAATTTGCCCTTACTTTTTGCCGGTCAACTGTCATTAACCTCAGAACTGCACCCAACGATGTAAGGGACCCCCTACGAAAAGCACGGAATGGGTGTTGCTTTGGAAATTGATTTTTCCTGTAGTATTTTGGTTGTTCATTAAGAATTTACCATTTTTTTTTAATTTTGGTCACCCAGTTTCCGTCATGTCTATCAATAAGCTGCTGGGACGGTTGTGATTGTATGACATTTGTTTGTAGTATTTTATTTTTCTTTTACCCGATCATATTAATTAAACATTTCATTGATGAAATGGACGAGGCTGGGGAATCATTGTAGTATAGCTGCATCACAACTAAGCTATCTCAAGTTATACATAAACTAACAAGCAAACAGTCATTATCCACAGCAAATTTTATTGGTCGTTGTCATGAAAGTATTTAATTTAGGTTTGCCAGATTGATTTGTCACAAACAGCTGAATGATAATCTGGGCCACACGTAACATGTAAAAGGTAATTAACAATGATGAGTTAAGGAAGGCTAATTTCTCGCATATTATAAATACATTTAATACCAAGAACCTTGACATGACACCAGTTTCACATAAGTTTTTACATTTATTTTCACGATTAAGTTGTTGCGCAACCTACGAGAGGCTGCTTAACCCATCTTTATAATATGTTTATAAGACAGTTTTTGGACTGTACAATATAAGAAGTTGTTTATATTGCAGTAGGCTACAGGTGAAATAATTTGAGAAATTGTAATAATTACCATGAAATTTATGATAAAAAAGGCATCTCTTATGGATGCTCTTCGATTTTTTCTTGATAAAGTAGGCATCTCTTATGGATGTCCGTAACTTGAGCTAAGTTCATTGTTTCTATTTCAGAGGTCATGCAGAATCATTCATATATTGGTTCCTGTATGTGGCGGCTCCTCCAGATGAATTGGCTCCACCCAACTTAGCCTACCCAATGAGGTAAGAGTTTTGGTTTTATGCTAAAATTTGTTTATATATAATAATTTATATATATATTATATATATATATATATATATATATATATATATATATATATATATATATATATATATATATATATATATTATATATATATATATGCAGTGTTGTGTAGTACTGTGTTTGATTTTACAGTTTTTAATGTGATTTGGCCATTAATTTTGGTGCATTATCATAGGCAATATTGTAAATTACAATGATCATGAGTAATATTAAAAGGAGGTATGAGAGTTAGCAAAGGCATAGACTGCAAACCCAGGATTGTTAGGGGAAAGGACTGTTTACAGTGCCCTGGTTAGGTTAGGTGGTAGGATGTGATGCTGTTTGAATTTACAGTGCGCCTGGATAGGTTAGGTGGTAAGTTAGGATGTGATGCTGTTTGAATTTACAGTGCCCCTGGATAGGTTAGGTGGTAAGTTAGGATGTGATGCTGTTTGAATTTATAGTGCCCCAGGATAGGTTAGGTTAGGTGTGGTAGGTTAGGATGCAACCCTATTTAAATTTATAGTACCCAAGGCAAGGATGCTTGGGGTTCTCCCTTTCCCCCTGACTACGTGAGGATGTGGTTAATTACATTTTTATAATTCATGCCGTAGGTGTTTTCTCCCAACTGAAAACCTCACTTTCCCACTGTGTCCCCCCAAAATCGTTAGAAAAAAGGTGGTTGCATCGGTAATCGTTAATTATTACTGTATTATTTTATGTAGGTTTCCTCATATTTTTGTGTCAGTCAATCAATAAATCAGTGTTTTAGTTAATGAAATTCACAAAATAAGCTTATCTGGCCCCACTCTGTTGAAGGCGACCTGTGGAACTTGCAAATCCTTTTGTGCGTTATGCCAGAATTTTAGCAGTGTATTTTGTGTTATTTGTCATAATATTGTTACTCTCAGTAAATAGAGTTTTCATATTTCCGTGAAAAACATAAATTATCTTTGTATCAAGTGGGACCACAGTCTACAGTGTTACAGCTACATATGTGAAGTATATAAAACATTTGAAGTGTATCATGGCCCAGACAAATTGTAACCATCTGTAGTTAGTCATTTTTTGACATTCATTGGCTGTGGTTTGTACAGCACTCTCTGAAATACTTGGGCACCCAGTAAATCTCCTGTACAAAAGGTTATTATCTGTATTCTCATAGGAACAAATACCAGATTTGAAGGATAATTTGTGTTTTCCAAGATACACAAAAGAAAGCCTTATATCATAATCCAACGTTAACTCAAGTGATGGGTTTTGACAAGTGCATGGTCAGTGCCTGGCCACTCACTTGCCCACCACCAGTTTCCAAACCAAGTTCTGAGTGGTTAAAGGTTCCAGTGCAGATAGTTAGTAGTTAGTGTATGTAGGAAAAATACAAGTTATCCTTAAACCTTGGCATTTAGACATGATTCCAAACTGTAACACCATATTATTCATAATTTGCAAGCACATTAAATTATCCTCAAAGTAAGCTAAGCATTAAGGGTAAAGAAATGCCTCCCATGGCAGATAGGACACTACACCCTAGATGTGGTTAGGTTAAGAGAGGCTAGTTAGGGTTAATCTCTGAATACTGTAATTTCCTATGTTGAGTTAGGTTAGGCTAGTATATAGTTTGGTATCTTTGGCATTTGAAGTTAATGCTTTTCAAATAACTTGCTCTTGATTATAAGGTGGTATGAAATGCAGGTTATTCAACGCCTTTTATTAGCTGCTTTTATGAGAGGTTGATGTGCAAGTGATGAAGTTTTGATCAAATAGGTAATCAAGAAGGTTATAATGTTATGCAAATCATAACATTATTCATTAACCAGTCCTGTAATGTAGACCAACGTCACGCTTCATTGTAAAGGAAGTGCTGTATTTTATATACTTTTGTCATCATAGTAAATATTCGCTTTGGTCATATCCTAGAAGGTTTTGTTTGTGTAGATCACTTCTAATATAGTAAAGTGTCTCCTTTATATAAGTTTTACAAAGCATGATCAAGTGGTAACATTCATTTACTGTTTTAATAAAGACGTAGTTGCTATATACCACATCAGCCTTACACAATTTTCTTGAGAAGCAGTAGTATTCAAGTATACATGGAAAATCCAAATAAACACAGGCATTGATGGTAGCAGTAAATTCCCTATCACATTTCTGAATTTATGTGAGAAGCAAAAATAGGAAGAAATTTATTTAAGAATTGGGGCTTTGTAAATTTGTAAAGATTTATTATGTATCACATTTTCGAAGCTTGAATGCCCCCAAAGTGCAAGGAAAGTTGTCGTATCCCTCTATCTATATCCCATATACTGTAATCCTTTCCTGCCCCCAGCACACCGTCGCATGCAACCGAGCCTTGACCAGCCAGATATTCTTCATCTAATATAACCTACCAACAAATAATTCTGACCATACTGTATCTATTATCAGCATAACAGAGCACCATATGGTCTTCAAGGCCTGGTGCTTGATTGATATTAACTCATTTCAATTCAGTTCATGAATTAACCACATGCAAGCTTAAGGAAAGGGAATCAACTCAAGTCACTGGTCACTGAAACTGGGTATTGGTGCAACATTTTAGTTATGGAGGCTGGACTGTCAATTTTATATCGAGTAATGATTGACTCTGTTGAATAATACTCATGAATCAGAATTCAGCAGATACTGCAAGATGGTTTTGGTTATGCATAAAGAGTTGCTTTTGAAAGGTTGTGAGCAAAGTGCTTCAAAATATATTAATTAAATTTTGATACTTAATGAACTAGACTTCCATTAGTCAGTGCGGTACAATGGAAGGATACAGTGGTTTTTGAAAATGGAATTGTCATGTCTATGTTTTTTATCAGATGGTGCAGTATGCTGAAAGATATCTACATAGTACATTTCAGTAAAACCATTTATTTTAAAGCTGCAATTCTTAATTTTGATATTCTCTTTCAGGACCAGCTTGAACTTGGAGATTTGGAAAACTGGTTATAATTCTGCTGTCATTTTAAGAACAAGCTAGTTATACTTCTGCAGTCCTGTATTGTAAGAGCAACCTGGTTGAAAATCTCCTGTCATTAGTAGAGAACAAGGAATATTTCAAGAAACCAGCTGGGTGCAGTAACTGGAATGTTTTTAAGGTATGAAAGTTAATGGCAATCTCAAGAGAGAGAACTCATGGATACAGTAATTTTTTAAAGAGCGGAAATGCACTTTTCATAACGTTTTCTGTCAAAGAAGACTAAGCATTCTAGGTTTAAAGTGATCTGCATAAGTAGAACTTGTTGCATTAAAGTGTAAAATCTCTTACGAACTAAAAGCAAACTTGATAGATCATTAAACAAAATTTGTGAATTTTTAAAAACCTTTGTTAATGAGAAACTAAGATAGGTCGTATTTTTATTTCAGCTCAAAGTGAAAGTAAAAGCTTTGGTACTATAGTTCACTGACAACTACTTTAAAATAGTTCTATATTTCAACTGAATTAGCTTTCACTAAGAAAGATTGATCTCTTGAGTGTACATATAATCAAATGTTAGGAGTCCTCTGTTTGATGTGTTGATGGTTTAGGTTGATAGCTTTTCCCAAAAATAAAGCAGAAAGTCTAGGAAGGTAATGTCATTTCACTTGACTAACAGAAGTAGAAGACTGGGACTTTTATCTAGTTCAGGAATTACAAATTCATAGGGTAGCCATCTTAACCTATTGAAATTTCACTGACATATGGACATTTCATTTTCAATCCAACCCCAGATATTCTCTCTCTCTCTCTCTCTCTCTCTCTCTCTCTCTCTCTGTAGGCTACTTTCTGTGGATTGTATATACTTACAATGTTGAGAAACCTTTAGTATAACAGTTTGCTACGATAAGTGTAAAAAAAAAAAGATCTAGCATGACTGTGAACTTAACCACTTTCCTTTTTACAGGGTTGAAATTGGTCATAGCTTCGAAGAAAATCACCAAGGCCTAATCTCATCTTCAAGATACGTTGTAAATATTTGCTGAAACGTGAATTCAGTGCTGTGAAGAGTTCCTTAAGGGATCGAACTGAAGATCTGCTGCAGAAAATTTAAACTATAAAAATTTTACAGCTTGATTTGCGTTGCTGATTATGCAAAGTGCCAAATGAAGTCCTAAATAGCTGCCAATTTATAACTAGACTTGAC
This sequence comes from Macrobrachium rosenbergii, assembly GCF_040412425.1. NCBI lineage: Eukaryota > Metazoa > Arthropoda > Malacostraca > Decapoda > Palaemonidae > Macrobrachium > Macrobrachium rosenbergii. The sequence goes on from NC_089772.1 coordinate 14,949,869, forward strand.
TTGAGTAATATAATGGGAATACAAGAATTACCAGTACTTAATACAGTATAAATATAAATTGGAACTATTGTATTGTTTTCATTTTTGAAATATTGCCAATTTGGTGTCATTTTTTGGAGATCTCATTATGCAAGTTAGAGGCATTTTACTTAGATTTTACAATGTTTAGTCTTTGTATATACAAAACACTGAATTCATTCCCGGAATATATACTATTCAGAGTTAGAGTGCTAGTTGTCTCCTAGACAGATTTAATTCAATGAACATTATTTAAATGTCTATTTAGTGCTTCATTATGGTTATAAAATCAAGCCTTGCCATCTTTGTTCATTTAACCTGAATTATTGATGTTTTACTGTATTGTAACTGTTAATCCAGCCAATCCTTTTACATGCCACTTTTTTAATTCACTGACTGAACTTCTGCTCACATCTGCTAAGTGTGAAGATGCTGAGTGGAATGGAAAATTAGTCGACCCCCAATATTCGCGGGGGATGTGTACCACTACCTCACAATTAGCTAAAATCCGCGCATACTTGAAACCCCTCTAAAAACGGTTATAACTGCTTACTTTGATAGTTCAAAATACCCTGTAAAAATGCTTATACCTGAATATTTTAATATTAGTTTTATCACAAAGTGCATTTAGCCACGAAAATCATATGAAAATACAGTAATTTGTGAATATTTCTCTATGAAAAATACTGCGAATAGGCGAATTTTCCGCGAATGGTGTGTATATATGTTCCATAGAGAAATCCGTGAATATGAGAGTCCATGAATCCGGAACCGCGAATAGGCGGGGTCGACTATATTGACTAAATTTACAGTAAATAAGCGGTCAGGTTAGAAGTCTCATTTTTTGTTTCTTGAGCCGATTTTAAAGGTTTGCTAAGAAGCCACATGCATCTTGTTTGCTTTGAATTAAAAGTCATTGATTCCTTCAGAATTAGTACGAGTAAGATCAATCTTGTGTATTTTCTAGTTCCTTAAAAAGTCTTGGTATCATGAACAACTTATGACTAACATCCATTTTAATTAACTGTAAAGTAAGTTAAAAATTACTCGATAATTATAACAGTTAGCCTTTAGAAGCCAAATTGACTGACATTTAAGTCTTGAGCCTAACTTTAGAAGAACTTGATCACCATTAAAACCAGATGTACATTAAGAAGCTTGATGAATTATACTGCATTGGCTGTGAGTTACTGGTTTTTGATTAATATGAAAAACTGTAATTTTTGATTTGCATGATAGCAGTTCATTTAACAAAAAATTTAATCATAGTAGAAATAGTCTCTTTTAATGTAGCTATTCGAAAAATCTTGCATGTGAATGAGGCTGCAAAATTCTACAGGTATTCTGTCAAGTAGGGAAATTGAACATTAAGGAGTAATCACACCTGAGAAAGGCAGACTAAGACAGTTGTTCTTAGATTGAATTTCCAGAGGTTTTATTATCGAGTCATTTTTTGTAAAACTAAAATCATGTCTTGTAAAATAACTACTTTAAACAAGTTACCAAAACGTGCGACTGACTTGAAAGCAGTTGATTTACATTGTTTACAATCATGTCTTCATGTAACTGTAAAACTTAACTGTGTATATAATTTCTTGCCATACCCTTGCTTTTTATTCCACTAAACTCTGTCATCTAATTCTTATCATTTTATAAGGTTTTTACACTATACATTTAAATATTTCACTAATTTCAGTAGATTTTCATACCTTTTTCCTCTTGTGGAAAATAACTGATATTTTACTATATACATATTGTCATCTGACTAGGTATACTGTTCAAAGGGTGATTAGTGTTGCACAGTAACTGCTGTTTTTTTCTCTCAGGTGCCTCTTTTCAATCCTGTTCAGTAATTTTCTTTTTGGGTTTGGGGCTTGTTACCATCAGTCATTTTGGAAATGAGCAATGAATGTAAGAAATTCAGGAACTGGGATTAAAAGAAATGAAGTAAGTGAATCCCCACAAATAGTGACATCAATTAACTATTCTTGTATAATTGCAAAAGTGTCAGATCATTCCAACCACATCTGTAGTAACTATTAATAGCATGACAGAGGAAAATGAGCAAGCAGTACAGATTTTGTTGGGCAGCTGGGGGTTTGTGGCCAGGTGAGGGGCTGTGGCTGGTTAGACATAGTAAAGGTCTCTGGAAGTTTGAAAAGATCTGTATAATTGTTGACATTAATGTAGGCAAGTCCTTTGTTAGGGTTTGTAAATTGTTCTTTTACTGTGTCCTCAAGGATCAGTTTACTCTCTCTCTCTCTCTCTCTCTCTCTCTCTCTCTCTCTCTCTCTCAAACCCAAGTTATTTTTTTATTAAACTATAATTTGCATTCATTTCCTGCAAGGTATTCAGAACTTGAATAATTCCAAGGGACTTCTCCTCTACATTAAATGGGCTATAGTGATTCACTTGAAATGTCATGATTTTGGCTTTCAGTCCAGTCGCACGTGAACACACCAAGAACTGGTTTAAAGTAACTTTTTTGGATCTTTCCTAGATATTGACCCCTAAGGGGTATGTATGATCCACCTTTGCGACGTGTTTAGTGCAAGCCCGTTGGGGATTACCTTAAAAACGAAGACTGTAAATATAATAAAGATAATGACCCCCAAGAAATATTAGTCCTAGATAACGACCCTCGAAAACCCTTGGGGGTCACTATCGTAGGAAAGATCCAGCTATTTTTTTCGCTGACTTCCTTGACAGTCACTTCCAATTATTATTCTTAGCCACAGAATAACAAAACTTTGAAAGTGACGTACAATATTCAAGCACAAATTGTCCTTTGATTTTAAGTTTGGATATTCTGATGAACATAAATTACATATGAGCTGCATACACCGATTAGTCATGGGTATGATATACAAGGTCTTCAAGGCAATTAACCTGTGAAGTTAAAAATAGCTTGCTGACGGTGAGGTTCTGCAAATGAAAACTTGATGTTAAGGAAGAAGTTAGTTCTTGAATGAGAGGCTTAAGGAAGGCATAGTTCATGAATAGCAGTCCTCAGGAAGTGCAGGTTTGACAGTAAATGCCAAAGAAATCGTTTTTTAAGGGTTGAGAATAAATTTGAGGAAGTATCGTAGTTCCCCTTAACGAAAACTTAGATGATGAGTCATTCTTAATAGAAGGCTTAAAATAAATATGGTATTTTGTAACGAAGGAATTTTAAAGTTCAGTAGAGGTTAGTTCTTAGGGGGAAAACTCAAGTGGATCAATTTTTCTAGGGTACACTAAAGAGAGGAAAGGTTCATAGCGAATCCACCAGGAGGTAATAGGTTTTAAAGAAAAATGGGTGCATATTAATTAAAGGCTAAAAAAGGTTTAATTTATAGGAAGTAATTACTCAATAGTAGTAAAACTTTAGAGACCATTATGGGTACAAAATAACAATGGCTAAATTTTTCTGCACTGAAGAACCTTTAGGATAACTTGAAAGGGATGGGGTTAAATTATAATGCCTGAGGAAAGGGTGCTAATTTGAAAGGAAATATCTAAAGAAGTGTAGTTTTTAACGGCATTAGTGAAGTGAAGGATTCATATTTTGAAAATTGCCTGTGATGCAGACAAGACATTTAAACTGCAATAGAAATCTCAACTCTGATTTATAAATTTAAAGTCAGGATTTTTCTTTTGGTAAAATTTAATTATGTCAGAGGCGATTACAAGTAGGCCCCTTAAGGTAGATTTTGAAAAAATCAAATTATAATTAGATGACATTAACAGCAATCAATAGGATAGGTTTTATTTGGTTAAAACCAGTAGTGGCATGATTATTTCAGTGGCTGAGTGTAAATTGTTATTGTCATAAGATTTAATATTTACCCATGTAAAAGTAAGTCTTAAATATGTGAATGTTGTGATGTCAAGTGGAGTCAGTGTCCAGCTAATTACTTTGGTTCAAGCTGAAATTGCCTTATAATTATTATTATGTAACCAACAGAATGTTAGATTGATACATTTTTTTTTCTCCTGTGCTTTGCATTATGTAATGTATGTTGTAACTAGTATCAAAACTTCCTGATAAGGTCTATTTCTTATGGCAAATTGGTAAAGGAAATTGAGCTGTTAATGACTTAATTACACCGTTACCATGGAAAATACTTGAATCCCGTTGTTGCTCCTCGTCTACGGATACAAATTACTTGAAGAAATCTCCGAAAAATGACCATGCATGATGCAAGCTTCTATAGGAAAGAAGTGTCTAATAGGAATGGTTTAAGTCCGTGAAGAAAACAAGGCATTGAAAGGTAACTGGCTTAGCATCTGACGTGAGTGGTGAGTCACTGACCATTTCTTACAAATGTAGCTTCATTTTCTGAATCCGTCTTGCAAGAGGTTATTTTCGCCAGCCACTTGAGGTATTTTTATCAAATGGCTCAAGTACCTGCAGAAATTAGCTTCTTGAAAGATGGTAGATCCAGCAAACAGTTGTAAGATATGTTGAAATGACCTACCAAGCACGTCAAATTCTAAGCCGATTACCTTTCAGTGCCATGATTTCTGCATGCACTCAAGCCATTCCTGCAAAACACTCGTTTCCTTTATAATCTTGCGTCATTCATGGTCATTTTTCGGAGATTTATTCAAGTATTTAGTATCTGTACACGAAGGCAGCCAACAACGTGTTTCAGATATGTTCTAGGGTAATGTGTAACATGCACGTTAAAAGCTAATTTCCTCTACCAATTTACCATAAGAAATAGACCTTTTCAAGTAGATAAAACATTGATTGTATAAGAAAATACTGAAGATATTTTACTCTTTAAGATAAGTGAGATGTACTTCTTTCACTGCCCGTTTTCTATTAAGATTGTAAAATTTTCTGGAGGTTTAAGAAATAAAATACAAAAAGTTCATACTTTCTTTTATTTATCTAAACTCATGGTACAATTTAGAAGAGAAACCAGCAAAAAAAAAGCAAAAAAAAAAAAATAATAATAATAAAATCACGCAACAGCAGTGAGTGTTCTCCCATTTCAAAACGTTCGTATGACCGAGTGTTCTCCCTAGACACCCCCCTCCCCACCATCCTTCCCTCTTCTAGCCGAGCTTGCCTTGGTCCTCACCACAAAAACGGCCAGAGAGCTCACGAAATAGACTAGGCTTTTGACTAGCCACAAGTCCGTTTAGGCTGATACTCGCTTCCCGTATACAGAGCTTGTTTTCACTCCCACTGATGGGATGAGAGCAGAACACCAGTGTGTTTATGAATATAGGTACAGAGTCAAATGGCTGAACAGAAACTGGTAACTCATTTTGGATCCCTGTCCGCTTCTCAAATCCAGCGGTCTGTCAAGGAGGTGTTTACAGATTGCTTGAGCCATGATAGTAATTGCCTTGGCTACATTAACTGTTCAAGGGCCTTTCGGTTAAGGAAATGAACTTGGGAAGTTTGCAATTTGCGGGTACTTGGGACTCTACCAACAAAATATGGCTTTAGAAAAACTAAGAAAATTTTACAAAATCTTTTATTGTAGGAGACTGAATGCGACACAACAGACAGGTTTTAGTACCATCAGGTTTGTTATACAGATGAAATATAAAGACCCACCAGTCAATGACAAAAAACTGATAGACTGATAAGTTAAATAAAAGCTAATTTTCTGTCAACTTATTGGGATTTGAGACCACATATGTCACGAATGTGTGAGTAAGTAGCGTTTCCACAATAATAAATAAATAGAGAAGGAAAAGGAAAGCCCACCAAGGCCCACCCCAGTCCCACCTAGTAACGGAACACTAGACGCAATTTTTGATCTTGTGATGAGGCAAAGTTACTAGGTCCTTGAATGCTTTCCTTGTTCTTCTCTTTTTTTTTAATATTTTATTACAAATTTTACAATTTATTGCAGTGATTGTGAATTAAAGACACCGAGAAATGTATGAAGGTTTTTTGAAGCCTAATGCTACAGCTTTTTATTGAATATAACTACCATAAGGCTGTTTAACGAGATCACCAGTCACACATACTGAATGAGATATGAACATTGCAACAAGACAAAAATTTTACATCTAGATGGGAGGAAATCATTTTTTCTATTACGAGTACCAAATTGTTAATCTCTAGTCTTATTAAAAGGGGGAAGTCATTCATCAGCCCCAAGTGCAATTCCAGCACGATCCATTACTCATGACACCCGAGGCCCTCTGAAGAGCAGCCGAGACTCACAAATGGCCAAGAGGCCTCGCGACTTCGTCCCACTTCATATACCTGATTGAGTCGGGTAAAAGCGAAGAGACGCGCAAGATTACTGCCCTGACTACCCAATGCCCCTTCACCCAGCAGATAGCCAGATCGGACCGAAGTACGCATTCACCTTACGCGCGGACCACCAAATCACTTTAGTTTCATCTGTGCAATAAGTTCTCGGAAAGCAACGTGGAGAGGCGAACGAGACAAACATTAGCCAAACTGTGGCATGGGAAATGGCTTCCCTTGCTGCTAGAAAGTTACCTGGACTTAGAAAACACAGGGAATTTATTAAGCTACAAATCTAACCTACATTAGCAAGACAGTTTCGGCAGAATGTGTCACACAATTCCTAACAGCAAGGAAACAAGCAGCACCAACAATATAATTAATATTCTACAAAATAGAATTTACATCTGACAGAACTACACTAACCGCCATTAGTCATCTGGCGAGTTATTCATTGTAACCCATTGCATACTGATTATGCATTACTTTGATATAACTGCTAGTTATGTGACAAAACTAATTTGAATGTACGAAGAAGTCGAATTTATTTTCACAGATTTTGATGAGCGGGAGCTTAAGATTAGAGTTTATTCTTCACTTAAAATCGATACACAGGCCAGAAAGATTTAGCATTTGACAGTTTCTTGAAACACTACAATCGGAATTATCTGTAAAAAAGGGACCTCTTGAAATGTATTTATGTAGCTTTTCGTAAAGCCAAGAAAAACGTAATCACAAATTTTGGCAAACGGGCTATATGCAAAAGAACATTAATACTCAATTCAACGAATTTCTTTTTATTTTGGGATTTTAACGGCTCGCAATAACAACCATATTCAATACAAAACTCAAAACTATCCACTGAACTTGGCATGCCAGTTCAGTATTTCAAAACCCTTGGAAAATTCTTTGGTAAAATGTCATTTTTGAGTTATTTATACTAGCAGATAGCCCGTTCTTTGATCCATACTGGGGCAAAAGCGTCTTATTTTTATCTGTAATACTTAGAGAATATAGTGAGTTTTAAACTTTAAATTGCTTCTCCTGAAAAATAGCAATTTTTGAGTTATGTCACTCTTCTGGTAAACGAGCGATATATTTTATGGTTATAGAGATCAATTCAAACTCTTTAACGATAATATCTCCGTGTTATGAAAACAGTTACGCAAACCACAGAATTAACTCTCTAAGCTTTCATTTGGACTTGATCTATCGGCAAAGCTTTTTAAACTTAATAAGCAGATGTTTGGGAAAATTCAATTCAAAGGACTTCTGCCGTGATTTCTCGGTGGCCGGTAATAAAGTCACTGAAAAAGAAAATCAATTTTGGCTAGGTAAAAAGTCACAGGGGGAAAAAAGTCAATTTTGGCTAGGGAAAAAGTCACAGGAAAAATAAGTCATTGATTTATGGTGGCCGGGAATAAAGTCCCAGGGAAAAATTCACATCATTTCTATACCGGGTTAAAACCCTTGGGGGTCACTAAGAAAGATTGTGACTTTTTTTCCTGACTTTGTGACTTTTTTACCTGGATCTGTTTCCTCAACTATGAAAAACTCGAATAGTGAACCTAAGAACTTCTAACTGTGGTCTTTAATTTAATCTTTATAATGCGTTATGAAAAGGCTACCTACTCGGTACTGTATATACCCCGTAAGGTGAGGTAGTACCGTCAGTGCACTTCACGGGGTGCACTGTGGGCATTACTAAAGGTTCTTTGCAGCTTCCCTTCGGCCCCTAGCTGCAACCCCTCTTACTCCTTTTACCGTACCGCCGTTCATATTATCTTTCTTCCATCTTGCTATCCACCCTCTCCTAACAATTATTTCATAGTGCAACTGCTTTGAGGTTTTCCTCCTGTTACACCTTTCAAACCTTTTACTGTCAATTTCGTTTCCAGCACTGAATGGCCCCAAAGGTCCCAGTGCTTGGCCTTTGGCGTAAACTCAACATTCCATTCCAGTACTGTACATGAAAATCAAATCTTATTGTTTTCCAATTCATGAAATACAATTCATCTCGGAACCACGTAATTTGACAAGCTCTTCCTATTTCGTATTAACTAACATGATAAAAATACCACCGATAAACTCCTTCAGATTTAGGGCCAAACTCACGATTTAATGATTTTGAAATCACTGGATAGTAGTGACTTGTAACCCGGGCGAGATTAATTAAAAAGAGTGACTAATGTCGAATGGAGCTAATTCTGCCCTAAATTGGAAAACTGCAGTATCTTCAAAATTTTCGAAATTTAGATATGCCATTTACCGGGTTCGTGAAACACTATTACACAAGTTGCTGCAGTTTCAGAATGATTCTTCAATGCTTTCCACGAGTATTTAAGGGGGGTCCCATTTGCAGTATCTGCAAAATCAGTAGTAAAGCAAGGGGGTATCTACCATTTTTCTCATTTTTGTCTTTTTTGCAGATACTGCAGTCTTCCATTTTAAGGCAGAATGGCCCTTACAAGCAAACCATTGTACCAATCAGTTAAATGTTGCACTGAACTCACGAACCTCTTGTGGCAGAATTCACGACACCAAGAAAGTACAAAACCAACACATTCTATACAATTGACCGGAGACGTTCCCCAGTGGTGACACTCTTCCATCAGATCTATTCATATATTATACTGATGTGCAAGGAATAACAATATTTATATATATATTTTTAATACCTCAGACCTCAATGAAAATAGGAAGTCTGTAACTACGTCAAGCTTCGTACAGCTGTTGAAGTCTGCCAAGATTTGAAACCTACGGAATCTTGAGAATAGTCCGATGAATGATATGGTTATTGAGAGAGAGAGAGAGAGAGAGAGAGAGAGAGAGAGAGAAACTAGCTTACTCATAAGGAGTTCGCCTGAGTGCTCTGGGCCGCCCAAGAACAAGAGACTGTGCTGACATATGGGCAACTTATTCTAAATGATTTTTATCATTTGTCCGGTCCACAGAAGTCTAAAGACCAAAGCAATAATTTTCTGAGCCAAGGGGAATAAAGGATCATAAACTGACTGACTGCTTAAGGAGCTGTTGGCTTGGTTCACTAAATTACAGAACAGAAACACTTTTTTTTTATTTACCACAGACAAATAATACTCTATTGCCTACGTTTTACTTTATTCGCGTGCAACTGTCAATGCCATTTTCTAATAGTCAAGGTCCATATATCAACTTTGCTAATAGTCAAATCACTATAAAAATTAAAGTTCAGCTCCTAGCATCGGCTAATGACTGATAACCAAACCAACGGTTCCCACAAGCATGTACGGTGTTACTAGGAACTGAATCACGATATGGCATCTGTTTGCAAGATTAAAACATCTAAAGAAAAACATGAGCTAAACCTTTGATGACAGTATTTTCATTGTTATTCTACCTTGCAATATGCATCTGTAATACAATAATTTGTGAATTCCACATGGCAGCCATATTTTCTTGGTTTTCCATAGTTTTAGCAATAGTATTCACCAGAAAGGTTAGTTAACATGTACAGAAAGGTTAGTTATCAACATGTATCATGTTTGTACAGTAAATCATTACCTTTATGAAAATCTTTGCTTTTTATGAAAGATCTAGTTATATTCCCCATTCTAGTTTAAAATATGAAAACTGCTTCCTATTGATACCAATTGCTGACATTATTTACTCGAAATTTCATGTATGGAACTATACAGATGATGCGCAAAAATACATGGATTCTTCAGGAATACCACCTTAATTATAATGGATAAGCCAGTTCTCAAAATTTTTGGGATTTCTTCAAGCAAGTCAGATCAGTTGCAAAATTTTTCTACGTGAAACTTTTAATAAATTCTCACCTTACATTAACTGGGAAAAAAGCAAGTGAATGTACTTCCTATGTACTTGAAGAAATTGGTTTGTAATATACTGAGTGTGGACCCTGCACATTTGTTTCCACTGTTCACATTTGTCATCCTATTCCTGGTTAAGATATAAGAGAAAGAGGGCAGTGAGAAGTATGATCTATTACTATTGAACATCAATGATTTTCTAAATAACGATTTTCCATTCAGTAAGAACTTCGCAACATTATCAGACATGTAATACCTAGCAGTTTAGTTCATAATGCAAGCAGTTGTAACCAGTGAATTATGCTGTTAAGATGGCAAAGTACTTAAACGGGTATATTCCTGCACATCAGTATCTCATGCCTATACATTTATTCATTTACACTCACACACACACACACACACACACACACCTTTACAACTTCCACATCAACAAGATATTCGAAAACTTATTGCACAGTTCGCCTAAAGGTGACTATAGCAGTTCTTTAGCCCTTCTTTATGTCAGGGACACAAATGATAGAAATCAGAGACGAAATGGACATTTGTGAGCCCAGCTGGGCCCTTTTCAGAGAGCCCAGGTATCTCAGAGTCACAGAAAGTGCTCAAATGCGAAACTTCAGAATGACCTTTTCAACAACAACGCAAGAAACAAATATCATTAACATTTTACTTTAATTTCATTAAAACTGAACTTTGAATTTTCACTAGCTTTGATTTTGATAGTATTCACAGATTTCACTCTACTTCAAAAAATTCATACATTAGAGAGCATTTTAATTCACAGCCTTTTTACAATAGGTAAAATGTCCACTACTTACATTCCACTGTTCATGACATATTTGATGTTAATTTGCTGTCACAGAAAGCTGCAGTGCAAGCATATTCATCTATAAAAAAATTAACAAACCAAAACCTGTACATCTGACATTACAAGCTCCTACAATTCAAGATGTCTGGGTGTTAAAATATACTTTTACAAGAATGAATCGTTCATAATGAATTATGAAAAAATTTCTCATGAATTTTGAAGAACTTAAGAGCTTTTAAGCAACTTAAACAAAGCATGACAAGACAATTACTGCTCATGGCTTTGGCTGTCAGGATAAAAACCTTCGGCAAAACAGACAGCTGGAGAAATAAGTGGACAAAAATCCAACATGTCTACCAGGAAAGTACATCACCATTTGACACGTACAATATATACAAGTTTACACATTGGGTTACACTGCTCTCATTACACCAGGTGAAAGAATGAACTAGTTCTGTACGCGGGAAGTTCGTGAACAGCCTAAATGGACAAAGTGGTTCCTTTAGTTAAAAAGCAGGATCTATTTCGTGGACTTCTTGACCTTTTTTTGTGGCGAGGGATAAAATGGCTGATGCTAAAAGCAGGGAAGGAGGAGGTGGGGTGGTGGGGGGATGAGGGAGTCTCGTCCATACGAACGCTGACCGAGTGATTTTTTAAAATTCTTTTTAGCCTCTTGAGTTTGGGAGAGGGTGGCAGGATCAAGGGGAGGGAGAGGGTGGCAGGATCAAGGAGAGGGAGAGGGTGGCAGGATCAAGGAGAGGGAGAGGGTGGCAGGATCAAGGAGAGGGAGAGGGTGGCAGGATCAAGGGGAGGGAGAGGGTGGCAGGATCAAGGAGAGGGAGAGGGTGGCAGGATCAAGGAGAGGGAGAGGGTGGCAGGATCAAGGGGAGGGAGAGGGTAGCAGGATCAAGGAGAGGGAGAGGGTAGCAGGATCAAGGAAAGGGAGTCGGTGGCAGGATCAAGGAGAGGGAGACGGTGGCAGGATCAAGGAGAGGGAGACGGTGGCAGGATCAAGGAGAGGGAGAGGGTGGCAGGATCAAGGGAGGAGAGGGTGGCAGGATCAAGGAGAGGGGAGGGGTGGCAGGATCAAGGGGAGGAGAGGGTAGCAGGATCAAGGGAAAGGGAGTCGGTGGCAGGATCAAGGAGAGGGGAGACGGTGGCAGGATCAAGGAGAGGGGAGGGCAGCAGGATCAAGGAAAGGAGTCGGTGGCAGGATCAAGGAGAGGGAGACGGTGGCAGGATCAAGGAGAGGGAGAGGGCAGGATCAAGGAGAGAGGGGTGGCAGGATCAAGGAGAGGGAGAGGGTGGCAGGATCAAGGAGAGGAGAGGGTGGCAGGATCAAGGAGAGGGAGAGGGTGGCAGGATCAAGGGGGAGAGGGTGGCAGGATCAAGGAGAGGAGAGGTGGCAGGATCAAGGAGAGGGAGAGGGTGGCAGGATCAAGGGGAGGGAGAGGGTGGCAGGATCAAGGGTGGGAGGATCAAGGGAGGAGAGGGTGGCAGGATCAAGGGAGAGGGAGAGGGTGGCAGGATCAAGGAGAGGGAGAGGGTGGCAGGATCAAGGAGGAGGAGGGGTGGCAGGATCAAGGAGAGGGAGAGGGTGGCAGGATCAAGGGGAGGGAGAGGGTGGCAGGATCAAGGAGAGGGAGGGTGGCAGGATCAAGGAGAGGAGGGTGGCAGGATCAAGGGAGAGGAGAGGGTGGCAGGATCAAGGGAGGGAGAGGGTGGCAGGATCAAGGAGAGGGAGAGGGTGGCAGGATCAAGGAGAGGGAGTCGGTGGCAGGATCAAGAGGAGAGGGAGACGGTGGCAGGATCAAGGAGAGGAGAGGGGTGGCAGGATCAAGGGAGAGGGAGGGGTGGCAGGATCAAGGAGAGGGAGAGGGTGGCAGGATCAAGGAGAGAGGGAGAGGGTGGCAGGGTCAAGAGAGGGAGAGGGTGGCAGGATCAAGGAGAGGGAGAGGGTGGCAGGATCAAGGAGAGGAGAGGGTGGCAGGATCAAGGAGAAGGAGAGGGTGGCAGGATCAAGGAGAGGGGAGAGGGTGGCAGGATCAAGGAGGAAGGGGAGAGGGTGGCAGGATCAAGGAGAGAGAGAGGGTGGCAGGATCAAGGAGAGGAGAGGGTGGCAGGATCAAGGAGAGGGAGAGGGTGGCAGGATCAAGGAGAGGGAGAGGGTGGCAGGATCAAGGAGAGGGAGGGGATCAAGGGGGAGGAGAGCAGGATCAAAAGGGGGAGGAGGGCAGGATCAGGAAAGGAGTCGGTGGCAGGATCAAGGAGAGGAGATGGTGGCAGGATCAAGGAGAGGAGACGGTGGCAGGATCAAGGAGAGGGGAGAGGGTGGCAGGATCAAGGAGAGGGAGAGGGGTGGCAGGATCAAGGAGAGGGAGAGGGTGGCAGGATCAAGGAGAGAGAGAGGGTGGCAGGATCAAGGAGAGGGAGAGGGTGGCAGGATCAAAGGAGGAGAGGGGGAGGATCAAGGGTGGGAGAGGGTGGCAAGGAGCAAGGAGAGGAGAGGGTAGCAGGATCAAGGAGAGGGAGAGGGTAGCAGGATCAAGGAAAGGGAGTCGGTGGCAGGATCAAGGAGAGGGAGACGGTGGCAGGATCAAGGAGAGGGAGAGGGTGGCAGGATCAATGAGAGGGAGAGGGTGGCAGGGTCAAGGAGAGGGAGAGGGTGGCAGGATCAAGGAGAGGGAGAGGGTGGCAGGATCAAGGAGAGGGAGATGGTGGCAGGATCAAGGAGAGGGAGAGGGTGGCAGGATCAAGGAGAGGGAGAGGGTGGCAGGATCAAGGAGAGGGAGAGGGTGGCAGGATCAAGGAGAGGGAGACAGTAGCAGGATCAAGGAGAGGGAGACGGTAGCAGGATCAAGGAGAGGGAGTCGGTGGCAGGATCAAGGAGAGGGAGAGTGGCAGGATCAAGGAGAGGGAGAGGGTGGCAGGATCAAGGAGAGGGAGAGGGTGGCAGGATCAAGGAGAGGGGACGGTGGCAGGATCAAGGAGAGGGAGAGGGTGGCAGGATCAAGGAGAGGGAGAGGGTGGCAGGATCAAGGAGAGGGAGAGGGTGGCAGGGTCAAGGAGAGTGAGAGGGTAGCAGGATCAAGGAGAGGGAGAGGGTGGCAGGATCAAGGAGAGAGAGAGAGAGAGAGGGTGGCAGGGTCAAGGAGAGAGAGAGGGTGGCAGGATCAAGGAGAGAGAGGGTGGCAGGATCAAGGAGAGGGAGAGGGTGGCAGGATCAAGGAGAGGGAGAGGGTGGCAGGATCAAGGAGAGGGAGAGGGTGGCAGGATCAAGGGAGGGAGAGGGTGGCAGGGCAAGGAGAGAGAGAGGGAGCAGGAGGAGAGGGAGAGGGTGGGATCAAGGAGAGGGAGAGGGTGGCAGGAGCAAGGAGAGGGAGAAGGTGGCAGGATCAAGGAGAGAGAGGGGGTGGCAGGATCAAGGAGAGGGAGAGGGTGGCAGGATCAAAGGGAGAGGAGAGGGTGGCAGGATCAAGGGAGGGGAGAGGGTGGCAGGATCAAGGAGGAGGGAGGGGTGGCAGGATCAAGCAGGATCAAGGAGAGGGGAGGGTGGCAGGATCAAGGAGAGGAGAGAGGGTGGCAGGATCAAGGAGAGAGGAGAGAGGGTGGCAGGATCAAGGAGAGGGAGAGGGTGGCAGGATCAAGGAGAGGGAGAGGTGGCAGGATCAAGGAGAGGGAGAGGGTGGCAGGATCAAGGAGAAGAGGGAGGATCAAGGAGGGGAGAGGGTGGCAGGATCAAGGAGAGGAGAGGGTGGCAGGAGCAAGGAGAGGTAGAAGGTGGCAGGATCAAGGAGAGAGAGAGAGGGTGGCAGGATCAAGGAGAGGGAGAGGGTGGCAGGATCAAGGAGAGGAGAGAGGGTGGCAGGATCAAGGGAGGGGAGAGGGTGGCAGGATCAAGGAGAGGGAGAGGGTGGCAGGATCAAGGAGAGGGAGAGGGGAGGGGCAGGATCAAGGAGAGGGAGATGGTAGCAGGATCAAGGAGAGAGAGAGAGGGTAGCAGGATCAAGGAAAGGGAGATGGTGGCAGAATCAAGGAGAGGGAGAGGGTGGCAGGATCAATCAAGGGAGATGGCAGGTGGCAGAATCAAGGAGAGGGAGAGGGCAGGATCAAGGAGAGAGAGAGGGTGGCAGGATCAAGGAAAGGGAGATGGTGGCAGAATCAAGGAGAGGGAGAGGGTAGCAGGATCAAGGAG
Source organism: Macrobrachium rosenbergii (assembly GCF_040412425.1). NCBI lineage: Eukaryota > Metazoa > Arthropoda > Malacostraca > Decapoda > Palaemonidae > Macrobrachium > Macrobrachium rosenbergii. The sequence goes on from NC_089772.1 coordinate 14,964,910, forward strand.
AGGGAGAGGGTAGCAGGATCAAGGAAAGGGAGATGGTGGCAGAATCAAGGAGAGGGAGAGGGTAGCAGGATCAAGGAAAGGGAGATGGTGGCAGGATCAAGGAGAGAGAGAGGGTGGCAGGATCAAGGAGAGGGAGAGGGTGGCAGGATCAAGGAGAGGGAGAGGGTGGCAGGATCAAGGAGAGGGAGAGGGTGGCAGGATCAAGGAGAGGGAGAGGGTAGCAGGATGAAGGAGAGGGAGAGGGTAGCAGGATCAAGGAAAGGGAGATGGTGGCAGGATCAAGGAGAGGGAGAGGGTGGCAGGATCAAAGAGAGGGAGAGGGTGGCAGGATCAAGGAGAGGGAGAGGGTGGCAGGAGCAAGGAGAGGTAGAAGGTGGCAGGATCAAGGAGAGAGAGAGAGGGTGGCAGGATCAAGGAGAGGGGGGGGGATGGCAGGATCAAGGAGAGAGAGAGAGGGTGGCAGGATCAAGGAGAGAGGAAGAGGTGGCAGGAGCAAGGAGAGGGAGAGGGTGGCAGGATCAAGGAGAGGGAGAGGGTGGCAGGAGCAAGGAGAGGGAGAGGGTGGCAGGATCAAGGAGAGGGAACGGGAGATCTGAAACTGGAGGTAAGCATCAGATGGGAAAAAACGAGAGAAGTTCTGCAGAATTCAGTGTTAATTTCCAATTCGGGAAAACCCCTCATTAGTTGGTGAATAGCATTTCCTGTGTTAAGGCTCACTCACTCTGAGAGAGAGAGAGAGAGAGAGAGAGAGAGAGAGAGAGAGAGAGAGAGAGAGAGAGAGAGAGAGAGAGAGAGAGAGAGAAATTTGAAATAAATTATTTAAAACTGCCCCTATAACTTCATACAATTACAAAACGATCAACTGAACCTTTTGCACATTATGCCGTTAACCCAATTTGCTTTCACATCCTTATTCCGACATTCATATCCCTTCCCATTCCTAAAACTGATGTATGCTTTACGCTAAATTTTCCCCAGTCATCGCAAATTCCAGTTTTCGCCAAACTATAGCCGTTGCTGACATGGTTTGTGAAACTTTAGGGGTAATTATAGCCAACCCTTTATGAAAAATTTTAATGCGTCCACAACTGTCTTAGGTCTTGTACCTCAAATTCCTCATTCTATCACAGAAAATCTCCTACGCAAGAACCTTCAGGTGGAGCTTTGAAAGAAAGTTTACCAAAAATTCATCTCATCTGTTAAAAAATTTCTAACATTACGCTTCTTATCCCGGGCAAGGATATATCTAAATTAACAAGTTCTTGTATTCACTAACATTCCAAAACCTATGCTCATAAACTTACTTTTGCTCGCCAAGATTTTATTAACTGTGCTTTCAATGACCTATAGTTCATTTTCATCGCGCTTTCATTTAACCTCTGGTCCATAACCTCCACGCAATTGACGACATTACATACCATTCCTCATTAACCTATTTCTCACAACCAATACTTTCGTTAACCTATGTGCTGTACATCAATGTTTACTTTTATTAACTAATATTCCACACCATCGCATCCACATGACGTTCCCAACTTCTTTTGTCGCTATTTTTGAGAATTAAAGTTCAAAGAATGAATGTATATGTCATTACCTTTTATACGTACCAAAATACTAGAAGAGATCATATACCATGCTTTTATCCTTAGACTCACCCTTGGAATATTGCCCCATTCAATTACCCTTAGAAAATTAAAAATGCAAAAGTGGAGTATATGATGCTATTACCTCTAGAGAATTGGGAATTCCAAAGGGGATTATAGAAAGTTATCATCCCTAAAAAAAAGCATAATAGGGGAAGGAATATTTCGAAAGTACGAGAGAAACTTGAAAGGCTACAAGAGAACTACTATGTACATCAAATTCCATTAACTGCAGAACTTCCCTTTACAATGCCACAAAAAATCATAGATATACCATAACAAACTGGCACAAGTCTCACTCTCATCAATTACAAGTCTTATGGCAACGATCGTTTTGTCTACGTAGCAGCAGTAGGCTGCCTCGTGACCCGTTTCTGTAGCAGCTCTTACACATTCCTTCTGTTTAAATATTCTCTGATCCTTCGTATTGCAGATACTTAAGATCAAATTAACATTGACACGTAAGAGAAGCACAGGGAACACTGGGTTACTGTTTTAGAAAGTATAATAGTGATTCCTAAAGATTCATAAATCACGCCCTAATGGGTGCCTAAGCAAAAATGATAAAATGAAGACCTAATTTGTTCGAGAAACAAGTGTATTTTCAAAATACTATCTTGAAGACTGCAAAACTCTGTAAATCATGGAGTATCTAGAGAATTCTTACAATCTAACGGGTGTCCTGAAAAGCTCTGAAAACGAATGAGTACCATGACAAGTTCTGGGAATCAATAAGTACCTACAAATTTCTGCACTCCAAGGAGTGCCCTGAACCCCTTAAATTGATGGTTTAAATATCATTATCTTACAGAACAAGGTATCAACAATTCAAATCAATGCAAACACAAAACTAACCACTGCTAGTATATGTAGGATATTTTTCCCCTCACAAACTAGGCAAAGTAACTACCTTTGACCACTCAGGAAGTGAAAACAGTCAGCTGGCTTGACAATAAACCCAGCAAAAAGGAAACTACGTTACCTGTGTTGCTGTCAAGACTCAGTAATTCAGCAAATTGTAATTGCTAGGTAAGAAACCCATGGCTAAGCATGCTATTCGTTAAAAGTCTAACATTCATAATATACACATGCTCTAACAAGAATCCATTAAGTTGACAGACTTCGAGGGAACTCACAATTGAAAACACAACACCACAAAATTAGATTAAAAAGTTAAATGTAGTCATGAGGATGTAAAATATCAAAATTCAAATCAAGTGTTTGACTGCTGTAAGGTATCATTTTAAAAGCAACTTCACAATTTAATAATTTAAGCTTAATAATTACCTTGATCGAATACTTCTTAATATCATAACCTTATAAAAAAAATTTGTTCCTCAAGATACGCCCACGTTTGCTTGTAAGAACACTCTGATATTCATTAAACATGGCTTCCTAAACCTTGTATCTATAATTTCAGATATTTATTTTTTCAGATTTGAACTCAAGATGCTTTATATAAATTGAATCCTTGAATTAACGGAAAATATACTTTATATTAAGGGAAAATACAAATCCTTCAAGTTGAAACAAAAACATCACAGAAATTATGGGACTGGCAGACTTGCAGGAAGGGCTTCATAGTTAAAAATCAACTATTAAACATCCTTTTTCTATGTTCACAATACAGTAAGACAAGTGGGAATTTTTGCACAAAAAAAAAAAAAAAAATTATTACAACAGATGCCAAACGTTGATGAGAGTGAGATTTCATGATGAGGCTCTAAGTAAAATTAATATAGCATGACCCAAGAATTCAAAAGACCAAAATTGTGACCAAAGTTGTTAAAAGTGATGATTTAAAATTATTGCAAGTTTTGAATGATAAAGATATAGTAGATTTAGACTTGTTTCTTTCTCGAAAATGCAGAATGAAAGACTGGTGAGAATTCTTTCTCGAAAATTCAAAATGAAAAACTGGCGAGTATGTTCAAGTGATGCAATAATATCTAACATAAGGAAAATAGCCGGTAGCAAATCATTACATAAATATTTTAAGAATTGGAGCAAAATTAATAAATAACATAGTTTCTGTAGTGCTTCCTAAAAGAACTACCTTTGAATGATTAATTATCGAATATCAAGGTACTTAGAGCCTCACTGTAAATGCTTTTACACAAGGACTTTCAAAATTAGGAACAACCACTGGACTCAAAATCCTGATGTATGTATATTCTGGTTGTTGAAGTCACAGATCCCATATTCCACTTGCAACACTGAATAAGGTTATTTTCTTGAAGGTGACAGAGTCCTTAATACTGTATACATCACCTCCAGTTTCGTGATTGTATATTTACGCCATTCAAGCAAGCGACCAATTGTTCTCTGAAAGAATAAGTCAAGAATAACTCACAGAAATTTATGCAAGACAAGTACTTTTTGATATACATGGAACTCAAATCATTACCTATGAAAATATACATTTAAAACTATAAACTTTACATTTCAGTAGCAACAAATGTTTTTACTAAAATAATGTCCCATTTATAAAAATCTTCATTCAGTACAATTCCCAGGGGATATATGCTTCAATTCCCCAGGATGTAAGAAACTAGCAAGAACATAAGTAATTTATTAAAAACTGTCTTTTGGTGAATATACTAGTCAAAGTTTGATTTTGGAAACTAGAATACAGATCGCATAAGTGAACTCGTTCAAATGAACATACTTATCTGGACATCTGTATTCAGATTTCACAGAAGCCCTCCAACTATTTGAAGGCAAAGTAAAATTTTAAATATTGGAAAACTAAATTGAGCTTTCAATCTGAAGGCAGATTTCCTTACTCAACCTTGTATATTGCATTAACATTTTGAAAACCGATAATGAAGTGCTAGTGTAATTTCTCATTTAAAGAGGATCTAAGTTTTCGTAAAGGTCAAAATGCGAATTTGATCACCGACTTTCAAACTGCAAAATTCACTTTCTCCTTGAGAACTAACTATATAAGTTTGACAATCTTGTCCATTAAGATTTCAAATTTTGCTCGTTTATTGTATAGCCTTAATTATGTTTAATTTACTAGTAAAAGAAAATTGGTTTAAATTTCATAGGTAATTTTAAAAAGGAATGTTCAGCCAAGCCAATGGAAAAGACCCTCTAAAAATAAGTCTAAATTTTAAGATGACAAACACACCAAATGCTAATTTAAGACCTACATATTTTACGAAACAAAATGAAACTGATTACAGCTTTGAATCAATTCGTGGTCTGATATTCAATGAAACTTTTACAGCATGTAGTTTGACTATATATCTATAATCACAAGTGGGGAAAATTATTTCTGAGTGCAACTTTTTTTTTTTGCATATGATTTTTGAAAAATAACGTCATGTTTTTTCAACCGCAAAATTCATGAACTTAAGGGTCGAATTTCTTTGTTTCCCCACTTGCGTATTTTCAGTATTCGTTGTATAATAAGTGGTAAAAATTTGAAGCAAATCCCTTCAATCATGAGGTAGTAACTGTCACCTACTTTATAATGAGGCCTTATGGCGTCAGCGCCCCCTTTGAAAGTAAAAAAAACTTATAACTGAATTATTTGGAGAAATTTCTGTATTAAGTTTCTACCGAACGCCTTTATGACTTACTTACAATGAGACCTACTTACCTAGCAATTCTTATAAAGTAGACCTATGCTTCCACATACAATAAACTACCATTGTTCTTACCATCTGAAAAATCTTGGATATAATTTCAAGACCACTACTTTCTGATATCAGGAACATTATGTAATGTCAATGAGTGGCTGAACAAGAATGTACTTTGGACATTTGGCTTCACAAATTTTTTGAAACTTTAATTATAGTACAATGAGAAACCTAGTTGCTCCAACCAGAATACCGTAGAACTTTCAAAACAGAATCTGGCGTGAATAGCTTTGATCAATTAAAAGTATATAGGCCAGTCTTGTGAAATGCTTCCTTTTGAACACTTGGCATGATGGTCAAATGAGAAAATTTAAGAGCTTAAGTTAATTTTCAGTTTTAACAGTTAATTTCACTTACCTCTGTTGGAAAACTCCTTTATTAACATGCCTTGTATCAAACATTATCTCGAAATGTAACTATTTAGGGTTCTAACTGGCATGAAATTCCTCCAAAAACAATAATTAATCAAGACAAGGATTTTCACTGTTGAAATAAAGAGAAAAATAGTTATAAGTTTAGTTAGTCATCTTTGACTCTCCTGATTATCAGAAAAGTAAATTGTCTGTCGCCTTTCTATCTAACACTTTATCCAGCAAATATATTTCGCAACGCAACCTACTGCATACCACCCAAAATGTCCCCTCTTCATGACGCTTCACTTGTATGAATACCATGTCAAGTAGAACTAAAGGCTAAAATTTTAGTTTTAAGTCTAAAAATAAAAAAATCAAAATTTGATGACATTTCGCACAAGAGTACAATATTATAATTGGTCATAGCATGAAACTCAAGTAAAACTGACAAAAAACCAATAGAATTCTGTTAAAACATATACCAAAGATTAACTTGTTAAGCTGACTGCTTCATGTTATTTTCAAATATGTGTGGAAGTTTAAGTAATATGCAAAACTGTTTATGTTATATCTATAAAATCTAATAAAAAAATTAAAAAATGATATAGACTTTTATCTGGAATAAAAATATGATTTTTATCCACCAATATACAGTTTTTGTTAGTAAAATACATCTGAATATTGCATAAAAAAAGTGAATGATCTTTTATATTTTTATCCATTAACAATTAACGTGATTTCTCAGCAAGTTTACTAGTGCAGTAGTACAAAGCTGAAATCAGATTGCTAGAATATTGCAGTTTAATCTTATTTTACAGAGACCAAAATACAGTCTTACTTTTCAGATTATTTTCGAATTACTGATCATGAACTGCAATTTTTTTTTTAAATTATGAGAGAGTGTTTCAGGTTACGTTCCACGCTAAGTTTAAATAGCTACCATTAAATAAGATTTTCCATCTACTTTGCAGCCTAACTGGTATTGACACTTCCAAGAAAACTTTGAATGTATAAATATTAACTTAACTTTCACCTAATGGCCGTCATGCCCTGCAGTCTTCATCCTAATTATAATGTTTGATATGATTGCTTCAAATGATCCTCTACTGTACAAATTGGGCTTCCCCCTTGGCCACTGGATTTTGTAGGCTCTGGTAGCTATACACATCTGAAATCAAAAGTTAGACCATTTTCAATCCAAAAGTTTTAAAAAACTCTAAACCACAAATCTCCAGATTTATTTTAGGCTACTTGATACATTTAAAAGAGAATGGCTCAAGAACATATTGAATTGATAACATACATTTCAATACTTGTAATGATCAGCAAAGCAAAGTGAAAAGCAACAGTTCTTGTTATACTGGGCCTAATTACTTTAAAGAATTTTACCCATCTGATATAAGATTTCACATGCACTTATCTTTAGCCCTAAAGGTTTTCCATTATTGAAAAAACCGTCAAAATTCCCTCAAGAAGTATATCAATTGCTTAAACTAAATGACAGACTTCTAAAAAAATCACATAATGCCCTAAAAATCATTCAGTTTTCTTTAATGCAACTGACAACCTCAGCAGACCAATTATGACAACAATGAAATTCAACATGTTCAAATATGCACAAGATACTTTCTGTGTTTGAAGTCCGTTTAATTTAAAACTTGAACTGTGAAAATCAAGTGATTAAAGATTATTAATACCAGGGTACAAGAGGAAAGAAAAATACTCACCAAATTTTGAAAACGGGAAGAGCTTTTTTTTTTATTAGTGCAACATCCTATTGGCCGTTTCCCATAGCCCCCACCTTAACCTAATGTATGACATCATAATGTAATGATAAAAATACAAAGATGTATCCTGACCTAACTTAACTTAGGCCAGCTTGATTGGCTACTGCTTCCGGCCAGACATCCCCCTGAAACGTAACTTTTTTTTTTTTTTTTTTTTTTTTGCTTTATTTACCCTGAAACCTGACAAGAAATTAAGGTCTAAATTTGGTATTGTGGTTTCCAATTGGGGTCTCCCATTGTTGTCAGACGCAAAAAAGGTGAAAATGAGTTAAGCAAAAGTTTCCATCTGAAATAAATATCGAATTCGACAAAATAACACACGAGATTTTAACACACGAAATAAATTTCGAAATTGCCTGGGATAAAAACCATTTTTAAATCCTGTTAGCCTCCGAATGTTCGTTTCTTACCCGGGCCACACAGTCTTAACGGTACTTTTGACGCACTGTCAAGCCCATTGATGCAAAGCTACACCAACATTTTTTATATAGTCTTATAAAGATTCTTGAAATTTCACCAAGTGATATACAGTTAAAGACCTCAGTAAAACACCGCATGTTCATGTCTACGAAACTGACTATCGACTAGGGGTGCGGAAATACGAAACGAGTATTTTAAAATGCACCACAGTTAAGAGTAAATTATGCACAAAGAGATAAACAGCGGGGAAAATAGATGGTTCATTTAATTCCTGTTAGATTTATATATAATCACCAGCGTTTTCTTCATTTTTTTAAAAATAGAACCTACTGATGGACATTGCTTTATCTTGATCTGATTTCAATCCTTTTCCTCATTCCCATACTGACTTTCACCTAATATTTCCTCAAAGGTGCTTAGGTTGTATTGAATTGCTGTCGCCTATTGGATTCCTAAGGTGACCTAGCCTAGTTGCAAAATTTCATCTAAGCATTAAAACAAGAATTGTTTCTTATTATTAATCTGTTACTATTTGTTCCACTTACTGGTAGACAATGTTATTGCAGGGTTGATGGTTGTGAATTCAGTCTTTCTCTAAAAATATCTAGCCGCATCTTGAAAGTGATAGCCCCAAACTTAACCTAATCTATGACACTATCAAGCATTGAGAAAAATACAAAGATGAATCCTGACCTAACTTAACCTAGGCCAGCCCATTAAAATTCTTGATGGTTTAATTGACATCCACACTGGAACCACTTTGACCATTGAGCATCATGGAACATCTTACGTGGTTGCAGTTTTATCCTGAAATGGTCTCACACCGTCCAAGGCGCCTTTACTGGACCCAAAAATTCATGTGCTATGGGCCTATACAAAAAAAATGGTACACCAATCTGCACATTATTCTCATATCGGCGCTATCTTAACACCCAGGAAAGAAAACATTCACTTTTTTCCTAAAATGTCAAAAATTAAGATCAAACTTTGGAAAAAAAAATCTTTACCAGTTTTGAAAGACGTAGTCAGTGTTAGCGCCATTTGTCGGCTTTGCCCGTCAACAAGGTTCCAGGATTCCAGACTTCCAGTCCAGCAAGGTTCCAGTAACGTTCTTTTAGATTTGATACGCTCATGGTTGTATTTGTCAATACTTCAAACTAATTTACATTAATCCTCTTTCATTTGCTATAGCCAAAACATTATCAAGTGTACTGGAATATGCATCGTTCAAACTGGTATTAGTCAAGAGGTTCTGTGTTCGATGTCTAAAAGATATTTGGACCTTTAAGGAACGAGCTTTCAAATGGAAATCTCTTTACTGTAAATTCAGTAGGATATAGAGAGAAATGGGGAGATTTGATAGCACTATTTACCTCAGAGTTTGGTTAGAAAATGTTAATTTGAACGTAAATTTTCCATTTTTTCTAACTGACGAAAATTCTTCGAAAAAGAACAAGACGCCAGGGACATCTGCTGCCTGATATGAGAACTAGATATAATAATACAATGAAATAGTAACCAGCAACTTACAAAGTGGACGAAAATAGAAAGTCACGAATTACCAGCAAATTGTAATGTATAGGGGAGGTCATGCAATGAATAGAGATTGATATGAGAGCTTGGGCCATTAGCGGTCGAGCAGAACTTAACCAAAATGGTTTTAAAAGAGTATCAAGCAATTTTCAGGAAAAGCACTATTTTTTTAATCATGCCATATAATATCTAAGATTTACCGAAGTATATTGACTCTTTAAAACTACTTGCAATTGCACTGTAGTCTGATAAAAAAGCGAATTGTGTGGGAATTTTGTTACGTACGATTTGGTGAACATAAGCAAGATATGACTAAGTGTGATAAGGAAATGTATAACTGTCAATACAACTTTTAACGTACTGATTATCTCACGAAGACCAATATTAGTGCTAAGATTCTACCATTCGGTTAATGAAGATAAATCGAGACGCCTTTCTTGAATATAACGAAGAGTTTACCATTCATTCTTTTGTAAAAAGTAAGATAGCATTTGGCGGCTTTAAAAACAGAACGAAAATCTATTCTTCGCATATTTTGCGTTGCCCTGATTCATCAATCCGTATGCAGAAATGCCTCAAATGAGATTCCAGTCAGGAGAGAGAGAGAGAGAGAGAGAGAGAGAGAGAGAGAGAGAGAGAGAGAGAGAGAGAGAGAGAGAGAGAGCCTTCTTGCCCATTATTCAAACGGCCATGAAGGAGCTATTTTCTCCGTTTCCTATTTACATATCAAAAGCCCTGGGGTCCTCTTTAGCCTCCAGGATCCAGTAAGGAGGCATGACAAAATGTTTAAAGTCTCTCATTTTTTTACTGTGATGTCAGACATTCCTACCAAATCAAAAACTTCTCTGGAGGGAGTTTTGCCAGAGGCGTGTTTTCTGTGTTCGTTAGACTGCATTAATCCCAGGAGGACATAGTTGTACACGCTTGTGCCTGTCATCTACAAACGATTTGTCGTTCTGTCCCACGATTCCAGGCGTAACGACTATTGTCGATGTCGAGAATGATTGACACCAGAAAATTTTGCCATTTCCAACTCCTTTGGCCTCTCATTTGTTTTATCGTTCAATTTGACGGTATTCCAGCATAAATTCCAATTAATATTTCATTTTTTACGTAAAGAATTCAGCAATGGTACTTGCTGTATACAGAGCAGATTATTTCTAGGGAAGTACGATCGATAATGTTGACATTAATCTGAAGTGCCCATAATGTGGAAGGCTTGCGTTTACCACAAAAGCACATTCAGAAAAATGATTTTCCAAATAAAAAAAGTAATACAGAGGCCACGTGGCTGTGATATCTGGGTATAAGAAAGTGATTCGTCAGTGGAATGTGAAAAATATCTGATGGTTATAGATAATACGGAACTGATTTGGAACACTGAAGAGAAACAGTGTTGTAAGCATTTAAAACTTCAGTGGAATTCTATGAACTTTTTGCGTCTTGAACTTTCCAAGGAGCAAGATCACATAATGAATTATTGAAGCCATCTCCCCCTAACGTCAAAATTACTCTATTCCCTTAGATCAATTTTCCAGATGTTTTTCCACCTCATTTACCCGTTCTCCCAAAAGCTGACCCTTAGCTGCTTAAGCGACTCAGAGATTGAGCAAGTTTTTGGAAAACCTCGTTGGTTCGCTTCATTTAACTCCTGCTCACTTTCTAATGTGAGAGTAAACCAAGTCCTGTGTAAACTTCAAAGGAGAGAGAGAGAGAGAGAGAGAGAGAGAGAGAGAGAGAGAGAGAGAGAGAGAGAGAGAGAGAGCAGGAATATACGTTTTGGGAGATTTTTGGATTGGCAGTGCCACATATTTCACGGCTACATGATTGGAATGCCAACGCAGCATTAGAAATTAGAAATACTTTTAAAGTAATAGATTTTAACTTAAGAAATGCTAGTATGCTATGCTATCACATCACAACATATTTTTAGAGTTCTATAAAAGAAAATGGCTTTGCCTGTCCGTCCGCACTTTATTCTGTCCGCACTTTTTTCTGTCCGCACTATTTTCTATCCGCACTTTTTCTGTCCGCCCTCAGATCTTAAAAACAACCGAGGCTAGAGGGCTGCAAATTGGTATGTTGATCATCCACCCTCCAATCATCTAACGTACCAAATCGCAGCCCTCTAGCCTCAGTAACTTTTATTTTATTTAAGGTTAAATTTAACCATGATCGTGCTTCTAGCAACGATAAAGGATAGGCCACCACCGGGCAGTGGATTAAAGTTTCATGGGCCGCGGTCACACAGCATTAGACCGAGACCACCGAAAGAGATCTATTTTTGGTGGCCCTGATTATACGCTGTAGCAGCTGTACAGAAAACTCGATTGCACCGAAGAAACTTCGGCGCATGATTTACTGGTTTTGAAGATTTTCACTCTTGGTATTGAACGTCTGACCAAATTCAATTATTGGCTTTGAACACAATATCAGTTTTTACTCTCATTTACTTCCCTTTCACCCTCTTGCTGCATCGATGATTGTTGTACAATGTTTTTCCTTTGATGCAGCTCGGAAATCATTGTATATATATACAATTGCCATATAACCCCTTGCACGAAACGTCATGAGGTTTTATTCTCTTTCCTGCTTAGTATAACTGCATTTGTGTTCTTGGTAATGATTATCTCACTTCCTATTAAATATAAACAGTTCAGTATCCCGTGGTTTATCTTCTTCCATTTATCTGTTATTTATTAGTTTGGAAATTCCCATTACAGGCTTTTCTCCAGTCCCATCCATTTATTTTCTCCTCCCATACATTTTTTTTTTTCATTCTTCCCCTTCCTCCAAATAACACCGGCTTCACGCTCGACTAGTTTTTCCGTTTCTGGGTTTGAACATTTCGCTCTGCGATTTCTCATCGTATTATCCCTCTTCCAATTTATTTTCAGGCTTATCTTGAATCTGTATGGATGTTACTGCATGTTTGCTTTCCTCGCTCTCTCTCTCTCTCTCTCTCTACATTTTTTTCTGCCTCAGATTCGAGTCTAATTTGATATTTGAATTTGGGGGGTTTCTTACCCTTTCTCCCGAACAGGGGAACAAATGGATATTTTCTCATTGCATCGACAAAGACGCACTAACTACAGTACTTGTGTTGCCTCCAGTTATTTTCATTCCCTTGTTATTTTTGACGTTTGTTTTTTTTTCTTGTTCTTGTATATCTCGGTGGCCATTGTTATAGGATGAGCAAGAGTCTCAACACACACACACACACATATATACATATATATATATATATATATATATATATATATATATATATATATATATATATATATATATATATATATATATATATATATATATATAAACATGAGAGACTTGCATAATGAAGTTAAAGCTTTTGCTCAAGCTCTCACGATGGCCACCAAGATATACAGAAGAAAAACCCGTTAACAATAACAAGGGAATCAAAGTGATTGGAGAGAAAAGAAGTGCTGTACCGTAGTTAGCGTCCCTTTGGCGATGCATTGAGAAAATAACCACTTGTTCCCCCTGTCGGGAGAAATGGTAGGAAAAACCCATATTGAAACATCGAATTAGACTCGAATCTGACGAAGGAAAGACGGGAGAGAGAGAGAGAGAGAGAGAGAGAGAGGGCGAGGAAAGCAAGGAAAGGAAACATGCAGAAACTTCCACACAGATTCAAGATAAGCCTGAAAATAAATTGAAAAGGGAATAATACGATGAAAAATCGCAGAGGAAAATGTTCAAACCCAGAAGCGGAAAAAAAAAACAAGTCGAGCGTGGAAGCCGTGTTATTCGGAGGAAGGGGAAGAATAGAAAAAAAAAAATGTATGGGAGAAGAAAATAAATGGATGGGGCTGGAGAACAGCCTGTAATGGGAATTTCCAAACTAATAAATAACAGATAAATGGAAGAAGATGAAACAGAGGATACTGAGCTGTTTATATTGAATAGGAAGTGAGGTTAATCATTGCATTTGTATTCGATTATACTGAGCAGAAAAGAAAATAAAACCTTATGGCGTTTCTTGCGAGGTGTAACTTATTCCTTGAGAAATGTGGTTATGTGGGAATTGTATATATGCAATGATTTCCGAACTGCATAAAGGAAAAGCATTGCACAGCAATCATCGATTTAGCATGAGGGTGAAAGAAAGAAAATGAGAGTAAAAACTGCTGTGGAAAAAGGTCAAATATGATACTGTGTTTAAATAATATGTGTTTGTATATATATATATATATATATATATATATATATATATATATATATATATATATATATATATATATATATATATAATATAATCTCAAATCCGTTTCCTATGGATTTTGAGATGTTATGCAGTGAAGACGTTCTCAAAAAAAAAAAAAAAATAAAAACTTTCTCAAAACTGTAAACCGGAGGATCGCTCTGACCCGCTTCCAGAAGGAAGAAATAATCCCAGCATAAAGCCTCGAATATCGACGTAAAAACCGAACGCTTCCAGTCGGACTTTTCATAGGCTGAATTACAATAACTCTGTTCGAAGGCATAAGCTGCAGGCGTCACACTGAATAAGGTCTGTGTTAGGTTTCCATTTTTGGAAAAAACATAAAAGCCAGTTTCCAGACATATAGCCAGCAGACACCTGACCGAGAGAGAGAGAGAGAGAGAGAGAGAGAGAGAGAGAGAGAGAGAGAGAGAGAGAGAGAGAAGTAAATACCTAGGGAACCGAGTGAAACCAGAATATCAAAACTGATATTTCGATTGTGTTCGCTTTTGTTGTTTCCGGAGTTCCTGAACCATTTTCCAGTTTTATAGTTAAACCTGGAATCATTATCAGGAATGACTCAACGCTGGTATTTTTATTTTGGCGGTCTTTTTTAGTTTTCTGTAAAAGAAAACTGTTGTGACGGCTTTGTCGGTCCGTCCGCACTTTTCCTGTCCGCCCTCAGATCCTAAAAGCTACTAGAGGCTAGAGGGCTGCAAATTGGTATGTTGATCATCCACCCTCCAATCATCAAACATACCAAATTGCAGCCTTCTAGCCTCAGTAGTTTACATTTTATTTAAGGTTAAAGTTAGCCATAGTCATACTTCTGGTACCCCCATAGGTACCAACACAGGCCATCACCGGACCGTGGCTGAAAGTTTCATACAGCATTATACGCTGTTCAGAAAACTCGATTGCGCCGAAGAAACTCCGTCTCATTTTTTACTTTTTATAGCTTGCCCATAGTGAGTAAGACATACCTTGAAGCGAATGACGTCATACGATGAGTATCAGGTCAGTATCAATTTCCGTTTCAGCGCTTAATGACCTCATAGGTCTCAGTGCTTGGCCTTTGGCCTAAATTCTATGTTCAATCAATAAAACCCTTGAACAAATCATTTGTACTCCTTTCTGTATAGTTATGTGTGTTTATTTGTATGAATATATAATCTTAAGTGAACATTCAAGGAATACTAAGAATATACCCCGCCCCCCAATAGAAAAAATAGAATGATAAATCATTAAATATTTTCACAATAACACAATGGAAAATTCTCGGACAAAATAACAATTATCGGCCATGAATTCTTAAAAAAAAGTGTTCTTGCAGATGTTATCTCGTTGTTGACAGAGCTCCCAATGGTTGCCCTATTAGCTGCCAAGCTTTTGACATGAGGATTTCAGAGCAAAATACAAAAACAAAGAGAGAGAGAGAGAGAGAGAGAGAGAGAGAGAGAGAGAGAGAGAGAGAGAGAGACGCAAGGATTTCTTCAAAACTCTACAATTCGACACTTGAACTGCAACAGCATGCAGTCATTCAGCGCATTGCCGCCTACGTGTGATGCCGAACGAATCGAATGGAAAATCGCCCAAACTTTTTCCTTAACTTTCAAAACTTCTCGTACGAATGAATTCGCGAGGCAAGGGCCGGGGATGACTGCGAATTTAGCGATGATTACTCTTGCAGTCATTTGACGCAATGACTGACGCTCTTGCACGGATCTAAAAGACACTTCTCTTTGAAGGGGAAACTGTCCTCGAATGCTAGGAAATTAATATGAATTGTTATCATTTATATTTGCTCTGTTATTTTCATAACCCTTTCAGCCATAAATGTAAACATTATTTCCTAATGCGGGCGTTTATATAATGGTAATGGGGTATTGAAGAAATCTAGAAAGCTGTTATCAAACAAGGGAATTATTCCTTTATAAAACATTCTTCTGTAGAGAGGATATTACCACGAAAACGATAATTAATTATTTGTGGGATATTTTCCAATTTTACAGAAACCTTAAATATTATTTTATGAAATTTTTCGAGTTTCAACACTTTGGTCTTTCGCATTTCAACTTCTCGGCTATTTACTAATATTAATTGCAGCTATAACCAGGAGGGTGGAAATATTGAAAGAGGTCATGCGTTTGTATTCCGACCTAAATTTCTATTCAGCATGTTTTACATTTTCTAAATATTTTTTTTTTTTTTGCCAGGATCTATAATTACGAAGTATTCGGGTCTTAAGCACTTGTTTTTCGAATAATTTTTTTCAACAATTTATAAAATCAAATTTCATATCAATTTGATCAGTCTGCTTCGTTTCCGGAATCCATCGATCACCGACTGCAGAATCTTAATCCTTTCTCTGTTCTCCCTTCATTTGCTTTCATCTGCTTGTTTTCTCTTCGTTCTTCGCCCGTCGGCCTTCGCAAGCGCGACGTTTGACGTGTGCCACCCTTGGCTGTGATGAATTTCCGCTTCGAAAGTTTTGATTGAATTTTCGTCTTCAGGCTTTTGACTCCGACTTCGTCATATTCCATTATCGGTAAGTGTCATTACGTGGTAATCTTCTTGGCAACTTTGTCATTTTTAGTTTTCTGTGAGAGGAAACTATTGAGATGGCTCTGTCTGTCAGTCCGCAGTTTTTCTGTCCGACCATAGATCTTAAAAACTACGTAGGCTAGCGGGCTGAAATTTGGTACGTTTGGTGATTGGAGGGTGGATGATCAACATACCAATTTGCAGCCCTCTAGCCTCAGTGGTTTTTAAGATTTGAGGGCGGACAGAATAAAGTGCGGAGAGACACTCAAAGCCGGCAGAACAGTTTTCTTTTACAAAAAACTAAAAATATCTATCGGAATTTCCGTCGTTCGGGTTTAAGGTTGGATTTTTTGGGGGGTTTTGTAACTATATTACACCTACAGATTTTATATCGTTTACCATTGTTCTCTACATTCATTTAATTCCGCTCCATTGCCTCAGCTTTCATAATACAGGACATTGAAAAAAAAAAAACTAATCAGGAGTTTGTATCATCCCAACTTTTTCGAAATAAATAAGTGACACTTTCCATGTTTTTCTCATTTGAACATAAAGGAAAAAATATATTTTTGTTTATCACATATTCAGCGCACGAGTGAAGCTGACTACGTTTTTCAAAAGATTTTCAGTATCAGTGGACAGTTAAAAGTGTTCTAATAACAGCACTGTAATCATCATTGGAAATATCACAGGGCATTTTCCCTGTGGTGCATCTGCACGCACGCACGCACACACACACACACACACACACACACATATATACATATATACACACATATATATATATATATATATATATATGTGTGTGTGTGTGTGTGTGTGTGTGTGTGTGTGTGTATATATATATATATATATATATATATATATATATATATATATATATATATATATATATATATATATATATATTGCCCTAAAGTGGAAAGACTGCAGTATCTACAAAAACACAAAACTGAGAAAAATGGTAGATGCTGCAGTTTTCCCTGGCCTTACTACTGATTTTGCAGATACTGCAAATGGGACCCCCTAAATAAAGCACTGAAGAATCTTTCTGAATCTGCAGTAACTTGTGTATTAGTGTTTCAAGAGCCCAATAGGTGGCATATCTCAATTTGAAAATTTTGCAGATATTGCAGTCTTCCATTTAAGGGAATTATATATATATATATATATATATATATATATATATATATATATATATATATATATATATATATATATATATATATATATATATATATATATATTCCAGTAAGGTTTTCTTTCGAAGAGAATGATGGATGATTGTATATAAATCATTTTGACATAAATAATTCGATAGATTATTTTCGAACGCAAGAATCCACAATCAGTTCAATAAAAAAAAAAAAAAAGAATATCCTTGATTATGTCATTGCAAACACAGTCAAAATCAACTGTGTTGCGTAAACGCCCGAGCATAAATCTCTTTCGAAGTGCCTATCGTTCCTATGTATATTTTAAAAGGGGACCTGATCTGCAGGGCTTTTCCAAGGAAAAGCAGTTAATTTACATTTAGAAAAGATTCCGGAGTTCCGGCTGATAAATAACGCCAGACTGTAAATTTTCCGTGCCGCGTGAGAGAGAGAATACAAGCAGAAAGAACATAGAGGCAAAACGTATTACCAAACCACTAAACGTAAGTCCTCCGCGGAGACCCCAGGGGCAATTCCAATCTTTCGCTTTTCCGTCCCACTGGTTTGGTGGCTGCGTCCATCGACCTAAGTGTCGGAATGCAGTTATGATGATAAGAAGTGGGTGACACTAATCTGATGGAGTGTGTCAATGATTAGGCTTCTCTTGTCTATCTGCTTGTTGCATTGCCATTGCTATTTGTTTAGGAAATGTGTAGAATTCCATGAGTAAAGGAGATACATTAATAATAGGAACAGAGTGCTAAATTCTATGAGGTTTTCCTTGTATTAATTTAGGCATATCACCAGACCATTTTAATACCTGATAAAATCTGAAGAATTTGGCTACCTGTGACAGGTAGGAAGAAAACCTTTGCCTGGATGCGCAAAAGTTATTTCAGAATTTGTTCTGACACTGCAAGCACACACCCAATATAACTGCCAAGGCATTCTCTGACTGCATATAGGAATAAGAACACCGCATTTTTTCTTTCTTAGCGCGACGTGCATAGCTATGGGTGCTCGCCATTTTCAGATTTTGACAGTTATGTTATCAATTTCATTATCTGGTCGGGTTTGACACGTTTAATGCGTCCTTTGATCATTTCTCTGAGATCACGTTCGTTCATCCAGCATTCGGAGTTCATGTGTGCCCGGTAGTCCAATTCGTCCACCATCTTTCTAAAAAGCATCGTCTTGCGCAAACCAAGAATCCTATTTCTTACCCTTTTCCCATACTTTCAACCACTTCCTAGTAAACACTACGTCTTTGCTAGTTATTGAATATATTAACGCAGTTTGGGAGAGTGGAGATGATAGCTTAGATGTGATTTGTAGGATAAATATTAGCTGTAAACTTAAATTTTCCAAATACGTCTATCAAGAGGCTATTAAATGAACACCTTCTTTACAGATGAACTTGTAAATACTTTGTAAATGGTGCATGTTATAGAAATGTGAGGATTGTTGTAATACTGTTGTCAATAAAAAAGTAATTACAAATATATATACAAATATGTATATATACATATATACATATATTTATTTATTTATTTATACATAAGGAGAGAGAGAGAGAGAGAGAGAGAGAGAGAGAGAGAGAGAGAGAGAGAGAGAGAGAGAGAGAGAGAGAGAGAGATCCAATCACGTATTTGTTGATATTGTGAACTTTTCTTCATTTTCCACTTACACTGTAAGTTTCATTGCGGAAATGGTGTCCATTTGATGGTGTTTTTAACATATAGTAATGGTGATGATGCTGACATTATCAAGAATAATAGTTCAAGCGACAAAAGTAAACACAACGAGAGTAACAAAAGAGGCAAAAGAAGCGTAAGAGACATAAGTATAATAATAAAAAAAAAGGTTAACAAATGCGCCGGAGTTTCTTCGGTATCGAGTTTCCTGTACAGCCGCTACAGCGTATAATCAAGGCCACAGAAAATAGATCTATCTTTCGGTAGTCTCGCTATAATGCTGTATGAGTCGTGGCCTACTAAACTTTAACCACGGCCCGGTGGTGGCCTATCCTATATCGTTGTCAGAAGCACGATTATGGCTAACTTTAACCTTAAATAAAATAAAAACTACTGAGGCTAGAGGGCTGCAATTTGGTATGTTTGATGACTGGAGGGTGGATGATCAACGTACCAATTTGCAGCCCTCTGGCCTCAGTAGTTTTTAAGATATGAGGGCGGACAGAATAAGCCGGCACAATGGTTTTCTTTTACAGAAAACTAAAAAGGTGTCTTGAAAAACAAATTGAAAAAGGCAACAATGAGAAAGTCTGCGCTCAAGTCGAACCATTTCTGAAAAATTGCCGACCGTATGTAACAATTAAGGATTCTCCTTCAGGGGGTTTCAAACGAAAAATACTTGCGCCATAATCTTAAAAACTGCAATAATCTCTTTAATATTAATATATTGACTGATAAAATATTTTAGCGGCTATGACACATTAACCAGTTAAGATATTACCAAAAAAGTTATTAACTAAATACAGTTAAAGCTTTATCTTCGTCTGAACCAAAGAAATCCATTTATTTTCGTGTAAAAGAAAAAAAAAACTAAGCAGGCAGATTGCCTAAAAAAAAACTAGTCATGAAAAAAAAAACAACGTTTAGCATTCATTCTTTATTGGCTCAGATTTGTTGCCTACTGAGGCCTGAAAGGTATACATTTGTTAAGAGCATTGCGAGTTTTATGGCCAACGGCATATTTTGCCTGTTCACTGAATGGAATATAATGACATCATACTCTCGGCATCGTGTTTTTCTCATGAATAGAATAGTAAACGGATAAGCGCTTTTGTGTCGTTTCTGAATGGTTGGTAATTTAATCACTTGCAAAAGCAGTTTGAACTAATAAGCACTCTTTGCTTTGAGAACAGGTCGTCTGTTATATTCATTTCCTTGGCTGCCTTTCTGTGTGTGTGTGTCGTGTGTCCCTCCCCCTTCCCCCTTCCCTCCCCCTCCCAGAATAGGACTGTTAATCAGGAGCTGTTCTGAGAATTTATATGAACTATCAAGAACATCATAAACCGTAATAAAAAAACCAAGTAAAAACTGCGCCGAAGTTTCTTCGTTGCAATCAAGTTATTGCTGGATCAGAAATATGGGACTTTTCCGTTCCTTTTTCATTTCCATATCAAGATTCATATTTATCAAGAGATTCATATTGCACCGAAAAAAAAAAGTTCGGAACTAATCTCTCCCGACAGTGGGACAAAGCTGCTCTTCTAAAACTTCTGTCCCGACTTTTTCTAATGCTGAGAATGTTCAGCTAATCCACAGAGTAAAGCGTCCTTTCCATCAACTCAGATGCTCACATATACACACACACACACTCTCTCTCTCTCTCTCTTATAATTATTTACCTGTGGCTATGCAGTCAGTGGGCGGCCAGGCACCCAACCCTAACGACCGGTGGGGAGCGCGTACCCCAAGGTAGAAAACCCCTGATTTAGGGCAGAAGTATTTTATAATTTGAAGTGAAGAGGCAATATCTGACCCTCTCGTATCACAGTACGAGCACTCGCCTCTCGTTCAATAAATCTTGTAGAAGTTATTGAACGTTTTTTTTAAAGGTGAAGGAGGATCTGATAAAACTCTTCAGGCGGCTATCTCAATTCTTACCTGGCCATTTGAATGTACTTTAACTACCTATCTACCATTTATCTTATATAACCTTCCTCATTTCCTTCATTTTTCTGTCTAGCGTGTAATCAAGGCCACCGAAAACAGAGCTATCTTTCGGTGGTCTCTCTATAATGCTGTAGGAACCGCGGCCCATGAATCTTTAACGGCGGCGCGGTGGTGGCCTGGACTATATTGTTGCCAGATGCACGATTATGGCTAACTTTAACTTTAAATAAAATAAAAACTACTGAGGCTAGAGAGCTGCAGTTTGGTATGTTTGATGATTGGAGGGTGGATGATCAACATACCAATGTGCAGCCCTCTAGCCTCAGTAGTTTTTAAGATCTGAGGGCGGACAGAAAAGTGAGGCGGACAGACAAAGTCTTCTCAATAGTTTTCTTTTACAGAAAACTAAAATGAAACATAGATAAAAATGCACTTAAATGGTAATAGAAATTAGGTTATTACAGTTTAAAAAATTTGATTTCTTATTTTAATTATGTGCCTGTCATAAATTATGGTCTTGTTTTAACTTTGAAAAGCCAAACTCTAAGTTAGTACCTTATCTAGAACAATCTGTCCTTACTTGTGAGATTACCTTTTTATGAAAACCGAAAAATACTGAAATGTCACAACACAGCACCCACGTATACTTTAGCACAAAAAAGGCATTGAATTTATACCCCTCAATCTTTCGCCCGCATCGCGCGGATGGAGATTCTGAAGTTTTTTTAAGGACTAAACCTGACTAATGAAGATATGTTGCCACATAGCGGGATGAGGCAATCTCTAATCCTATTAGCATCGCCATATGTGTTCCTTTCCTTCCACGTCCTGGAGGTAATTGGATATGCATGTTTTTGCAACTGGAGGAGGGGGAAGTTTTACACTCTATATATATATATATATATATATATATATATATATATATATATATATATATATATATATATATATATATATATATATATATATATTATGTAAGCGATGTCTAGACACATAATTTTAACGCTAGTTTATTATTGAAAAAACTTTCGATCAAAGCGCTCTAGTTCTCCTGTAAATGACAAAAGCGAAGGAGATTATCATGACCCAGATCCCGTTAATTTTTGGTAATATAGTGCATTGTCAAATGGTTTTAGTTAAGACGTTTACTCTTGACTTTTAAAGGCAAAGTCGCATGAGTCAGCAGGACTAATCTACGCAATCGAACGTCCGCTATCCCCCATAGACGGGGGGCGGAGATGGGGAGGCCGGGAAAGTGGGTTGAGGGAGGGATGAGGAGGGGCAGGGGAGGGGGGACGGGATGGGGATAAAGGACATTCGAAGCATAGTTTGGCGAAGCTTGGCAACACCATGTAAGTCAAGAGTAAACGCCTCAACTAAAACCATTTGACAATGCAATATATTGCAAAACTTGTAGGTGTCTTGCTGTGTCAAAGTACCATTTCGATCTAATAACTAGTTTGAAAGATATTTGAGAAAAACGATGACTCGCGGTCCCTGCAATGGATAGTAAATCTTGTGCTTTCCTTATTTCTTTATGTCTGAATTGCTTGGTTGCAGTGACGTTTGATGTAAGTGGAGCCTTGTATCCTGTAGTATTTCCAGTCTTGAAGCTCAATATTCAAGTTATTCAACATCAAAGTCGGGACAAGATTAGATGTATGAATAATGATAGAATGAATAAAAAAGTGAACATATTTCAGAATAGAAAAAGGAATGCAGGTAGAATTACATTCAATAAATAAAAGTCAGGTCACGTTCCGCAAGATTTTCTCTGATGTATGTACTATATTATTTACGTAATAAATATAATAGATATTCTTTGTGAAATCCATCGAGTTTCATTGCTTTTCGATGAAGTACAATTGTTACTCATGAAATATTCACTGTAGCTTAACTTTTCGGCAAACGGAAATCTTACGAAGCTGGTCCACTAAAAGTTACCTCCAAGGATTCTTTCAGTGTTTTCTCTGATTATGGCTAATTTTAACCTTAAATAAAATAAAAACTACTGAGGCTAGAGGGCTGCAATTTGGTATGTTTAATGATTCGAGGGTGGATGATCAACATACCAATTTGCAGTCCTCTAGCCTCGGTAGTTTTTAAGATCTGAGGACGGACAGAAAAAGTGCGGACGGACAGACAAAGCCATCTCAATAGTTTTCTTTGACAGAAAACTAATAAAAGGTCAAAGTCATATGGAGGAACATGGAAGCCTTAATTTTTTCTGGTTAAAGTGTTCGTTCCAAGATGTATCTACGCACATAGTTGCACGATAGCCTTCTAGTCTGGGTTCAAGAAAAA
The DNA here is from genome assembly GCF_040412425.1 of Macrobrachium rosenbergii. NCBI lineage: Eukaryota > Metazoa > Arthropoda > Malacostraca > Decapoda > Palaemonidae > Macrobrachium > Macrobrachium rosenbergii. The sequence goes on from NC_089772.1 coordinate 14,988,164, forward strand.
TGAGTTAAACTGAAAAAAAGGTCAGGGTCATGTTACGCAGGTCATAACCTTACAGAAAGTAAAGGTCATCAAATCTCGACATAGTTGAATGCTGTGGGAAATATGTGTCTGTATATGAAGTAATATTTTTCAATATCTTCGGACAGAAATTAACCCCAAAACGGGGACAGACGGCTGGATATAAAACGACCTAAACGATATACCAGGCTATATATATATATATATAAAGGCAAGGAATAGCAAAGATAATTAATAATGATATAATTTTGAAGGTATTACCATCTCAAATAATATATTCCCAAAGCGAATGTTAAAGCATTCCTTTTATTTTTTTATCTTTTGAAACTTTTATAACATTGCGTTTCTTTCTCTAGTGGTAAAAATCAGGTTCTCTCATTGTATAGGATTATATTTAGGGATGAATAGGATTAAATTGCCAACGTCCTTTTTAGAAATCAAAAAAAGGCGAGTTTCGTATAAACAGAATTAATGAAAAAATTAAGAAAACCACAATGGCTATTATGCTTCATTATTTATTATATCTATTATGGCAAGGAACATCAACCTTTCCGAGAAACGTCATCAATAATGTTCAAAGCGGCTCAGTGTTTCTCCTGAGCGATTATCTCTGGCGAACAGCGTAAACACTCAACGCCGGTTCATGAAATACTGATTAGAGGAATCTGTTCGAAAGTGGTGGTTTTAAAGGGCAATCAACCCCGTCACTCTTCCAGAGGCAAATATTGTTGCAGTCTTCACCACAGCTGCGTTAGGGACGAAGAGTTTCCAGGAAACATTTCCCCGAGCTGCAACCTCTCCCCTGAAAAAACCGGGACGCCACATCTTGAAAACTAACCATAGAATTTTCTTGAAAATAACCTCATTATGTTTCCTACACCCAAATTAATGAGGATTTTCTAACCTAACTTAACCTAACCCAACCTAACCTAATCTAAGGGCACGGCAAAAAACCGGGGCTGGTGCAATACTAGCTTACATCTCAGGAATTTGCTTCCTGGAATGATTCGGGGTGCCCTGAACACTTCTGCATCGATGTGTTTTATTTCTGGTGTTCCCTTCCAGGATTCAGCCAGCGAGACCTCGAGGAAGCTGTTGAATAATACAGAGATGACTGGGCCACATCTTTAGTCCTACAGGTATCTTTCTGTTTATTACAGAATGAAGTTTTTTGGGAAAATGACAAATTAAGCGTCAACAAGAGAGGCAAAAACAACAAATTATAGCAGTAGAAGACCTCTGAAAATGTTGACAATCTTAGATATCTCGTGATATTTTCAGTTGGTCAGAACGCGTGGTGCATTTCAATCACCTTTCTAGTGTGATACAAGAGTTCTCTCTCTCTCTCAAATCTGGCGAATTTCAGGCGTGACATTCCACAGGAATTCCCCGAGGAAGGGAAAGGTTAAATCGATGGCGTTTTTCTTGAATAAAAACAAGTAAAAAAGTGCGCCGAAGTTTCTTCGGCGCAATCGAGTTTTCTGTACAGTGTATAATGGTGTATGGAACTCTCAGCCACTGTTCATAACTCTCATGGGCCGACCGTGAAACTTTCAGCTACGGCCTGGTGGTGACCTGTAATGTTGGCACCTACAGCAGTGCCAAACGCACGATCATAGCTAACTTTAACCTTAAATGAAATAAAAACTACTGAGGCTAGGGGGTTGCAATTTGTTAAGTTTATTAATTGGAAGGTGGATGATCAACATACCAATTTGCATCCCTCTAGCCCTCAGTGGTTTTTAAGATCTGAGGGCGGACAGAATATAGTGCGGACGGACAGACAAAGCTGGCACAATAGTTTTCTTTTCAGAAAACTAAAAATGAAATGAATCTGTCTACTATGAGAGGCATGTAGTCTACGAATTTTATTTTTTTATGCAAATATATGATATTGATAGCTGCATGGGACTGAAGTATAAACATACAGTATAATTCATTTTCAGTCTTGGATAAGAAAAATGCCTGGAAGGGCATATTTTCTGGAGAAATAGAAAATGTGACCCTCGTTTTCAGATATCTGTACTGTTTATGATTCATTTCGCAAAACCAAACTAAAAATATTTATCAGATAAAACGAAAGTAGAACAGCAGCTCCCAGCCTCTTCAACCCACTCCCCCACCCCGCTTCTGCTTTTCTCTGTCCCTTCAAAACAAACGGAGCTGTGGACATGAATCCGTTTGCGGTATCAATATTTCACTTGCTTTGGCTCGCTTCGTTTCCCGTTGGCAGTTCGAGTGATGTATAAACTGAAATATAACTTTTCTTGTGTGTGAAGTTGAAAAAGGGGGACTTTCTGACAGCACCCTGCTTTCCGACATGAACATCAAAAGAACTGGCTAATGTCAAATATCAATTTAGTATCATTCCATGCACACAAAACATTATAATCGTGAATTCGATTCCGAGAGAGATTCTCTCTCTCTCTCTCTCTCTCTCTCTCTCTCTCTCTCTCTCTCTCTCTCTCTCTCTCTCTCTCTCGGAATCGAATTCACGATTATAAAGAAATTAGAATTCACGATTATAAAGATTAGAAAGATGGTTAATGACTTCACACCAGGGGGAGATGGTATCCCCATAAACATGATCATTATACAGAGTAACACTTATTCACATTCTTACTAGAGTATTAAACTATAGGATTTTCCAAAGCCAGGTGAAAGGGAAGGTCTGCTCACTTCCCCCCCCAAAACACCCCATGTAGGCGGAGCTTTGTCTACCCCCTTATTGCGTCAGCAGGTGAACTACCGTAATGAGCAGGTACCTCTAAGATACGTCATCGCCTACGTAGTTACCCCAGGTGGGAGGCGACTCCACCCAATTGGGTAGACCTCGTCTCTCTTGGCCTTGAGATCTTCTATGAGAATATTCGCCAACTTTGAAAAAGAGAATAATCTTCATCCTGCGTAGATTAGGCTACTGAATGTTGGAGTATTGTGGCTTATATAATATAAGATAGCTCTTCAATTCAAAAGCGTTGGAGAATGCATCATGTTGCCTATCATCCAGACAGGATTTACTTATTAACCGTTCTGAGTTTATTTAGGAAGAACCAACTGTCCATTTTATAATACTCTTCTGGTATTCCGTTCATGCAAGTTAACTGATTGTTTTCGAGTGCGGAGAAATAATTAAGCTTTCAAAGAAAAGTTTATCGAATTGCACTCATAGTCTGAATGTTTTTATTTCTTTAATCCCCTGAAAGAAGTAGGTCACATGAATTAATACGTACAGAAACGGATATCGCGAGAAAATTCCAAAGCTCAGGAATGTGGCAAGAGACAAGCAATAAATCAATCAAAGTGCATCCGACTGATATTTAAATTAGATGTGCGGAAGTTTGTGAATATATATTCATTTTCTGAAGGTAGGATGAGAGGAATGAATGTTCTCTCATTTTAGTTTTCTGTAAAAGAATACTATTATGCCGGCTTGGTCTGTCCGTCCGTGGTTTATTCTGTCTGCACTTTTTTCTGTCCGACCTCAGATCTTAAAAACTACTCAGGCTAGAGGGCTGCAAATTGGTATGTTGATCATCCACCCTCCAATCATCAGACATACCAAATTTCAGCCCTGTAGCCTCAGTAGTTTTTTTCATTTTATTTAAGGTTAAAGTTAGCCATAATCGTGCTTCTGGCAACGATATAGGCCAGACCACCACTGGGCCGTGGTTACAGTTTCATGGGCTGCGGCTCATACAGAATTATACCGAGACCACCGAAATATAGATCTATTTTCGGTGGACTTGATTATACGCTGCACAGAATGAAACGCGGACTGAAATATTAACTATACAAAAGGTCTAGCAAAGAAAGCTTGTGGTAGAAGGGAAACATCTGGGGAAGAGTGGTGGGTTGGCTCTTGTATTAGAAATATTGCCTCTTATTCACTTCTGTTGGGAGGAGAAGCAAGTAAATGCTTTAACCAAGTTCTCTACTCTGAGGAGAGTTCGATAAAGCCAGTTAAAATTACATTAAGTCAAATGCATAAGAACATGTAATGTATGAAAACGAGACCTATTTTTGTCTGAAGTCTGCAAAATGACAGTAATCTGAAGTATGTGATCTCTCTAAGGATATTTTGAAATGGTTGAAGCATCAAAATGTTGATAAAAATCATCTACTGACATTCAGCCAGGTATGATATGAAGTTCAGAGCTGATGGATGAGGAAGAGCACTTTAAAAATGAGTGTAAAGCATGATAGAGGGTGTGCAGATAAATGAGAAATGTATAGAAATATGACTGGATTTGATGTAAAGTGCTGCAGACTGGTACTGGAAAGGCAGACAAGTGTAGCCAAAGAGAGCACTTAAGAACACCCCTAAAATCCATAACGCAGCAACCTTGCAGCATATGCACATCATATACTCCTTGATAAATGCAGTACATGTCCTGTGACAGCATGCACAATATTATCCAGTCATACGCTGGCGATGTCACATTCATTTCTGAATTGCTGTTGTACGCTCAAAACATCTTAGATTATGACAAGCCTCCACAGAGGTGAAACTGGGTAAGTTGCATGCACAGCTATCAAGGGTTTATGCCAATTCACAAAGAACTATATACAAACTAAACTAAGGAGGTAGGAAAATAATTTACCAATAAATTTATATTCCACCTAAATGCAATGTAAAACTTCTTTGCGTTTTTATTATCAAACGCTGCATTCCAAATCAAACGTAGAGCAGAGCAGACTTTATTGCAGTTTGGTGAATGTCTCTACAATATCAGGTAATCATGTAAGCCAATGTTTCATAGAAGCTACGGTTCGGGAGACTAATATCCCGCAGGGCAACGCACTGACAAACATATTTAAGTAATTAACACTTGCATTAAGCACTGAGGTTGCAAGCATCCACTTACAAGATTTGCATGGCCAAAAATAGCCCTATTTCAATTTTTATTCCAGTACAGACAACAGTACAACAGACAACCTCTTACCCTTTTGCAGCCCAGACCTGAGGAACAGGCGGGTCAAAGGGCATGGATTTACCATGAATGAAGTGACAGACTGCCTCTTAAAAGGAGCAAAGTTATAAATCAGGAAAATAAAAATTCAAAGTAGTTTTGAGCCATAATACTTCCTAACTTCCTGTATCAATTACAAAAACCGCTGTCAAGGGCACTTCAAAGACAGAAACTTCGCTTTTAAAACGAAGTTTGCTTTCACCTGCAGCAGGAGGTCTTTCCAAATTTACAGTTTATTCTCTCTTAGCAATACATGTGTGTTGAAACAGACAGATCAAGTCGCAATACATTACAATTGCAATACAGTTGGTAGCCTACACCCAGGCAAGTCATATGAAAACCAAGACTGTGCCTGTCATGTTACAAAGGGTATCGAGAATATTTACGAATATCAGATATTTGGTCCCTAGCTGTTATCAGACAAATAATTCTGGAACAGCATATATATATATATATATATATATATATATATATATATATATATATATATATATATATATATAAAATGGGAATACGTTAAAAGAAAAAGAAGAAGAAATATATATATATATATATATATATATATATATATATATATATATATATATATATATATATATATATATATATATATATATCACACATTACCACAGGTGAAAAATAAGAAACGGGTGTAGGTGATAAATGAATCACGTACAAAAGTGATAATAATCATTATATATATATATATATGGTGTAATCGTACAGCATTAATTTGCAAGTAATCGTTACGCTTATTAAAATAATAATTCGTTTCCTTTCTCACTTCCCTTATCATAAATCCTCAAGGAAAGATATTTTAGAAAATAAAAACAAGAAATCCGAATGACAAACCCCAGCTGTCGGGTTTTTATTCTCTGGTATCACTCCCACTCCGCCTTACTCCCGGAGCTTCTCTCTCTCTCTCTCTCTCTCTCTCTCTCTCTCTCTCTCTCTCTCTCTCTCTCTCTCTCTCTCACCTTGGCCGACGCCATTTGAATATGCATGAGAGGGTGTCTACTAGGAGACTGATGTATCCTGAGGGAGAGAGAGCCAGCAACGCAAGTTACAGAGATCGATGCGGGATTTGTTACGCAACTATCAGTTATGGCAGAGATAAAAGAGGGAGAATGGTGTACGAGTGAATGGGAGAAACGGAAAGAGGAATTGTAAAGAAATACTTTAGCAATTAGTCTTTGAATATGCAATTCTTCAATCTGCCACAAAGCATAAGCATTTTCAGTGTCGGACTATATATGAATAAAATGTAACACTATGCGGTATTCACTCATCAAAGAAAAATCATCTTGTGTGTGGATATTCTGGTATCCCAAAAGTTCATCAGAACAAAGGACTTTGCCGCTGATTATCCGTGTGATATGTATAATGAGGGCCAGCGAAAATAGATCTATCTCTCGGTCGTCTCGGTATAATGCTGTATGAGCCGCGGCCCATGAAACTTTAACCACGGCCCGGCGGTGGCCTCTCCTATATCGTTGCCAGAAGCTCGATTATGGCTAACTTTAACCTTAAATAAAATAAAAAAACTACTGTGGCAAGAGAGTTGCAAATTGGTATGCCTGATACCTGGAGGGTGGATGATCAACATACCAATTTGCAGCCCTCTAACCTCAGTAGTTTTTAAGATCCGAGGGCGGACAGAAAAGTGCGGACAGAATAAAGTGCGGGCGGACAGACAAGGCCGGCACAATAGTTTTCTTTTACAGAAAACTAAAACCAATAATAAATAAAAAGATGTACACATTCCCTTCCAATAATTTTCAGCAGTGAAGCTTTTTAACAAGCCGGGGGTAGATATGAACTTATATTACGGCACCGTAGGAGTGGAAACGCTGGACCTAAAGTCCCAAAACTTTTTTGGGGGGAATAGTTTTGAGAAGCGAGGCTAATGAGGGAATAGGCATAACGACGAACGACCAATTTAAAATTCAGTTCTAAGTTTTAATGATGTCAAAAAGCTTTCCTTGTTTGGCAAACTTTTACCGGTAGTTGGCAATGGCGTTGGGAATTAACTTTGGTGCGTGCGTTCTATGTATAGTGTACTCAAATAATCATATTATATAGATTTACAAATACGCGCAAACACACACACACACACACACACACACACACACACACAGGCAGGCACTGAAAATATGAATAAACAAGTAAAAAATGCGCCGAAGTTTCTTCGGCGCAATCGAGTTTTCTGTGCGGCGCATAATCAAGGCCACCGAAAATAGATCTATCTTTAGGTGGTCTCGGTATAATGCTGTATGAGCCGCGGTCCATGAAACTCTCAGCCGGCCGTGGTGGCCTGTCTTGTTGCGTTGCCAGAAGCACGACTATGGCTAACTTTAACCTTAAATGAAATAAAAACTACCGAGGCTAGAAGGCTGCAATTTGGTATGTTCGATGATTGGAGGGTGGATGATCAAGATACCAATTTGCAGCCCTCTAGCCTCAGTAATTTTTAGGATCTGAGGGTGGACAAAAAAAGTGCGGACAAGAAAAAAGTGGACAGGAAAAAAAGTGCGGACAGACGACAAAGCCGGCACAATAGTTTTCTTTTCAGCAAACTAGAAGGAGAGAAGAAAGAGTAAGAAAAAAGAAAGAAAATGGAGAAAAGATTGGAAGTTTGCCACACAATTCTTAAAACAATATAGTCACTATATCATTAATTTCATAATTATTAAGTTGTATCCGAGTAAAAAAAAAAAAATTAGTGTTTTAACTCAGATATTGACTGACTGACTGACTGATTATGTCCATTAAAACTGGCGTCACAGCATTAGGTTATTGACGCTGTAAAAAAACTGAAATAGAGAACTAAAAATAACTATATAAGTTTAAAAAAGAATTTCATATACAAATATAATATATATATATATATATATATATATATATATATATATATATATATATATATATATATATATATATATATATATATATATATATATATATATATATATAAATAATCATATTTGTTCAGAAATGAAAATGAAGACGTTTCAGTGGCAGTTTAAATGTTTCACTAAAGTTCTAAAAATTACAGGAGACATGTTTTAATGTTACTATATTATCTTAAAATATGGAAAAAAAAATACTTTGATAATCCGCATTTCCAGAGCAATAGGTTAGCCCACGTCTGTTTACCAATGCTTGATTTGCCTCGATGCTCGTGTAATCTAACAAACGCAGTTGGATGTCCTGGGTCAATCAAATTACGGTCCTATTGGCAAACTAAGTGACAGAGATCGCAACGTTTCCTGGCTCTTTTTCGCAAAAAAAAAAAAAAAAACATTTCTGTCACTGTTAGTGTATCATACACATTAACGGAACACAATCACTTATTGTTATTGTTATTGAAACACTCTTTTCTGCACAGCCGCTACAGCTTATAGCCAAGGCCACTAAAAATACATCTATCTGCCCATGAAACTTTAACCACGGCCCGGTGGTGTCCTATACTATATCGTTGCCAGAAGCACGATTATGGCTAATTTTAACCTTAAATAAAAAAAAAACTACTGAGGCTAGATGGCTGTAATTTGTTATGTTTGATGATTGGAGGGTAGATGATCAACATATCAATTTGCAGCCCTCTAGCCTCAGTACTTTTTAAGATCTGAAGGCGGACAAAGTGCGGACGGATAGACAAAGCCAGCACAATAGTTTTCTTTGACAGAAAACTAAAATTACAATCGAAATAAAAGTCAAAATTACGATCTGGAGTAAATCGGAAATAAAAATTCATATACTCTTTTGTTGCAGTCAGGAAACAAATAACTGAAAAGTAATAAATATGTGTACATTTTACACCATTCAAAAGGGATATATTACTTTTTCCAAATTAAGACCAGTGATGTACAGTTTATTGCAATATATTTCCCGTGATTATGCAGAAAAACATATTTTCTCATTTTTCACGCTATAACTATACTAGTAATATGTTATACCTGTCATTCATATTGCAAAGGGTAGTAATTCAGCAAAGAATTTCAACGAAAAGAAAAATATTACGGGCTGCATGATAATTTAACCTAATCATTATTAGCATCTTCCTACCTCTCTCTCTCTCTCTCTCTCTCTCTCTCTCTCTCTCTCTCTCTCTCTCTCTCTCTCTCTTGCTGCAAAAGAAACACATCTTCATATGAAAGTTACCGTTATGATAATTTCCTGATGAGCCTTGATTTTGGTTTGAAAACAAAATGGATTTTGAGTTAATTATGTCTAAAACTGATTTACAGTTAAAACCTTTCTTTCTTAACTAGGGGTTAATATACTTATTGTAAAAAAAATATGAAACTAATCATTGGAAAACTCAGTAAGGAAAGGGACGGCAAAGAAAATGTGAATTCTTGAGAGAGAGAGAGAGAGAGAGAGAGAGAGAGAGAGAGAGAGAGAGAGAGAGAGAGAGAGAGAGAGTCTCAGCCAATATTGGTTTACGGTCTGAAGGAAGCCTGAGATTCGACACAGCTGTCATATCTCTAGAAGTTCCTCGATAATTCGGTCAATATCTAATTTTTTGACACTGGTCAAAAATTAGAGGTCCAACTTAAGAATAAAAAGGGAAAAGAAAATGATAATCTCCTGCCGTAGAAAATAAGATTTTAACAATGGTAACAATAAGTTTAAAGCAAACTCGAATAACTATATATACAGTATATATATAACTATACATATACATATACATATATACATATATATATATATATATATATATATATTATATATATATATATATATATATATATATATATATATATATATATTTATATATATATATATATATATATTTATATATATATATATATACATGTTTGAGAGGCAACAGAGTTTTATCCTTCTCGTGGTCAGGTCGGCAACGTGACCTCATTCTGATAGTCTAGATGCAGGTTCGAATACTACTATGGACATCAGAATGATGCCATATTCCAGCATATCTAAGGCTTCGTTGTGACAAGCGCATCCAAAAAGTGTGACGATTTTAAGAATTTAAGAGGGCATTGTGGGTATTACAATTACACAAACATACACACAAAATTTTGACATTAATGTAGCAACCTGGAGAAAATTTGCATTGCAACCGTTGGAACCCGTCAGCGTTATTCAGAAATTGCATGGATATAATATATGAATGCAATTGTATTTTTCTTCAAGTGTTCAAGTGTGGATCATGAAAAAAAAATCGACGTAATGATTTTTTACAATAAACACGTTTCTCTCTTACTATATACCCTTTCGTTTCATGGAGAACCATCATAATGAAACACTGAGTTTCGCAAATGTTTTAAACAAATGGCTCTCAAATGCATTTGTTGAAATATAAACCCAGGATGGTGGAAATGTACCTGTAATTTTTTTTTTTTATTTGGTACAGTAGGACAGAAATGTAGGTGTTTGCCAGACTAAAAAGGGGCACGCAATAAACGGAAAAGACGACAACGTGGAGAGGACCCTTGGCAGACATGGGAGACCAAATGGTAATGGTGTTAGAATTCCCAAAGAAATAGAACTGGTACTCTTGCAGCCATATTAGATTTTTCATGGAGGAATTTCATCCTTTTTCATTTTCATTTTTCTGAAAAGAAAACTATTGTGCCGGCTTTGTCTGTCCGTCCGCACTTTTTCTTTGTCTGATAATAACGAGTAAAAAAAAAATTGTTATGCCTGAGATAAAATTCCATAATTCGAAGGTGGTTTCAAGTTCTTATTACATTTTTGCCCTCATTCTTAAAGGCTGGAGAACATTGTATTTTCTGCTGTAATTATTCTGCCCTAAAATGGAAAACTGCCACCTATTGGGCTCGTGAAACACTTATACACAAGTTACTGCTGTTTCACAATTATTCTTCATTGGTTTCCACGAATATTACGGGGTCCCATTTGCAGTATCTGCAAAATCAGTAGTAAGGCAAGGGAGTATCAACCATTTTTTCCCAATTCTGAATTTCTGCAGATACTGTA